>NC_056066.1:41643760-42268760 GCF_016772045.2 Ovis aries
ACAGCCATGCTTCTTCCCAGAAGTTCCTCAGAGTCATGTGAGGTGTTGTGTCTCTGGATATACTCCTCAGTTTATCTCAAACAGAGCCCTTTTCTATCCCCATTATAGATGGGTTATTGGTTATTCATGTCAACAGTTTTACGCTATTAATCTACAGACCTTATCCACATTTCATAATTGTCCCACTAGAGTTCTTTGTCTGGGGCAGAATGCCATTCAGGATCCCACTTTGGTGAGTGTTTTAAGCACAGGGAGCTCTTATGGGCTTATGGGTGCTGGTGATGGGGTTTAGGACAAGCTATCCCCAAATATGGCACCTTGGCCCAAAGATGGTCTTAAGCCAGAGGAGTCTGAAAAAATGGCAGAAGCAGGAAGGTCACTCTGACCTCTCCACTAGTCCTTCCTTCCTGAAGCAGGAGATAAATGTACCAAGTGAAACCATCCCCTCCCTGCACATGAGGACAGAGGTTGTCTGTAGCTGGAGACCGGAACACAGAGCCAAGGAGTCTGCATAAACTAACCTGTTACCCCTGCACCATAGGGTACCCTGAACTCAACCCCTTCATCTTGGTTACTTCACAGTTTTACTGTGTCTACAAGTGAAAGCTCCCTGCTCTGGTCACTTCTCTGGATCTTCGCTTTCTTGTGGAGGCTCCCAGGTACTCATGAAGGCCCAGAAAGTTGGTTGCCTTTCTCCTGTTAATCTGGCTTCTGTCAATTTAATTCTTAGGCCCAGACAGAAACCCAAAGAGTGGAGAGGAAATTTCCCCTCCTGCACAGGTAACACCTAACCTCCGGGGGACTGCAGGATTTAATTTCTAAACAAGGCTCACAGCTCATTGCTCCCTCATAGAAAGGCCACAGTTACCTCACAAAGCTCTGCTGGGGTCACACCAAGATGGTAAGGGCTAGCACTGGGGCCTGCAGGCACACTTGGATCCAGCAGCAGAACTCTGTGGTCAGTGGATGGCAGAGAGCCAGCGCCAAAAGGGAAGCACAGGAAATAGTGGATCGCTGGCCTGGACGGCTGGAACTCACTGTAGGTAATTGGAAGGTATCAGGCCCTCATCCCTTGCATCCCAGTTCAAGCATCACCTTCTCTGTAACCTTCCCCCAGTCCCACAGACAGACTCTTTTCCATCTGATGAAAGAAAGTGAAAGGAATTGGTCACGTCTGAGTCTTTGTGACCCCGTGGACTATAGCCTGCCAGGCTCCTCTGTCCATAGAATTCTCTAGGCAAGAATACTGGAGTGAGTAGCTACTCCCTTCTCCAGGGGCTCTTCCCAAGCCATGGATCCAACCCAGGTCTCCTGCATTGCAGGCGCATTCTTTACCGTCTGAGCCACCAGGGAAACCCCTTCTCTGTCTGATACATCACCTCTTCTTGCCTGCGGGGTCTATCCTGGGGGCTTTCCTCCTAGTAGGGTATGAAGGGGGAGAGAGGCATTTAGAAATCATACTTGCCTCAGTTACTGAGAAACCCAGGGGGTGAGAAAAGTGAATGACCCTCTGCAGGTCCCTGGCGGGTCCTCCGGTCAAGTCATGGGCAAGCCCTGGAAAGAAGGGGTCAAGGTCTCGGTCCTTGGTTTCACGCAGGCAGGCATCTCCCGTGGAAACCTGCATTGGTGAGGGCAGCAGGGAGAGCAAGTGAGTGGACGTGGCTGCACCCTCCTACCTGCAAAGCCCCGTGGAGAAGAGACCACAGAGATGGGAGCCGGACGCTGGGGGAACCCACTGCTGCTGCTGGCGGCCCTGGCCCTCGTGCTGGGTCGGCATCAGCAGTGGCTGGGCTTCCAGGATTCCGAGAGCCCAAAGAACGTGAACGCCACGCTCACCTTCTTCTTGGAGAACTACAACAACAAGAGCAATGACTCCTACCTGTTCGGCGTAGACAAGCTGCTCCGCAGCCAGGTGCAGGTGAGACAGCGGCACATGTGTGGCTTCAGAGAGGGCTGGGGTGGGCGGCGGCTTCCTGGGAGCCGGCCCTGCAGGGTCCTTCAGACCCCGAGCCCCTTGAGTATCCTCTGAGCTTCTTAGCTACTCTTCTGGGGGGAAGAATTGGTTTCATTCAGAAATTGGCCAGAGGGACAGCAACCGAGGATGGTTTCATTGCCTTTATTATTCCTCTCTTTTGGCAAAATATAAGCATTCATGTCCGCAGCTTGAAAATCTAGATCTGGAGATTGTAGCTGTGTCCTTGAGAAACCCAGAATGATACAGAGGGCCTCTAGTTGGGTCCCTTTCCGAGCCTGGAATTACCCATCCTCTCTCATTTTGTTTAACATATAAAGTTTCTCTGAAATACATCAGTTGAAGGATAATAGAGGAAAGCAAAGCTGTTTTAAAAAACACTTCTGTTGGTCCAGCCTGCCCTCAAGGTTAGAGAGTAAATTCTATGAATTAGGATGGCGACAGTAATACACCTTGGTTCAATTTGCTGGATTTGGGGAATGACTGACTTGGAGATCAAGGCTCCAGTTAGAGAGAGGGGCGGCAGGAATGGAGCCCAGGGTGGGGCGGGCCATCAGGAAGTGCTGGTATGACCCAAAGGGCCTCCCGGGCGTGGACAGCAGCCGGTCCACCTGAATCACTCCTGCTGCGCGACGGCAGCATACAGGCCCGAGGACACTGAGCTGATGTGGCCACTAGGTGGCGGCCACTCACCACATTCTGCTCAAGGGGGCCTTTTCTTCCCCCTGTTGGTCCCTGGGATAAAGTGGAACTCCAGGAGGCCAGTAACAGAGTTGGTGAAAGTGAAGTGAAAGCGAAAGTCGCTCAGTCGTGTCCGACTCTTTGCGACCCCATGGACTGTTGGTCCTCTATCACTAACAGTTAACTCAAGTAATTGTTTACAAGCGAACTTCTGATATCACTCAGCCAGGTTAGTGGACAGAGAGTGTGCCCCTGAGGGGCTGCGTGACCTGGGGCCAGGCCCCTGGGCAGGCCTGTGCGCTGCCCATTGACTGCTTCCATCTGTGCCTCACAGTGGGCAGGGACGGGACACAGTGGCCGTCTTTGCTGGGCTCCCAGTGCCCCTTCTGGTTTTGACACCATGCTCCTCCTAATTGTGGGGTCTTGGTCAAGCACCATCCAGACTCTCCAGGCCTCAGCTTCCTGACCTTCGAAGTGGGCTGAATAAGAGTGAAGTAGCACCTGTGAAAACATTTGTATCATCACAATCATTCCTATTACGATTTCACAAATAAGTCTAACAATGAGAAAACATGGAGCACACTCAAGCTTCCCTGGTGGCTCAGATGGCAAAGAATCTGCTTGCACACACAAAAAGAGAATCTGCCTGCAATACAGGAGACCTGACTTCGATCCTTGGGTCAAGAAGATACCCTGGAGAAGGAAATGGCAATGCACTCCAGTACTCTTGCCTGGAGAATCTGTGGCCAGAGGAGCCCGAGGGGTTATAGTCCATGGGGTCACAAAGAGTTGGACACGACTGAGCGACTGAGCAGGCGAGCCCAAGCACACTAAAAGGTTGGTTAACTTTAAGCTAGCCTTCTAGATTCTTCACACATGCAGGGTGTGCTGAATTGTCAGTGACAAAACTCTTGGCACCAGTCTCGCTAGCTGGTTGGAGCGATCCTTAGATGAACAGCCAGGAGCCCTGAATCCTGATGTCGGACCGGGCCCATGTCCTGACATCCTTCCAGGGGTCTCCGGGATCAGGATGGTGGTCCTATCCCAGTTCCCTTCCCCCGCCTCTCTGCCCTGAGGTTTTCTGGGGCCTGTCCTCCCAGGAGCCACCCCACAGAGTGCCCAGCCTTCTCACCGCTTTGACCACTAACTTTGAGACAAGGCAGCAGGGAGGGAAGATGAGGACAGGGGCAGAGCCCAGGAACTAGACTAGCCCATATGGCTCCATCCACGTGTTCTGAGGACCACAGTGCAGACTTGGGTGCATGATGGGACTGTAGCCAGGTTGCCTCCCTGGTCCCAAGGATGTGAGGGAGACAGGTAAGAAGCCACCTGTGGCTGCAATAGTAGAGCGGGTACAGAGCAAGGACTGGGCATCGCACATCCCAGGTGGTGATCAGGGGGCACTGGGCATCCTCTGGCAGGTAGGGAGGAGGCTGAGCCCCAGGATTGGACCAGGGACGGAGGCTCCTGAAGCTCTTCTCCTGTGCCAGCTCCTCCGGGAGAGCACCAGCCATGCTGGGAGTCAAAGCTAACAGCCTTTGCTTCTTGGTAGCTGACAACGGGCTTGGAGTACCTGATTACTGTGAAGATTAGCCGGACCAAGTGCAAGAGGAACAGCACGAAAAACCGCTCGTGCCCCATTCAGACCAAGAAGAATCTGAAGAAGGTGTGTGCTGACAAGCAGCTGACGAGGGGCTCCAGTCAAGGGGGCAGTAAACATTGCACAAGGAAACGTGGATCCGTGTCAGGGGCCCTGTGGCTGGGGCAGAGCCAGGACTCGGCCGCAGGGCTGCCTGATGCCACGGGTGGCACCCGGGGCGGGGAGGAGAAAAGGGAAGCGCTGTAACTGGGCATCTCTGCACCCTGGGCTGGCACTGCCCCAGCCCCAGGTCTCTGGGCTGCCGGACCCCTTGCCCACCTGGTCCACTCCCTGGACCTCAGGTTGAAGTGGCTTTACTTTCCTTGGGGACCTTGTTCTGTCTTGGTCCGCATCCCCGGGTCCCTCTGGATTGTCCAGTCACCTCCTTGTCTCCCTACCTCTGACCTCCTCCTGGTCCCTCCTGCAAGTTGGCAGGCCTGAGGGTCTCTCTATGCCCGGGAGGGAAGTGCAGGAGGACTGGGTGGGGGAGCCCAGGATGACATTCCTCTGCTGACATGGACACCCCCTTCACCCCCAGCATGTGCCAGCGAGCAAAACCCACCTCGCCCATGTGGTCAGGCCTCAGCGCAGGGTCCAGACTCCCCAAGCAGGGGCAGAGGTCAGGGGCAGAAACTTCTTGTCATCTTTAAGAACCATTTTCCTGAAAGCTGACTGTTTTCTCTCTTCTCTCACAGAGTTTCATTTGCGACTTTTTGGTGTACACTCTACCTTGGATGAATCATTACCAGCTCTGGAACAACTCATGCCTGGATGTATAGATGCATGTGTGCAAAGATCCTTGATGGACGCTGGGTCCGCTGTGCTGGGTGCTTTGTGCTGTAGAATCCGCCAGATCCTCATATCCCTCATCGAGATCTCGTCCACACTCACATACACGTGCACACTCATGGCCACCCAAAGCTCTCCCATGTGCACTCACACTCATGCACGGAGTCAGTGGTCTTTAGGCAGCTGATGCCATTTGAGCAGAAGGCGGTTAATAACTGCCTTAGTTATAACTAACTTAGTTCCCACCCTCAGTCACATCTCTGAGCTTTTTTAGTTCAGGTACCTTCTGACTCTGGCCTGAGCTTGGAGGGCCCAGTTTCTGCCCCATGCATTGATAACTCTATGACTGACACTAGTCTCTGTGAGTACGTCAGGGGTCCCAATGCCCACCTCCAGGCTCAGGAATTCACTGGGAGGACTCTCAGTGTGCTCAGGGATGTGATTATTGCAGTGATGGATACAGGACAAAATCAGCACAGGGAAGAAGCTCTGGGGGAGACATCACAGACATCAGGCTCAGGATTCCAGCATCCCTTCTCAGGGCCACCACATGGGACACCCCTCATTCCTCTAGGAATTCAATGGGACATGTGCCAGGGAATCTCCCTGGGGACTTGGTGCTGTTCACATGGGCAGCCTCTGCCCAGTATGTACCGAAATCGCGGATTTGCGGAAAGAAAACAGGTGCTCAGCATAAACCCCATTGTTTGTATAAACATTGTAGACATAGTGAGGCCCTCTTATCGCTGAAAGAAAGTTTTATATCAGCATCGGAATGGTTTGTCATCCAAGTTCCCAGGCTCCAGCCAAGGCCAGGCTTGCCAGCAGGCCTTTCCAAGGACCCTATCTTGGGCTGGCTGTGGGAGCTTTTCTTGACAGAGGGTTTTTGAGCCTCTCTCGGGCTCACGGCTGGGGGAGTGAGACCCATGGTGTCTTCCCTCATGCAACTCACAAGTCGAGCAGAAAAGATGCGCCCTTAACCACTAGTGGATCGGCTGTGGGCTGAGCGCTGCCCCAAGACCAGCTGGCCTCTTCCCTGGGGACTGGGTCTCACCAGCAGTCATAATGGTAGCAGGAGAGAGTGTTTCCAAAGGGGAAAAGTAAACACACGAGCAAGAACCTCACATTTGCCAGAAGGTCCTAAGTCAGAAGAGAGAATGGAGGTAAAGGGTTAAAGGTGGGGAAATTGTTGTGCAAAAAAAGAGGGATGTCCAGTTTTGCAAATCTGATGTCCTAGAGGGCTGCCTGGGGACCTGGCACTGCCTGCTACCCTTGCTCCCTCATTGATCAGAGTGAGAGTCTTATGAAATGGCATCTTATCACCCTGCCACAGGCCAAGAGCCTCCAGGAAACCTCTCTGTCCAGATCCTAACATCCCAGCCGAGTTCGGCCTAGTGGCTGACTTCTAGAAATGGAATATAAATGGAGATAAACTGTCTACACATCTCTCAAACTGGTAGAATATTGATGCGAGTAAACCAAATTATATATACGTAATATAATACCTAGAGTAACCACTAAAAAGTGTATGTGGAGAAACATAGCAAAAACAGTATAAAAATACATGGAAAAAAACAAAAACAGTATAGATACATACAAGTGGAATTCTTTTTAAAAATGTTCAAGAAACTCACAGGAAAAATAAAACAAATAAAAAGCAGAGAGAACAGAGAACAAATAGCAAAATAGACATAGTCACTGACATATTAATAATTATATGCATGGTACATACAAGTCATGTGTAAATTGTCTCAATAAGCCAATCAAAAGACAGAGATTGATAGAGTGGATTTAGAAAATGACCCCACTGTAGGCTGTCTACAAGAAGCTTTCCTTAAACATAATGATATAGGTAGGTTGAAAATAAAAGGGTGAAAAAAGTTTTATTATGCAAGCATTCATTGAAAGCATGAGAGCCTACATTAGTATCAGATGAAGATGACCTCAGAGCATGGATCGTCACCAGAGAAGATATTGCTATATAGCCTCTAAGTTGTATCTGACTCTTTTGCACCCCTGTGATCTGTAGCCCACCAGGCTCCTCTGCCCATGGGATTTCCCAGGCAGGAATACTGGAGTGGGTTGCCATTTCCTCCTCCAGGGGATCTTCTCAACCCAAGGATCGAACCCGCGTCTCCTGTGTCTTCTGCACTGGCGGGGAAAGTATTTACCACTGGGCCACAGAGAAGCCCGTGTCCAGAGACAGAGGAACATTATAATACATCCACTCTGGAAAAGCTTGGCAGTTTTTTTCTTTTTTAATCTTAAAATATGCTTTGCCACATAACTCAGCAATTGCGCTCCTGGACATTTAACTTAGAGAAATGAAAATTTAGTTCCACACATAAATCTTACATCAACGGTCCCTAACCTCCGGGATCTAATGCCTGATGATCTGAGGTGGAGCTGATGTAATAAAATAAAAATAAAGTGTACAATAACTGTAATGCCCTTGAATCATCCTGAAATATCCCCCACCCCTCCTCAGCCCATGGAAAAATTGTTTTCCATGAAACTGGTTCCTGGAGCCAAAAAGATTGGGGACCACTGTCTCACATGATTGTCCATAAAAGCTTCTTTTGTAATAGCCCAAAGCTTGAACAACTAACACACCCGCAACAAGTAAGTAGTTAACTCTGGTACTGAGTACGCCATGGAATGCCACTCAGGAGTTAAAAGGCACTTACTGCTGATGCATGAAATGATTTGGATGGATCCCAAGGGCATTGTTACCAGTCCCCAAAGAGCCCTGTATGATTCCATTTATATAATATGTGTTAATTGGTACAGTGATAGAGATGAAGAAATTAGTGATTTCTGGAAGCATGAGAGGGTGAAGGAAGGGTGTGATTGCCGTGGCGTTCGGGCAGAAGGTCTTCGTGGAGGTGGCCACACAAATCTACATATGTGATGAAAGGACACACACACACTGTATGGTGTCAGTTTCCTGCCTGTGATAGTTTTCCATAATTACCAAAGATGTAACCATGGTTGGGGGAGGAACTAAATGAAAGGTAAAGGGACCATTCTGCATTCTTTGTAACTTCCTCTGAATCTACAGTGATTTCAAAATAAGAAATTTCAAAAATCCACTGGGCTGGGAAGTCCAAGGTCAATGAGCACACATGTCCTGCCTTTCCTTTATTCTCCAACCCACCCCCATCCCAGCCCCCAGCTCCAGACAAAGCAGTCAAAATGCCAGAAGACAGTTGACAGCTGATTAATTAGATTACGCTGCTACTGCCGGTGTTCTTACAAATGGCTGTTTGTTTGAATATTGGCTTTGTGTTAGGCATTGTATTGAGTGACTTAGATGCATTTATCATCATTAATCTTTACAACGATTCCGAGAAGTAGGTACTGTCATTCTTGTTTAAGGATAAGGAGACTATAGGTTAACATTTTCCCAGACGGTTGGTAGAGGGGACTCTCACTTGGGCCCCACCTGAAATGGAGTCCTGAGGACTCCAGAACTTTTGATGGGAGAGTAGAAGTTGAAAAAAACAAATTGTTCTTTGAAAGCTGCAGCCTTCGCTAGCTGTTGGGGACGCGGTGGCTGCTGCCAGCTCACAGATCACCCATGCCCTGTCCCCTCAGTGTCTGCCGTGTCTCTCACTTCTCATCCTTCTGTGCACACAGACTCCAAATGCCAACACCTGTTCCCATCACCTCTGGCTGCTTGCTCTGCCCTTGAGCCATCATGAGCTAGAGGTTCCAGGGAAGTAATGCCCGGCACCCTGCAAAAGGAGATAAACGCCCCAGCTACCTCTCTGCCAGCCGATGGCTGCTGTGTGGGCCTGTGAGTCTCCCACAGAGTCCCTAGAATCCCCCGGAGACATTAAACCTCAAGGCTTTTGCTCAAACTCTTGGGGAGGCTCATCCTTTCCCTACCTTGTGCGAACCAGGGTGAATGTGACTCTGTGAACCACAGGTGCCATCTTGAGACCACACAGGGGAAGTTGAGTGGGGAGCTAAGCCTGGTGACATTACTTGACATCCTGAATCAAGCTGGTGGGTGGGGGTGCTTATTTCTCACTGCTAATGTGACATCCGTGAAAGGGCACCCCCTTTAATGCAGCATTCCTGGTTTCTCTCTGCCCTCAAACACTGCCTTCCCGGAGGAATTCATCTGATGGGTTTGTTGGGAAGAATAAATGGGGCATGATAGCCCACATCCTCCTCCTCTCACAGGAAGGAAAACAAGAAACCAAACATCATTGTGGTTGGTTTGCAAATTGTGGGAGAGAAATCCTTCCAAAAAGAGACCTGCTCTGGTCCAATGCAGCTGATGCTGGGGTATGAGTCTAATTCTGAAGTCTGGTATCAGAAAGTGCTCGTGCCTGCAAAAATAAGGCATGTGCCCTCCTCTTTTCAATTACTTGCATTGTTTGTCCTTGTTTCTTCTTGTTTCACACTTTAGACAAGAAAGACTGGGCATCTCAGAGATGTCATCACAGGCATTCTTGCCAGTATCTTAGTGTTTAATTAAGTAATTAGAGCATCTTCCTTTGTTATCCTTCCCCCTTTTCTCAACTTATTTTAAAATCTAAACAATCCTACTTGATATAAAGATGAGGTTGAAGTTCTGCTATCATGAAGGTGTATAAACTATAAGGACAAGAATTATACATGTCATCTCACTTAGACCCCCAAACTGCCCTAGCCCAGAAGAACTTCAGATCATTTTATTATAAGTTAAAGAATCTGGGGGGAAAAGAGTGGAATCATAAACATTCAGAGCATGAAGAGCACAGGTTGACCAACATTTATTTTCTCCACTGAGAGTTCCTGTTGGGTGCAGGGTAACTTGATGCACAGTATCTGTCGTCTGCACTCTGAGACACCTAGACATTTGTGCAGTTTTGAGCCAGAACTTTATACTTTTCAAACCAGGGAATAACAAATACTGAGAAGTAGCAATCGATTTTCTAAAATAAACACAAAACAAAATGTAGAAAAGATCAACACACAAGGTAAACATTTTAAAGGGGAAAGAAGGTGTTAGACATGTGGATGGGGAAATGACAGGCTCCCCCCAACCCTGCCCCACCCCAATCCACCTCCGGGCAACGTGTGGGTCTGTCTTTATTTTGATTTTAAGGATTTGATAGTGTCTCTGCTGAAACCACCCCCACAAAACCGCCTTCTGCCCCTGGTTGGAATTGGAGACTGGAGATAAAGTGTCTTCCCACCCACATCACTGTGGGAACAACTGACTTTCTCCCTCTTCCTTTCTATGCATGTACTGTTCCTGTCACACTTGCCCTTGCTTGCTCCCCGCCCTCTCTCCCTCCACCTGCTCTCCTACCTCACCCCTTCACGCCTCCCTTCACCTTCCTCCCATGCGACCCATTCCCTCTCCTTCTCTCCTTCCTTCCTTCCATCTGTCCATCCGCCTGTCACCACACCTTCGCCTTCCTTCCTGGTTCTCTCCCAAGATCCCATTTCTTTTCCAACAGTGAAAGCTCAATCAACAGATTTTGTACATTATTAGCATTTCATAGTGTGATTTTGCTTTCCTGCTCTCTTAGAAATCCCAGGGCAAGGACACGGTGGGGTTGGAGGCTTAAACATTGACATTTCTCCTAAGATAGAATTCACTGACAATTCAGTCTCTCACAGTGACAAGACTAAGTTTACTGTAATCATCAATTACTCTTTTCATAGACTTCATGATCTTCTCCACCAACAAGTCTAACTTGCTAGATTTTGAAGACTTTTCCATGGAAGGAGGAGCCTGTGGATGGACACGTTTATCACACAGGCCACTAGAACTAGGATGGCCAGAAATCTAGGAACCAAACCAGGACATGTTGTAAGCAAATAAGGATGGTGTTAACAATGACACTAGGAAGTCAGACAGCAAACAGGACTGCCCTAGGCAAGATTACTATGTGATCACCCTCACATAGTCCCTTTGGGTAAAGAGCTGTGGTTTGCAGGGCCTGTAGGACTTGAAATCTTCAAGGCCCCTGAGCACATGGGCCCTTCTGACGTGTGTGTGTGTGTGTGTGTGTGTGTGTGTGTGTGATGGTACACCTCCTGAGTGATGATGGCCCAGCTGACCTTCCCAGTATGAGAACACTGGGTGGGGATGAAGCCATTTTTGGGGAGGTGGCTCCTCACCAGGTCACGTGCCTGCAGGCTTCTCCCCACCCTGACCCACTCCACCCCTGATTGAACTATTCCTGACCCATTTTCCTATCGCTTCCTCCTGTTCGCTTCAACACTGCTGGTAAAGGAACAGAGCCTACAGCCCAGTGATTGCGCGTTCACAACAGGCTGATGTTCAGATATTCAGTGGGTGCGCCAGCAAAGTCCTGCAGCCGCTAAAATATTATTACAACCAGCTATTTGCCTGGGGCCAGAGCGCTCCGCCCCAACCCTGCAGTTCAGCCACTTCTGCTCCTCCACCTGGGCCCCCTGTCTCCCCATCGTTCTTCCAACAGCTGAGAAGCAGAGCCCCGGGAGGTGAGCCCTTTCTTGGTGACATGCCCAGTACCTTGTAGAGTTTCCCTTCCTGGAAGGAGCAGTTGGTCAGCTCCGACTTGAGGCAGGTAGTCCGCCGCATCTCCAGGTTGACCTGATACTCCAGGTGGTCAGTCAGCTGTGGGAGGCAAAGACGAAGGATAAAGGACCCCTCTCCCATCTCTGTCACTTCCGGGGGTGGGAGCTCCTCATGGGGCACCCAGGTTGAAGGCCCTCCTTGGACATACCCATGGGTTCCCCTCTCCCCTTCCTGGTTGCCTCCCCTGGCCCCTCTGCCATTTGAGCAGAATTCCCCAGAAGCCACTCCATGGGCAAAGTCACCCTTGGTGACCCATGTGTTGCTGATGTAAAGGGCAGAGAGCAGCAGGCTAGACTCTGAGGGCCAGCCCGCCTCAGCCATGGGTGCTGGGTGCTGCTGCCCTCATGGAGACAGCCCCCGACGTGCACACACATGGTCTCCCAGTGCCCAGGAGTCCCCTTCCCACAGCTCAGGCCCTTGAACCAGGATGTACCGCCCTGGTCTTGGGTATCATTTAAGCGACTCCACTTCATCCGCTCCAGGAGATTTCTGCGTCTCTTGAAACACCCACTTTGGACTAAACGAGACTGAGTTCACTTGCATGGCTGCCCTGAACCCACAGATCCCCAGAGAAGGGCACGAGGGGAGGGGAGGCACACAGACCCTCTTCATGGCCTTCAGGACACGCACGATCCTGAAGTTGTACAGGTCCTCGTTCTTCTTGTTGAAGTCCTCAGTCAAAAATTCCATGGTGGTCACCACCACGGGGTCTGACACAGGCACCTCGTAGACAAGAATGAAGGTCCTCCGCTTTGACTGACAGCTGAGGGCCACCAGAGCCCCCACAACGGCCAGCAGCAGCCGGGGGCCCTGCCAGGGTCTGGTCATTGTGGCTTGCCCTGCCTGGGGCTGCTCTGCCCAGTGGCCTCAAGGCAGCTGGGTGCCACCCACACCCACGGCCGCTCTTCTCCTCTTGATCTTGCAGGTGAGGGCCCGCTGGGGGAGCTGGGCAGACTTGCGTCCTCCTCCCAGGCCTCCTCATCTGAAATACACACACCCACCAAACCCCCCCCCACCCCCCTTCTCTAGGGGGCTGCTCTCTGGGCAGGCTAGACCCTCCTGCTAGCCTAGTGTCTCTGAGTGGGAGCCAGCCTGTGGTTGCCGTCCACTGAGTTCAGCCCAGCCAGGCCATGGGAGGCCTGGAGGGGCAGGAAGCGATAGGGACACGGGGGCGCTGGGTCCCAGGGCAGTGGAGTGAGGTGGAGCCCTGAACACCATGTTCTGTCTCTGTGATCATCCTTAGACTTTCTCCCGGTTGGTCCCCTCTCCACTTCCCAGGCTGGCCGGGATGCAAGTTTGCCCATGAGCCCAAACCTTGGCATCTTCCTCCTGCTATTTATTAGCTGTGAGAGGTGTCTGGGACTCCCCGGAAAAGCTGAGGTTCCCCAGAAAATGGAGGCTGTGCCCCATAAGGAAACTTGCAGGTGTGGCCTTGACGTGGCTCTGTGTTCATGTCCTGCTATCCCTGTGGATGAACCAGTGATGTTTCCTGTCCCTGCGACCCTCTGTGGCACTCGGACAGTACACACATAGCCTCCATCCGGTACCAGCATCTGGGCAGGGTCTTCAGATGCCCAGAGCTTAGAAGGTGTTTGGAGATGCGGTTCTCCAACGCAGAGGCCTGCCTGTGGGAGGGAGAGATGTCTTCTTTCTCCCATGGCCCTCAGTCTGCCCTGCCTCCTGTCTCATCACATGTCCTGGACTTTCCTGGTCTGGAGGAAGAGAGTAAGGGGAGAGACCAAGAAGCCCCCGCTGCAGGGCTCCAGCCCCAGCAGGTCCCTTCAGGCTCTCCCTCATCCTCCACGGCAGTGACCTCTCCTCTCTGGGCAGCTGGTTAGCTTCTGGGGGCTGCGGTGACAAGCTAACACCAACAACGGCTTAAGACGACACACATTTATTATCTCACAGCTCTGGACATCGGAGGTGTGGGCTGGGCTGCTGTCCTTCCAGAAGCTCCTGCCTCACTCACATGCAACACTTTCCTCCATCCTCCCAAACAAAAATACCAACATTCCCATAGAGATAAGTAAGACACAGTCTCATTATACAATTTTCATATGCCCAGAATGCAATCCAAGGTTACTCAGCCCATGAAGAACTCAGAAAATTTCTCCTTGTTGAAGAATTCTCTTAGCCCTTCTTCCAGAGCAAATCTCCTGGCAATGAGATATCTTAAACCTGTCCTCAGCTGATTACATCTTCATATCATGATTATCCCTAAATATATTTCCCCTGATTATGGGGTTCTGGTTTGGCAGTTCTTATCTCTCAGAATTCAAAGTCTTATTCTACTCCCTTCTAGCTTCTCTGTTCCTGATGAGAAATTTGCAGTTGTTCAAATTTTTGTTCTTCTGTAAATTATGTCTTTTGTCTAAAGGCTCTCAGGGTTTTTTTCCTTTGTCTTTAGTTTTTTTAGCAGTACCTTGATGTGGATTTCTTAAAATTTACTTGTTTTGGGGTTCAGTAAGTTTCATAAACCTGAGTCTTTGACAAATTTGGGAAAGTCTCAGCCGTTATCGCTTCTCTTTCTTCCTTCGGCTCCCCCTTTCTTCTTCTTTTTCTGTAACACTTTTCATTTCCCTCTGAGAGTCCAATGACATGAAAGACCTTTTTAAATTGTCCCATAGACTGCTGAAGCTCTATTCATGCTTTTAAACATTTTCTTCCTCTTTAGTGTTTGTAATGGATAACTTCTGTTAATCTGTCCTCAAGTTCATAAGCCCTTTTTGCCGACATCTTCAGTCTGCTCTTGAGTTCACTAATGAGATTTTTATTTTGTTTTTTTTTTTTTAATTTTCCAGGATATCAGTAAAATTCCCTTTTGGTTTTTAAGGCTATCTTCTATTTCTTACTAATAGTTTCTACCTTTCCAATCTTTGAAAAGTGCTTACTCCCACTTGGAACTTTCATTTTTCCTTTTGGCCACAGAGCATGTGGGATCTTAGTTTCCCAATCAGGGATTGAACCTGGTCCCCCTGCATTGGAAGCACAGAGTCTTAACCATTGGACTGCCAAGGAAGTGCCTGGAATTTTTGGGTAATACCTTCTTTAAAGTCTGTCAGATATTTCCAATACCTGAGTTATCTCAGCACTGGCATCTGCTGACTGGTCCCCCCCACCCCCCAGGAGAGCTGTAATTTTCTTGGTTCTCTGTATACTGAGTAATCTTGGGTCATATCCTGGATGTTCTGAAAGTTGTATTATGAGAGTCTGTATCTTATTTGCGCTCTCTGGGGAATGTTGGTATTTTTGTTTCAGTGGGCGATTCACCCAGCTGCATTCAGGGCACAAATTCTGACCAGCGTTCTGTGGGTTGTGGTTTCAGGATCAGGTCAGCTCTGTGTCAGTCCTGCAGGGCTGTGGGTCTGTGCATGTGTGTTTTGCAGGAGCCAGGCTGGCTGGGTGGTGGTCTGTCCCTTTCTTCCATTCACATCTTCCTTGTGCCATTAGGGTTAGAACCACACTCGTCCCATTCAGGTCCACTTTCTTGAGCTCCTATGATCCATCTGGTCCTTTCTGGTTCCCTGGATCTTCCCTTTCTTGCTCGGCTTTGCAAACCCACATCTACACCCAATGCTGGGGTCACGGAGCAGGAGGACAGAGACAGGAAAAATTAATGGAGGTCTGTCTCACCACCTTAGACCCACAGCAGCTCTGATAGGACGGGAACGCTCCACTCCCTCAATATTTATGTGGCTGAAGATCAGCCATCCCTGCTCTGCTGTCCATTCTGCTGCCATAGACCATCTGGGAGCTGGACCAGAAGAGGACCGAGGAAGGAAGAGACAGGATTTGTGCCTCCAACCCTCCCACTCCCCAGACCCCTGGCTTTCAAGTTCCCTGTCTTGCCCCTGGAGGGCTTCTCCCAGAGCTGTCAGTTCAGACCCGGCTACATACACAGGGATGGGCACCCCTGCCCGGCTCCCGGCAGCGATGGGGGAGTGGGAGGTGTGTGCTGGCAGCCCTCCCCAGAACCCTCCCAGAAAGCCCCCATCCTCCCCACTCTCCACTCGCAGGGGCTGGAGCCAGGGCATGAGACCGGGCCAGTGCAGCCATCCTGCCCCAAGGCACTGCCAGGTGAGGGACAGGGCCCACCCCCCCGGGGGACAGAGCAGCAGAGGGGCTCAACCTGCTCCCCAGGCCTCCCACCATGGAGCCCTGAGCTGGCCTGCACTTCCCTGGCCACAGGCACATTTGGCCACCACTGGGACAGGCCGAAGCAGTGGGGAGAGGGAGAAATTCCCACACAAGATAGATGGGAGCTGGGGACTTGATGCCCTGCTCAGGGGACCCCTCACCCCAAGGCACAAGCTCCACACTGTCTTCCAGGCATCCCAGTGAAATGGAGCCCCGTTGGTCAGTATCACCTGCTCACCAGCATCCCTGGACTGCCTACCCTTCCCCACAGCGCTGCGTGCCCTGGACACCACCAGCACTGTGGGGCTCCCTCTGATGGCCTGGGCATTTCAGCCAGAAATGCCCACGTGGAGCTCTGCCCCTCTTTCCAGGTGGTGCTGCTAGGCAGCATTTAAGCCATCTCCAGCCGCGACAACGTGCGATTCCGTGTCACAGTCACCAAGGCTTGTTCCTATTGCCGGATTGGGAGCGCTGGCCCAGGACTTCCAGGGTACACCCCACCCTCCCCCGGTGCAGTTGGGGTCCCCTGGTGCTGCACCAGGCCCACCATGCTGGGCTCACCTCCCCTCTTCAGACCCGTCTTCACTTGCTGAGGCTGCTGTGCCCCAATTTTATTGTGTTTTCAAAAGTAGTTTTCATCTCAAAGAATCTCCAATTTAGGGAAATGCTGTAATTACAATGCAAAGAAGTGTTTCCCCTGAGGCATTGGAGAGGAGTTTGCCAATGTGATGCCCATCACCCTCAGCGTGTGAGTGAGCGACCCCCACACGCAGGTGGGTCCTCCTCTCCAACCACGGTGCAACCAAGGAGTCCGGGATAGAATGCAGAGGTGTCCCCTGTTGGTGCTCAGACCCATCAGGGGTCAGGGACAGGCACACACCCCGCTTCGCCAGTAACTGGGCACCAGGACATGGAAGTACCTGTCCTGCCAGGAGCTCCTGGAGAAAGGGGCGTCTTCACTCCTTCCTTCGGGGCCACTCCTCAGACTCTCACTGACCTCATGACCATGACCTTTCTGCAGGGTAACTATTTTGCAGAGCTTCCTTAAATTTGTGTTTGCCTGACATGCACGGCAGCCTGGCCACATGGCACGTGTCCTTCTGGGGGCAGAGGGCAGTCTGGGCCTCCCTCCTGCCTGTGCCCACCACCCCCAACATTGCTGTAGGCCCCCCCACCCCACCCCACTGCCCTGAGAAATGGCAGTTCTGTTCTCCCAGCAGGTGCCAGGCCAGCCATCCTGATCCCTCTCTACTTCTGGAATAGCAACAGTCAGACCTGCTAAGGGTTAAGGAGTAGTCATGTCCTGTAGGTGCATGTTTAGCTATGGATCTATCATCCCAGGGTCAAGGTCAGAGGTGTGGGTGAGGAGGAGGCCTGCTGACCTTGGTCTGCTCCTTGGACTTTCATATGGCCTTCACCAGAATCCCTGTCTTCTCCAGTCTCCAGGTTCCCTTTCATCAAGGTTCCCTATGACACCCACAGTGGTATTTTTGCCAGATGCTGGGGAGAAATGCCCCTGAAGAAAAGGCATCTTCTCTGTCTCCACTCGGGGAACAAAAACCTAGAGTGCGGTATCTGCCAAAGAGGACTGTGATGAATATCCCAGGATTTCAGTGGAGACCATGAAGAACTGCATCCTAAGAGTGAAAGTCAACTGGAAATACATCGTTCTCAGAAGCCCTACTTTGAAAGTGTAAAGAGATCAAAAAGGTGACAACCTAGAATTCTACAGTCAGCAAAAATATTGCTCAAAAATGAAGACAAAATAAAAACATTTCAGCCAGCCAAAGAGAAAAGAAATCTCAAAAATTTCAAAAGATTGACACGGTTCAGAGTACGTTTTCTGTTCATAGTAAACTGCAATAAAAGCTTAACGTGACAACCTCCATGTTGTGCTGTGCTTAGTCACTCAGTCGTGTCTGGCTCTGAGACTCCATGGACTGTAACCTGCCAGGCTCCTCTGTCCATGGAATTTTCCAGGCAAGAAGACTGGCGTGGGTTGCCATATCCTACTCTAGGGGATCTTCCCCACCCAAGGATCGAACCCATATCTCTTGTGTCTCCTGCACTGGGAGGCAGATTCTTTACCAGTAGCACCACCTGGGAAGTCATGAACATACAGCCAAGTGATACGCAACATAAGTAATAGGAGTCATCACAAATGGGATAAATCCTCTAAATAAAAGAATGTTAAACTGATTTTAAAACCTCCATGCTGTTTACCAAGACACATACTTAATTATTAAGGCACTATCTGCAAGTAAAAAGATGGATAAAGATACATCATGGAAATGCTAGTGAAAGCATTGCTGGGGTGGCTACTCTGATGTCAGACAAGGCTGACTCCACAGCGAGAGCATCACTGGGATGTAAAGGGATCATTGATGAGATTGAAATGGCCCCACAGCTCTGTTTGTACAAGCAGTTAATGACAGTCTCAAATGTACACAGTTATGAGAAAAGGAGACTAGACACACCCACAATTATCATCACAGTGAGAGATTTTAACACCGCTCTCAGTAACGGGCAGAAAAACAGACCCAGACACAAACCTAAACCAAACAAAAAAATAAAGTAAAGAGAGTCCATATGAGAAAAGTTTGGTCACACAGGTGACCTGAGATGCATCAATATCTGCTAGAGCCTGCTGGCGGTGGATGCGTCAATACCTAACGCTGCACCTGAAAAATGCAGAGCATACAGTCGTTTCAAGAACCTGTGGAATATTGGTTGTAAAACAAACCTCAGCAAGTTTCAAGAAGAGACATAATAGGAAAGCTGTTCTCTGACTGTAGTGGACGTGAGCTGATAGTCAATGAGAGAAGATGGCTAGGAGATCAGCTATGGTTAGGAGCTGCTATCAGGGCAGTGGGGAGGACAGCGTCACTTAGACACCCCTGCGGCTGGCTGCATACCCCATACTCCCCTGGGCTCGTCTGGGGGCTGTTGCTTCCAGCCAAGGTCATAGGCAGCCTTGGCCGCTGCCCAGGAATGGGCTTCCTGGTGCTCCCAGGACTTCACGTGACTCCGGCAGTCCCTGCTTATACGGCCCTGAGGGCAAACGGGAGACTCAGGACCCAGCAAGAATGGGACACTCACAGGATGAAGCCTTGGAAATGAGGGAGACAGAGCCTGCTGGGTACAAGTCCCTACCTTCGAGGTTTATGTGACCGAAGAGGGAATGCGACTCCCCACTTGGCCTCTGTTTGGTGCCCACAGGAGAGACTGGCCAGGGATGCTGCGGAAGGGCTGGGCAGAGGCCCCCTCAAAGCAGAAGGCCAGCAGCTCAGGGCTGCAGGGGGGCATCCCTGGCCGGAGACCACTCCCACGCCCCTGTCAGCTGTCTTTTGGGCTGAGGTCGAGCAGCATGTTTCTGAAGGCAACTCTGCTTCTGGGGCTTGCTGTCCTGGGCATTCATGTCTGGGCCATTGAAATGGAATTCGTAGACATTAGTAAGGACCTCGAATATTTTGCGGTGTCTGTGGAGTTCGCTGTGGCTTGGTTCAACAGTGGCAATACCGAGGAGCAAGCCTACAAGCTGCTAGAGGTGAGGCGAGCCCAACAAAAGGTGAGTGGCCGTCATGGGCCTGGGCTGTGGAATGGCTCACCCCAAGCTGGCCTGGGTGAGCAGGGCTCTGATCGGAGGGTCCCCTGCCGCACACACTCCTGAAGGGACTGGAGGGGCCCCCTTCCTGCACAGATGACCCTGGCTTCCTTCATGTGCCTTCATTTCCTGACTGGCCAGCCCTTCCCTGGGTTGAGTCCAAGGCCTGGACTCGGGGAGGCCAAGGGCCCCTTGAGCATCACTGTGGCCACTGCTGGCCCTGATCTCTCCTAATCCTGTCCTCGCCTGGGGTCTAGCTGAGGTGCAAGGTGCTGGGCATGTGTGTGTGTGTGTGTGTGTTTCTGGCTGGTGGCTTCAGCTATAGGCATTTCTGAACCCTTAAGGAAGTCAGCTTTCTAGACAATTCCAGGTCAGTGCCCTGGAGGT
This sequence comes from Ovis aries, assembly GCF_016772045.2. Classification (NCBI taxonomy): domain Eukaryota; kingdom Metazoa; phylum Chordata; class Mammalia; order Artiodactyla; family Bovidae; genus Ovis; species Ovis aries. The sequence continues at coordinate 41,663,538 of NC_056066.1, forward strand.
GTGTTCCTCCCTGGTGAGATTGCTGGCTACATCCCTCTTTGTGTTTGAATTCTTTCAAGTTCTCACTACCTCTCTGTAGGGGACAAGATTCTATCTCATGATGACTTCTTAGAGAAGTTGATGGACACACAGAGCAGCACCCAGGTCAAAAACATCCACCTGGATGAAGGTTTGCCCTTGGGTGCTGAGCCCCTGGGTGCCCCAGGAGAGATGAAGGGTCCAGCCCCCAGGCCTCTGTCCTGGTCTGGATGTTTCCCCCGAGGGACAGCATGGCTCTGACAAAGGCTCCGTGGACGTGCATTTCCGGCCCCCTCCCTAGAAGGAGGCGTGCAATGCCCTCCGTGTGTGTGGCTGATACGACTGAGAGCTAAGGGATGTCAGGTTGCTGTGCGTGTACTGTCAGCCCCAGGTCCTCTGTCCCACGACACCCCCCACCCCCCGCCACTGCTATGGACTGGTGACATGCCTCCCAGGTCCCAGTCGTCAGGAGGAGCAAGACAGGGAAGTGTCCAGGGCTGCTGGAGCCACACTCCGGGGCATCTTTTGGTTGGTATGTGCTTGTAGAGAAACTGCACAGAGGTACGTGTCCTATTCATATGCATAGTCTAGTCTTTTGCCCACTTATCTACTGGATTCTCTACGTTTCTGTTTTCTAATTTCTCCTCAGCAGAGCTGGACAATGATATATTTAATGGAACTGGACCTGGGCCGCACAGTTTGTAAGAAGCACGACGAAGACATTGACAAATGCCCCCTGCAAGAAAGCCCAGGAGAGAGAAAGGTTTGAGAATGAAAACAACCCAAAGTGTCACAAACCTGAGACAGAAAAATCACATCAAGGAGGGTGTACTGCCAAAATCCTGGCTTTCTGTGCCCCAGTGCCAAGCAGAATTATGGAGAAAGAAAGAGTGGCTTTATTACCTTGCCAGGCAATGGGGGAACACAGAAGGCTAGCACCTCAAAAACTGTGCGCCCTCTCCCTGGTGAGTAGGGAAAGGTTATACAGTCAAGCAGGACTGCGTGATGAGGATGAAGGAAGTGACAGTCTTGTATTCTTTCTTCTGCAGTTTCCAAAGGGAGGGCTTGCTGTCAAGGTCAGGGTGTGTGCAGCATCCCAGGCGGTCATCTCCTAACCTCCATGAGCCTCTGCCTCGGGGGGTTTCGGTGCTGCCTCTCTTTTGATTAGCAACAGTCCTGCCCTTCAGGCTTCCCCGGTGGCTCAGATGGTAAAGAATGTGCCTGCAATGCCAGAGACCTGGATTTGATCCCCAAGACAGAAAGATCCCCTAGAGAAGGGAATAGCTACCCACTCCAGTATTCTTGCCTGGAGAATCCCATGGACAGAAGAACCTGGTGGGCTAGTCCATGGGGTAGCAGAGTCAGACACGACTGAGCAGCTAACACTTTCACTGCCTTTCGCAACTCCTTTATTCCCCACACAGAGCACCTTGCTACTGATCCTTCTGGTGACCAAGAAATCCTTCTAGGACACCAGCCACCTACCTGAAGGTGGCATCAGGTCTCACAAGTTAAAGATTGAAGCCCCTGAGACACCTGTCCCCCATTCAGATGCCAGCTGCTCACAGGTTCTGTCCAATTTGACCACACATCAGGGGTTCCCATCTCCCCCTCTTTGAAAGTTAAAGTTAAGTCGCTCAGTTTTGTCTGACTCTTTGCGACCCCATGGACTGTAGCCCACCAGGCTCCTCCATCCTTGGGATTCTCCAGGCATGAACACTGGAGTGGGTTGCTGTTTCCTTCTCCAGAGGATCTTCCTGACACGGGGATCAAACTCAGGTCTCCCGCATTAGAGGCAGATTCTTTTAACCTCTGAGCCCTGACTAATTTGCTGGAGTGACCTAAAGAACTCAGGGAATAATTAGCTTTCCTGTCTTATTGAAAGATACAGTGAAAGGACACAGGTGAGCAGCCAGACACACGGATACCCAGGACGAGGTGAGGGAGGGTCCTGAGCACAGGGGCTTTGGAGGATTGAGGTGCGTCACCCCCCAGTACAAGAACGTGGTCACCCACATGGGTGCTCTGAATCTCAATTCAGGATTTGGAAGGAGACTTCCTCCGTAGGCATGACTATCTCCAGCTCCATCGGTGGGTTTTTCTAGTGACCAGTCCCCATCCAGGAGCCCACCAGAGGCACCTCAGTAGAACTGAACATGCTCCTGGAGTTCTTATCATTTAGAAATTTACAAGGGATTCAGATGCTGTGTGCCAAGAATCTGGACAGAGACCACTATATCTGTTTTCTTTACCTCACAGAAGGCTTCAAGGAGGGAGCTTAAGAAAGTCATCAGGGTTGACCCAGGGACAGAACGATGAGTCCAGACCCCTCCTCTCCTGGTCCTAGGGCTTCCCCTGCACAGAGATGCTTCCAGTTCAGCAGCAAGCTGGGCCCTGTGCTCACAGCCTGGCTGGCCCACCAGAGACCCCCACAGACCGCCTTGGGCCCTCACCTCCAGGATGGAGCCTCCCCAGCCTCAAGCTTCCTACGAACTTGGGTCCAGGCAGATGCAGTTCTCCCTGTGGGCCTCTCCTTCCTCTGCTCCGATTCTTCTGGACGGGAGGACCAATTAGTTTGCTGGTCACTCCCACCCTCCTCCTGGTCTCCTGGGCGGCAAGGACAAGACTCGGTCAACCAGTCCTCATGTCCTCACCCCATGGGCTGGCGTCTGGTCGGTTGGACTGAGACCTTGGATATGGGCCTCAGTGGGGCTGCAGTCTCTCTGGACCCAGCCTTGGAACTGCCTCCCCTGGGTGGGTTTGCAGCCACTGCTGGATGAGTGGGTGTCACCTGAACCATCTCCTGGGCAGGCTGCGGGCTCCCCAGGAGCTCACTGGGCAGAGCCCTTCAGGCATCACATGCCCTGGGGGAGAGGACCCTGAGGGGCAGGTCATGGTACTGCCAGGCACCATCTCAGGAGCTCCCAGCCTTGACCATGGAGAGCTGAGCTCCAGAGCCCAGCCCCAGGCTACTGTTTGATTCTGCTTTTCTTTTCTCTTTAGTTTTTAATGTACCTTGAGCTCCTGTTAAGTCCTTCCTGCACCCTCATTGTTATATTGTTCTTATTTTATGTCTTACATAGAATTTTTTTTTTCAGCTGAACTGCACTTTCATTGTGGACTCACGGCCCTGGTTTACCCAGTTCACCCTCCTGAGCAGCACCTGCCAGCAGATATAGGGGAATGAGCTCCGGACTCCCATGGCAGGTCCTCTTCCCCTGAAGAGTGAGGGTCTGGAGTCCTAGGTCTGCATGGCACCAGGGCAATTAAAGGCATCTCAGAGCACATTCTGGGTCCCTGTCAGTTTTTCCTTCTCTCTGATGATTTATTTCCATGGATGTTGTTGCCAATGTTGAGCGATGGAGAATTTATCACTGGTCTCACCTTGGTTGCAGGAGCAGGTACTGAGTTAACCAAACTTCTCTGATCATGAGAGGTTGCCCTTCCTGGTTCCTCCAGTGCCCTCATGGTTAGTGTGTATATCCACTCATTAATTCATATATTCCTTGTTTGTCTATCATCTGTCCATCCATGTATCTATGCATCTATCCCTTCACTCATCCATATAGTCAGGCATCCATTCATCTTTCCATCATCCATGCATCCATCTATCCATCCATCCAGGCATACATCCATCCTCCCATCATCCACTCTTCTGTCCATTCACCCTCCAATCCCTCCAGCTTCTATCCACTCCACTCAAAAGGAATCCAGACAGTTTTGCCAGCAGACAGTTTTTCCAGGTGACAGCCACCTGTGTCCCTTCTATGTCCATCTCTGAGGCCAGACTTACAGTGGATGGTCCTTCTGGGGTGGAGTCGGCGAGGATGCCCAGGCACAGGGGTGGGAAGTGGGGCTCTTAGTGAACCCCCATCAGGGCATCTGCCCTGGAGCTCACTGACAGATGAGAAAGTCTTCTCAGGGTCTCTGGGGACTGCTCAGAAGATGGCAGCTCCAGTCCCCCCTCCCCTCCCACTGCCTGACCCTTGTGTTCCCCCATTGGAGCCCAGGCTGTCATCCAAGCCTATCAACACAGAGTCACTACCCCTGAGACAGGCCTGGAGGCTCCAAGGGATGGGGGCGTGGGGGCCCGACTGGGACAGAGAGGCCATGGGATGCCATCTGGAGGAGGACTTCAGAGGAAGAGGCTCCAGGGGTCTTCCCTCTGCCTGTTGAGTTTGGGGATCTGGTTTGCATGTCCATGGTCGTTGGTCCCTTTCCTGGCTGGCCGATACCCATGATGAGGCTGTAAGCACTGGTGAGACAGATCCCCCTCTGCCCTGTCCCCCAGCTCTGGGCAACTCCATGAGCACAGCTGGCCAGAGTCAGCCTTGGTCCTTTGGTACCTGTGTTTGGGATTTCTACATCTCCCCACAATTTGATAAGGGCAAGTACAAACTGATAGGAGTGGGGATGTGGTCATCCAAGCTTCCTTTGAGAGCACTTGGGCTCAGAGGGATGGAGCCATTGTTTGCGGGCCCGGGGCTGGACAAGTCTAGCCTTACCTCCCGTTTCCCATCAGAGGTTCTTTGTCCTGCTCTTTTCAGCTGTGCTGTGGTCTGAGCTCAGATACACCTGACTACACCAGGGGGCTTTGCACTTGTCCCTGTCTTTGTGTCATGGCGCTTAGCATTCAGACCCAGCTGCAAGGTGACTGTAAGCCCACCTCGAGCCTCTGGGGGGTACACCAGGGTTCAGTGAAGGTGACTAATGTCAACTGCAGCCTCCGTCTGCTGGTTGTAGCTCTCAACACATATGGGATCAGAAACACAGCCTTTGGGAAACCAATGTCACAGCTTTGCTTGGTTAGGGAAGTTACAAGAGGTCTCCCCGGTGTAGGGGTCATTCCTTCTCCCAGTCTCTGGAGAAGCCACAAGGGACAGAACCAGAGGGAGAACAGCCAGATTCCTGGTACAGGGAAGAGTGAAAGCACTGTCTCAATGGTTGACAGACAGCCCACAAGGTGAAAGCCAGATGATATTTACAAAAGTGTAAGAAATCATTTAACAAATTTGATTTGGAGTATTGTGGAGACTTGAAGCTACAACATGGGCCATCCAGTTTGTGTGGCCAGGCAGCCTGCGGGGACCTTGCCCTGACATGAGCCCCCAATACGAGCACAGGCCCAAGAGGACAAATGAAAGACCCAGTGCAACTTCCCCCGAAGGCTTCTCTTCCCCTGTAGCTGCCTTAGACAAGATCCCTGCAGAGCTTTCCGGAACCTGCTCTCTTGGTTTGAGATGACCAATCCGGCCTGAGCCGGGAGTCCAGGGCCTCCAGTGAAGGCGTGCACATCTTGCTCTGTGTGTGTGCCCCCAGTCATGACCCTTCCCCCCGACCAACAGCGTGGGCCCTGCTGGTACCTCGTCCAGAGCTTGAGAGCAGGAAACATCTCTGTTTCAGTTTCTCTGTGGTCTCTTCGGAGTCATGGGTGGCTGCCAAGCACCCTGGGCTGCACCTCAGTGTTGATTTGACAAATGAATAACAGTTGCACAGACTATCCACCAGTGGCTGCAGAGCACATGCTCTTTTTGAGCTGATAAGACATTTATCCAAATTCAGCGTATCCTAATCTTGATGTTTCGCACCCCCTGACCCCCTCCGGCTGCCATTCACGTCCTTTCCAGGAGGGCCCCTGCCTTGGCTGGCTTCCCCGTTGCTCACAGACATTAGAAGCCCTCTCCCCAGTGCCCAGCACGGCTAGGCCCCAGGGCAAGGAGGTCCGCAGATGTGGGAGGTGGAGAGGACGCTACCCCAGCCCACACACTGCCCATCACTGTACATTCCAGACGCTTCCTTAGGTCGTGGGCTGCAGCCAAGATCCGGTTTGACCCTCAGCTGCCCAGGGCTCAGGACCCACCAGTATCTGTAAGCGCTCCTATGACTCTGCCCGTCCTGGGGGGCAATACCATGAGGGGAATCCCAGAGGGCTCGAGGCCCTCACCCAGACCCTACTGAGGTTGGTCTGAAGCTGCGCTAGAGATAAGGGGGAACAGAGCTTGCGGGTCCCTAGTGCCCAAGGCTTATTTGACAAGGGATGGAAACTGGGACATCCCCCCGCCCTACCCCCAGCTCTATTTCCCTCTGGTGACGATGGGAGGGTCAGAGAGGAGGAACTGGGCAGAGGGCCCGGTGGGCAGCAAAGCGCTGTGCGGGGCAGGGCGGTGCTGGGTGGGGAGCTGAGGAGGACAGCTTGCCGAGCACTCGGCCTCCAGGACAACGCTGGACAACATGTTCTGGAAGCTGCCTCTGCTCCTGGGGCTTCTTGCTTTGGGGCCTCACGTCTGCAGCTGGATGTTTGAGGACGTCGGGAAGACAGGGAAAGAGTTCAGCTTGTGTGTGGAGTTTGCCTTGCACCACTTCAATGAGCACCAACCAGACGAGAATGCATACAAGCTGCTGTGGGTCAGACGGAGTCAGCGCAAGGTGAGGGCGAGGGGAGTAGTGGAAGGCATGGAGGTGGGAGGGGAGGAGGTTTGGGGAGGGGGAGAGACCCTCCCTGTGGCCCCACCTTTTCCCTGAAGTCAGGCCCCGGGGTGGGGGTGGCGGGTCCGTGGTCTGCATGAAAGGGTAAGTGTTTGGTCAGTGTTAGTCACTCAGCTGTGTCCGATTCTTTGTGATCCCATGGAATGTAGCCCACTAGGGTCTCCTGTTCAGGGGATTCTCCAGGCAAGAATACTGGAGTGGGTTGCCATGCCCTCCTCCAGGGGATCTTCCTGACCCAGGTCTCCCATGTTGCAGGCAGATTCTTTACCGTCTGAGCCACCAGGGAAGCCCTCATTTGGTCAAGGATGTGTGAAAATACAAACTTCCACTAGAAGGGCTCCAAGGTTCCAGTACATTTGCTGAATGCTTGGAGCAGGGGAGAGAAGGAGAGGGAAGCAGAAGGCTAGGCGAGGAGGGAGATGAATGGGGGGCAGCACCCCAATTTCAAAGTCCAGGATGGAGCAGCTTTGCAGAGTCAACAGCGGGCCTACGTCTCTGGGCTCATGGCCCAGCTGCTGGGCTAAGGCGCCTTGTAGAGCAGACCACCATGGGTCCTGGGTCAGGAAGATCCCCTGGAGGAGGGCATGGTGACCCACTCCAGTGCTCTTGCCTGGAGAATCCCATGGACAGAGGAGCCTGGCGGACTATAGTCCATGGGGTTGCAAAGAGCCGGGCACAAGTGAGCCACTAGCACTGACCAAATGAAGGATCTCTTGTCCTTTCATCCAGACCACAGATCCGTCACCCTCACCCCGAGGCCTGACTTCAGGGTAAAGGGGGGGCCATAGGGAGTCTCTCCCCCTCCCTAAGCCCCCTCCAGGCCTGAAGGAGGCAGTGGAGATAGCAGGGCCTGCTCTCCTAGGGCTGTTACCCTGGTGATGAGAGCAATCAAGCCCCAAGTTCTTGGATGAGACAGTTGAAAGGCGGACAAGAGCAGTCATTGCAGGACCACAGGGCTGTGGGGAGGGTGGTGTCAGGGGCAGAAGAGCCTTTCTGAAGACTGGCACTCCTGGGAGGACCCACATGAAGGTTTGGGGATAAGAAGGATGGGGAAGCCCAGAGAGGGCCTTGGACCAGGAGGAGTTGTGAGTGCCTGCAGGGCCAGGCTGCAGTCTGTGGGTCTGTGTTGCAGAGAAGGGGTGCAGGGTGGGGAGAGGCGGTGGCATGCAGGGTGTGGGTGTGTTGGTGGCCGGTCAGGATATTCCCCTCAGAGTATCAGGGACTCAGGAGACGAGGTTGTTCAGCTTTGTCCAGCATCTCTCTGGACGCTGTAGGAGCAGTGGGTGTCTCAGCCTGGGTGCAAGCTGAGACCAGGGTACAGGAGCCCTTCACTGGTCTCCGGGTAGCAGAGAAGAGCTGGCTTCTGAGTCTGCTTGGAAATTGATGTGGGATATGGGTGGGTTGTCAGGCGTGGACCCCGGGTCCTTGGGCTCAGCAGATGGGCAGACAGCATAGAGAGGGGCGGGGGAAACAGGAAGAAGGTCGGGTATCCCCGAGGCAGCCTGGGAAGGTCAGGAAGGCTGTGATTACAGAGCATCGTGGTGGGAAAGAGGGGAGCGTGTTGTCCTGAGCACTTGGCCAGGCAGCACTTTCCCACTGATGCGCATTGCTCCCCCGCCCATACGCTTTGTCTGGATTAACTGTTGTCCAGCCATTCTGAGCCCAGACCCAAGCCTGATGCTGGATGGCCAGCCCCGAGTCGGCCTGAGTCAGCAGGGCTCTGATGGGAGGGTCTTCTCCTACACAGACAGCCCTGGCTTCCCTCACATGCCCTCCTTTCCTGACCAGCTGGTCCTTCCCTGGCTTGAGTCCCAGCCCTGGACTTGGCAAGGTCAAGAGCCCCTCAAGCATCCGTGTGGCCGCCGCTGCCCCCGATCCATCCTAAACCTGTCCTTGCCCGGGGTCCAGCCGCAGTGCAAGAGACTGGGTATGTGTGTGTGTGTGTGTGTGTGTGTGTGTGTGTGTGTGTGTGTGTGTGTGTGTGTGTGTGTTGGGGGGTGGGCTGCATCAGCTGCAGGCATTCCTGTACCTCTAAGGAAGCCAGTTTTCTAGGCATTTCCAGGTCAGTGCCCCAGAGGCATATTCCTCCCTGGGGAGGTTTCTGGCTACATCCCTCTCCATGTTTGAGTTCTTCTGAGTTCTCACCACCTCTCCATAAGAGATGAGATTCTGACTCATGATGCCTTCTTAGAGAAGACGATGAATACACAGAGCAGCACCCGGGTCGCAAACATCCATCTGGATGAAGGTTTGCCAGGTGAGCCCTGGGTGTCACAGCTGCCCCAGGAGAGAAGGAACGTCCAGCCCCCCAGGCCCCCATCCTGGTCTGGATGTTGCCCCTAAAGGGACAGCATGGCTTTGACAGAGGCTCAGCGGATGAGCATTTTTGGCCCCCTCCCTAGAAGGAGCCGTGTGATGCCCTCCGGGTGTCTGGATAATGTGATTGAGAGCTGGGTGATGCCAGCTGTGCTGTGCGTGTACTGTCAATGCCAGGGCCCTTCGTCCTGGAACCAACCCCCCCTCCCCAATGCCATGTGCTGGTGATGCAGCTCCTGGGTGCCAACCATCAGGAGGTGTAAGGCAGGGGAAATTCCAGGGCTGTGGCATCTTTTTGTAATAAAGTGGAGATTTAGGATGAAAAAGAAAAATAATATATAAACTGATAATAAAAAAATAAGAAAATGCACCTAGGTTTGTCCCAGTTGATACATATGTGCACATTCACACCGTTTGCCCATTTTCTGTCTGAATCTCTGTGCTTTTCTCATTACTGCAAAGTATGTACTCACAGAAGTTTCTACAATCTCCCTTTGACAGAAGTACTCTTTGACATACTTAATGGACCTGGACCTGGGCCGCACAATCTGCAAAAAACACGACGAAGACATCGACAACTGCCCCTTGCAAGAAGGCCCTGAAGGGAAAAAGGTTTGAGAGTAAAATCAACCCAAAGCATCACAAATCTTCAGAGAATGAAAAAGAATGTCAAGGAGGGTGTGTGAGGAGGCTTAGAAGGCATCAGTGTTGACCCTGGGACAGAATGCAGGGTCCAGGCCCTTCCCCGCCAGGTCCCAGGGCTCCCCCTGCACAGAGATGCTCCCAGCTCAGCAGCAAGCTGGGCCCTGTGCTCACAGCCTGGCTGGCCCACCAGAGACCCCCACAGACCGCCTTGGGCCCTCACCTCCAGGATGGAGGCGCCCCAGCCTCCAGCTTCCTATGAACTTGGGTCTAGGCAGATGCAGTTCTCCCTGTGGGCCTCCCCTTCCTCTGCTCCGATCCTTCTGGATGGGAGGATTGATTCGTTTGCTGGTCGCTTCCACCCTCCTCCTGGTCTCCTGGGCAGCAAGGACAAGACTCGGTCAACCAGTCCTTGTGTCCTCACCCCATGGGCTGGCATCTGGTCGGTTGGACTGAGACCTTGGATATGGGCCTCAGTGGGGCTGCAGTCTCTCTGGACCCAGCCTTGGAACTGCCTCCCCTGGGTGGGTTTGCAGCCACTGCTGGATGAGTGGGTGTCACCTGAACCATCTCCTGGGCAGGCTGCGGGCTCCCCAGGAGCTCACTGGGCAGAGCCCTTCAGGCATCACATGCCCTGGGGGAGAGGACCCTGAGGGGCAGGTCATGGTACCGCCTGGCACCCTCTCAGGAGCTCCCAGCCTTGATCATGGAGAGCTGAGCTCCAGAGCCCAGCCCCAGGCTACTGTTTGATTCTGCTTTTCTTTTCTCTTTAGTTTTTAATGTACCTTGAGCTCCTGTTAAGTCCTTCCTGCACCCTCATTGTTATATTGTTCTTATTTTATGTCTTACATAGAATTTTTTTTTTCAGGTGAACTGCACTTTCACTGTGGACTCACGGCCCTCATTTACCCAGTTCACCCTCCTGAGCAGCACCTGCCAGCAGATATAGGGGAATGAGCTCCGGACTCCCATGGCAGGTCCTCTTCCCCTGAAGAGTGAGGGTCTGGAGTCCTAGGTCTGCATGGCACCAGGGCAATTAAAGGCATCTCAGAGCACGTTCTGGGTCCCTGTCAGTTTTTCCTTCTCTCTGATGATTTATTTCCATGGATGTTATTGCCAATGTTGAGCGATGGAGAATTTATCACTGGTTTCACCTTGGTTGCAGGAGCAGGTACTGAGTTAATCAAACTCCTCTACTCATGGAAGGCTGTCCTTCATGGGTCCTACAGGGCCCTGGGGATTGGTGTTGTATATTCATTGATTCATATATGCTTCACTTGCCTATCACCTGTCCCTTCATGCACGCTTCCATCCACCCATTTATTCATCCTTCCATTCACCTACCCACTCATCTGTTCACTCACCCAGCCATCCTTCCGTGCATCTATCCAGTCATGCACTCATCCAGCCTTGCATCATCCATGTTTTCATCCATCCATCCATCCTTCCTTCCTTCCATTATCCATTCTTCCATTCTTTTTTCTATTCATGTTCCAATCTCTCCACCCTCCATCCATTCCACTCGAAAAGAATCCAGACAGTTCTGCAGGTGACAGCCAGTTGTGTCCTTTCCCTGTCCATCTCTGGGGCCAGACTCACAGTGGATGGTCCTTCTGGGGTGGGGTGGGGGGAGGGTGCCCAGGCACAGGGGTGGGAAGTGGGTGACTGAAACGATGGAAGGCTCTGTCCCCTGTGGAGCCCCATAGGGCACCTGCCCCAGAGCTCAGTGATGGATGAGAATGTCTTCTCAGGGTCTCTGGGGACGGCTCAGAAGACGGCAGCTCCAGTCCCCCCGTCCCCTCCCACTCCCTGACCCTTGTGTTTCCCCTTTGGAGCTCAGCCTGTCTTCCAAGGCTGTCAACGTAGATCACTAGCCCTGGGACGTCCCTGGGGTGACAGAACTCCTCACAAGCACGTCTCTCTCCCTGGGTCCTGGTGGGGGCTGCCCTGGAGGGTCCGAGGGTGTGGGGGCCCAACTGGGACAGAGAGGTCATGGGACGCTGTCTGGAGGACGACTTTAGGAGGGGCTGAGGGGTCTTCCCTCTGCCTTTTGTGTTTGGGGATCTGATTTTCTTGTCCGTGGTCATTAGCTTGTCTCTTTCCTGGCCAATTGGTTCCCCTGAAGGGTCATCAGCCCTGGTGAGACTGCTTTTCCCAAGACTACCGAGGACAACTCTACCAGCCACATCACAAAGACAGTGGCCTGCTCTGCTTTGGCTCCTTGTCCAGCCTGTGTGTAGGTCCTGTAGCCTCCTCACGGGCTGGCAGGGGCATGCACACATTGACAGGGTAAGTCTGTGGTCAGCTAAGCCAGCCTGTTGCCCACCCTTGGCTCAGAGCCCTTGGGATGGGCCCAAAACTGTGGCCCATCCGCTGAGCTGAAGCTCATGGTCACAGGCTCTGAGAGGGCCTGCGGAGGGGACTGGTAAATTTCACGCCCACCGCCGTTGTCATCAGTGAAACCACATTAGCAGGGTGTGGGTGATGACTTACTTCCTTGGGTCAGTCACAACCATGGCCTGTCCCATGTCACTGTGTCCTGGAGGGACCTCTCCAGATTCAGCCCAGTCTGAAATCAATAGGGAGGGAAAATATACAGAGTACAAGCACACAGTAGAAAAATGGATGCGTTAAAAATCCTTGATTTCCATGAAACCCAGAATGTTCTCTCAGATTATCTGGTTTGGAGAAGCAGGGCCCTTTGGGTTATATGTGCTGAGCTCCTTGTTAATCCATCTCATCATGGGGGAAGGGATGCAGAGGCAGCAGGAAAGGATGAGAAGAGAAACTTGGATGCTTTAAGGACAGAGTACAATTATCTGTAGAACTGCCAACCTACAAACCCTAGAAGAGAAAAGTAAAAAGAGAGAAATATTATAAGAAATAATGAAGATATATTTTCCAGAATTAAAGGAAGACACAATGAAAAGATTTTTTTATCAGTTAGCTCTAGCTGCAAAAGAAGCACCCTCAAACTATCACACATAGTAGGAAGCATTCATCCTTCCTGACAAGTATGCCAAATAGGGGGACCGTCTCTGATTACATTCAGGGCCACCCAGGATTAAACTTTTCTGTGTCTTATTCTTTGCAACCCCATGAATTGTAGCCCACCAGGCTCCCCTGTCCATGGGATTTCCCAAGTCAAAATATTGGAGTAAAAGGAAAGAATGCTAAAGTAGGTTGCCATTTCCTTCTCCAGGGGATTCCCGACCCAGGGATCAAGCTTATGTCTCCTGCTTGCCAGGTGGATCCTTTATCACTGAGCCACCTGGGAAGCAAACTCTTCTAGGTAATATTAACATGCTGATGGTGTATGTGTGTATATGCACGTGCTTATGAAATTCAAAGGATTATGAGAGTGTTAGGGGGCATAGGATTTGGTTCTTTTACAAAGTAGACAACAGTAACCACTTCTTTCTACAAAATATCTGAACCCCGGAAACATTGCTTCAGTTGGGTGAATTTTAGTGTGCTGGTCAGGTCTTGGCACAGGAATACTGCCTGACAACCCGCCCCTTCCCCTCACCTTGACCTCACCTTGACCTCAGCAGTGAGTTGTAGCAGGAGTCCATAATTAGGTCAGGGTCTGAGACTGGCCGAGAGTCACGCCTGTGTGGCTTTCCTTTAGGTCAGCACAGCTGGGCTCACCCTGGGGTGGAGTCTACATATTCTGGGGTCCAGACCAGGTGCCTCACCCTAGAAGACTAGGGTCTCCCAGGGCCCCCTCACCTTGGGAGACCACCAGAGAGCAGGAGGAGTCTTCACATCTCATCCTGATGTTGTCAACCCTGCCTCCATTGCATAAGCAGACAGCAGCCACGTGCCAGCCCACCACTGCAGGAGGCTGAGTGGTCGGGGCGAAGGGCGCAAATGAGCTGGTCTTAATCTTGGTGAAGGGACAAGGACCACAGCGATGCTTCTCTGCGCAAGTCTTGGTACCATTACCTGGATCAGACAACCCAGGTCCCAGGGTTGCATGTGTGGTGATAGACATCTGTCCTTCCCCAAAGTAGGAAATCCAGCAGAAATGGGCATGGCAGGGGCACAGACATCAGTGACTAAGTGCTGAGGAGAGGTAGGGATGAGAAACACAGTGTCCAGGGTGAGGTCACAGGACAGCTGAGGAGCACGTGGGAGAGACCTATGACACTCCAGCTCCCGGTCTGGGTGATGGGTGCATGGGTGTCCAGCGTGTTGTACCAATGTCAGGAGTGCCGTGAACTGAGACAGATGACGTTTAAGCTGGCTCTGGGCAGCTAGGGTTCATAAGAAAGACAAGCCAAGAGAAACCTCAAATGCACCCTGGTGTCAGAGAAAAGTCCAGCATGTGCTTAGAACTTGGTAGTTGATTGGACAAGGGCTGAGGGTTGGGGTTACTCCATCAGCCCAGCCTCTGAGGACCTAGGGGTGGGGGGACTCCACCCCCATCCACTGAAGACCCTTGACGTGGGCTCCACATTTGCTGGGCTGGGCCTTGGGTTTTGCCCTTTATGACCCACCCCCCAGCCTGAGGGGCTCAGCCGGGCCTTGGGTGCCTCCCAACCTGCTTGGGCTTCCCTCCCGAGGGCCCTTGCTCACCCGAGTCCCTGGGTTGTGGGAACTGTCGCGCACAGGAGAAGACCTGTCTCCTTTATACTCTTGGCCATGACAGAACTGGGAGGGGGCCCAGGTGTCCCAGGAGGGAGGGACGCGGAGGCCCAAGGAAGAGGCTTTGTGGTCTCTGGTGCTTAATCTGCCCCCAGAGTGGGGTCTTCCCAGGCTCAGACCTTGAGCTATGGTGCCTGAGGCCTCCTGAGCCCAGGGGCGGAGGGGCAGGTGTGGCTGACTCCCTCAGGGTGACAGATTGTCAGCCCTCAAGTCCTGCTCCTCCTTGGTCTTCTGCTGTGAGCACAGGAATTGCACTCTGGTCTAACCATCATACCCCTGCTAAGCTTATCTACTCTCTTTTTCTTCCTAATTATTGAAGAATACATAAAAATATATTCTTTGATGATTATAATTATTAAATTATAATTCAACATAATTTTAATTATATATAACATTATATAAATTATATGCATATTTATATAATTGTATTTATTATAATTATATTATATAATTATATTTCTATTATATATTTATTATAATTATATTATATACTTATATAATATATAAATATAATACAATTTTATAATATATAGTATATAATTGATTCATCTATAATATAGAACACTTGAAACATTATAAAGAAAAATCAGAAATGAGTGTTTTTCCACCAAAGCAAAAGCATTGCTCACCGACTCCTCAAATATTCACACATTCTCCACGCCTAGCCTGGCTCTGGTGGAGACGTGTTGGGTGACAGGAAGGATTCCCTGCTGTTAGAAAGTCCATTTTATTTCTCATGGGGAGAGACGGGCCATCAAGATATTCACGGGTAACTAACTGTAGGTTATGATGGATGACATGGAAGAAGAAAGAGGGTGGTGAAAATGAAAACAGGAGCCAGGAGAGGCACATGAGACTTGGGGGGAGTCTGTATGGAGACTGGCAGGGGGATAAGCCGGGATGAGGGGCTAGTGGAGGTGAGGGAGGGACCCCCGGACCCCGAGAGGGGGCTGTGCCCCGTGGGGCAGGCAAGGCGCTGGCCTCAGGCTTGGTGTAATGGGAGAGCCTCCCAGGGTCAAGGGTGAAGAGGCGGCACCCACAACTGAAGAGTGATCAAGACTCTCCTAAAAGGTTAATAACAAGATTCTCTGCTTTTTTTAAACAACATATTTTTTATTTATGAAGAAGTGAATCATATTTAGTGTTCTGCACCTTGTGCACCACTTTTTCAATAAGCATTTTCCAGCACTGTCGACAATTCTTTAAATACATTTTTTAAGTTACTGTAACAGAGAGTGAAAAAGTTGGCTTAAAACTCAGCATTCAGAAAACTAAGATCATGGCATCCAATCTCATTACTTCATGGCAAATAGATGGGGAAACAATGGAAACAGTGACAGACTTTATTGTGGGGGGCTCCAAAATCACTGCAGATGGTGACTGCAGCCATGAAATTAAAAGATACTTGCTCCTTGGAAGAAAAGCTATGACCAACCTAAACAGCATATTAAAAAGCAGAGACATTACTTTGCCAACAAAGGTCCGTCTAGTCAAAACTATGGTTTTTCCAATAGTCATGTATGGATGTGAGAGTTGGACTATGCTTTTGAACTGTGGAGCTGGAGAAGACTCTTGAGTCCCTTGGACTGCAAGGAGATCCAACCAGTCCATACTAAAGGAAATCAGTGCTGAATATTCATTGGAAGGACTGATGCTGAAGCTGAAACTCCAATACTTTGGCCACCTAGTGCAAAGAACTGACTCATTTGAAAAGACCCTGATGCTGGGAAAGATTGAGGGCAGGAAGAAAAGGGGACAACAGAGGATGAGATGGTTGGATGGCATCACCGACTCAATGGCCATGAATTTGAGTAAGCTCTGGAAGTTGGTGAAGGACAGGGAAGCCTGGGATGCTGCAATCCATGGGGTCACAAAGAGTCGAACATGACTGAGCAACTGAACTGAACTTCTAAGGTCGTAGGAAACACGGAAGCCAGATGGGGAACGACAATCAACTGGCCCACACATTTTGTACAGTACACATTCACACATGCACACGCATCACGTGCTCACACAGTTGGTGAAGGACAGGGAAGCCTGGCATGCTGCAGTCCATGGGATCACAAAGAGTTGGACATGACTGAGAGACTGAACTGAACTGAAGAGGCTCCTTTCATTCAAATCATAATGCATTTGTATCCCTGGTGGCTCAGATGGTAAAGAATCTGCCTGCAATGAAGGAGACCCAGGTTTGGTCCCTATGTTGGGAAGATCCCCTGGAGAAGGAAATGGCAACCCACTCCAGTATTCTTGCCTGGAGAATCCCATGGACAGAGGAGCCTCTTGGGCTACAGTTCATGGGCTCAAAAAGTTGGACACAACTGAGCGACTAACATATATATTTACTAAAGGCAGGGAACTCTTAAAATACCCCTGGTACTTTTAGTATGTAGCAAAATTTAAAAATCATGGATGCATTAGAGTTGACCTCAGAACAACACCGGCTTAAAGTAGGTAGGTACACTTATAAATGGAAATTTTTAAAAAAATGCATATGTGGACTGTAAACAAATTTCAACCATAGGCTATTAGTAGTTAAGTTTTGGGCAATCAGATGGTCTATGTGGATTTTTGACTGTACTGGGGGTAGGTGCCCCTCACCTCTGCATTGCTCAAGAGTCAACTGTACCAATAAGTGACCAGCAATAGGCCTTTCCCTGGTGACTCAGCTGGTAAAGAATCTGCCTGCAATGTAGAAGACCTGGGTTCAATCCCTGGGTTGGGAAGACACCCTGGAGAAGAGAATCACTACCCATTCCAGTATTCTGGCCTGGAGAATTCCATGGACCTGTATAGTCCATGGGTTTGCAAAGAGTCAGACATGACTGAGTACCTTTCACTTACTTTCACTAAATTTAAATTCATGTAACGCTTTGCATTGATTCTCTCTCTGGTCTTTTATTATGCAGAAATACTTGCATAATTTCACAAAGATGTTGGAAAGGTGCCCAGCAGAGGGGGTCAGAGGCCAGTCGCTTAGGAAGCCGAGGTCATAGCGTGCTCTGGCTTCCACTCTGAGGGCAAAAGCAGGAGCGGCTCGCAGGCCATGTGAACCGCCAGGACCAGGGACCAGGGGCCAGCAGGGGCGAGGCGCCCTCTGAGACAGGGTCACAGGTGTGGAATTACATCACAAAGTGGGACTGCCCTCTGGGGCATGGAGGTCGCAGGTGACCACAGACCAGAGAGCAGGAGCAAGGAGGCCCCAGACTAGGGCGCTGATACAGCTGAGAGTGCTGGGTTCATAGGAGAACTCTGGGCTGGAACTAGGTCAGAGTCCAACTCCCTAGGACGGGGAGCCGGCCGGAAAGGGAGCCAGAGTAGGAAATCTCAGGGCTGCCACACCCTTTACAGCCACCTCTTACAAGCCAGAGACGCAGAAACAGGAGTGGGCCGTGAGGCGCACAGGGTAGGTGTGGACCCGGGGCTCTAAGTGAGCTCCCTGGAGGAGCCACCCAGGAGGAGCAGGGCAGCAGGCCGGTGGGGACTCTGACCTGGCTTCTCATGGGTGGGGCTCCTTGGAGGACAGGGCTAGTCCCACCAGCTGACCCTGATGCTTCTGTCTTGATCCAAGCTGATTGTCTCTGGGTAAGATCTCTGGAAACTGTCGTGCCAGCAGCGGCCACCCCATACCACTCGCAGCTCCATCCCTGGGAGGACAGAGACGTTCACCTGTGTCCCCAGAAGAAGGGACCATGACGAGACTCTGGGGGACCTACCAGCTCCGGCTTGCCCTCCTGGTGGCCCTGGTGGCCCTGGGGGGCAGCACGCTTGTATACAAGGACACGGACAAGGTCTTGTGGGCATTAAGGAACATCAGCGGCTCAAGCGGCAACATGAAGCAGTGCCTGTGGTTCGCCATGCAGGAGTACAACAAGGACAGCAGGGACAAATTCCTCTTCCAGGTGGTCAAGGTGTGGCAGGTGCAGATGCAGGTAAGGGCGCTTCCTCCCAGTTTGCATTCTTGCTCCTGCTTGCCCCTGGCAGCACAGACTGAAACCAGAATGAGAGGGAGGGTGCGTGAGCAGCACTGGGACCCAGTGGTGCTGAGCCCCACGGCCAGCTCCCTTTCTTAAGTGCCATGACGGCTGTCCTAGGGGCCCCAATCTATGGACCCCAAATGGCAAATCACACATCTGTGATCCGTGTTTGGTAAGGTTGGGAAACAACTGAGCACCATGAATATTTTTACAACAATGCTACCCTGAGTGACATTCAGTCTCCCCATATCCCGTGGAATGTGGGTTGACATGGCATAGGAAGGCTCATCAAGTGCCTCCTCCCAGATGCCTTCATTCTCTCAGTCCTACATCTTTCTAGCAGCAGTGGTTCTGTCCATGGAATCCCTCCCTACAGGGCCTCAGGTGACCCAGTGCTGGGAGTCGTCGATCACCTGATATCCACGTGGGGGACGCTCCATCCCCACCTGCTGCCCAAGCAGGGGTCCTTGGTGTTGGAATTCGGCTGACTTCTAGCCTCAGTCGGGTGTTTGGGGTGTGGTTGGAGTGTAAGTGCACAGGAGATTTGCAAGGATGTGTTGCAAAGACATTCAGCAGACAGGCCGTTGTGACAGGCTTACCCCAGGTGTTGGACTCCAGGCTCTCTGGTGGCAGGAGCAGGGCCAGTCTACATGTGACCCTGTCTCCAGGAACACGTGTGCCATCAGCCCGGTGTCCCCAACACACGGTGCTGATGACTGCACGCTCCCTCAGGGGCACCGCCATCACCCTTCAAAGTAAAGGCTCCTGAGTCCTGTGACTTCCGCACAGGAAGAAAAGCCCTTCACGGTTTTCTCCTTTGAGACCCAAGTAGCTTGGGCAACAAGCAGTACCAGACGCTGTAGATGAGGCTGAAATGGAAACAAATGATCACGGCCTTTAGGAAGCCAGGGGACCAATTAGAAGACAATTTGCAAGACTTCCCTGGCCGTCCAGTGGTTAAGACTGAGCTTCCCTGCTTTAGGGGGCATAGGTTCGATCTCTGGTTGGGGAACTAGGACCCCACATGCCGCACAGTGTGAACAAAAATAAATTAATTAATTAAATAAAGAGCTGTCTTTCACTGGAAATCAGGTTCTACTCTCAGCCAAGACATGTTGATCAAAGAGAGTTAGTGGCTCATTCGTTTCTGACTCTCTGTGACCCCATGGACTCTAGCCCTCCAGGCTCCTCTGACCATGGGATTCTCCAGGCAAGAATACTGGAGTGGGTTGCCATTTCCTCCTCGAGGGGATCTTCCCGACTCAGGGATTAAACCAAGGTTTCCTGCATTACAGGCAGACTCTTTACTATCTGAGCCACCAGGGAAGCCAAAGACGATGAAAAAAAATTAAAAAGAAAACAAAATCCTGAGCCTAGCTGGAGAGCTGGGACGCCGCCTATGGCACGTTGCTTATGGGGCTTTCTTAGAGAGTTGGTGAGTCCCCTCCTGCACCAGCCACATCCTCACCAATTAAGTGAGGATCTCTGGGTGGGACCTGCATCCCCTGCATAGTAGTCATGACTGAGCCCTGCCTTCCCAAGAAAAGATGAAGGTGACGCCCAAGGGCAGACGGGCTACAGGGAAAGGAGGCTGGTGGGCGGTGGGTATTTTTGCGGGTTTCTCAGAAGCAGCTTCTAGCACTAGTGTTTCAGTGAAGTGGTTTATTTGAGAGGCCATTCAGGAAGCACCTGGTGGTCAGAGGGGATTGAGAGGGGGCAGGGAAGTGGCCAGTGCAGGGGAGTCACTGAGCACATTGACTGTTGAGGGCGTCTGGACTCCGTGTCCCTTGGGCCCTAAGGAGATGGTGCAACACCTGAGCAGGGCTGGGCCGCCTGCAGGAGGGCAGCTGGGCTCTTCTCCCACCAGCGCTCGCCAGTCACTGGCTGGGAGCTGTTCCCAGGGCCCTTGGCTCCGTCTGGCGGCAGGAAGCCCCGGGAAGCAGCAGAGTAGGTGGGTGCCTGGGCCCCCGCCAACGGTCTCTGCTACAGGAGGTGAACAGGGAGAGTTTAGGGGTGCGGGGGCGGGGAGAGAAGAAGTTTTACTCCTAGCCCTAAGGAACTGTGTGAGCGGCCAGATGGGTGGGCTGTGACCAGGCCAGGCCGGGCCTCCCAGACTGTGGGTGAGATGTTCAGGCTGTCTTAGGAAGACTGAAAGCCAGAGGGGCATCAGGTCAGGGAGTTCGTGGGATCCCCATGACCAGATGTGGTCTTTCAATCTGCCATTCTGGTTTCCTCACTTCCGGAAAGGGGCGTGTGCATTCAGGTCCCCACTTCCTTGGAATCAGGTCGTCCTCTGCCTTCCTGTGGCCGGAGGAGCTGAGGCCAGGACCGCAGGGGGAGAGTGTGTTCCACGTCCGATGCCTCTGTCTCAGTCCTGGGTCGGCCGCCAGCTGGCCAACCGGCTTCTCCCACGACAGCCCAGTCTCCCTGTTAGCTCTATGGAACAAAACTAAGACGTCACTTGTTGTCATTGTTGTTCAGTCGCTAAGTCACGTCTGATTCTTTGCAACCCCATGGACTGCAGCATGCCAGGCTTCCCTGTCCTTCACTATCTCCCAGAGTCTGCTCAAATGCATGTCCATTGAGTCAGTGGTGCCATCCAACCATCTTATCTTCTGTCATCCCTTTCTCCTCCCGCCTTCAATCTTTCCCAGCCTCAGGGTATTTTCCAATGAGTCTGCTCTTTGCATTAGGTGGCCAAAATATTGGAGTTTCAGCTTCAGCATCAGTCCTTCCAGTGAATATTCAGGGTTGATTTCCTTTAGGATGGACTGGTAGGATCTCCTTGCTTAAGGCTGGAGAGGCAGTGTGGGAAAGCCTGGTATCGAAAGTTGAATCCAGGGGAACGTGGACCCAAGCTGCAGACACACTCCTGTCTCTTGCTGTCTTCTTCCGCTTTGCTTAATTTTGCTTCCCCTGGTCATCAGAATCACCAGGAGGCTTGTTCAGACACTGAATGTGCATACCCCACCCCCTCAGCAGTTTCTGATTCAGTGGTTCAAAACCTGCATTTCCATCCACTTCCCTGGTGATGCTGATGCTGTTGATCCGGGGACCCCACCTACAAAGGTCTGGGGCACCTCTGTTGAAGGACAGCCCTTATCTACTCCTGCTCTCACTCTAAGAGCTGATGGGAGAAGTATTTTCTGCATGGCGGGCTTGGCCGTCTCTAAACCCTGCTGTAATCTTTTAAAACCAGATGGGAGCAGATTTATTAATGAATTGACATAGAGCAGCCTTCACCTCACTCATTCATGAATTCTGTCAACCGCTCCTCTTCTGCTTCCTAAGTGCTCAGAGAACAGGAAGACAAACCTGGCTACACGGGGCCCTGGGGTGGGGTTATGGGTCTTGGGTAGGGGAACCTCAATGGGCAGGGGATCTCAGGTGACAAAACCTGAAGGGTGTGGGTGTGTGTTTGTGTGTGTAATGGGAAGGGGCTCAAGGAGGGGATCCCATGTGGCTGAGGGTCCTGTTCCCATGGGGCCCAGGTGAACTGGTAACACTCCGGGCGCAGAAGCCGGTTGTTCTTAAGTAGAAGGTCTTGCCTTCAGGAAGGCCCCACACTGGATGGAGCCTCCGCCCCAGGGAATCCGGCTCCAGGTAGGGGTATCTTTGTGTGGTGGCTCCACAGGCCCCCTCCTAAAGATACGTTTGGAGCGGGGAGGAGGAGGAGACAAGGAGAGGGAATGAAAGGAAGAGCAGTTTTTTCAGGGTTTGTTAAAAACATTAAAAAGGAGAAGAAGGCTTTTTTGAACAAAATTGCATGACTGCTAATCAACAGGTCACGGATCGTCTGGAATACTTTATTGACGCTGAAATCTCCCGCACCAACTGCAGAAAGCTTCCAAACGGTAACAAGAATTGTGTGGTTAAGAACACCTCCAAACTGGAAAAGGTAGGGGACACACCAACTGTCTGTGGTGGTCTTGGCTACTCTGAGCCCCAGGCAGAACTTGTGGTACCCAGACCTTGTCTTTGAGTGGTCGGCACCACTCCCGGGGCAGAGCCCCAAGTGGTCAGTCCTGCGGCCCTCGTAGCAGACGGTGCAGGACAGCAGACTGCGGAGGAAACCTCATCCTCGGGACAGGGTGCTGTCAAGATCACTCTCAGTGTAAGGACTCCATCCCTCTGGGTTCCTGGTGCAGGGAAACTTGTTCACAGACATTCACTGGGAATTCACCCTCTTGGACCTGGAGGTACCACTCTGCTGTGGCCTGACCCGAGGTTGCCCATCCTTGTGAAAGCACAAAGGGAAGTCCATTCATTCACTCAGCTGCTCATCAAAGCTTACCTGGCCCCAGGTGCTATGCTGAGTGCTGGAAATTAAGCAATGACCAGGTCAGGCGTGTCCCCAGCCTCCCAGGCTCAGCCATGGGAAGAGCCCCAGGCTCAAAGCAGAGGGCTGATGTGGCCCAGGGGCTTTTGGCCTCAAGCCTGTATTTCTGACTGGGGTGGGAGTATCCAGGGTTGACCTGAGGGCTTCCTCTGATGTTGGTGAAGCCCCCTGGGCTCTCTCCCCCTCTCACCTCTCTGAAGAGGTGGTGAGCCCCTTCCTTCACACCCATGGTCCTTCACATGAGATGTCAGAATCACCTAGCAGCCTTGACACACCTGGATGGCAGGGTTCTCCCTGCAGAATCAGACAGTAGGTCTGGAGAGGAATCTAAGAACTGGCATGGCTAATGAGCTCCTGCAGTGGGGGGTCCTTGGGACTGTGCTCAGAACTGCTGTGGCATGCAGTCACAGTGGGAAACACAAAAGTCCGTTGACCAGAACCTAAAACTTCCTCTGTGGGCTTACTGTGAACAAATCCATCACTTCCAGTAGAGCAGAGGCTCCTCAGGACAAATATTCAAGCAGGGAGCATGTGGGATACCATCTGATCTTTTATTTTAGTTTTGTGTATCTTTTCCTGGTAGTAGAAATATCATGGGCAATATTTTCTGCTGTGTGCATTGAGCATAAAGGAGAGTTGTTACTTTTTACCTGTTTGTAGAAAATATTAAAGAATTAATAAAAATTAATTAGGAAACTTGTCTCCAGGAAGCTCTTTTATTCTTTGTAAAGTTTCCATGGCCCATCTCGGTTTTAGAACAAAGAAACCTTTGTTCCTTTTTTTCCAAGTGTTTGGAATAATGCTGAAGAGGAGTCATGCTGGGTGGTGTCTCATTCCTGGAGGATTTAATGGGATTCTTTTCAGTATTTATGCCTTATTAGTAAATACTATATCAGGTGCTGATTTCCAAAGTTCTTCCAACTCCCTCTTTACCAAGAGTAATTTTTTTTAATTAAGGATGTTTTCTTCTATTAATTATTCTTTCAACATCTACCAAGTATATCGAATAATTTTTCTTCTTTGACCCATTACTAAAATAAATTCAAATAATAGATCCCCTAATATTGAGTCATCCTTATGTGTCTGGAATAGGAAGTACGTGTCTTTCTCGGTTGTTCCATAACTGAGTGTTGTGGTTGGCTCATCTGCACTGAGAATGGTGGCAGGCACACAGGTCAGGGTGTGCAGACTTTCTGGGCAAAGCCGCATCTTTGGCAGGGTTTCTGGACAACTGGACCTGGACATGGCAGGGGATGACCGTCCTTGTGGATGGTCAGCTGACCCGATCAGCTTTGTGGAGCTTGCTGTGGACACACACATCTGGCATCCTCCTCTCCTTTATGGCAAATTTCTAGTTCTGTCTGACTGCAAGGGTGCAATTCCTGAAGGTCACCCCGTGGAGGTGCTTGTGCATGTGGGTGGCTAGTCTCCGGCCACTGCTTTGTCGTTGACAGGACGGCCTCTTTTTCTTATCACTCCCTTTGTGGGAGCCATCCTGCCGGGTCCAGGCTGGAAGGAGCAGTAGCGTGGGTGGGTCTGCCCTCATCTCCTAGAATATAGAGGGCTTAGTGAAATGAAGTCACTCAGTCTTGTCCGATTCTTTGTGACCCCGTGGACTGTGGTCTACCATGGTTCCTCTGTCCATGGGATTTTCCAGGCAAGAGTACTGAAGTGGGTTGCCGTTCCCTTCTCCTGGGGATCTTCCCGACCCAGGGATCAAACCCAGGTCTCCCTAATTCCAGGCAGACACTTTACCGTCTGAGCCACCAGGGAAGCCTGGTGACTTAGTGTGCCACTTTTTGATTATGAATTTTGCTTTTCTATATATCAGTATTAAGTACATTCAAACTCCCCAAAGAATGACTTGGAGTGTGGGGTACACACACACACACACACACACACACACGCGCACACACACACACACACAGAGCTTCCATTCCCAAACCTACTGAATCAGAATGTCCAGGTACAGACACTGTACACACTTCATGTCAAGGGAACTCTGAAAAGCACTGCACAAAGGCCAGCAATTGTTCTATATGCTGCCTTTAATTTGCTGACTTTTTAAAGGATATTATATTCTATTTTACTAGGTAAGTCTGAGTTACAGTTTATTTCTTCGTTGTGTTTTCGCTTCAGGGTTTCTCTGGTCTGGTGTAAGGAGAACAGGGGCTTTTCAACTTTTTTCTGCAATTGCTACTGCTAAGTCGCTTCAGTCGTGTCCGACTCTGTGTGACCCCATAGACGGCAGCCCACCAGGCTCCCCCGTCCCTGGGATTCTCTAGGCAAGAACACTGGAGTGGGTTGCCATTTCCTTCTCCAGTGCATGAAAGTGAAAAGTGAAAGTGAAGTCGCTCAGTCGTGCCCTACCCTTAGCGACCCCATGGACTGCAGCCCACCAGGCTCCTCCGCCCATGGGATTTTCCAGGCAAGAGTACTGGCGTGGGGTGCCATGCAATTAGATCAGTTTAAAAACCAAAAGAACTTTGGATTCCCAAGGTTTGATGTAATTTGCCCATAAATCATCTTGACTTGGTATCTTGTGGGTTTGAGGGGATGGAGACCCCATAATCCTCCTTTGTGTGTGTCAGAATTCAGCCAAAACCTAACGTCTTTCTCTCTGACACTGTTTGTCCCTCACTCCTGAAATGCCCCTGTGTTTCCAGTCAGTTACTGAAGATGGCCATTGCTGTTTTTCTAGGATGTCTACCTGCCCGTCCATCTGCCTAAGCCTCTTTCCACCCATTCGTCCATCTATTACCCACACATAGAAGTTTTCATTTGTCATTTCAATGACATTTTGAAAGGGAGAATAAGGAGCTTTGGAATAAAATTTGTTAGGTCCTAGAATCCTCTACATTGCTCTTACCTGATATATTTGTCGTCAGAGCAAAAGGCATTATTTGATTATTAAGATGACACATATTAGTTTATACCTGGCACAGAACTACCACATTTACATTATAGAAAATATTAATATTTTATTTTATAAAAACAAAATCAAATTTATGTCTGATCTCCCACCAAAAATACGATGATTAGTATTTGCTCTCTATCCATGGATGGGATGGGGACAAACACTCCTCCATGTAACTTCAGGTGGCTATAAGGATCTGCAGCCTCCAGCCGGCAAATACTGTGGGGTGTTTCTTGACAGGTGACGACCCGTCTTCGGGCCTGTTCCTACGCTGGCACCTAGCTGCAAAGCTGGCACCTAGCTCCTGCACTGGCACTCGGTAATGGAACCGCTTTTTGTCTTGCTCTTGGCACACTGCTGACTTTTGCTGTGGTGGTGGTCTTTTCCAGAGAAAAATGTGCACCTTCTGGGTGGGCGCACTCCCATGGCATGGCTATTTCACCGTGATGAAGAAGCAGTGTGTGGACGTCTAGAGGCTCTGGAGCCCCGCCACCACCCCTCCCTTTGCGAAGAAGTGATGGCCCGTGAGCTGGTACCAACACGCTTCCCTCACACGTGTGTCCCTGCTTGCTGTTCTACTTTCTAGTTTCTTACTATGTGGTATTAAAAGGTGGGCAAGGCCACTTGCCTTTGGCTGATGGCAACGTTTGTCCCTGAGCACAAAGGGTGGAGTGAGGGCTGATTCCATTTTCCACTGCACACTTGGGAAGGAATCACTTGTTGATTGGATAACACCCCTCACACACACACATGCAGACATACACACACAGAGGGCTGAATACAGTGGGTGCCAACTCACAGGTTCCTTCTGGGAGCCTCATCTGGCTTCAGACTCCTCCCTCCCTGGGTCCTGAGTGGGTGGGTCACCAGGGGGCTGGGAAACCCCCTGGCAGAAGCGTCAGTCCTCCCCTGCAGGGTCTCTGAGAATTGGGAGAATTTGTTCTTCTGTTTATGTAAATGTCAACAGCGGTCACAGATGGAGACAGGTAATAAAGAGGGCAGTAAAGATTCAGGGGAAGCTGAAGTTCTCGTGTGTCTGGGGTGCGTGTGTGCACACATGTGTTCACAAGTGTGCATATGTGTGCAGGTTATACAATGTGTGCAGGTATGTATTGGTGTGGGTATGCAGTTGTGTATGTGCAAAGAGACACAGAGGACGTGGGGGTCTGTGAAAGAAGTATAGGGATGATAGTAGGAGATAAAACTCCCTCAAAGAAAGCAGTCATTAAAAAGGTGCGGCTGGGCTTCGCTGGTGGCTCAGTGATACAGAGTCCACCTGCCAATGCAGGAGGCACAGGTTTGATCCCTGACCTGGGAAGATCCCACCTGCCATGGAGCAACTAAGCTTATGCACCACAGCTACTGAGCCTGCGCTCCTGAGCCCGGGAGCTACAACTACCGAGTCCATGTGACTCAACTACTGAGGCCTGCATGCCCCAGAGCCCGTGCTCCGCCAGAAGAGAAGTCACCACCATGCGAAGGCCATGCACAGCAGCTAGAAAGTAGCCCTGGCTTGCCTCAGCTAGAGAAAGCCTGCGCAGCAATGAAGACCCAGTTCAGTTCAGTTCATTTCAGTCACTCAGTCGTGTCCAACTGTTTGTGACCTCATGAATCGCAGCACGCCAGGCCTCCCTGTCCATCACCATCTCCCGGAGTTCACTCAGACTCACGTCCATCAAGTCCGTGATGCCCTCCAGCCATCTCATCCTCTGTCGTCCCCTTCTCCTCCTGCCCCCAATCCCTCCCAGCATCAGAGTCTTTTCCAGTGAGTCAACTCTTTGCATGAGGTGGCCAAAATACTGGAGCTTCAGCTTTAGCATCATTCCTTCCAAAGAAATCCCAGGGTTGATCTCCTTCAGAATGGACTGGTTGGATCTCCTTGCAGTCCAAGGGTCTTCTCCAACACCACAGTTCAAAAGGATCAATTCTTCAGCACTCAGCCTTCTTCACAGTCCAACTCTCACATCCATACATGACCACTGGAAAAACCATAGCCTTGACTAGATGGACCTTAGTCGGCAAAGTAATGTCTCTGCTTTTGAATATGCTATCTAGGTTGGTCATAACTCTTCTTCCAAGGAGTAAGTGTCTTTTAATTTCATGGCTGCAATCACCATCTGCAGTGATTTTGGAGCCCCCAAAAAATAAAGTCTGACACTGTTTCCACTGTTTCCCCATCTATTTCCCATGAAGTGTTGGGACCGGATGCCATGATCTTTGTTTTCTGAATGTTGAGCTTTAAGCCAACATTTTCACTCTCCTCTTTCACTTTCATCAAGAGGCTTTTTAATTCCTCTTCACTTTCTGCCATAAGGATGGTGTCATCTGCATATCTGAGGTTATTGATATTTTTCCCGGCAGTCTTGATTCCAGCTTATGTTTCTTCCAGTCCAGCATTTCTCATGATGTACTCTGCATATAAGATAAATAAGCAGGGTGACAATATACAGCCTTGATGTAATCCTTTTCCTATTCGGAACCTGTCTGTAGTTCTATGTTCAGTTCTAACTGTTGCTTCCTGACCTGCATATAGGTTTCTCAAGAGGCAGGTCAGGTGGTCTGTAATTCCCATCTCTTTCAGAATTTTCCACAGTTTATTGTGATCCACACAGTCAAAGGCTTTGGCATAGTCAATAAAGCAGAAATAGATGTTTTTCTGGAAATCTCTTGCTTTTCCATGATCCAGCGGATGTTGGCAATTTGATCTCTGGGTCCTCTGCCTTTTCTAAAACCAGCTTGAACATCAGGGAGTTCACGGTTCAAATATTACTAAAGCCTGGCTTGGAGAATTTTGAGCCTTACTTTACTAGCATGTGAGATGAGTGCAATTGTGCAGTAGTTTGAGCATTCTTTGGCATTGCCTTTCTTTGGAATTGGAATGAAAACTGACCTTTTCCAGTCCTGTGGCCACTGCTGAGTTTTCCAAATTTGCTGGCATATTGAGTGCAGCACTCTCACAGCATCATCTTTCAGGATTTGAAACAGCTCAACTGGAATTCCATCACCTCTACTAGCTTTGCTCGTAGTGATGCTTTCTAAGGCCCACTTGACTTCACATTCCAAGATGTCTGGCTCTAGATTAGTGATCACATCATCATGATTATCTGGGTCATGAAGATCTTTTTTGTACAGTTCTTCCGTGTATTCTTGCCACGTCTTATTAATATCTTCTGCTTCTGTTAGGTCCATACCATTTCTGTCCTTCATCGAGCCCATCTTTGCATGAAATTCTCCCTTGGTATCTCTAATTTTCTTGAAGAGATCTCTAGTCTTTCCCATTCTTTTCTTTTCCTCTGTTTCTTTGCACTGATCGCTGAAGGCTTTCTTATCTCTTCTTGCTATTCTTTGGAACTCTGCATTCAGATGCTTATATCTTTCCTTTTCTCCTTGGCTTTTAGCCTCTCTTCTTTTCACAGCTATTTGTAAGGCCTCCCCAGACAGCCGTTTTGCTTTTTGCATTTCTTTTCCATGGGGATGATCTTGATCCCTGTCTCCTGTACAATGTCACGAACCTCAGTCCATAGTTCATCAGGCACTCTATCTATCAGATCTAGGCCCTTAAATCTATTTCTCACTTCCACTGTATAATCATAAGGGATTTGATTTAGGTCATACCTGAATGGTCTAGCGGTTTTCCCTACTTTCTTCAATTTGAGTCTGAATTTGGTAATAAGGAGTTCATGATCTGAGCCACAGTCAGCTCCTGGTCTTGTTTTTGTTGACTGTATAGAGCTTCTTCATCTTTGGCTGCAGAGAATATAATCAATCTGATTTCGGTGTTGACCATCTGGTGATGTCCATGTGTAGAGTCTTCTCTTGCGTTGTTCGAAGAGGGTGTTTGCTATGACCAGTGCATTTTCTTGGCAAAACTCTATTAGTCTGTGCCCTGCTTAATTCCGCATTCCAAGGCCAAATTTGCCTGTTACTCCAGGTGTTTCTTGACTTCCTACTTTTGCATTCCAGTCCCCTATAATGAAAAGAACATCTTTTTTGGGTGTTAGTTCTAAAAGTTCTGACAGAATGTGGTCCACTGAAGAAGGGAATGACAAGCCACTTCAGTATTCTTGCCTTGAGAACCCCATGAACAGTATGAAAAGGCAAAATGGTAGGATATCAAAAAAGGAACTCCCCAGGTCATTAGGTGCCCAATATGCTGCTGGCGATCAGTGGAGAAATAACTCCAGAAAGAATGAAGGGATGGAGCCAAAGCAAAAACAATACCCAGTTGTGGATGTGACTGGTGATAGAAGCAAGATCCGATGCTGTAAAGAGCAATATTGCATAGGAACCTGGAATGTTACATCCATGAATCAAGCAAATTAGAAGTGGTCAAACAAGAGATGGCAAGGGTGAACGTCGACATTCTAGGAATCAGCGAACTAAAATGGACTGGAATGGGTGAATTTAACTCAGATGGCCATTATATCTACTACTGTGGGCAGGAATCCCTTAGAAGAAATGGAGTAGCCATCATGGTCAACAAAAGAGTCGGAAATACAGTACTTGGATGCAATCTCAGAAACGACAGAATGATCTCTGTTCATCTCCAAGGCAAACCATTCAATATCACAGTAATCCAAGTCTATGCCCCAACCAGTAACTCTGAAGAAGCTGAAATTGAACGGTTTTATGAAGACCTACAAGACCTTTTAGAACTAGCACCCAGTGAAGACCCAGCCCAGTGATAAATAACTCGGTGTGTCTGTGGGAGGATTCTCTGATGGATACAGTTTTAGCAGCAGCAGCAGCGGGAGGATTCTCTGAGGGATACAGTTTTTAGTTTCGCAGGGTGAAAACCTTGTGGAGATCAGGGGCACAACAGCGTGGATATACTCAGTGCTACCGAATGTCCGTTTGAAAATGGTTAAGACGGGAGATTGTATATAGATATATTTACCACAATTAAAATGTTTTTAAGTAACTAGCCTGTTTTAAAGGTGGCGTTGGGTACAAATCAGGATGACAACTGTGTTCCCAAAGGTCAGGGTTTCTCCTCAGGGTCTGGTGGGTGATGGGGGAGCAGCGTTGCTGCCCCGATAGAAGGAGGCCACGAGACCCCCAGGCCATTGCTTTCCTCTCTGGTTCCTCTGAACTGAGGCCTCAAGTGGGAACATGGAGGTCTCGGTTGGGACCATCACGCTACCCGAGGTGACACCAGGCACTTACCAGGCAGAGCCCTTGCCTGTCCTTCCACTGTCCCTTCCCCCGACCCCCATCAGTCCCCACGGTCTCTCTTCCAGGCCCAGCCTTGCGCCCCCCCTTTCCTCAGACAGCCCCTGCTCTGCCCCCCTCCCCACCAGGAGCCTCCCCCAAACAAGGGCCCAGGATTTAGACCTGAAACAGGCTCTACATCAACCTAATACTCATACCCTGATTGAAAACTACTCTTTCTCACCAGCCAGGGGGCTCCATCTAAAAGTGCCCCCTGACACCCCAGTGGGACGTCCCCCAGAGGAGCAGCAGAGCCCCCACCCAGCCCGGGTGCCCAGGTCAGCCCACAGCCACCTGCCTGTTCCCCCGGATCCAGAGGAACACGTGGGTGCCCTAGGAAGGGCCTTTTGGGACCAGCCCCTTGGGATGGCCCTGCCTTCAGGCCTGTTGGGTGGGAACCACGGGAATCCAGTGTTCACCGCAGGCCTGGGGACAGTGTGGGGCCAGCCAGACATTCCAGGGCAGGGCAACCACCACGGGAGTGCTACAGGTGTGCCTTGCTGAGAGATGCCTCATACAGGCCTATTTCTAAGTGTGTGTTAACTAACAAGAAAATTTAATCTAACCTCATCTCTTTCCAACCTGCCCCTCCAAGGCTCTTTGTTTTCTCTCTCTTCACATGAAAAATGATGCCAAGCAGGCCTCGCTTTTCCTTGCTGGGTTTCATGTCATTTCTGTAAGATGTTCCTGGAGTTTCTTTCTCTCTCTCTCTCTCTCTCTCTCTCTCACACACACACACACACGTACTTACTTCCACTGAGGGGGAGAGGAGGGAAAGAGCCCCCAAGATCTGATCTGCAGCCTCTACTTCATCCTGCTGAAGCCCCCCTGCATCCTGAACTTTGTTCTGGGACCCCGGAGCATGGGGTCCCAGGAAGTCATGGAGACGAGGGCCCAACCAGGCAGCCCACGTAGACTCGGAGGCTGCCCATTCTCAAGACCTGTCCAGAGCTCAACGGGGGTTGAGGTCTTTCCACCCAGTGACCAGTCATGGCCATTCAAACTGCGAACAAGGAATCCATTCAACCCAGGCCTGTGTGGAGCTGGGAAGGAGCCAGAGCTCTCAGGACATGTAGGCACCCCAGGGACCACTTGGGGTGCAGTGGCAGGGGATGCTGGGCTTGCAGCCTGGGAAATGGCCTGGGGGGGGGTGGTGGGGAGAATGCGGCCCAGTGTTGGTCTCAGGGACACGAGCGCTGCACCAGCTCTGCCGAGTCCCCTGTGGCACCTTTATCCCTGAGGCACTGCAGGTCTGCTTGCCTTGAGCCGGGCTGCCTGGGGACTGCCTGGCTCCAGGGTCCTGCTTGACTGGGAAGCCATGTGGGTACACAGACTCAGCTTCCATATGCCTCTTGGGAGAGTCCCCCTTTCTACTTGGTTGGTACGTGTAGACTTGGTGGGTGCATTTCTAGGGTCTCCAATGGAGTCAGAGACAAAGGGTGAAGACCCAGACACTGGAAGCCTGTGGAACAGCCACCACTGTCCACCCTGTGCAGGGGGCTGGGTGGGAGGGCCACATGCAAGCTCTGGGATGGACCCAGGCTGGCAAATACAAGGGCGCCTCACTCCAACCCCGGGATCAAAATACAAGGCCATTTTGTTTTACGGGATAAAGATTTGGGTCCTCTCTCGAGATGGATGGACATGGCCAGGGCAGAGGAGGGGCAAGCAGGAGGAGGGTGCTGCAGCCAGAGGGGAGGCCCAGAGAGTGAGATGGCCCTTCTGTGGCTGAGGGTCCCTGGCCAGCCTGGCTGCTTTCCTTGGTGAAGCCCACCCCCCTCAGGTCCACCATGGGGGTGCCCAGATTCCCTGGCGACCTTGGACAGAAGCAGGCCACCATCTGCCTTCAGGCATCCGCAGTCTCAGCCAGGGCCACCCCATGAGAGTCATCACGAAATAGACTGGACGGGACACTCACTTCCTCCCACAGTCTCTGTCCCCATCACCAGGTTTCTCCTGGACGTGTGGCACCAGGTCAATGCAGCCATCGATGTCACCCAGGGCCGGCCAGAGGCTCCTCAACTCCTCCCCGAGGAGCCATCTTCTGTGGACTGACCAGAGTGGAAGCACAGGTGACTTGAAGGGCCTGGATGGCCACTCTACAGCCCAGTGATGATGCCAGTGGGCACCAGACATGCCCTTGTGTGCCCACTTTGTCTACAGTGCCCAGGGCATTTTTAAAACTTCCTTCCTGCTATTCCCCACCCATGGTTTGGCCGCACAGGTGGCATGCCCACGCTGGGGTGCTCCCCACCCCCAGCTTTCAGCACTCACACACCATGTCCCCACCCTCGGTGGGACCGACCCCTATGATGGACAGCCTCCCCACTCCTGGCTGCACACAGGTTCAGCCTTTGACGGGAAAGGATGGAAGCTCAGGAAGCCACGGCAAACAGAGGTGGGGGTGCCCAGGGCAAGTGGGCACCTGGAGCTCACGATCAGGCGAGGCCAGGGGAGGCCCTCTCACCACAGTGTTTTACTGACCCTACGAGCAGAGCCTGGCTACCTGGGGACCAGTCCCAGCTAATGGCCTCCATTCTCAGACATAAATGTATCTGAGCACAAGTAAATGAGTCCCAAGTCCTGGCTGGCCCACAGAGCCCCCCAGTCAGGGGAGTGAAGCCAGGAGCAGGGTCGGCTGTGTGACCACCTCCCAGACACCAGCACTCCTGAGCTAGGGCCTCTGTGGGGGCTGGGGTGTAGTCACAGGCCAGCTCGGAAGATGAAGTTCTTATCTCAACGCTGTTGCCGTCTAGATCAGTCCTTCCTGTATAACTGGGTCCTGGGGCTGCTTGCCTTCACCTTGGAGGACCGCATGCCCACCTCTGTGAGCAGGTCCATAGAGACAAGGGATGGGCTGGGTCAGCTGCTCTGCACATCCCGGCCGGGGAGCCTGACCATTCCGGCTCAGCTATCAGGCTGGGACACTTGGATCTGCGGGTCTCTGCAGAGGCTGGGTTGGACGGTGGCCTTGGGGACAGTGGGCAGTAGAGGCCTGAGCCTTATCTCTGCAGGTTCCTCCCACTTCTTACTGTCAATCGCATCCCATCCACAGTTGAAAAGCATTATTTCGAAGGTCACCTTTGTTCTTGAGCTGACACAGATTGACTGTTTCCACTTCTAAGTAGGTCAGGGATAAGACAGACTGCAAGGCACTTCCCCAGAGAACAGAGAGCCCTGGGAATAGAGGGTGGGAGGGCTTGGGTTGAGGAGCCCCCAGCTCTTATCTGAACACCAGGCGCCTGCAGGGTACAGCCTTCCACCCCCGCAAACAGGAATGTGACTCTGGGGACTGACCTAGGAAAAGAATTATCAGTGGCAATGACCTGCTCTCCGGCCCCACGTGGTGCCCCACCATGGATACTGCAGGGACGGGCCCCTGAGCTGTCTGACTTGGTGGGCTCAGCCCGAGGTGTACACATGCCCAGGGCCCTGCTTCCAGAACTCTGTCTCAGAACAGCACCCAGCCCCCCCACAGAGAAAGCCCTTCTGCAATCACTGTCTCCCCTTCAGCTTGTCTGTGCAAAAAGCAGGAAGGTGGGACTGTGCCCATTGCCAAGATGGAGAGCTTGCTGCGGGAAGGACTTAGCCTCACCCTCTCAGTGTCACAGCAAACTTCACCCACGAGAGAGGCCCAGGGCCAGGGCAAGGCTACAGAGCAGAGGATTGCTCCAAAGTGCCGGGGGCTGGACCCCATCCTCCCTTCAGACAAAAGGAGATTTGTAATAAAGTGAGGGTGATTTCTGTAGGATCTCGCCCAATTAGGCCACCCTTGGGGCAAGACTAAACAAAAGGCATTGCTGAAAAGAAGAGTCACCAGATGAGACGAACCAAGCTGGAATTATGTATGACAGCCTGGTGAAGGGCAATGGGCAACCTTCCCAAACTAGGACTGGAGCCCGATGTCCGACCTAGCAGATGTCAAGAAGAGGTGGCAAGAATACACAGAAGAACTGCATAAAAAAGATCTTCACGACCCAGATCACGATGGTGTGATCACTCACCTAGAGTCAGACATCTTGGAATGTGAAGTCAAGTGGGCCTTAGGAAGCATCACTATGAACAAAGCTAGTGGGGGTGATGGGATGCCAGTTGAGCTATTTGAAATCCTAAAAGATGATGCTGTGAAAGTGCTGCACTCAATATGTCAGTAAATTTGGGAATCTCAGCAGTGGCCACAGGACTGGAAAAGGTCAGTTTTCATTCCAGTCCCTAAGAAAGGCAATGCCAAAGAATGCTCAAACTACTGCACAATTGCACTCATCTCACACGCTAGTAAAGTAATGCTCAAAATTCTCCAAGCCAGGCTTCAGCAATACATGAACCATGAGCTTCCAGATCTTCAAGCTGGATTTAGAAAAGGCAGAGGACCCAGAGATCAAATTGCCAACATCCGTCGGATCATCGAAAAAGTAAGAGATTTCCAGAAAAACATCTATTTCTGCTTTATTGACTATGCCAAAGCCTTTGACCGTGTGGATCACAATAAACTGTGAAAAATTCTGAAAGAGATGGGAATACCAGACCACCTAACCTGCCTCTTGAGAAACCTATATGCAGGTCAGGAAGCAACAGTTAAAACTGGACATGAAACAACAGACCGGTTCCAAATAGGAAAAGGAGTACGTCAAGGCTGTATATTGTCACCCTGCTTATTTATCTTATATGCAGAGTACATCAAGAGAAACACTGGGCTGGATGAACCACAAGCTAGAATCAAGATTACTGGGAGAAATATCAATAACTTCGGCTATGCAGATGACACCACCGTTATGGCAGAAAGTAAAGAACTAAAGAGCCTCTTGATGAAAGTGAAAGAGGAGAGTGAAAAAGTTGGCTTAAAGCTCAACATTCAGAAAACTAAATCATGGCATCCGGTCCCATCACTTCATGGCAAATAAATGGGGAAACAGTGGAAACAGTGGCTGACTTTATTTTTGGGGGGCTCCAAAATCACTGCAGATGGTGATTGCAGCCATGAAATTAAAAGACACTTACTTCTTGGAAGGAAAGCTATGACTAACCTAGATAGATATTAAAAATATCTATCTAGATATTAAATATCTAGATATTAAATATTTAATATCTAGATATTAAAAAGCAGAGACATTACTTTTTCAGCAAAGGTCCATCTAGTCAAGGCTATGGTTTTCCAGTAGTCATGTATGGATGTGAGAGTTGGACTAAAAGAAAGCTGAGTGCCAA
The DNA here is from genome assembly GCF_016772045.2 of Ovis aries. NCBI lineage: Eukaryota > Metazoa > Chordata > Mammalia > Artiodactyla > Bovidae > Ovis > Ovis aries. The sequence continues at coordinate 41,699,299 of NC_056066.1, forward strand.
AGAATTGATGCTTTTGAACTGTGGTGTTGGAGAAGACTCTTGAGAGTCTCTTGGACTGAAAGGAGATCCAACCAGTCCATCCTAAAGATCAGTCCTGGGTGTTCATTGGAAGGACTGATGTTGAAGCTGAAACTCCAATACTTTGGCCACCTGATGTGAAGAGCTGACTCATTGGAAAAGAGTCAGCTGGGAAAGATTGAGGGCAGAAGGAGAAGGGGACGACAGAGGATGAGATGGTTGGATGGCATCACCGGCTCAATGGACATGAGTTTGGGTGAACTCCAGGAGTTGGTGATGGATAGGGAGGCCTGGTGTGCTTCAGTTCATGGGGTCGCAAAGAGTTGGACACGACTGAGCAACTGAACTGAACTGAACTGTCCAGCCCTGGGCAGTGTCTCCTGTGTGTCTTGCTCAGCCTCTGCCTTGGCAAGCAGCCAGCAAATGTGACTAGGGAGGAAGGTGATTCGGCCTTTTTCCTCCCAGGCTCTTTGCTTTTGAGGCTGAGTTTGGAGTTTGGGCCTCAGCAGCACAGCCTTTCATGGTGGCCTCTGTCTGGCTGAGAGCTCACCCTCCCCACCTCCAAGCAGACCCTCAGTCCTGCAGGCGGCCAATGGCTTTAGGTGGGTGGTGGAGAACTTTTTGGGGAGTGGTTCAGAGTGGAGGGACAGAGGCCTAGAGAAAGAAAGACTAAATCTCCAAACAACTTATTTCAGTAACGTTCTCTGGCCCTATAGCCCAAGTGAGTCCAGAGATCCTGCTTAGGAGGGCTCACCCACATTGATCCAGGTGGGAGAGAATCTCCCAGGTTTATACAAGTGCTGGAAAGACTCAATCATCCATAGGAAGAAGTGGAGAAGGTCGTGATGTTTGGAAACATGGAGTGAGATGGGCTGAGGCCCTCAGCGAAACCCTCCAGCCCCCCCCCGGCCCGCAGGCCTCAGACTGGGACCGGTGTCAGTTTGAGCCCCAGAAACACAGCCTCTGATGCAGGCTGTGAAGCTCCCTCCTCACCAAGGACCCACTGGGCATCCCTCCCCTCCACCCAAGCCCAGCCTGTGCTGTGCTGTGCTAAGTCACTTCAGTCGTGTCCAACTCGTTTCGATCCTATGGACTATAGCCCATGGGATTCTCCACACAGGCAAGAATACTAGAAGGGGTTGCCATGTCCTCCTCCAGGGAATATTCCCAACCCAGGGACTGAACCTGCGCCTCATGTCTCCTGCTTTGGCAGGTGAGCTCTTTACCACTAGCACCACCTGGGAAGCCCTAAGCCCAGCCTAGGACCTCGAAAATGGTCTGTGCTGACAATGCTGGTGAAGATGCTGTTTTGTAAACAGTTGTGTTTTTTCTCATTTCAACGCAAGCCTGCTCTTTGGAGCCAAAAGTCCAGGATAGGGGCAGTCTATCAAAGCAGAAGAATTAGGTAATAACTGTTCTATTCCAGACAAGAAAAACAAGGGTGCCCATGCTCTATTGTGCACATAGACAAAAATGTCTGTAGGACAAATTCCTGGATTCAGATGTGTTGGGGACTGTGTAACTTTTAAATGTTTGACAGAGATTGCTAAATCACTGTGAACAAAGACTGTTGGATCCCCATGTACCAATGCTGATGAAGGTGGCTTATTATCAACTAGACACTGTCATTGCATTCAACCTTTTTCCAAAGAGTAAGGGAATGGTGATACTTCATTGATCTGGATTAATCCGAATTTCTGTTAAAGATGCTAAGCATGTTTTCAAGTGTGTTTTAGAGATATTTATATTTCTTTTTCTGTGTTTTCTCCAAGTTTCCTATTAGATTCTTGTCTTTTTAAAGATTACTTCCCAAAACTCCTTGATATGATGAAAATTGAGATGTTCTGCATCATACTTGTCAAGTTCTTACCACTTGTTTCCCTTCATGCCCACTAAAATTTCAGTTCAGTTCAGTCACTCAGTCGTGTCCAACTCTTTGAGACCCCGTGAACTGCAGCACACCAGGCCTCCCTGTCCATCACCAACTCCCGGAGTCTACTCAAACCCATGTCCATTGAGCCGGTGATGCCATCCAACCATTTCATCCTCTGGCCTCCCCTTCTCCACCTGCCCTCAATCTTTCCCAGCATCAGAGTCTTTTCCAATGAGTCAGCTCTTCACATCATGTGGCCAAAGTATTGGAGTTTCAGCTTCAACATTAGTCCTTCCAATGAACAGCCAGGACTGATCTCCTTTAGGATGGACTGGTTGGATCTCCTTGCAGTCCAAGGGACTCTAAAATGGTGATCATCAAAAACAGAGGTCATAACCAGTGCTGGCATATATGCAGTAAAATTGGAACCCCTAGACACTGCCCATGGGAGTGCAAAATGCTGTAGCCATTTTGTGAAATCATCTAGTAGGTTCTCAGAAAGTTAAATATAGCATTCAGGTAACTCAGTAACTCAGTGTATACCCAAGAGAAATAAAAGCATCAGTTCAGTTCACTTCAGTTGCTCAGTCGTGTCCGACTCTTTGTGACCCCATGAACCGCAGCACGCCAGGCCTCCCTGTCTATCACCAACTCCCAGAATTCACTCAGACTCACGTCCATCGAGTCGGTGATGCCATCCAGCCACCTCATCCTCTGTCGTCTCCTTTTCCTCCTGCCCCCAATCCCTCCCAGCATCAGAGTCTTTTCCAATGAGTCAATGAAAGCATATGTCCACACAAAAGCCTGAATAAGGATGTTTGGAGCAATACTAGTCATAATAGCCAAGAAGCAGACACAACCGTCATGTCCACTCATTGGGGAGTGGATAGATATAACACAGTACGCACATATGCAGGGAAATGTTATTCAGTGATAAAAAGGAATGAAGTAGCAATTCTTGCTATAACAAGGATGAAACTTGAAAATATGCTAAGACAAAGCCATGCACTACAAGACTATACAGAGTATGAATCCATTTATAGGAAATGCCAGAAGAGACAAATCTGTAAAGTAGATGAGAGACTGCCTATGGTTGAAGGAGGCGGGGAACCTGGCTGGTACTGGTTTAGGCTTTCTGGGAAAGCTGATTATGGTTTTGGATATAAAACTCTTGAAGACACAAAAAGCCATTGAATCACGCACTTAAATGGTTGGATTGTATGCTGTGAGAATTATATTTTAGTAAAGTTGTTTAAGGTCGTCCCTGATGGTTCAGTGGTAAAGAATCTGCCTGGTAATGCAAGAGACTTGGGTTCCATCCTTGGGTTGGGATGATCACTTGGAGAAGGGAAATGCTACCCACTCTAGTATTCTTGCCTGGAGAATCCTATGGTGGCTACAGTCCATGGGGTCACAAAGAGTCATTCATGACCAAGCAACAGAACAGCAACAACAAAAGGCGCTTAAAAAACCACATTGCCCCCGAGCGGCGAGCCTGCCTCTTAGCTGCCCACTGGCTGCACCCCCTGAGGCAAGCAGGGTGAGGAGCACCAGTGGGTGGTCCAAGAATCCTGATTCCCATAGTCAGGGCAGAATGAGATGCTTCATACTTGGCAATAGCTTCTGGAACAATCAGTATCTGCCATGGCCTATGACCCCAAAGCAAATGAGTGAGTCCTGTGCAGGGGTGTGGGGGAGGGGGAGTGGGGCCATGCTGAGAGGATACAAACCCCTCCCCTCTCTGTCACTGGAAGCCCAAGGACCAGCCAAGAACTCAGTCCTGCGGGTCCACATCCATCACAGTGTCAACACCTCAAACCCTTGCTCTTTGACTTTCACAAGGCCACCTGGGTAGGCTCCAGCAGGTTCCCAAGGATTATGGGCTCCCCCTGCCCCTTGCTGAGCAAGGTGCCAGGGGAAGATGGATCAACCAGGGCATCTGGAGATAGACTTCAGCCTAGATCACTGTTTTCAAACAATTCGTGTGGTCAAGTTGGGGAAATGGACTCCTTTTGGACCATACCATCTGCTCAAATCATCTTAGCCCCACCGAACTAAGACAACTGAGGAAATTGTCTTTGTGCTTTGCATTTTGAAAGAGCTTTTCCCATAAAAGAGAACTTAGCCCTTTGCCAATTATCTTCCAAATAATTTATTGTGTTCCCATTCACCTGGTGACTTTGTGCCAAGGAATCTGTGTGAGCACGTGATGTGTGAGCCTGCATGTGTGAGTGTGTATTGTACAAAATGTGTGGGTCAATTGATTGTTCTCCATCCGGCTTCTGTGTTTCCTACAACCTTAGAAGTTCAGCTCAGTTCAGCCGTTCAGTCGTGTCTGACTGTTTGTGGCCCCATGGATTGCAGCATCCCAGGCTTCCCTGTCCTTCACCAACTTCCAGAGCTTACTCAAATTCATGTCCATTGAGTCGGTAATGTCATTCAACCATCTCATCCTCTGTTGTCCCCTTCTCTTCCTGCCCTCAATCTTTCCCAGCATCAAGGTCTTTTCAAATGAGTCAGTTCTTCAGATCAGGTGGCCAAAGTATTGGAGTTTCAGCTTCAGCATCAGTCCTTCCAGTGAATATTCAGCACTGATTTCCTTTAGGATGGACTGGTTGGATCTCCTTGCAGTCCAAGGGATTCTCAAGAGTCTTCTCCAACTCCACCGTTCAAAAGCATCTGTTCTTCGGTGCTCAGCTTTCTTTTTAGTCCAACTCTCACATGACTACTGGAAAAACCATAGCTTTGACTAGACGGACCTTTTTTGGCAAAGCAACGTCTCTGCTTTTTAATATGCTGTCTAGGTTGGTCATAGCTTTTCTTCCAAGGAGCAAGCATCTTTTAATTTCATGGCTGCAGTCACTATCTGCAGTGATTTGGGAGCCCCCCAAATTAAGTCTGTCACTGTTTCTGCATATAAGTTATATGTACTCTGCATATAAATTAAATAAGCAAGGTGACAATATACAGCCTTGATGTACTCTTTCCCGATTTGGAACCAGTCTGTTGTTCCATGTCCAGTTCTAACTTTTGCTTCTTGACCTGCATACAGATTTCTCAGGAGGCAGGTCAGGTGATCTGGTATTCCCATCTCTTTCAGAATTTTCTACAGTTGTGATCCAGACAGTCAAAGGCTTTGGCATAATCAATAAAACAGAAGTAGGTGTTTTTCTGGAACTCTCTTGCTTTTTCGATGATCCAGTGGATGCTGGCAATTTGATCTCTGGTTCCTCTGCCGTTTTTAAATCCAGCTTGAACATCCAGAAGTGCACTGTTCACTTGCTGTTGAAGCCTGGCTTGGAGAATTTGGGGCATTACTTTGCTAATACGTGAGATGAGCTTAGTAAGGGCTCCTGAATTCCAGCCCAGGATTCCATCTCAGACATCTGACCCTTCAGCAGGTGACTTTCAGGTCTCACAGGCCCTGTCTGGATCTCATCTTACAGGTCTCAGGTGTGATCCTCGTTGGGCTGTATGTTATCCTGGAAAGAGAAACAGTGATTTCCCAGTGTCTGAGTTCGTGGAAGTCCCTCACCATGGCAGAACCAGGCCCCTGTGCTGAGCGAGACGGAGTTGTGACCGTCAGGGGAGCCTGACTCAGGAGGAGAAGCACGCACAGGGGAGGAACCTGGACCAAGGGAGCCCATCTGGGACAGGCCTGGAGATGCGGAGAGAAGGCTGCCATCTGTCCCTCCCACAGAGGGTCACACACCCGTGGCCATCGCCAGCCTTCGGCTTCGTGTCCTCAGCACTAGCCCTGGGCTCCCCTCCTGAGCAAGGAGGCCCAGGGCCCCTGAGCCCAGCTGTTTGGCGCCTCCTCCTGCCTCTAAGACCAAGGGGTCCCACAATGGGACTCCGACAGAGACTCGCTGGAGGTGGCTTCACTTCCAGCTGCCCATCCAAAGCACAGAGATTTAGAAAGTCCAGAGGCATGGGACAGGATGGGAACTCAGTGCTGGCAGCAGATGCTGTGGGCTCCCCAGTGAGTCTATGGGCTTGAAGGCAGAGGGTCCCTCATCAGAGGGGCTGGTCACTTGGGCCGCAGCTGTGGGGCAGGGCTTAGGTCATAAAGGGGCCACAGAGGTGACCACTGGTAGGGAGGGCAGCTGGGGGCAGAAGCACCTGACCTTGGCCCTGACAGACACCCCGAGCAGGCACATGGCTGGGAACTGAGTGGGCCAGAAACGAGCTGGCCACAGGCGAGAACCACCGTGCTCAGGTCTTGGGGAGGGAGAGAGGCTGCCTGCGGCCAGTGGCCAGCTCAGGGCTTGGCCACACCATTGTGGAAAGGGCCTTGGTGCTCAGGTGGGTCTGGGGGTAGCCCTGGTGGGCAGGAGATGGCCCTGGGTGGCTGGCCCGTGTGCCCAGGCACATGGAGCAGGAGAGAGTCACTCCTCCCCATCGTGTGTCATGTCGAAGCTGCCGTGGAGCAGAGGCAAGGCGGGAAGGGATAGGCTACTGCCAGCCGGGAGGGTGGGCAGGAGAACCCAGTGTCCGTATGTGTCAGCCTCCCCACAGGTCAGTCTCTGGGAGGCACAGGTTTGGCTGGTGATTCCTGGCAGAGGGCACGTGGCAATCCCAGATGGGCAGCTGAACTAAGACCCTGGGAGTATTTGGTACTGGGTGTCTATATCTAAACCCCAGGAGTCTCTTGGTTTAGACACCACATCCTCTGTTCAGCCCGGACACTCTGTCCTTACCTCTCTGGGCAAGCACACCCCCATGGATCCAGCTTTGGCTCAGGCTGCTAGCTCCTGGTCTGCCCTCTACACCTGAACCGCTGCATTAGCCTTGTGAGCTACGTCCTGTGGGTCCTTGTCAGCTGGAGGGCTTCCTCCAAAGCAAAGGCGCTTCACAAGTGGCATGCCATCCCTTGTACATGTGGGCGAGACTGAGCCGGACAGCCCTGGGCTAAAGCAGACTCTCAGTCCTGGGACTCTTGCCTCCTGAGTGTAAAGGGCATCTCCGCGGGGCTCGGAGAGATGGGGACACAGCATGTGCAGGGCCTTCCACGGGCTGGAGAGACTCACCCCCACTCAGCAGCCAGGTCCATGCACAGACAGGTCCTAGGCAGCTATCAGGAAGATCAGGGGTGTGTGTGTGTGTGTGTGTGTGTATACACAGAGGTGTGTGTCCTTCCAAAAAGGAAGCATCCGTGGTGGGCAAATGGACTGAATTAGACCTCTTGCGGGTGGCTTCTTTTTGGGCAGACGATGTTAACAGTTGTTCACTTTCCACCTGCAGCAGCGCTGGGAGGGGCCGGTGTGGAGGCAGCAGGGCCCACTAAGCCTCGGCAGGACAGGAGGGACTCGGCCTGAACCCCCGGTTGAGGAGCCATGGCCAGGATCTGCCCTGGCCTGCTGCTTTGGATGACCATGGCGGCCCTCGCGTCCAGAGGTATCCAAGCCTGGGGTTCGAAGAAGGTGACAAGGGAATTCCAAGACATCTCAGCATCCTACGTGTATGTGCAGCAGGCACTGTGGTTTGCCATGAAGGAGTACAACAAGGCCAGCAAGGACACATATGTCTACAAGGTGACGAACATTCTGAGGTCCCAGGAGCAGGTTAGTGGCTCTCGCTCCCCATCCTTTGTCCCCATGCCCACCTTTGTGGGAGGGCCGTTGTCAGCTGAGAGCAGCTGAGAGATACCTGGAGCCAAAATTTATAAACTTTAATTTAGGGTTTTGGGGAAGAAAGTTAATTAAGTTTTCTCTTTTATAATTCTGGGGGTAAAACATAATATATCCATTCAAATAACTTAAAAGTAGTTATAGTTGCATCAGAAAACATAGGTAAGAGCACAGAGGGGCTCTTAAAAGAGCCATGTTTGGGACAGTGTGAGCAGATATCATCCGCCCGAGTGTTGATGAGGATGCGTTATAACAGTGAACAAGCAAACAAACTCCACACCCAGTTTCATTGTAAGTAGGAACCAAGGCAGAAGGGAAGATTCCTCTTTACAAAAAAATGGCTACTTAGAAATGCGAAAGAATAGGAAACTAGAAAGTCGCCTTTTGCAACCACCATAGTGATAACAAACTCAGGCAAAGATCAGCGATGAATCTGCCACCCAAGATGGAGAGAAGTAAGGGGAAGGGGCCATAGCTACAGGGATTGCTTGTTAATTAATTACAACCAGAACACACGGGACAAACTGACACCACGTGCCTCTGATGCGACCTCACTGCAAGGACACGGTACCCCTTGAACACCGTGTTCCCGCCCCAAATGTGTGAAGTGTTCGTGAGGGACAGTTAGACAAGTCCATGTTACGGGGTGCTGCTTCCCAGTGATGTTCGTGGTAAAGAACCCCTCTGCCAATGCAGGAGACGTAAAAGACGAGAGTTCAATCCCTGAGTCAGGAAGATCCCCTGGAGGAGGGCATGGCAACCCATTCCAGTATTCTTGCCTGGAGAACCCGCATGGACAGAGGAGCCTGGCGGGCTACAGTCCATGGGGTCACAAAGAGTCGGACACAACTGAACTGGCTGAGCACACACACAAGCATATTACGGGGCATTCTCTAAGACCACTTCAAAATATCAGTGCTGTAGATTTCAAGGAAAATAATACTGAGGAACCTATTTGCAGGGCAGGAATAAAGACACAGACGTCAAGAATGCACTTGTGGACAAAGAGAGGGAAGGAGAGGGTGGGACAGATTGAGAGAGTGGCGCTGATGTATACACACTGCCATGTGAAACGTAGGTCGCTAGTGGGAAGGCGCTATATGGCACAGGGAGCTCAGCTTGGAGCTCTGTGACAACAGAGGGGTGGGATGGGGTCAGAGGGAGGTTCAAGAGGGAGGGGATATATGTACACATATAGCCAGTTTACGCTGCTGTGCATCTTGTTGTACAGCAGAACCTAACACAACATTGCAAAGCAATTATACTCCAATTTAAAAATTGATAAAAATTTAAATATCAGTGCTGTGAAAAATGGGGTAGAGCAGGAAATGGTTCTCATGAAAGGAAATTTAGGAAGCATGATGATAAAGGCAAGATGTGTTTCTGTGTTGTCTCTTGGATTTAAAATAATACCAGGGACTTCCCTGGTGGTTCAGTGGCTAAGACTCCATACTCCCACTGCAGGGAACCTGGGTTCATATCCTGGTCGGGGTACTAGATTTCACATGCCACAACCAAGACCTGGTACAGCTAAATAAACAAACAAACAGTAAAATAAGGCCATAAAGGATGCTCTTAGGGCAGCTGGAGGTTGGAATATGGACTGTGTCTTGGAGGAACCAGCACTGTGTTTCCTAAGAAAGAGTGTTGTCCTGCTGTCTATGCAGGAGCCCAAGATGGGGTTGTTGGGGTGCAGGAAGCAGTAGTCACGGGCACAGAAGGTGATGTGCCATGGATGACGCTGGCCTGACCCACACCTCTCCTCCACTCACCCCATCTTCCCTCCAACCTGTACTACCCACCTTCCAGCCACCGCCAACCTGCCTCCTTTTCCAGCTTCCTTACATGGGCAGAAGTTTCACTCAGTGTCCTGACCCCCTAAGAGGTTGGAATATCTGGCACCTTGTCCATCTGCACAGGCTGTGGGTCCTGGGCTCCCTCTGGTTCTCTCTGTGGCCCCAGTTGTGTGCTTTGTGTTTTTAGGAAGCAACACCTGGGCCAGGATGTGCATTCACCAATGGGTGGCTGAATTAAAACCCCACATCCCTGGGGGCTCAGATTTAATAGCTGCTCTTAACGAAGTTCCTGCCTTTCCTGAGACTAGTCCATTTTTCTTAATCTGTGCTCTCTGTTTATATAAATAGAAATAGATGGCTCTGCTTTATAGGCTGATATTTAATCTCCTGGGCTTCTCTGGTAGCTCAGTCAGTAAGAATCCTCCTGCAATGCAAGAGGCCAGGGTTAGATCCCTAGGTTGGGGTTCCCTGGAGGAGGGCATGGCAACCCACTCCAGTATTCTCGTCTGGAGAATCCCCATGAACAGTGGAGCCTGGTGGGCTACAGTCCATAGGGTCGCAAAGAGTCAGACACAACTTAGAGACTAAATCACCATTTAATAATAAAATAAACCAAAGACCCACATATCTCAAGACTTACATATCATTTCATACTGTTCACTGGTTCTTTTCATGAATGTCCATTTTATTTCTTAGTTCAGTCAGCTCTAGAATTCAGGTAAGGATACAAAAATATCAAGTGGAAACAGGTTAAAAAAGAGGCTAGGAGAGAGGTGTTTTAAATTCACTTGAAAACATATTGAAGAAAGGAGTAAGGAAGAATATACTATCCCCAAACAAAAGCGAACAGAAAAATACTGGGTGACAATTCAGATGAAACTTAACAAAATACCCACAGGCCCTGTAGATGGAAAATTGCTCTTTTCCACTGAGTGACTTAAGTTAAAACTATGAAGATATTTATCAGCAGTTGTCACTCACAGCCTGCAGCCAAATCTGGCCCATGACCCTTCTTAGTACATCCCATGAGATATGAATGAATATAAGAAACAAAAGGAGACTATTTTGTGACATATGAAAATTATACTGAAACTTATGTCCATAAATACAATTTTATTAGGACACTGCCAGGCACACTCTTTGAATGCCGTCTGGGCTGTGTCTGTGCCGCAAAGCCTGGAATATTTCCTCTCTGGCCCTTAAAGAAAAAGCGTGTAGCTACATGCTCCGGTTCACAGAGGAGGCAACAGGCAGAGAGAAATTTAGAAACCTGCCCAGGGTCACACAGCTACTAAGAGAAGAGCCAAGATTTAAACCCAGGCTGTCTTCTCTTAATCCACTGATGCTACTGCCTCTGAATGACGCCAGCTGGGCCAAAGATACGACAGTGCAGCCAGCCAGGAGGGCACGGTGTCACAGGAGGCCAGCGGAGTCCGAGAGGCCTGGCTATGGCAGGAGTGAGGGGCTGAATCCACAGCTGGACCCTCACTTGCCTCCCTTTCCTGGGCAATCAGGGGCAAAGGTGGGGCCAGGGGTCTGTCAGTGGTTGTTGAGGATGACTTAGGGAAGTCTGTTTTTTTGGTAATTTTCACTTGGAAATTTACTCAAATACAAAGCACTCATTCTCAACTGAGCATAGATTTTGCTCTTCAGGGCATTTTTGGCCATAGCCTGAGATGTTTCTGATCATCACAACTGAAGGGGCTGCTACTGAGATTTGAGGAATGGAGTCCAGTAATGTGGGTCATCATGCCTCAGGCATAGCAGGGCCCCCACAGCCAAGAAATTCAAATGCCAACAGCCCCAAATGCCAACAGTACTGGAAAACTTGATATCCAGTCCTGGAAAATGTGCTTGGGGTACATTTGGAAGTAGTTTTGAAAGTGACCACTGATTTCTTTACATCCCCCACAGACATCAGTCCTGGTGGGCACCCCTGCAGGTGTCCTTTCAGACACTTAGTGCATAGCCGAAAATTTTAAAGTATGTTTTATACTCGTGAAACCGTACTTAGATTTCTGCCTACACCCATTTTGTTCAATGCCCAGGTGACTTTTCCAGAATTTCCAAAATGTTTACTCTGTTTTCTGAATTATCTCTTATTCTTGTGCGCTCAGGTACAGAATCTAACTAACCTGATCATTCTCTTTAAATATTCTTTCCTTAACGTCTTATAAACTTTGTTTTCCTTTTCAGATTGTTTCTATGTTCTGGCTATCTTACATAGCGCTGCAATGGAACATTGGGGTACATGTGTCTTTCTGAATGATGGTTTTCTCAGGGTTTTGCCCAGGAGTAGGATTTCTGGATCATGTGGGAACTCTATGCTTAGTTTTTTTAAAGGCATCTCCATACTAATCTCCATAGTGGTTGTATCAACTTACATTCTCACCAATAGTGTAGAGGGGTTCCCTTTTCTCCACACCCTTTCTAGGACTTTTGTTTGTAGATTTTTTGATGATGGCTGTTCTGACCTGTGTGAGATGATACTTCATTGTAGTTTTGATTTGCATTTCTCTAATGAATAGTAAGGTCGAGCATATTTTCATTCTTCAATCATGGGAGTGGACATTTACCGTTGCTCATCTGGGTTTCTTTGTTAGGCCTCCTTGAGTACAGGGCTATGGTGGGCTCTGGACAGGGTGGGGGCAGTGAGGGGAGATGCCTGGAAAGTCAGGGATTTGGGAGGGTGTATGACATGGAATAATGTGTAGATAACTAAAACTGCCAAAGGGAAGCAATATATTCTAAGTGGATTTCACTGAAAATGTTGATTCTTTCCCAAGCTCCAGTGAACAAACCATTAGTTTTCCCAGGAAAATGGTCTTTAGGAAATAGATTCCTTGATTTATCTCAATGAGAGCTGTCATTGCTTTAAGATTAAAAATCATAATGAAAAAAATTGAGAAACAGAGAGACAGAGTAAGGACCACTTCTGTGTTACCCCAAAACTCTGTCAAAAGAAACTATAGGAGGGAGGGATGTGGGGAGACATCCTTTGCCCCAAGCAGTCAATGACATGTTTGTTTGTCAGAAATGACAACTGATACCACATATTCTTTGATGATCTCTAACTTGAAATGATTCACGGACAGATCACAGATAGTTTGGATTACCTTCTTGAAGTCGAAATTGAACGGACAAAGTGCAAGAAAACTTCAGGGACAACTGAAAACTGTTTAGCACAAGAGGATCCCCAAATGCAGAAGGTAGGTGCTGAGACAGCCTTCAGCAATCTTGAATTATCTTGCTTGAAATCACTCATTAGCCTCCAGATTCTTCTTATCTCTTATCTTCTTCTTATCTCTGCCCTTACAGGGCTCATGCAGCTCTTAGAGATTCCCCATTTCAGATCTCCTATAGGTTTTGAACTTATCTGTTTTCTTTATTGAGTCTTAGAAAGGAAGAAAGGGTAACTATCTGATCTCCTCGGGGAAAAGTTTTAAAACCTGATATTATCTTAAATAGTTATAGGCCTGGTTCACGGGAGGTAGGAAATTTAAAAATTTTCCAAAGTATTAAGTAGCTGAAAATCAACTACAGAAGAAAAAAAGAAAATCAGCTACAACTACCCTTATGGAAAATTAACTGCTGTCAACTTATTGTTATATTTCCTAGTTTTTTCTATATTTTATATTTGTGTTTTTGTGTAGTAGGGAATTGCACTGCATACTGTTCCATAATTTAGATTTTTACTTAATAATAAAGTCTAAGAATTTCTGAAACTGTATAGTTATTTGAGGGCAGTATCACCGCAGACAGAGACTGCAGCCATGAAATTAAAAGATGCTTTCTTCTTGGGAGAAAAGCGATGACAAACTTAGCGTATTAAAAAGCAGATCACTCTGCTGACAAAGGTCCGTCTAGTCAGAGCTATGGTTTTCCCAGTAGTCATGTACAGATTTGAGAGCTGGACCATAAAGAAGGCTGAAAAAAATGATGCTTTCTAACTGTGGTACTGCAGAAGACTCTTGAGAGTCCCTTGAACTGCAAGGAGATCCAACCAGTCCATCCTAAAGGAAATCAATTCTGACTATTCATTGGAAGGACTGATGCTGAAGCTGAAGATCCAATACTTTGACTGCCTGAAGTGAAGAGCTGACTTATTGGAAAAGACCTTGACACTGGGAAAGATTGAAGGGGGGAGGAGAAGGGGATGACAGAGGATGAGATGGTTGGATGGCATCACTGACTCAAAGGACATGAGTCTGAGCAAGCTCTGGGAGATAGTGAAGGACAGAGAAGCCTAGGACGTTGCAGTCTATGGGGTCACAAAGAGTCGGGCACAAATTAGAGACTAAACAACTGGAACAACTAACATGTTCCCCAACACTGCCAGAAACCAGCTCAATTCATCCTGATCCCCCGCAACCTGGATGCCCCGCCAGTCTGGACTCAGTTCCTCCATGGCCAGTTTGGGTTCCTGGTTGCTTGGTCCTTTGTCCCCCTCAACCTGGCCCCTTAGTCTTTGTATCTTACACAACTTCAGTTCTACTGAGTGCCACGTTGATGTAATGGAGGTTTTCTCACTTCATATTTTTATTCTGATTGAATAAAGATTTTAGGCAAGAAGAGGGACAGAGTGATCTCACCCAGGTCAGAAGCTGGGAGCACCGCTCCTTCTGCAGGCCCTGTGTCTCCTCCCAGCTCCCCAGCTGCAAGCTTTTCCTGGTGGGACCTGGCCAGATTCTGATCCCCTTTCCAAAGCCTGTAGGACCCCGAGTATTGGTTCTGCCTCCCATGGGAAGGACCTGCTGGGTCTCCAGGGCCTGCAGGAAGTCTGCGTGGGTGGTGGTGAGGGGGAGTCTAGAGCTGGACAGGAGGATTTCTCCAGGCTAATTCATCCTGGGCTCCAACACTTGCTCTCTTGGAGCAAATGGAGCCCTGACTATGATGCCCTCATATCACAGGGACATGAACTGAAGTGGCACTCATCTCAGTTGCAAACCTGTCTCCTCAGCCATCAGGTCAACTGTTCAGGGGCCTGTAGGGGCATGACTGGCCCCTTCTTGAGCCAAATCTTGACACCCGGAAATAGGAGCTTCTGGTTTTCTTTTTTTTTTTTTTTTCTTGCTTATGAGTTATTATTCTTTTTATCTCTTCCAGGCATTTTATTGCACCTTTATTGTGGCATCCAAACCCTGGAAATTTGAACTCAAGATGCTAAAGAAAGAATGCAGTCCTATCTAATGGTCAGCTAGCCACTCTGCTGCTCTCGTGTGCATTTCAAGAAGTGAAGATACTTGTAAAACACTTTAATAAGACATCTGACCTCTCGACTTCCCTTTTGTAGTCTGCTTTCTTTTTGTGCATTCTCCAGGCACGAAGGCTATGGACGCGGTTCTGGTAGGGTAGTATCTTCCGCTTAGTCAGTGCATTTACCTGCAGGGACAGTCTGCTCCCAGTGAATGGAAGAGAATGTGAACCTGTTACCATATTTCACCGAGCTCTGGGCACAAATTACTTTCCACTGACAGCTCTTTGTGTGGAACTAACAGGAAGCCCCACTCCTCCATTGCTTCAGGTGGGGACTTTCTGCAAGGCCCTGAGGATGCATTGAGAATGTCTGTCCACGGATTTCCACGGAAAGCCCCCTCCCAGGGATGCAGAAGGCACAGCGTCTTGGCTTCAGATGCAGTTTTAACCCCTCCCGATCCAGCCTGGGAGGTAGTTGGGTGATTGGGAGACTTGTGTTTTGCTTTCGGTTCTGAATCGAGGCAGGGAAATGCGAGTGATGGTGCAGGAAGAGAAAGCTGCGTTCGGGCATGTGCCTGCGCATGTGCGTGCGTGCTCGTGTGTGGGCTCTCAGAGTGGGGCTATGATCTAATGCCTTATGACTGATCACCTACCCTCGGTGCTTCAAGCAGCTCATCTGTTTCGCTGTGGCGTCTGTGGGTCAGGGGTCTGGGGTGGTTTGGTTGGTATCACCGCTCCTGAGGTCACTCTCAGGCTCTCATGGCACTGCCCTGGTCTGAAGGTGAGCCTGGCTCCAGGGAGCCCGCTCCCCAGACGGCTTGCCCTTGTGGCTACTGGCTGGTGTTGGCTGTGGGCACGTGGTCTCTGCTGTCCTCTGTGGGGGTCTGTCTGCACAGCCGCTGTGTGCTGGGTGAGGCGGACATCTTCCCCCAGACAGAGTGTCCGAAAGTCCGGGTTGGAAGCCATGGCACTCTCGGTGGCCCAGCGTCGGAGGCAATACACCATCACCTCTCTGGGTTGTTGGCCACCTTGATTAACTTCAGTTCAGTGTGGGAGAGAGGGCTGCAAGGTGTGGCCACCGGGAGACGCCAATCAGGGGAGGCTCCCGCCGTATGTGTGTGTGTGTGTGTGTGTGTGTGTGTGTGTTTGTCTGTCTCTGTGTCTGTGTATCTGTGCATAGGGCTGGGCTGAGGTGGTGAAGTGAATTAACAAATGAAAAAGAAGCACTTTCCAGAACATAGTGGTGGACACGACAGCCCTGGAGGGCAGGTCAGGGCCAGCCAGGTAAGTGTGAGCAAGCACACAGGAGCAAGCGGGTACCTACCTGACTGCCGGATGAATCTCCTGGGACTTCTCCTGCAGAACCCGTGGTGGGCACTTGTGTGGGGCAGACTGGCCGGTGGGGGATCTGAAGCTCCTGAGAGGAGCCTGCAGCCATTGCAGGGCTTGGGAGAGAAACACCTTAGTTCTTTTTTTAGTAAAGTACAGTGTAACTGACATACAACACTGTTAGTTCCAAGTGTAGAACTTATAGTGATATAATATTTCTCTATGTTGCAAAGTGATAGCCACCATAACTCTAGTTACCATCTGTTATCCTCCAAAGGTGTTAACAACATTATTGACTGTGTTTCCATGCTGGACGGTTCAGCTTCGTGACTCATTCATACCTAGAAGGTTGTCCCTCTTCATCTGTCATACCCATTTCACTGCTCGTCAGCATATGTCATTAGGATTTGGGGGTGGAGGGGGGAGAAAGACTCACAAACGCATTTCCCAGCAGAACATGTTGCTTTCCAGGGCTGACTACAGCAAGAGGAACCCAGAGTCCAAATCCCAGGGTGACTCTAGGCCCCTGGGGGTCTGGGGACCAGAAGGGGAGATGCAGCCTGGGGAGCAGACTGAGGCCAAGGAGGCCCCACAGCTGGTCCTGCCCATCACTTGACAGCCCCGCCCCCACCTCTGTTTCCATGGGTGAGGTCCAGAGAATCTGCAGAGGTAAGGTCTCCACTTGCTTGTTCCTTTGTGTTCAATCCTTATTTATTCTATCCTGAATATTCATTGGAAGGACTGGTGCTGAGCCTGATGCTCCAATATTTTGGCCACCTGATGCAGAGAGCTGACTCATTGGAAAAGACCCTGATGCTGGGGAAGATTGAGGGCAGGAAGAGAAGAGAGGCAACAGACGATGAGATGGTTGGATGGCATCACCGATTCAGTGGAGATGAGTTTGAGCAAACTCCGGGAGACAGGTCAAGGAAGCGTGGCATGCTGCAGTCCATGGGGTGACAAAGATTCGGACATGACACTGAGCGACTGAACTACAGCAAGGGCTCTGGCTGGACCCTGACACCTGGGAAAGCTGAGGAAAGTGTCGAAATGTTTCCTGGCAGATGAGAAAGTGGCCACAGAGCAAAGCACAGGATCCGGAGGTAGCGCGTTGGCCACTGATGCTGTATTTCCCTCCATGGCCCTCTCAGGGCCCAGCCGTCAGCCTTGGTGATGGTGCCTCGGGCCAGCAGGTTAGCAGCTGGGAAGGCAGAGACCACGCTATAGTCTTGTATCTGAGCTGTGGGTGAGGCTTGGGGCCCAGCGACCTCGCCTCTACTGGGGGGATGGGGTTGTTGCCCAGGGAGGGACAGCTGGGCCCCACTCCCATGATTCCTCAGCACACAGATTCCAGAGAGAGGAAGGGGCCAGGTCGTGCCATCCCAGGCGAGGTGCACAGGGCCAGGGAGGGAGCTCCTCCCGCCACGACGGGTCCCTCCACCCACACCTGGGCTCACGAAGCTAAGCACCCGCAGAGGTCCTCCCTTCTGGACAAGTGGGCCCAGTGGGGCCAGGCAAAGCCAGGCCTTGCAGCCACCTGTGGAGGCAGGACAACTGACACAGCCCCACTCCCATGGGCTGACAGCAGCAGTGTCATCCAGGTGGAAACACCGAAGCCCTCAGTACTTATAGTGGGAATTTCTAATAATGTACTTTCACAGCCTTGAGAAATTTCATAGAAATAGCACCTGGAAAAACAGCATATATCAAGAAACTGTGTTGATGATTATTTTCCATGTTTTTCTTAAAATAATAGCCTTGTTACAGGCCCCAAGGGCA
The DNA here is from genome assembly GCF_016772045.2 of Ovis aries. Lineage (NCBI taxonomy): Eukaryota > Metazoa > Chordata > Mammalia > Artiodactyla > Bovidae > Ovis > Ovis aries. Next base: position 41,716,920 of record NC_056066.1, read on the forward strand.
GATGCAGAAGGGAGTATGACTGGGATCATGAAAGCATGGACCTTGGAACACTGGGTCAGCGTCAGGCATGAACACTGCCTATGCACTTGCTAATTGTTTCCAAAAATTTCCCAGAAGGGAAAGGCCCAGGGTAAAAACAAGGAGATATGGACTATGTCAATGTAGTGTCTTAGGAAAGAGAGATCAAAGAAAGTCTGTAGTCAGCAATTGGGAATAAAAGCTGGACTCCGAGTGGACTCTGCACCTCAGTCCCATAGAGGCAGCAGGTCCCCTGACACTGCGACAGATTTCATGCTCTGGTTCCCATCTCGTTGCTCGCTCCCAGACCTTTAGGGCAACAGGTACCCCCTGCCACTGCCCCAGGGGGTGAGCTCATGCAGGGCCGGCAGCTTCCCCACTTTGGAGCAACCCCAGGGAGACCCTTCCCAGGAGCTGCTTGAGGGGAACAGTGAGGTCGATTCCTTGGAAACATGATGGGGATCACAGTGCCTAAAGGACCCTGAAAGCTTCCTTTGATGGAAGAGCCAGGAGTCAGGAAAGGCCTTGGAAGGAGCAGAAGGAGCGGTCAGGGCGGGTCGTGGAGAAGAACCAGCGGGGTCTGTGACCAGGTAGCAGGGGGACAAGCACACAGCTGTGCCTACGCTGAGCAGTGCCCGCCAACAGTGAGGATGCCTGCAGCCGGGCTCCCCTCGGCCCTGCCTGAGTCCCGGGCTGGAAAGCCAGCCAGCCCTGGGTGGAGGACCCTTACATGCTGAAGAGTTCTCACACAGCAAGACTGGCCCCTTCCCCAGGAAAGTCTGCCACACACACGGGAGCAGGTAACATGGGGCTTTCCCTGGGGCTCAGCGGGAAAGATTCTGTCTGCCATGCCAGGAGCCACGGGTGACACGGGTTTGATCCCTGGGTCAGGAAGATTCCCTGAAGGAGGGCATGGCAACCCACTCCAGGATTCTTACCTGGTGAATCCCAAGGACAGAGGAGCCTGGTGGGCTACAGTCCATGGGGTCACACACAGTTAGACACAATTGAAGTGACTGAGCACGCATGTCCACTCAGGCCACATAGGGAGGAAGGGAGGGAGGGAGAAGGACCACACGACTGCTACCTAGAGTCCCAAGGCAACCACAGGCTTCTCCAGCAAACCTACCTCTGAAGGGCTGCCTGGGGCTGGGATGCTGAAGCCAGAGGCACAGCCCAGATGCACCTGTGCAGGCTGTTCCACCTGTGGTGGCTCGGGTGTGTGAAGGGGAGAGACCCATCCTCAGGCCCAGCCGGCTGCTCTGCTGGAAGGACAGCCCCAGCTGCCCAGCCCTCATCCTCTGGAACCAGGCTGCACAAGGATGTTTGCAATGCTGATGTTTAATGGCCAGTTCTATGGGGTGACATGGACAAGAGGCGTGTTCACATGGCCTGGGTGTGACACCCAGACCAGAGAACAGAACCAGAGCTGCTCGGACACCGAAGGGACACAACACGGTGGCAAGGATGACCCCCAGTTGGGGGTGTGGTCTCACTCAGCGGAGCCCTCCAAGCAGGTGTCATTCAGGACTTTAAACTTTGTTCTCCATGGGTCAGCGGCGATCATACAGTGTCCGTCTGTGGGAACAAGCACAGGGACAGAGTGTGGGGAGGCGGCCTCGGGAAGCTGGTATCTCCAGCTCTAAAGCTGCATCCACCCTACCTGCCTGCCCCAGGTGGCCCCTGGGAGCAGCCCCAAGCTCATCCTAGATGTTCCCGACCTGGGACCCTCTGCTGACCCCAGAGGCACCTGGGCCACTCTGCCCTGCCAGGCCTGTAATCTCCAGGGACTCCTCCCCCCAACACTAACTAGGATGTCCCACACGACCCATGCCCCCAGTGTCCCACCGGATCCTCTGACCCGACCCAGGCTTGTTCAGGGGCGAGGCTCACCCACCTTGTCACCTGGAGCAGGAGCAGCAGGGTAAGGCCTAGGAGGGAGAGCAGGGGACTCAGCCTCCATCCGTCCAGCTCTGGGCAGGAGGACCACTCAGCCACGGAGATGCTGCCGCTCCCTCACACACTCCTTCTCCTGAAGGTGGGGCGGGGCAGGGGTGACGACCAGGGAGGGGACATCTCGCCTTCCACCCAGGGACCTGGACCACGTGGTCAGGAACAGTCTAACCCCAGGGGGACCTGGAATGCAGCAGCAGAAATGGGACCAGTGAGCAGACAGGCCAGGGGCGTACGAGTGACCAGTGACCCCTGGGCTGGCCTGCCTGGCTGGCCTCCATCCTTCAGACAACCCCACAGTGTCCTTTGGAATGCCGTCGTCATCACTCCCCACACCGCCTGCCCTGATGCAGTGTCCGTGGCCCTGTAACCTGAGGGTGGCTGGTATGTCTTACATTGTTCACGTCTGGAGTTGCTTGAAAAGGACAGTTGTTGATGTCTTCGTCAAATTTCCCGCACCTGGTTCAGGTGAACTCCAGCTCCATGGAGAACACCAGGCCAACGTCCACCTGCGTTTGGACAGACACTGAAGTGGACATAGCCCTCCTGCCCCCCTTACATACCTGGCAGGTAGATCGACACAGTGGAGGCAGGACAGGGGTCTTTGCAGGAGGGGCTTGACTGCCAGTTTACTGGATAAATCTGGGCTGAGAAATGGATATTCCCTTTTGCACCCTGTTGTCACTACTTTCACCTGTCCTACAGTGAGGAAGGAGCCCCATGGAGCTGCAGTATGCTCTCACACACACATGCACACTCAGGCACACACAAACACACACAGGACCGGGATTGCTCCTTCTGAAGAATGTTCTTGGCGTTTTCGTCTGCAGCCCACGTGAAAACCACACACCCCTGGTTACATTCTGTACAGATTCCATTGCTAGGAGAACGTTTTAGGATGAAGAATGCCATCTGGGATGAGTATAAATCACACTGGATCACTGAAACATGGACGTCACCGTATGTAAATTAGATGACCAGGGCATGTTCGCTGTATGCAGCAGGGCGCCCATAGCTGGGGCTCTGGGACAACCCAGAGGGAGGGGGTGGGGAGCGAGGTGGGGAGGTCACGATGAGGGGGATACATGTATACCCGTGGCTGATTCATGTTGATGTATGATAAAGACCATCGCGATATTATAAAGCAACTATCCTTCAATTAAAATAAATACATTAACTTTAAAAAATCACACTGGATCCATATAGATGGAGGCCCAGAAGGAGCCCACAGCACATGGACTCCGAGGAGAGGCTGTGAGCTCCCAGAGGCCCCTCAGAACCAGGGGGCCATGGCTCCTGTCGCTCCAGGCGCTTTCCCCCTCCTGCTATTCCTACGTCTCTGTCTCTCTCTGTGTGTTTTGTAAATTAACCTTTTTTAATGTTATTTCCTTGAAATCTTTTCTGAATCTCTTTAGTATTTTCTGTCTGCCTCTTTAAAAAAAAAAAAACAAAAATGTAAGTAGCTTTATCCCCTTACAGTCTATATTTTGGTCATTCTTCTTTAAACAAGCTCAAATATAATGAAAACTGAAAATACATTTTACATGTGGATAGACTGATGGAGATTTAAAACACTCCCGTTATTTCTTTTCTAAAAACTGAAACTAACCCAACAGGTTGTATTTCCCTCTATTTTATGGGCTTCAGATGATGATCGAGACCCCTTGTTAAGCACCCGCCCACCCCTGCCAGACACTCATTAACAGCAGGTGTGCACCAGCAGCAGGGGAGGGTACCTACAGGATCCTTCCACGATCGCAGTACACGCACCACTTTGTAGGCGTTCCTGCCCTGGTTCGTCAGGTTGTACATGTGCAAGGCGTACTCCACGGTGGCAGGGAGGTAGTTCAAGAGTCTCTCTTCATCATCTCCCTCTTTCTCTGCGGGACCCCAGATGTGACTCCCCAGGGGCTGGGGACCTAAGAGAAGCAGGAGCAGGGTCCAGGGCTGAGCCCACCTGCACCTCCACTGCCGGCCCATCATGGCTGCTGCCCCCAGGCACCCAGGCTTCACCCTTCCCATCTCCGGCTCCCACCCGGCCTCCCTGGGCGCGGGTCCCGTCTACCTGCTCCAGGACATACTCCTCCCCTGGTCCGCCCCTCTGGTCTGACACCCTGTCCCTTCCCTCTCGTGACCCTGCCTCCTCCATCCCGAGCTGATAACATTGCCTCCTGTCCAGGAGAGAGAGCGAGACCCAGGCAGGGTGGATTGGGAAGGACCAACCGTGGAGAAAGGTCTGCTGCTGCTGAACTCTAGCCGCACGCCCATCTTGGCATCTCATGAGGGTCAGAGGCTTATGGGGTACCCCAGACTTGGATGCTGAATCAAGGGCACAGTTGCAAGGGGTGTGAGTAGAAGGCGGTCCTGGGACGCAGCAGCAGGTGAGGGTCGGAGAGACCAGGACGGACAGAGCCAAAGAGGATGAGTGGCCCGGAGTCAGCTCTGTGGGTGACAGAAGGTGGTCTGCAATGGCTGGGAAGGACTCTAAAAGGCCTGCCTGAGAATCACTGGCCTGGAACGTGGGGGCTTTGGCTCTGTGGGAACAGGCTTCCCTGGGCTTCTACTTTCTTGGTGCTTCTCCCCGCTGCAGGCAGACTGGCCTTGTGACAGAGACACGAGGAAGAAAGGAGGTGATGACAGCGGCCGTCGGCCACAGGCCAGGGAAGGGCGCCCGTGGTAGCAGCCTCGAAGAGGAGTGGGGGTTGGCAAAACTGGGCATCGGACTGGGAATCAAATGCCAGGGGAGTCAGTGACAGAGGAGGGAGCTAGGGGATCCGAAAGACATCACATCATCAGTGCCTGGTCATTTTATCATGAACACAGCCAGGTACGAGTGCTACCAGTGACGGAGCTCTGACAAAGGGGTGAGGAGGGGTGTGAAGAAGCCACGTCCAGGTCCGTGACACCCCCATGGGCTCATCAGGACAGCCACGTGCAGACCCCAGCAGTGATTTCAGCCCCATAATTATCAAGGATCCCCGAGTGTCGTCCGGGGAGAAGGCCAGCAAGAGAGGGTGGGGCACAAGACTCGCACAGGGGGTTGCTGGGAGCCCCGGATGGAAATGAAGGACAGATCCCCCCTCCTCCAGCCTGTCCACCTGGGTCACCCCAACGCCCTCCCCTCACTCCCTGGGGACCAGATGGATCCCCCTCCCCACCCCACACGGAGTGGGCTCCCCCCATGCGGGAGCTGCTGCCACTGTCTCTTCTGGACCTCAGAACCATGGGGGTAGCCAAGCCAGGTTCCTGCTCACGTTAGGACACGCATGCAAACCTGTCCCCACTAAGTGTAGAAATCCACAGAAGCCTCTTCCTGCGGACCAATTTCCCCACTTCCATCACTAGTCAAATGGCATCTTGAAGAAATCCACGGCACTGGTCCAGCTCACGACAGGATGGAGTGCTGTGGCCGCCATAGCAACTGAGCCTTGGGATGGGCAAAAGAGACCTTGTCCATCACAAGCTGTAATGCTCCAAAGGATAAAGATAATGTGGTATGAATACACATGGAATATTACTCAGCCGTGAAAAAGGACACGGTTCTTCTAACACAGCAATGTCAACGGACATGGAGAATATTATGCTGAGAGACATAAGTGAGAGAAAAAGAAACATGCTCTGTGCCAACCTACATGTGGAAGCCCCAGTATTAATTCAAACAAATCTGTATGAAAAACAGAAGCAGATTCACTGATACGGGAAGAAACTAGTGGTTACCAGTGCAGAGAAGAAGGAGGAGGGGCAAATTAGAGGTAAGGGATTAAGACAGACGAAGCACACACATTATACAACAGATAAGCTACAAAGACGTATGGAATAACACAGGGAAGTACATCCGTTCTCTTGTAATAACTTTGAGTGGAGTACTCTTGATGAGGGTGAACGAGGAGAGTGAAAAAGCTGGCTTAAAATTCAACATTCAAAAAAACTAAGATCATGGCATCTAGTCCCATCACTTTCTGGCAAATAGACGGGTAAAAAGTGGAAATAGTGTCCAATTTTATTTTCGTGAGCTCCAAAATCATTGCAGACAAAAACTACAACCATGAAATTAAAAGATGCTTGCTTCTTGGAAGGAGAGCTTTGACAAATCCAGACAGCATACTAAAAAGCAGAGACCTCGCTTTGCTGACAAATGTTCCATATGAACAAAGCTATGGTTTTTTCAGTAGTCATGTACAGATGTGAGAGTTGGATCATAAAGAAGGCTGAGCACCAGAGAACTGATGCTTTCAAACTGTAGTGCTGGAGAAGAATCTTGAGAGTCCCTTGGACAGTAAGGAGATCAAACCAGTCCAACCTAAGGGAAATCAACCCTGAATATTCATTGGAAGGACTGATGCTGAAGCTGAAGCTCCAATACTTTGGCCACCATTGGAAAAGACCCTGATGCTAGGAAAGACTGAGGGCAGGACGAGAAAGGGGAGACAGAGGATGAGATGATTGGATGGCATCACCAACTCATTGGACATGAGTTTGAACAAATGTGAAGAACAGGTAAGCCTGGCTGGTTGGACTCCATAGGGTTGCAAAGAGCTGGACATGACTTAGTGACTGAACAACAACAATAGCAACAATGTATATACACCTCTGTGTGTGTGTGTTAGTTGCTCAGTCCTGTCCCACTGCTAATATTAAATCAACTATGATTCAATAAAAAATGTATAGAAAAATTGTCACCCTAAAATTCCTTGTAATAGCTGTAATTAGAAACTTTTCAATTCTTAGGCATTGACTAAATAAGAGAATGAGTTTTGAGTGTTAGGAAGACACCAGCTCTGAGACTGTCTGTGCCAGGGGCAGGAAGGGGACAGGCTGGCAGGATCAAAGCCCCTCCTCTCCTCACACAGGTACCACCTACTCATGGAGGCTGGGCTTGTGGAAACCCACTTTTTTCTCTGTCCCTAGGCAAGGTAGTTTGACCCTTCCCTGATCAGCGTGGCCCCCAGAAGCCAGTCTCAAGCCCGCAGCCCCCAGCCCACACAAGTGCCTGACTGCTCAATGTGACTCTGCCCCAACCACTCCTGGGGGACTTTGAACGGGGCTACCTAGTCAGGTGAGCACTATCCCCTGGGAGCCAGCTAAGATCCTCAAGGGTCAGGATCCCAGGGATGGACAAGGCCCAGGGTCTGGGGCGTCCACAGACCTCCACGGGTGCTGGGCCCCTCTGGAATTCTCAAGTAGCTGTGGACGGAGCCTAAATGTCTGTTGCAGAGGCACAGGGCCGAAGTCTTGTCTGGAAAGAGTGCGCTGTGTTGTGGTCCCAGGGCTGCTTTGTGCCCCAGCTGGAGGCAGTGAGGGTCTCTTCTGTGAAATGGCCCCTCCCTGCTCACAGGGAGTTGTGTGTCCCTGAGCTGTGACCGCGAGGCCCCCAGAGGGCGCCAGCGTCCCCTGAGGACACAGCTCAGCTCCTGAGCACATGGGCTTCCCTGCTCTCTGCTTCCCCTTCACCCCTCCCCCTCCTCTGGGGACAGCCCCCAACAAAGGGGACAGTGACAAAGGGGACAGCGAGGGCCCGCTGAGTGTCGTGGCCACCCCACCTGGGACACCTCTGACGGAGGGTGTCTCCATCAGCTGGCCAGGCGCCAGGCTGAGAACCCAGGAGCTGAGGGGTCCTGTCAAGGGAGACTCAGGGATTCTGCGGGAAGCTCCTGGGTCCAGGACCTGCAAACCCTGCCCCCACCCCACCCCAGCACCCGCCCAGGGGCCTGGGAGCCTGTGTTCCAGAACCCGAGGGCGCTGGGGGCCACGGGGATGGGGGCACATCTGCACCTGAAAGACCCCAGCCCTCTGCTGCTTTCTCGGTGGAAAGACACTTCACCTCCAGGCAGGCCGCCTGCCGTCACCCACAGCCTGACTCCGGGCCACTCATCCTCTTTGGTTCCGTCCCTCCTTGTGTCTCCAACCCTCACCAACTGCTGCGTCCGGGACCTCCTTCCACTCACTCTCCTTGCAACTGTGCCCTTGATTCAGCATCCAAGTCTGGGGCACTCCATAAGTCTCTGATCCCCCTGAGATGCCAAGGGGGGCGTGGGCTTCCTCCATGGTTGGTCCTTCCCAACCCACCCTGCCTGGGTCTCACTCTCTCTCCTAGACAGGAGGCAATGATATCAGCTCAGGATGGAGGAGGCAGGGTCATGAGAGGGAAGGGACAGGGTGTCAGACCAGAGGGGCGGACCAGGGGAGGAGTATGTCCTGGAGCAGATAGATGGGACCCGTGCCCAGGGAGGCCGGGTGGGAGCCGGAGACGGGAAGGGTGAAGCCTGGGCGCAGCAGTCATGATGGGCCGACAGCGGAGGTGCAGGTGGGCTCAGCCCTGGACCCTGCTCCTGCTTCTCTTAGGTCCACAGCTGCTGGTGACTCATGGCTGGCGTCCCCAAGGGAACGAGAATAGTGAAAACAGAGATACCTTGAAGCTTTACTTTCCTGCCGTCGTGGAGTACGCCTCACATATGTACAACCTGAAGAGCCAGGATAGGAATGCCTACAAAGTGCTGCGTGTACTGCGGTCGTGGCGGGAGTGGGTAGGTACCATATTTTCCCCACTGCTGGCCTCGTCCGCTGTGACTCGGGTCGGGAGAGGGTGTCATCAGAGGATTTCAATCATCATTTGACAACCATAAAATAGAGGGAAATACAGCCTATTGGGTTAGTTTCAGTTTTTATTGAAAAAAGATAATAATAATGGGAATTTTTCAAACTCTGGGAGGTGTGTTTTCAGTTTTGTCATTTTTCACCTTGTTTTATGAAGAATAAGCAAAATATGAAGTATGAGGGGATGAAACTATTTATTTTTTTTTTTAAAAGAGCCAGACAGAAAACCCTGGATTAGAGATTTAGAATCGACTTCATGGAAATAACATTAAACTAGGCTCATTTAGGAAAATCAGAGAGAGAGAGAGAGAGAAGGGAAAGCAGCTGGAGGCCCCTCGTCCTGAGGAGCCTCTGGGCGTTCAGCCTCTCCTCTGACCCCATGTGCTCCGGGCTCCTCCGTGGATCGAGCATGATTTACACTCTTCCCAGACCAAGTTCTGAATCCTAAAATGTTCTCATGGCAATGGAATCTGCAGAACACGACCAGGGGTGCGATTTTCACATGCACTGCAGACAGAAAGGCCAAGAGCATTCTGCAGAAGGAACACTTCCGGTCCTGTGTGTGGCCACGTGCGGATGTGTACCTGTGCTTTGTGTGAGTGCCTGGGTGGGGGGAACATGCTGGGGCAACACCCCCTCTGCACCTCTGGACTGAGTGACAGAAGGAAGGCAGAGGGCTCTCTACACGGCCCCAGCTTCCCTCCAGGGACAGGAGCGGGTCCCGCCTGGCCCTGCTGCCCTGCTGCCCCCAGCTGGGTCTCTGCCTGCAGTCTCTGGCCTGGAACGCAAGACTGACTCAGTGTTGAGAATAAAGGCCAGGCTAGAGTCGGGGGGCACTGCGAGGCCTAAAGTCCAGGCAGTGGAGAAGACAGATCACTTTGTGAGAGGGAGGATGCTTCTTGAAGTCATTGTCCCAGTCCTGTGAATGTGCCTGCATGCTTGTGTCCTTGTGTCTGTGTGTGTTGATATGTGCGTGTGTTTGTATGTGTGCATGTGTGTGGATGTGTGTTTGCATGTGTGTGTGTGTGAGTGTGTGGATGTGTTTCTGTGTGTGTGGATGTGGATGTGTGTGTGAGTGTGTGTCTGTGTGTATGTATGCGTGGATGTGTGTGGCTGTGTGTATGGATATGCATGTGTCTGTGTGTGGATGTGTGAGTATGGATGTGTGTGTGCCTGTGTGTGTGGATACGTGTGTATGGGAGGAGAAAGCATCCACTTCACATTCTGAACAGAGAGAAGAAAAAGGCCTGGTGTTCTCCATGGAGCTGCAGTTTGCCCGAACCAGGTGTGGAAAATTTGATGAAGACATCGACAACTGTCCTTTTCAAGCAACTCCAGACATGAACAATGTAAGACACACCAGCCGCCCTCAGGTTACAGGGCCACGGACACTGCATCAGGGCAGGCAGCGTGGGCAGTGATGGTGACGACATTCCAAAGGACACTGAGGGGTCGTCTGCAGGATGGAGGCCAGCCAGGCAGGCCAGCCCAGGGGTCACTGGTCACTCGTACGCCCCTGGCCTGTCTGCTCACTGGTCCCATTTCTGCTGCTGCATCCCAGGTCCCCCTGGGGTTAGACTGTTCCTGACCACGTGGTCCACGTGGTCCAGGCCCCTGGGTGGAAGGCGAGATGTCCCCTCCCTGGTCGTCACCCCCACCCCACCCCGCCTTCGGGAGAAGGAGTGTGTGAGGGAGGAGCAGCATCTCTGTGGCCGAGTGGTCCTCCTGCCCAGAGCTGGATGGATAGAAGCTGAGCCCCCCTGCCCTCCCTCTCAGGCCCTACCCTGCTGCTCCTGCCCCAGGTGACAAAGGGGTGAGCCCCACCCCTGGATAAGACTGATACAGGTCAGAGGCCCTGCTGGGACACTGGGGGCATGGGTCATGTGGGACATTCTGGTGTCATGGGGAGGAGTCCCTGGAGATCACAGGTCTCGCAGGGCAGAGTGACCTGCCCACCCGAGAAGGTAGGGTTTGCTGGATGCCAGCTTTAGGGCTGGAGACGCTAGTATCACAAGTCCCTCCCCCCTACTCTGTCCCTGTGCTTGTTCCCACAGACCGTCACCTGCTTCTTCACTGTTGACGCTGAACCCTGGAAGACAGAGTTCCAACTTCTGAACGACACCTGCTTGGAGGGCTCCGCTGTGTGAGACCACACCCCAGCCTGGGGGGCACCCCTGCCGCCCTGTCGTGTCCCTTCAGTGTCCAAGCGGCTCTGGTTCTGTTCTCTGGATGAGCACCTGTGTGGGTGTCGCACCCGGGCCATACGGACACGCCTCCCTGTTCATGTCACCCCATAGAACTGGCCATTAAACGTCAGCATTGCAAGCAGCCTTGTGCAGCCTGGTTCCAGAGGGTGGGGGCTGGGCAACTGGGGCCGTCCTCCCAGCAGGGCAACTGGCTGAGCCCTGGGGATGCGTGTCTCCCCCTTAGAGCCAGCTGCCGGTGGCACAACCTAGGAGCACAGGTGCGTCTGAGCTGTGTCTCGGTCTCATGGGATGAGCATGATCCTTAGAGGGATGTTGGCATGGCCAGACAGGCAACCCTCAGGGCAGGGTGGACCAGACAGGGTCTTGGGCCCCTCAGCACATCCCAGGGGCTTGCTCACACACATCCACTGATCTGGGAAGCTACAGGAGGGGGGAATGTAGGAGGGGCTCCAGCCTCCACTCAGATGGGCCCACCTACCACAAGCTGTAGCGGCTCCTGGAGCCTCTTAAAAATATGCAGCTTCCCAGGGTCTCTGGACCTTTGGAGCAGCAGGTGCGTCTCCTCTATGCCCAGGGCCCCTGGGACACTCAGAGCTGAGAATGGCTGCTGATGCTGTGGAGACTCTGGAAGGGTCTCCCAGAACAGGACTAAGCAGGCCCCTCTGTCAGGGAAGAAGCAGGAGCAGGGTCCAGGGCTGAGCCCACCTGCATCTCTGCTGTCGGCCCATCATGGCTGCTGCCCCCAGGCACCCAGGCTTCACCCTTCCCATCTCCAGTTCCCACCCGGCCTCCCTGGGCACGGGTCCCATCTATCTGCTCCAGGACATACTCCTCCCCTGGTCCGCCCCTCTGGTCTGACACCCTGTCCCTTCCCTCTCATGACCCTGCCTCCTCCATCCCGAGCTGATATCATTGCCTCCTGTCCAGGAGAGAGAGCGAGACCCAGGCAGGGTGGGTTGGGAAGGACCAACCATGGAGGAAGCCCAGCCACATGCCCCCCTTGGCATCTCAGGGGGATCAGAGACTTATGGAGTGCCCCAGACTTGGATGCTGAATCAAGGGCACAGTTGCAAGGAGAGTGAGTGGAAGGAGGTCCCGGACGCAGCAGTTGGTGAGGGTCGGAGACACAAGGAGGGACGGAACCAAAGAGGATGAGTGGCCCGGAGTCAGGCTGTGGGTGACGGCAGGCGGCCTGCCTGGAGGTGAAGTGTCTTCCCACCGTGAAAGCAGCAGAGGGCTGGGGTCTTTCAGGTGCAGATGTGCCCCCAACCCCGTGGCCCCCAGCGCCCTCTGGTTCTGGAACACAGGCTCCCAGGCCCCTGGGCGGGTGCTGGGGTGGGGTGGGGGCAGGGTTTGCAGGTCCTGGACCCAGGAGCTTCCCGCAGAATCCCTGAGTCTCCCTTGACAGGACCCCTCAGCTCCTGGGTTCTCAGCCTGGCGCCTGGCCGGCTGATGGAGACACCCTCCGTCAGAGGTGTCCTAGGTGGGGTGGCCACGACACTCAGCGGGCCCTCGCTGTCCCCTTTGTCACTGTCCCCTTTGTTGGGGGCTGTCCCCAGAGGAGGGGGAGGGGTGAAGGGGAAGCAGAGAGCAGGGAAGCCCATGTGCTCAGGAGCTGAGCTGTGTCCTCAGGGGACGCTGGCGCCCTCTGGGGGCCTCACGGTCACAGCTCAGTTTAGTTCAGTCCTATCGACTGACTGTTTGCAACCCCATGGACTGCAGTATGCCAGGCCTCCCTGTCCATCACCAACTCTGGGAGCGAACTCAAATTCAGGTCCATCGAGTCGATGATGCCATCCAACCATCTCATCCTCTGTCTTCCCCTTCTCCTCCTACCTTCAATCTTTCCCAGCATCAGGATTTTTTTCCAATGAGGCAGTTCTTTGCATCAGGTAGCCAAAGTATTGGGGTATCAGCTTCAGCATCAGTCCTTCCGACACATATTCAGGACTGATTTCCTTTAGGATGGACTGGTTGGATCTCCTTGCAGTCCAAGAGACTCTCAAGAGTCCTCTCCCACTCCTCAGTTCAAAAGCGTCAATTCTTTGGTGCTCAGCTTTCTTTTTAGTCCAACTCTCACATCCATACATGACTACTGGAAAAACATAGCTTTGACTAGATGGACCTTTCTTGGCAAAGTAATGTCTCTGCTTTTTAATATGGTGTCTAGGTTGGTCACAGCTTTTCTTCTAAGGAGTAAGCATCTTTTAATTTCATGGCTGCAGTGATTTTGGAGCTCCTAAAATAAAGTCTGTCACTGTTTCCACTGTTTCCCCATCTATTTGCCATGGAGTGATGGGACCAGATGCCATGATCTTCATTTTTTGAATGTTGAGTTTTAAGTCATCTTTTTCACTCTCCTCTCACTTTCATCAAGAGGCTCTGTAGTTCTTCACTTTCTGCCATAAGAGTGGTGTCATCTGCATATCTGAGGTTAATGATATTTCTCATGGCAATCTTGATTCCAGTTTGTGCTTCATCCAGCGAATGATATACTCTGAATAGAAGTTAAATAAGAAGGGTGACAATATACAGCCTTGACATACTTCTTTCCCAATTTGGAACTAGTCCATTGTTCCATATCCAGTCTAACTGTTGTTTCTTGACCTGCCTATAAGATTTCTTAGGAGACAGGTAAGGTGGTCTGGTATTCCCATCTCTTGAAGAATTTTCCACAGTTTGTTGTGACCCACACAGTCCAAGGCTTTGGCGTAGTCAGTGAGGCAGAAGTAGATGTTTTCCTGGAACTTTCTTGCCTTTTCTATGATCCAATGGATGTTGGCAATTTGATCTCTGGTTCCTCTGCCTTTTCTAAAACCAGCTTGAACATCTGGAAGTTCTCATTTCACCTGCTGTTGAAGCCTAGCTTGGAGAATTTTGAGCATTACTTTGCTAGTGTGTGAGATGAGTGCAATTGTGTGGTAGTTTAAGCATTCTTTGGCATAGCATTTCTTTGAGATTAGAGTAAAAACTGACCTTTTCCAGTCCTGTGGCCTCTGCTGAGTTCTCCAAATTTGCTGGCATATTGAATGCAGCACTTTAACAGCATCACCTCTTAGGACTTGAAATAGCTCAACTGGAATTGCATTATCTCCAAGCTTTGTTCGTAGTGATGCTTCCTAAAGCCCACTGGACTTCTCATTCCAGGATGTCTGGCTTTAGGTGAGTGATCACACCATCGTGGTTTTCTGGGCCATGAATATCTTTTTTGTATAGTTCTGTGTATTGTTGCCACCTCTTCTTAGTATCTTCTGCTTCTGTTAGGTCCATAACATTTCTGCCCTTTATTGTGCCCATCTTTGCACAATAAAGATTTTCCCTTGGTGTCTCTAATTTTCCCTTGGTGTCTCTAATTTTCTTGAAGAACTCTCTAGTCTTTCCCATTCTGATGTTTTCCTCTGTTTCTTTGCACTGATCTCTTAGAAGGCTTTCTTATCTCTCTTTGCTATTCTTTGGAACTCTGCATTCAGATGGGCATATCTTTCCTTTTCTCCTTTGCCTTTCACTTCTCTTCTTTTCTCAGCTATTTGTAAGGCCTTCTCAGACAACCATTTTGCCTTTTTGCATTTCTTCTTGGAGATAGTTTTGATCGCTGCCTCCTGTACAATGCTATGAACCTCTGTCCATAGCTCTTCAGGCATGCTATCTGTTAGATCTAATCCCTTGAATCTCTGCAGGTGGATTCTTTAGTAGCTGAGACACCAGGGAAGCCAGACCTTAGCTCAGTGGCGCACAACTCCCTGTGAGCAGGGAGGGGCCGTTTCACAGAAGAGATCCTCACTGACTCCAGCTGGGGCACAAAGTAGCCCTGGGACCATGACACAGCGCACTCTTTCCAGACAAGACTTTGGCCCTGTGCTCCCACAACAGACATTTAGGCTCCATCCACAGCTACTTGAGAACTTCAGAGGGGCCCAGCACCCATGGAGGCCTGTGGTCGCCCTGGACCCTGGGCCTTGCCCATCCCTGGGATCCTGACCCTGGAGGTCTGGGCAGGCCCAGAGAAGGTGCATCTTAGCCGGCTCCCAGCGGAAGGTGCCGACTTTGTCTCTGGACCACACTCTGGGTGGCCCAGTTCAGAGTCCCCTGGGAGTAGATGGGGCAAAGTCACATTGAGCAGTCAGGCACTTGTGTAGGCTGGAGCTGCGGGCTTGAGACTGGTTTCTGGGGGCCACACTGATCAAGGAAGAGTCAGAATAACATGCCTGGGGACAGAGAAAAAAGTGGGTTTTCAGAAGCCTGGCCTCCGTGAGCAGATGGCGCCTGAGTGGAGAGAGGAAGAGGTGGGGTCTTTGCAGGGGGTGGGAGCTCTGAACTCCACCCAGGGCCTCTCTCTCCTCAGGGTGTGCACATTCACAAGACTGCTTACAGCTCATCTCCTCACCCCAAGATGTCGTTGCCTAGTTTCTGTAGAGGCTGAGCACCTCAGCCTCTTCAAAGAAAGAGAGTCCTTGTGATCATTCTTTTTGCTTTTTGCCAGCTGCATGACTTTCAGGATGCTAGCTCCCTGACCAATGATAGAATCTGAGCCCTTGGCAATGAAAGCACAGAGTCCTAACCAGTGAGCCAGCAGGAAATTCCCTCTGACTTCGCTTTTCAAGCAGATTCCATAGTCACTGTTCCCTGATCTCCAAGCACAGCACTCAGTCCTACCCGGAAGATGTCCTTTTGCCATTTAGTATTTGCAACAGTTAAGTAGGGCCATGTGATCAAGTATGAGAAGCAACCAGATCTAGGGGGGAAACTCCCAAGAGGTCGTCTCGCTGGGCCGTCTTTCAACCTCAAAACAGAGGAAAGTTGCACCAAGATGGATGGACCAAGAGGAAATTATGGTGACAGAAGGCAGACAGAGGGCAACATGAGGCATGCTTCTACTTTCGTGAGGAAACCAAAGTAGGCAGACTCACAGAGGTGCAAAGTGGAGCAGGGCCTCCCAGGGCTGGAAGGAGGGGAGTGGAGGAGGCTGTCAGAGGACACACATTTCAGTTACAAGATGGATCATTTCTGGACATGTGCTGTCCAACTCAGGGCCTGGAGACACTGCCGCAGATGTGCATCTGGGCTGAGAGGGTAGAGGTGGAGTGCTTTCCATACCAGAAATGAACAGCATTTAAAAATGAAGGTACAGGAGGGCTCTTTGGGAGCCGGTCTTCTGTTCGTGGCCTGGAATGTGCAAGCTTTCTCACACGGATCCCAAACTCCAAACTCTTAAGTGTAGACATTGGATGCGTGTGGCTTCTGTCTCTCAATCAAATTTTCACAAAGTCATGAAATCAAAAACTCCACAACAGGCTGTCCCTTTTCTCGGATGGCTGTAAGTTCACTGAAACTGCGAAGGGAACGTCAGTGTGCTTTTTCGCCCAAGAATGAGTGTTCAGGAATGGAGTTGGGATGGATTTGGCAGCAATTTTAGCGATATCTCAGTGGGTTTGAGGGGGAAGAGCCTGTGGAGACATGTATGAATAGAGTCCTGATATACCTAGATAGGTAAAGAGTCCAGGAATGCCCACAGCTGCCACTCAGAGTTTGTCATCGGAGAAGCCTGAAAAACAAGGGCCTGTCTTGTCACGTCCTGAAGGCAAGCAGCCACGTGCGTTTGGAGTGGGTGTCCACAGACACCCTTACCTTCACACGGGTTGGAACCCCATGCCCAGCGTGCGTCCTCACCATGCAGTCCAGGGGAGAACAGGTTGAGTTGGCCACAGCTGGCCCAGGTCATGGCGTGTGGACACAGCCGGACCTGACAAGTGGTGCAGAGCCCCTGGATCCGTAGTGGTCTGGGGGAGGCCCCCTTCATAGACTGAGTGACAGGCACCATCGAGACCAGAACCCAGAAAAAGAGGGTGAATGTGGACCTTAGGCTGAAAGAACCCGAGATGTAGGTACAGACAGGCCCGGGGCCTGGGAAACCCAGACGGTGTGCCATCCTGGAGGGGTCCCTTGGTCTCTGGTCATAGCTCTGTGCCCAACACCGCCTGCACCCGGACTGGACTGACTGCCTTTTCTCTCAAGACGCCTATGCATCCTTCTTGTCTGGACTAGATGTCCCCTCTTTTGCAAAGCTGCCCTGATGCCCTGTGGAAGAACTCTGTCTCCCCAGGTGGGATCGTAGGTGCCAGGTGGCCCCGTTTCCCGGGAGACACAGGGCTTCTGTCATGCCCATGTTCATGCTGCTGGCACCCAGCTCCCCCAGGGGTCTCACAGGGAGCCCCCTGCAAGTGCTCCCTGCAGTGAGACTGAACCCATGAAGCCTACCCTCCTACCTCAGAGGCATTGATTTTAATGGTCAGAGAGTGAGAGCAAGGGCCAGGACCAACCCCCAGCCCTTCCCTGGAGAGCTGGGGTGAGCAGTCGATCATCTCTACACAGGATGGAGGACATTCCTCCCCAGCACCTCCCCCCCTATTCCCTGCCACCCACCTCACAACTCCACGCCTTCCTTCCAGGAAGGCCTGGTGCCCTGTCCTCACGGCCTAGCCTGACTGGCTGCTCCCTCCCCGATCTCGAGTCTCCTTGCTGGGATCGCACACTGGGCTTCCAGAACACCTCCTGCTTGACACTCCCCTCGGGGCCCCATCCAAATAGCCAGAGATCTCCCAGACTTCCCAGGAGCTGGGAAACAAGGATGTGCTTGGCAGAAAAAGGAACAGGCAGAGAACGCCTCAGGATGGAGCTGTGTGACCTTTGTTGGCCGGGGGAATCAGCTGGGGCAGAGCTGGGTCTGCGCCCCTGCAGGCCTCCACTGCAGCCGCCCCACCTCTCCTCCTACCGGAGGCCCCTCACTTCTGTCTCCAGTGACTTCAGGAAGCCCCTTTAGGTTTCCAGCAAATTTAAACTGAAAAAGAAGCCCTACAATAGAATCTGCAAGTGACAGAAATGTTACCACCAAATAGGTGAGGCCTTAATCCATCTAAAGACGCAGGTGCACCTTCTCATCCTCCAGGGGTCCACTGATGGGCCACGCCCAGGGCCACCGGGGAGGCCCTCAGGGCGGACGCCTCTGAGCTGGGGTCTGGTTTCCAGTTCTTCTTACTTGCAGTTCCAGGGACACATTTCTACTTTCCATCAGCTTCTGTCTCCACAACCACAGGAAGAGAGTCACAGGCATCTGCCTGGAGGGTGGTGATAAGACGAACGAGGCAGTGTATGGACAGCATCATGGAGACCTCGGCCCAGCTGGGCACTGACAAGCGATTCTCCACCGTCCATGCCCCTCCCTCATCATGGGGCATAGTCTCTGAGGAGCAAGGCCTGGTCCGGACACCCTGGGCACCAGCAGTGAGACTCAGGTTCTGTAGCATGGCGAGTGGGGACAGCAAAGGAGGGCCTCGTGGGCTCCATTGGTGCCTGGCAGGTCCCAGAGGTGGGGGCAGATGCAGACACGGGGTGGGCCTTGCTACCTGGCCTTGGTCTGATTCATGCCAGGACCAGAGCTACAGAAAGCTCTTCCTGGAGAATCAAGTGGGGTGAAAGGCTCTGACAGCCAAACTTGCCTGCCCAGCTTCCAATTCCACACGCTGGGGAGCCTGGGGGTCAGTCCCTGTGTTCTGACCCCACAGCAGCTGTGACCCCAGCAGGTACTCAGCCTTCCCAGCCTCTTCCTTCTTCCTGGACATGGCCTGGGGTCCAGTTTGTGGAGCCCTACCCCAAGGCCACAGGTGCAAGGCCTTGCACCAGGGCACAGACATGGAGTCCAGAAACAAGGTCTTGTCGGGAACTGACTGAGACCCTTGGTGACCATTGCCAAAAGCCCCGCCCCTCCCCCATCATCATCAGCCTGACCCCAAACTAGGCAAAAATGCCCACCCTCTGCTCATGCTATAGCGCCCTACCCCGTCACCTAATGCCAGGCTGCCGGCAGGAATTTTCTTTGTGTTGAAAGTACAAGTACAAGTTGCTCAGTCGTGTCCAACTCTTTGTGACCCCATGGACTATACAGTCCATGGAATTCTCCAGGCCAGAATACTGAAGTGGGTAGCTTTTCCCTGCTCCAGAGTATCTCCCCAACCCGGGGATCAAACCCAGGTCTCCAGCATGGCAGGCCTATTCTTTAGTGGCTGAGCCACCAGGGAACCCCAAGAAAACTGGAGCAGGGAGCCTATCCCTTCTCCAGGGGATCTTCCCAACCCAGGAATTGAACTGGGGTCTCCTGCATCGCAGGCGGATTCTTTACCAACTGAGCTTCTTTGTCTTGAGACTATAAAAATTGGCTGGAAAATTGCCGGCTCTCCCCGGCCTGTCAGGAGGTTGACCCGCTGCATTTGCAGTGCCTTTATCATCTCTACTGTTTGCTTTTAATAAACTCACTCCCTTCTGAAATGCTCTGTCTGGAAATTCTTCTCCAACCCGAGCTCGGATTGCCATGACAAAGTTCACGACGGGCGTGGGCAGCTACGCTGGGATCTCAGTCTGGCTGAACCCTGCCGTCCCTGCCCCCAGTGCTGCTGGCCAAAATCTTGGCCTTCTTTGCCCACCGAACCGAATTTTCAGAGACGGAGTTTGGAGGAAATAGAAAGGTGGGGGAGAGAGGGACAGAGTAGGCTCAGACCTCAAGAACTGTGCCCCCTTCCTTGAGGAGTCTGGGGGTTTATATAAGACAAGGGGCTCGCAGTCATTGGTGATGAGGAACAGAGGTGATAGGATCTTGATTTCTCCCTCTTGCATCGTTTTGAAGACAGTCGTTGACTTGAGTCAGTAATCGGTAATTGAGTCTGGTAGGTGGGTGGCGCTGCGGCCTTCTTTCTGATATGTAACTACTAGGGGAAGGGTGTTGTAAGGGTGAACACCAGATAGGGGATGTATTTAGCATGGAGTCAAAGGGAAAAATGTGAACTCTAGCTCCTGCAGAGTTAGGTGGCAGAAAACCAAACTTAGTTACAGACATGCAGAGTTAAAGTAAAAAAAAACTAGGAATGTTCAGGCCTGCTCACTATTCTTTTTATCGTCTTTATTCTCAGGAAAGGGAAAAATAAAAACCCATTCCTCTCTTTTTCCTCCTTTTCACTGCAACACCACCCCCAAATCAGCAGTGTAGGACTCTTGTTCTCTCCTGGGATGAAATCAGGCCAAGGATCGCACGACCTCCCCCCAGTCAAGTGCCTCCCTCCACCCATCCTGGCCAGAGCTCCTCCCATGGTGCCTTTGGGGCTGTCCTGGCAGAGCCACTTTCTCACGCCATGTGGAGCCCTCCAGACGTTTCATTCTGACAACTCTGGGCAGCGTTTACCAATGCTCTTTTCAAAACGGTTCTTTAGATCCTGCCAGTCTGACAAGCTTGTCCCTGTCGCCTTCACGGCTACTCCTACGCAGATGCTGGCTGCTTTCCCTTGAAACGACTTCATTCAGAGTTGGTTTGGGGTCTCCTGCCACAGTCTCCGTCAATTCGGCCAAATTTCCACTTCTTCAATTCACATTGTCTGGGAGTCAGGCCCTACACGGGTGCTTATTTTAGAAACATCACACATCAGACTTGGTGTGGAGATGACACTCCCTTTCAGGGATCCAAAGACTGATCCATCCATGTTCTCCCTTCTTTATTTTTTCAGGCACCTCAGCTGTTCTCCCCCAAGCAAAACTTTCTGAAGCCTCCCACCACCCACATGAACTCAGGCCAGTCAGACTTGAATCTACCTCCACAGTGCTCACACACAGAGGCTCCAGTCAAAGGTGACCCATAGCAGTACCGATACGTGACCACCAGACACTGGAGGGGGGCCATCCTGTGTGGGTCCACCACCCCTTCCATATCAGCGATCACACAGGTAGTCTGACACCAGCCAGTTCAGGGCCAGACCAGCCACAGGGAGGCCCTGGGGGACCTGGGACGTAGCGACTTGCTCCTGGGGCCTGGTCGGCAGCTTGGAGCCATGAAGGGGCTGCTCTTCTGTACTTTTGGCATGTGTTGATTCGAATTTGAGAACAAAGGAAATAATGGTTTCCAGCTTTTTGCTTCCCTGTGAATGCGAAGAGAAGCTGTGAGCCCCCCTCAGAGTGATGTGGGGGAAGGGGCATGGGCAGGAGGACTGGATGGGGGAGGCCTTCCTCTTTGGGGGTGTCCTCCACAGGGTGTCCAGGTGAGAAGCGGGACAGGAAGAAAGGATGGTGCTGGTGATAGCCAGGGCTCACTCGAGGAGTCGTCTGTAGCGCTTGTTCTATAGACTTTCTATCTAAAAGTTTAAGATACCCAAGGGGGCCGGGCTCTACTCACTACCACCTGTCCCAGAGCTCAAATCCTAAGGAGGCTGCTCTGCCCTCAGGGTCCCCACCTCCCCGGGTCTCTGTGCTTCTCCCTCCTCTGAGCTTGCATTTCAAGAGATAGCAAGGTTTGCTTCAGAAAAAAACTGAATTCACAGCAACGTTGACTTATTCTGGCACTAGCAAACCCAAGCAACTGAATAAAAAACCAGAAGACACCAAAGGACTCCTTAATGAAAGGGCAGGAGACCATCAAAACCTTACCTGATCCTGATGCAGGGCAGCGGGAGGTGCTGGCGACGGAATGAAACACCAACACTGCAGAGTGGTTTGAATCTTTTTACTTTTAACTCTTTGCTTCTTACAGCTGCTTTATTTTATATCCTTTTGCACAACAATCTACAGGGCAAGTTGCCAAGCACTATGATTTAGTGACTATACAGTGCGCAGGCGCAGGGCGAGATAAGCTTTACCTTAACTTATTTACTGCAGCTAAGACTTTGTTTTGGGGAACTTCCTTATCAACTTAGAATCCATTTTGTCCCTGGGTCTGTTCCTTTTGCGGAATCAGAGAAACATCCTTGTGTGCAAGAAATGTTCTTTTCCCACGGGAACAAACAGAGGATTCTTAGCTGAACATCTCGTTTGCAAGAATGTTCAGCCCTGGTTGACAGTCTTGTTTGCAAGCACTTCTCAACCTTCCTTATATCTTGTTCCCTACAGGAGGAGTGAGAAACCTGATTCGGTTGGAGACTGACCGTTCCAGCAGTGAAGCCACAGTTCTCAACATTAACGTGCAGCACAAGCCCCTAAGGGGAGGGGAATTCCTTTCCCATTGTGCCGGACTTAGTAACTCAGTCATAGCCGACCCTTTTGCCCCTCCATGGACTGTAGTCCGCCAAACTCCTCTGTCCATGGAATTCTCCAGGCAGGAATACTGGAGTGTGTTGCCATTTCCTACCCCAGAGAACCTTCCCAACCTAGGGATCGAACCTTCATCTGCTGTACTGCAGGCAGATTTTCTATCACTGAGCCACCAGGGAAGCCCAGTTACCCATTGCTGTGAAACAAATTAGGCTTCCCAGGAGGCTCAGTGGTAAAGAATCCACTTGCAATGCAGGAGACACAAGCTCTATCCCTGGGTTGGGAAGATCCCCTGGAGGAGGGCATCACAACCCACTCCAGTATTCTTGCCTGGAGAATCCCATGGACAGAGGAGCCTGGTGGGCTGAAGTCCATAGGGTTGCAAAGAGTTGGACTTCACTGAGCTTGCGGGCACGCGAAATAAACTAACAACTTCAAACAGTGAGCATTGATTATCTCACAGTTTCTGTGCCCCAGGAATTCAGGTACAGCCAAACTGAGTGCGCTGGCCAAACTTGACGGTGCTGGCTGGTGGGAGACTGACTGCTTCCAAATGCCCCATGTACCTCCTGGCCCGCCTTGGTTCCTCATCTGTGCATCTCTCCAGAGGCTACCTAAGCGTCCTTGTGGTCACACTGAGCCAGCTAGTGTCTGAGGTTGGAAGCCGCAGTCCACAAACATTTTGGGTAGATTGGGTAGTGATGGTCATCACTTCTGCTGTCGTCCTTTCATTCAAAACTAGTCACCAACTGTACACATTCTGAATTGAGACTTACAAAAAAAAATATTTCTTTCACACAAACAAGAGACAGGTCAGGAATATTGGGATCAAGATTTAAGTTTTAAAATTCAAAATGTTGTTATGTGGGGTGTTTTCACTGGAGTAGCAGATGACCTAAACATAAGAGAAAAACACTTTCTGTTCTAAAAACCAAATGGCTTTTTAAAAAGACATCTTTATTCTCCAAGAAATCAGATGCAATTGTAATGATGATCTGTTTTCTCTAAAATCTGACACTGCCATCCTGTATATTGTTGTTATTGTTGATTAGTACTAAGTTGTGCCTGACTCTTTTGCAACTCCATGGACAGAGGAGCCTGGAGGGCTGCAGTATTTCCCAGGTCAGAATACTGCAGTGCCTTGCCATTTCCTCTCCAGCAGATCTGCCCGACCCAGGGATAGACCCTGAGTCTCCTGCATTAGCAGGCGGATTCTTTACCACTGAGCCACCGAGGTACATTGCTGTAAGTGTTCTGATGGAAATCAGTGATTTGCCCTAACTTTGCAGACTGCTCTTCCTGTTTTCTGAAGCTTAGGCCTTCTTTGTCTATTTCTCCATTTGTTTATAAAGGCGGGCTCTGGTTCCACTGAATGCATTATCCTGTGTAATGTGATTTTATGTCTTTTTAAAACTAACTGGATGAAAGAAAATTATTTTTTAAACCGAAGAAACAAAAATTAGTCACCAAGTCCAGCCCATACTCAGAGGAAAGGAATTACATGAAGGCAAGAATCTCAGGAGATGGAGGTCAGGGAGACCAGCCAGGGTGCCGCCTGCCAGTTAATTAGCATGGATTATGTCGCTCCACCCAGACTTTATCATTCAGCAGGCAAGGGCCGGAGCCAGAGAATGTTCACTCCTAAATAATTCCTGGCCGGTGTTGCTGCTGCTGGTCCAAAGACCACATTTTGGGAGTTGCTGTTTTTAAACCCCCTTCGTCCAATCACAGTGGGAAATAAAACCTGTTCGTCCAATCTCAGTGGGAAACAGCCTCCAGCTGCTGCAGGAGATTGGACTTCACCCAGGCAGCAGTCAGACCCAGGCATCCAGTGCTGAGATTCTGACTGAGCCTGAGCTGAATAAGAATTTAGGGAGTATTGTGAACTTTAAGACTTTGGATTTTTAACTCACAGGAGAACAAGAGCACTCTATTTGGGGTTTAATTCCTTTGGACTTCAATTTCTTAGGACTTCATTTTGTAAGAGGAGTTAACCTTGAAATCTTAAATTTGATTTTTTCCTGGGAATGAGATAATAGAGGCCCAGTTAGGGTGGAAATTTCTAGCCTGACTTGTCATATTAGAGTACAATTGTTTGACTGTGCTTGTTTAATTTTGTTGAGGCTTGGAAATGTGGCCGGAAGTTATTTGGGATGGGAAAGAGAATACACAGTAAACATTTGGTTTGGGTAAATTGTAACTTTAGGGTGAATTTTTACAAAAACCACTTTATTCAGATATAATTCACAAACATCATGATTCAACCATTTCATGCGTACAATTCACTGGTTCTTAGTATATTCATAGAATTGCGCAACTATTCCCGCTATCTACTTTTAGAACATTTTCATTATCCTCCAAGACAATCCCCTACCCATTACAGTCACTTCCTGCCTCTCTGCCACCCCCAGCCCTGGGCAACCACTAGTCTCCATTCTGTCTCCATGAATTTGTCTCTTTTGGCCATTTAACATAAACAGAATTATACAATATGTGGTGGTTTTGTTGCTGACTTTTTTGAAAGCATAATGTTTTCAGGGTTCACCCACATGGTAGCATAAATCAATACTTCATTCTTTTTATTGTCTGATTATATGTCATTGTATAGATATACTACATTTTGTCTACTTGTTCATCAATTGACAGACATTGGGTGGGGTTTTTTTTCCTATTTTTTGATACTATGAATAATACTGCTATAAGAATTTATGTATTTTTTTTTTATGGTCACATTTTCATTTATATCACCATTTACACAGGAGTAGAGTTGCTGGATGATGAAACTCTACCTTTAACCTTTTGCAGGTGTACCTTTTTATATCCCCACAAGCAATGTAAGAAGATTCTAATTTATTGTCTGTCTTTCTTATTATAATCATGTGGTGGGTGTGCAGTGGTACCTCAGTTTGATTTTGATTTGTGTTTCCCTAGTGGCTAATGATGAGCTCTCTTCATGTGCCTATTGGTCATTTGCATGTCATTCCTGGAGACATGTCTGTTCATATTCTTTGATATCCTTAAATTGAATTATTTTTTCTTTTTAAAAATTTAATTGGGTTATTTTAAAATTTTTAAAATTGGAGCCTATTTATTTATTTAAATGGATTAGTTGTCTTCTTACTGGTTGTAAGAGTTCTTTATAAATTCTGGCTACATGTTCCATATCAGATAGATGATTCCCAGATGTTTTCTTCCATTCTGTGGGTTGTCTTCCCTCTATCTTGACAGGATTGTCAAATGACAAAATTAAAACAATTTAGGAGCAAGTTTATACCCTTTACTCAAGGGGAAGCTATCCTTGGGTTGGGGGTTACAGTGGTACACCCTCTCAAGGGATTTTGGTCAAGAGCGAGTTTCTGGAGCATTAGAAGCAGCAATGTAGAGACAGGGCATAACTGATTGGGCTTGCGTATCTAACTTTATTTAGAAAGATCAAGGAACAAGGAAATAAGCATGGAGCCAGAGGTGGTTTGGTGCTTAGAGCTGGACTGATTGGATATTGCATTTCTGGTCCAAGGAAGCATTTATGAGAATGTGAAAGGTCAGTTTGCTGACACGGCACCTTCAACAGAGCAGCCCCGTCTTGGGCCTAGACATTTATTTCCGCAGTCCACCCTTTTGGTCAGCCTCTTGGCCACTCTAGCGGTTTGATGAAAACCATTGGCCTTAGTATGAGTCAGTTATCATTACATCTTTGGGTCCCAGTGTGGTGTTCACAGGAGAACACATCAAGTTCAAATTCTAGGAGTTGACTATGTCCTCTGGTCTCTTCCATCATCCTAGGCCACGAGAGACTGACCATTGCCTAGGCAACGGCTGCCCACATGCACTTAAAGCTTTTGAGAGAATGCATGTGTTATGAAGACAATTTTTAACAACGAGACAATGTCCATGGTTTGAACACTCCTGAGTGGGCATCCCCATGAACCAGCTAAACTCAAATAAATCAAGAAATGATCCACAAGAAGGAGATACTCGACTTACAATGTGCTTACAGCCTGGCAAACCCATTATAAGCTGAAAATATCATAAGTCAAACATGCATCTAATACACCTAACCTACCAAACATAGAAACTCAGCCTGAAAAGAAAGTGAAAGTCGCTCAGTTGTGTCCGACTCTTTGTCACCCCGTGGACTACAGCCGACCAGGCTACTCTGTTTGTGGAATTCTCCAAGCAAGAATACTGGAGCAGATTACCATTCCCTTCTCCAGGGGATCTTCCCCACCCAGGGATCGAACCTAGGTCTCCCGCACTGCAGGCGGTTTCTTTACCATCTGAGCCACCAGGGAAACCACCTCAAGTGTGTTCAGAACACTTACATTATCCTGCAGTTGGGCAAAACCATCTAACGCAAACCCCATTTTATAATAAGATGTTGACTTTCTCATGTAATTTATTGAATACTGTACCGAAAGTGAAACAGAGTGGTTGTGTGGGTCCAGAACAGTTGGAGTGTGTCAGTGTTCACCCTTGTGTTGAGTGCTGATGGGGAGTGTCAGTTGCCGCCTGGAGCCACGAGAGAGAATATCTGTTCGGACATGAAAAGGAATTTCATCCATAAGAATAAATATAACATATTTAAAATAAAATTTAGGAAAGAACAGAGAGGATGACTCTTACCTAACAGGTATGAAAACATGATATTTCAAATGGAGTAGTTGGCACAGAAAAATGAACCCAGCTAGAGTCACCACTGACATGCAGAAAGCAACCCCTGATGCTGTAGGAATGATGATAAGCTTTGTCTTTTGAAGAAGTTCTTGGAAAATCCACAGGGTGGAAAAAAAAAGCCTAATCATCTCATTTGAAAAAGTTATGTTAGACTCTTCAAAGACACCATCTAAAACTAAAACCTGTTGACATTCTGACTGGAGACGTGAGATGCATTTATGTGACAAACTTCAGTGGCTTCATATGTTGTGTGCCATTCTAAGTGTTTACAGACATGAACACACAGGATTCCCGTGACCCCACAAGGAAGGAGCTCCCTGGTCCCTCCCCACCACCCCGAGCACCTGCAGCTCAGCACAGCAGGGAGCTGGGAGGTCACATGGCCAGTGGAATATTCACCCAGCTTCCCTGGGCATCACCCCTTCTGTGCCAGTGCCCACAGGCACAAGCCCCAGACCCACTGCATGTGACAAATCCCTCAAACACTGGGAGGTGCAGTCCAGCCATTTTCTCTTGCTTGGGGCTCTCATGGGACTGCAGTCAGGTGACAAGCAGGGCTGCAGCCCCCGGTGAGTCCAGACAGGCTGGACATCCATGGTGGCCCAGGCACCTGGCAGCAGGTGATGTCAGCTTTGGCTGTGAGCTCCTCTGAGCATCTCCTCATGGCTTCACCCAGGGCAAGTGTCCAAGGGAACTCAGAGAAGGAAGCTTTCTCTGCAGCCCAGAGGTCACGGGGCCACTTCCTTTGCAGTTTTTGGTGGAAGGAAGCCCACAAGCCCACCCAGAGTCAAGAGATGGTTTCTAGACGCACCTGTCAATGCAAAGAGTGTCAGCCTGTCAAACGACTGCAAAATATAGACAGATCAATGAGCATTTGTCCAGAGCCAGGCACTGGGCTAAATCTATTTATATGATGACTTAAATTACACACAAAGAGAAAACCCACAGTCCCCAGATGGTGTCACGTGTGCTAAACCTCAGGATACAAAATTTAGACTTAACGCCTCACGTAATTGTAGTCTCACCTTCCTCAGAAATGTCACCTTAATCAACCACATGGGGTTTTCTGCTCAGCACCATGAAGTCACCTGTCGTGTGGGAGGTCCAGAGGAAGAAGAGGCAACCCACATGGTAAAATGTATGTCCTCCCTGCTCCCTTTCCTGGCATCTGGGCCCAAAATATGCCCCCCCACACACTATTTTTTGCTGACTTCCTCGCCCATCCTCCTCTCTATAGAAGCTTCCATGTTCTAGGACTCCTCTGCATGCCCTCGTGTCCTGCTATGAAATGCTACCAGATTCATGAGCCCTTGGGTGGAATCAAGACTTTCAAATTTACTCAGTTGAATCCTGCTTTTTAGCCACACTTTTATTTCTGTTTAAAATAAATAAGCCTGAGAGACTGCTGAGCCCCATCCGTCCGTCGCCACCTACTCCGGACACAGAACATCCAGTCATGGATAAAAACGAGCTGGTACAGAAGGCCAAACTGGCCGAGCAGGCTGAGCGATATGATGACATGGCAGCCTGCATGAAGTCTGTAACTGAGCAAGGAGCTGAATTATCCAATGAGGAGAGGAATCTTCTCTCAGTTGCTTATAAAAATGTTGTAGGAGCCCGTAGGTCATCTTGGAGGGTCGTCTCCAGTATTGAGCAAAAGACGGAAGGTGCTGAGAAAAAACAGCAGATGGCTCGAGAATACAGAGAGAAAATAGAGACCGAGCTAAGAGATATCTGCAATAATGTACTGTCTCTTTTGGAAAAGTTCTTGATCCCAAACGCTTCACAAGCAGAGAGCAAAGTCTTCTATTTGAAAATGAAAGGAGACTACTATCGCTACTTGGCTGAGGTTGCAGCTGGTGATGACAAGAAAGGGATTGTGGATCAGTCACAGCAAGCATACCAAGAAGCTTTTGAAATCAGCAAAAAGGAAATGCAACCAACGCATCCTATCAGACTGGGTCTGGCCCTTAACTTCTCTGTGTTCTATTATGACATTCTGAACTCCCCTGAGAAAGCCTGCTCTCTTGCAAAGACAGCATTTGATGAAGCCATTGCTGAACTTGATACATTAAGTGAAGAGTCATACAAAGACAGCACGCTAATAATGCAGTTACTGAGAGATAACTTGACATTGTGGACATCGGACACCCAAGGAGACGAAGCTGAAGCAGGAGAAGGAGGGGAAAATTAACCTGCCTTCCACCTTTTGTCTGCCTCATTGTAAAATTTACACAGTAGACCATTTGTCATCCATGCTGTCCCACAAATAGTTTTTTGTTTACGATTTATGACAGGTTTATGTTACTTCTATTTGAATTTCTGTATTTCCCATGTGGCTTTTATGTTTAATATTAGGGGAGTAGAGCCAGTTAACATTTAGGGAGTTGTCTGTTTTCATCCTGAGGGGGCCAATATGGGGATGTGGGATTTTTATACGAGTTATAAATGTTTGGCATAGTACTTCTGGTACATTGTGGCTTCACGAGGGCCAGTGTTAAAACTGCTTCCATGTCTAAGCAAAGAAAATTGCCTGCATATTGGTATGTCCTGGTGGGGAATAAAAGGGATAATTGGTTCCAATAAAAAAATAAATAAATAAATAAATAAAATAAAATAAAATAAAATAAATAAGCCTAAAAGTACTACCATGAAGATGAATGTGGCAGGAGCTACGTTTCCTCCCTAGACACACTGGTCTGGGTGGCCTCCTGATCAGCGAGCCTTCTGGGTCACCCCACCCCACCCCCAGTCCCACCTACTCCCTGGGGACTTGGGGTGGTGCTAACCTGAACCCTGAGGTGTGGGCTGCGCAACAGGGGGCTGGGTGAAGACAGGTGAGCCAAGCGAAGCACACCCTGACCCGACCGCCCTGACTTCCACAGGAACAGGGCACTGGAGGCATCACAAAGGGATGACTTTATGGAAAGTCAGCCTGGATGCTGGCTGACTTGTGGAAAGTCAAGATTTTCCACCCAGGAGAGCCTCTGCAGGGAGGCTGCCCCAGCCTTCACTTCTGTGTCCACAAGTCCCGCAGCTCCCTGTAGGGGCCAGCCCCAGGTCCAGATCCAGCCAGTGCAAGGCCTGTGGGCAACCTCTCACTCCTCGAATTCCAAAGCCCTTTTGTTAAGTCCCATCTGGGGTGAGAAAGCTCTGCTATGCACTGCATGAAGATAGAGACAGGGGAGGCCCTCGGGGCCCTGTGAGTCAGGGAGCAGCAGGTGGGAGGGCACAGTTCCCACCCTTTTCCTGGCATCCCAGTTCAAGTTCTGCAGGTGCACCATGGCATCTAGGGTGCTGGCCTCAGAGCCACC
The DNA here is from genome assembly GCF_016772045.2 of Ovis aries. Classification (NCBI taxonomy): domain Eukaryota; kingdom Metazoa; phylum Chordata; class Mammalia; order Artiodactyla; family Bovidae; genus Ovis; species Ovis aries. Next base: position 41,746,738 of record NC_056066.1, read on the forward strand.
TGTGTGAGTCCTGTTTGTCACTTTGCCTTCTGTGGACACCACGGCACAACAGGAGGGCTGGTCAATGCTGCCCTGAGTGTGGCGAGTGTCTGGAAACAGCCTCTGGGAGAGCAGCCTGTGAAGCGTCACCCTTGGGGTGAATGGTCAACACGAGGGCAGTGCCGGGGGCGGGGAGCAGGACTGGGCCATTCCCAGCTGGGGGCACTAAATATCCATTCTGCTGCCCAGTGATGGTGACACTGACAGGTGCCATCTCCTACTGATTAAACACTCCTTAGGAAAAGAAAGTCCACTGTGCGTCTTAAGTTCTGTACGCCTTCCGTGGCAAGCTGTGCTAAGACTCATTTCACCTGGAAGCCCAGAGAAGGGCGGGAGGGGTGTGAATGAGTAAAATCCCTATAGATGCCACAGCTCCTGAAACGTATCCTGGAAGCTCTCCTAGTTCCCTCTCAATTCCGACCTTGACTGACCTGGATTCTGATGGGTACTCCCCCTACCCCGTTTGCATCAGTTACACATATTTTTAGTTTTTGTCTTTTGGTAGGTGCCCAGAGTTGTTTGTGGAAAGAGGATGACATAAGCCGTTCCTAATTTCGCTTCCAGGGAACATGACCAGTGAGTCATCCCAGCCGTCTGATCAGCTCAGCACGCGTGCAGCTCCTCAGAGGGCGTCCCATGCCTCGGACTCCATCACACTGCCTGCCCTCCTGTCCAGCCCCGGCGGATGGTCCGACATTGTGCAGACACAGCAGCCAAGTTTCTGGGGTCAGCAGCTCAGGTCCTCTGCGCTCCCGTCTGACCATCAGAAGTCACCAAAGCTGAAGGTCCAGCTCCCAGCCGCGTCCGCTCCCCGCCCCCTGCCTGCCCTCAGAGCCAGTGAGAGGAGTAAAGTAACAGCATCGACCCTTCCTTCTCAACCTTCTGAGACAGTGAGCAACTCAATGAGTAGCTGCTGTTAACTTTTTTATTGAGTAAAATAGCAGAGCACCGTGCACTTGGAAAGCAATTAGAAGAAAGACACAAGTTAGAGACCCCTGGCAGATCAGAAAATGCCCAAGGAGCCTGTGTCTGCGGGGGCAGCATGGGGAGGGCACGACCAGTAGGCAGTCACCCACCGCAGGTGTGGGCGCTCTGCAGGGGCGTGAGTGAGAGGCGGTCAGTGGCCTGCCTGACACCCAGTCCCCTATTAATCCTGGCAGCTAAACTTCACCAGGTTGATGGTGTTCATCCACGGGACGACGTAAACCTGGAAGGAGCACAGCTTTTCCTGTGAAAGGAAAGAGGGGAACAGTGGGTCAGGGTTACAGTTAAAGACTGAGGTGCACGCCCCTCCAGCCCCCCTCCCCAGAGCACTGGCACTGAGACAGGTCCAGAGGGAGGACCCAGGGGCCGGGATACAGGTCCAGGAAACCCCTGCAGAGGTGGGGCCTGGGAAGGGTGACCAAGGAGTGCAGCCCTCCCTGAGGCCAAGACCCCCGAGAACCAGCCAAGCCCCCGGGAGAGCCTGGGCTTTGGTGAGTGGGCAGCATCTTAGGGTTTCAGCACGGTTCAGGCCTCTGTGTGCATACGTGTTAAGCTGCGTCAGTTGTGTCCAACTCCTTGTGACCCTATGGATTATAGCCTGTCAGGCTCTCCTGTCCCGGGATTCTCCAGGCAAGAATACTGGTGGCCATGGTCTCCTCCAGGGCATCTTCCTGACCCATGGACCGAACCCCCATCTTTTATGTCTCCTGCATTGGCAGGTGGGTTCTTTTCCACTGGTGCCACCTGGGAGGCCCTTACAATCCTCTAAAGCCTACTAATCTGGGGTAGGGGTGGGGGACAAGGATGGGATTAAAGGGCCCTTTCTTGCTCCCCAGCAAATACCCCCAGCTGTGTCCTCCATCTGGCAGGCAACAACCCCTAAAGCATGTGGTGCCCCAATTCCCCGGTGGAAACCCCCTATAGACACACAGCAGTCATGTGCACACATGCACCCTTCCCCATCACATCCCCAGCCACAGCTGTGACGTGTCCCCAAGGGTACCCCCAACCCTGCTACCAGCAGGCACATACCCTCTTCAGGTGCGGCTGGTCATGGAAGGGACAGCTGTCTAAGTTGGTCTGGGACTTGGTACATGTAGTCCGGCCAAGCTTCACGTCCAAGAAGTAGTTCATCCCCGACACAACCTGGACATGCAGAGAGCAGACACAGTTAGCACACTCTGTGACCGTGAACATGTGCACGCACGCGTACACACACACACACATGGTTACCTTCCTCCCAACACACCCCAAGTCCACGGTCACAAGTTGCCAGGGCCGCACCCTGGAAGCACAGTGGCTTCTTGACAGCCCCTGTATCCCAGGCCCTCCCTGGAACTTCTTTACCAGCTGCTCCAACCAGGCGTCTCCCACAGGGACCCAGAAAGGGGAATCCACAGGCCAATATGCTGACCAGGTCCAGGAACAGAAGGCACAGCTTTGAGGAGGCAGCCAGGGTGCGGACAAGCAACCGACCAGCGCCCCGGGCCAGGGCGGGGCCTGAGCACAAGGTGCGGCCATAGCCCACGCCGCGGCCATAGCCCACGCCGCACCCACAGGAAGGCTGCTGCCAGTGACTCCACTTTAGTGGAACTTCAGTCCCCACCGTGGAGCCCATGGCATCCCATTCCCTGTATGTAGTCCAGGTTTATTCACTCCCTCTCGGAGAGGGGAAACCAAGAGCTTCACATTCACAGATGTTCAGGCCAACAGAAGACTGCCTGGCATGCCTTCCTCTTAAGTGTGACTTCTGACAGTGTGGCACATCCTCTGGGTCTTTTACACTTGAGGTTACAGGAGAGATGTGAACTCTAGCCTCACAAGGGCACTCGAGACGTGCCTGGTTAGAACTTGCAGAAGCATGAGGGGCAGGGACCCGGCTCCAAGTCCCACCTGGTGGAACCACAATCCCTTTCTGCTGTCACTTTCCCATATGGCCAAGGAGCTAGTGTCACCCTGGAGAGGAGCAGGCTGGGGGGCAGGGACCTGGCAAGTGAGGAGAGCAGTCCCATTCAAAGGGAACGGCACCAGCCCACTGCCACGGGAGGAGAGATGGCTGTGGCCCTGACTCATCTCCTGTGGTTTCGGGAGAAGGGAGCAGGAAGCCCTGAGGCTGGCAGGCAGGACGACACTGCTGCTGCTTGTGTGGCTGCATCCCACTCTCCAAGGGGACACAGGCCAGATGGTCTCAACTCTAGCCTTCTTTCAAGGACCAGTGCAAAGCCCTGTAGCCCTTCCTGATTCTCCCTCCAGCCCTCTTCCCAACTCTGACAACAGGCTCCTCTCTGGCCAGAAAGCCAGGCAGAGGTCAGGCTGTCAGCAACGGTGTGCCCATCTCAGGGTGGGGGTGTGACGTCACAGCCCAGAGGCTGCTCCTATGGACATGACATGTGGATGAACCACAGTCCACGAGCCTGTTTCCTTAGGCCAGGCCCCCTGCCGTGGGACACACCTGAGACCACAGGGCCCACTCATGAACTTGTCTGTTTGCTGATAACCTCCAGGTTCTCTGGAGAGCAGCCAGGCCCCCTGCAAGGAGGCTGTTTGGTGTGTCTGACCCCCAGGTCACTGCGTGATGATGAGAGGACCACGGGAGGCCAGGTGTGTTCAGTGGCACCTGCGGAGAGGAAGCTCAGAGGAACTCGCCTCTTCTGTGTGACTCAAGGCTCAGTTCGAGGAAACATCAAGCCAAACCCAGGAGCCGTGACTGGCCAGAAGCAACGCCAAGGTCATGAGACAGACCGGCAGCTGCCCCAGAGTAAAGGAGATCACAGGACAGAGGCTGAGGTGGGGGGCCCAGGAATATCCCTGGCTGTAACGGACATAGTGGGGTGTCAGTGACATCTGAATAAGACCTGTGTATCAAAGCGTCAGGGTTGATATCTGATTTTCAAAATTGTATTGTGGTTACGGAAGAAAAGGCTTGCTTTTACGAAATATACACAGAAGTGTTCACTTTCAAAAACTTCATAAAATAAATGCATATAGGTACATCCCTACACACAGGTACGTAGGGAAGAGATGGATCACGCAAATATGGCAACTTTCAACAGGGCATCTGGGTGAAGAATCTACAGTGATTCTATGCTAGGTACTGTTTCTGAAACTGCTCTGTAAGTCTGAAATTGCGTCAAAATAAACAGCTAAAAGGAAAAGGTGCTTAAAGAATCACTCAGTGGGCAGTCAGGTGTGAGTTTCCTTCGTCTGTGGTCATTTAATTGACAGCTCACGATGAGCCTCGGGACCCAGTGACCCCAGAGCTTACCTAGCAAGCTGGCCAGTCCCGCGAAGGGCTGCAGGCGCCGGGAAAGGCCGGGGGCCACGCCCGGGTGAGAAGCGCAATTGCATCCTTGCCGATTCCCGGGGCCTCTAGGGGCTGGGGGCTGCCCTCCCGAGCGAGCTCGGGGGGCCCTCGGGCGGGGCTGGGGACTGCGCGCAGGCCTCGCCCTCCGGGGACCGGGCTTGGGCAGAGTCCCCGCGCCCCTACCCTGAGGCCTGACCTGGGGCCCCTGATCTCCGCACCCTGCCCCGTCGGACGCACCTGCTTGCGGGCGCGCACCACGCGCATCGCGCGGCTCTGGTAAGCGTCGTTGCTTCGCTTGTTGAACTCGCTGACCGCAAAGGACAGCGCCTCCTGCACGCCCTCCTCGTTGACGTCCGCCTCCATCAGGCCGCCCAGTAGGCGACCCTTTCTAGGGCCCTGCGCGGCCACAGGGCTCAAGGCCAGGGCCAGGGAGACGATCAGGGCGGCCAGCAGGAGCAGCGGGGCGCGCGGGGAGCCCACCATGGTCTCTCAGATGCAAACAGACTGCAGTCGAGGGGCGATCCGTGGATGCTAGCATCGCCCGGCGGGCCCCGGCGCCTTTATGACCCGGCCGTGGTGGACCGCCCCGCCCCCTTCCACTTGGCCTCGCCTCTTCCGCCCCGTTGCCCGGCCCATGTCCTTCGCCCTAGCCCCGCCCCTCCCGGAGTCACCGTCCTCCTGACCCCGCCCACTCTCTCCCAGTCCCACTCTCCTCCCTTGGTCCCCAGCCTCCCCGCCGGCCGCAGGGCCTTTACGCCTGGGCTGTGGGGGACAGCCTCGCCAGCTCCCGCTTGGCCCCGCCTCTTCCGCCCCGTTGCCCCCCCCGGGATGCTCGGTCCGCCCGACCCCGCCCACTCCCCCAGTCCCGTCCTCCTCCCGTGGTCCCCACCCGCGCTGCCCCCTCCCACTTGGCCCACCTCTTCCGCCCAGTTGCCCCGCCCACGGCCTCCACCCTAGCCCTACCCCCCCACCCCACCCCCGCCCCGGGTTCTCGGTCCGCCCGACCGAGCCCGCTCCTCCCCAGCCCTGCCCTCCTCCCGTGGCTCCCCATCCTCCCCTAGTCTGTCCCAGAGTCCTGATCTTGTTCCCCGGCGCTCCTCGAGCCGGCTCACCGCGGTCTTTCAGAGGGTGTCCCCGCTCCGGGCCGGCGAAGCTTATGCACCCGAACTCTGTCTCCTGGCCTGAGAGGGCGTCTCGGCCTCCTGGCCGTCCGGGCGCCTGCTCCGCGTCTGGGAGTCCACAGAGAGCACGGCGGAGGTTTCCGAGGCAGCGGGAGGAAGACCTTGGTTGCGCCCTGTCCCGGGAAGTTCTTCCCCATAGAAGCTCATCGGGTTCTTTTTCTCACAACTCGTTTACTTATTCAACCGCACACCTTTCTGGGGCTTCTCCCTGGCCAGGGTGTCTGGGGCCTGTAGCTGGGGGCGGGGGACTCTTGAGGCGGTAGAGCCCCCGCTTGACCGAGGGGTAATGCGAACCCGTGCATAACTACATTTTCTAGGAGACACATTAAAAAGTGTAAGATGGTAACGGACGACCCTATATGCGAGACAGCAAAAGAGACACAGATATGAAGAACAGACTTTTGGACTCTGTAGCAGAAGGAGAGGGTGGGATGATTTGAGAGAATAGCATTGAAACAGGTATATTACCATATGTGAAATAGATCGCCAGTCCAAGTTTGATGCGTGAAACAGGGCGCTCAGAGCCGGTGCACTGGGACAACTGTGAGGGATGGGATGGGGAGGGAGGTGGGAGGGGGGTTCAGGATGGGGGACACATGTACTTCCATGGCTGATTCATGTCAGTGTATGGCAAAAATCACTACAACATTGTAATTAGCCTCCAATTATAAATGAACACATTTTTTAAATGTAAAAAGAAAAAATGTATAATATTGCTTTTTATTTAAGTCAGTATATCCAAAATGTTATTTCAGCATATACAAGCAATTGTGAATGACAACTTTTACACTCTTCTGTGTGTGTACCTTTTACCCTTGGAGCAGATGTCAAGGCCAGTAGGGCCCAGCTTTAGAGGGGTGGGGTGGGGATGGGGTCAGTGATCAGTGATTAAGATCAAGGGGTGATGGGGGCTTGTGTTGGAAGTGAAGGGTGAAATAGACATGGGTGCCTCTGGATGCTGGTCAGGAGGCCTCTGAGAGGACAGACATTTGGGCTGAAACCTACCTAAAGGGCAAGAAGTCCTGCCGACACAGAGGAAGAGCACTTCAGGCAAAGGAAGAGCCAGTGCAAAGGCCCTGGGGTGAGGCTGGGCCACCCTGCTCTAGGGACAAGAGAATGCTGGTGTTTAGGCAGGGAAGGGGTATGACCCGGAATTTCACCCTGACAGCTGGGTGCACCCTAAACTGTGGGTGGGGGAACCCCTACCTTGTGGGTGTGGGAGGGATAGTCCCTGAGGGAATGGATGGAAGCCTGGGACTGATCTTGCTCCTCTCCTCAGAAAGGCACATCACTGGCTCTGGTCCTCTGTCCACTGCTTAGAAAACTTGCTTGATTCTTAAAAAATCAACTTTAATGAGGTATGACGCACACACAATAAATGCCTTATTTTATGTGTCCAGACAGGAATTTTAGCAAATACATACATTGGTATTACCTCCCCTCCAAGCTCTAGAACACTTCCATTAGCCTGAAATTTTCCTCCTTCCTCTCTGTGGTCAATCTCTTGCTCATCCCTGGGCTTGGATGATGCACACCCCTGTCTCTGTGGACTGAGGCCTTGCTTGTTCTTGAACTTTCCACAAATGGCCTCATGCAGTGTGTTCCTCTGGGTTTTGAGCATACAGACTTATAAAACAATACTTTTTATTTAACCCAATATGTCTAAAATATTATCTCAACATATACAAGCAATTTTTGAGCCTCCTCTACTATGTTAACCTGGTTGTTGGTTCTTTTTCTTCCCAGACTGAGAGGATGTGGTCAGTTGGGTATTGATTGAGCTGCCAGATCCTTTAGTCCAGGACTGTGGAGATCCAGGCTGGAGAATGGCCCTGGGAGTGGAGGGAAAGGCTGTTCTCTAACCTCTATCCTGTGTGCCCGAAGGTGACCCAGTGACCAATGACCCAAAGAGATGCTGGCAGAAATACCAGGTGGCCTCTGGGCCTGTGGTGCGCATCCAGAGGAGGACTCTCCCGGGAGCGGTCAAGGCAATGGTCAGTGAGCGTCAGCCCACAGCCACTGTGGCCTTAGGGCTGGACCAGCAGGAGTCTGGCATGAAATCTAGAATGATATTAACAATGTTCAGTATTTCTGAGACCCTGTTGCCTTGAGGCCCAGTTATAACTGTAGGGGGCGGTAAATTTTTCCTTATACCTTTCTAGGTTCTTTGGCTGGTCTAATAATTAAATTGCCAAAAGACAGATTAAAATATATTTAACTGAGAAAAATATATTTAACTGTATACATTTAGAAACCCCATAAAGGAAAGACACAAAAGCAGTCAGGTAGTTGAAGCTTACAAGCCACCCTGACCTAAGGAAAGGAATAGGGGGCTGGGACTTCAAGCAGAGCAGGGGTGACTCATGGGAAGATGAGATGAGCAGGTGCTTGGGGATCAGATGACAGCCCTACGGCACAGATTGCTCTTTCAGATAAATATGTCTCTCTGGTAGTGTCTCTCTGGTATCTAAATTCCTTTTGGCAATTCAGAGGAGGTAAAAGCTTTTCCTGAGGCTGCTGGATCTTGATTCCTTCAGTTCAAAATCCCCCACCTGACATGGTGGCACGTTTAGGGGTGGCATCTTCTGCCCCCTCCCCATCTCTCCCTGCTCTGACTCAGGGGTGTGTGTGTGTGTGTGTGTGCTCAGTTGTGTCTGACTCTGCAACTCCATGGACTGTAGTCCGCCAGGCTCCTCTGTCCATGGAATTTTCCAGGCAAGAATACCAAAGCTGCTTGCCGTTCCCTTCTCCAGGGGATCTTCCTGACCCAGGGATCAAACCCAATCTCCCGCATTGCAGGCAGATTCTTTATCCCTGCACCACCTGGGAAGCCCAGGAGGCTCTGGAAAAGTTATGGCGCCCACTAAGTGAAGCAGGGTTGTCTCTGCAGTACAGTAAGACAGAGGAAGTGCTTTCTCAGTGAGCTAGAAGAGAGGGGAACTCCACCAAGGGAAGAGTGGGCCGCTGTGGCCCACGCTTCTGAGTGGCGTGACTGTCTTTGAAGGGCAGGAACTGGTCCTCACCAGGGTTTCCCACCTCGCAGGCAGTGGGGCTGCAGCTCAGGAGGTGTGCTGGGTAGAGACGGGCAGGGTCCTCCCATCTGTGTCGTAGTCAGGGAGGAGGTACAGGGCAGCAGAGAATATGGGAGCACGGTGGTGGGTGTGGATGTGTTGGGGCAGCATGAATGCTGACCTGTGTGGCTGGAGGTCAGTTACACTGGTGATAGGCATTTTGATACAGAGACATCTCTTATCCCAGGAATGGATGCCCACAGAACTGCCAGAGTGGCCTGCAGGACAGTCTGATGAGGCAGAGAAGGCTGGGCTTCTCCTCTACCTGTAAGGGTGACCTTGGAAAATGTCAGAAGTCTTTGTCAGCCACTTTGTTAACCGTAGGGACTGGGGTCAGGAACACAGACATGGGCAGGCTTGGGTGGGATGTGAAAGCATGGGTAAAGATGACAGAGCACCCGTCGCTCTTACAGTGTTGGTGGGAATGTAAATTGAAATGACAACTGTGGAAAACAGGATGAAGTTTCCATAAAAAACTAAAATTAGAACTGCAGTATGACCTAACAATCCCACTACTGGGCATATATCCTGAGAAAACTATAATTAAAAGGACACATGGATCCCAATCCCAGTGTTCCTTGCAGCACTATTTACCATAGCTGGGACACAGAAACAACCTAAGCATCCAGCAGCTCAGTGGATAAAGTAGATGTGGTACATATATACAGTGGAATACTACTCAGCCATAAAAAGGAAGGAAATTGGGTCATTTGTAGAGTCTTAGATGGACCTAGGGTCTGTCACATAGAATGAAGTAAGTCAGAAAGAGAAAAACAAATATACTAACTCATGCATATAGAACCTAGGTCTTCCCTGGTGGCTCAGTGATAAAGAATCTGCCTGCAATGCAGGAGACCTGGGTTTGATCCCTGGGTCAGGAAGATCCTCTCGAGAAGGGACTGGTTACCTACTCCAATATTCTTGCCTGGAGAATTCCATGGACAGAAGAGCCTGGCAGGCTACAGTCCATAGGGTCACAAAGAGTCAGACATGACTGAGCAACCAACATACTTACGGAATCTAGAAAAATGGTACAGATGAACCTAGTTCCAGGGCAGGAATAGAGACCCAGATGTAGAAAACGGACTTGTGGGCACAGAGGCCAAAGGGGAGGGTGGGATGAACTGAGAGAGTAGCATTGAGATATATACACTACCAAGTGTAGATTAGATAGCTAGTGGGAAGCTGCTGTATAGCAGCCACCTGGGCTTGCCAGGTGGCTCAGTGGTAAAGAATCTGCCTTCCAAGTAGAAAACCTGGGTTAGATTCCTGGGTTGGTAAGATCCCCTGGAGGAGGAAACAGCAGTGCTCTGGATGACCTAGAGGGGTGGGATAGGAGGAGTGGAGGGAAGTCCAAGAGAGAGGGGACATGTGTATGCATATAGAAGATTCATCTTGTTGTACAGCAGAAACTAACACAACATTGTAAGAACCCAGAGAGAAAGAGAAAACTGAAGTTGAGGTAGGGGATTCTGGCACCCAACCATCAAGTGCAGCGTAGAGGGGCGCACGTCTGCACAGGAGATGAGTGTGTGTCCTTCTGCTGGGTGAAGAACAAACCAGTCGTGTTTCCACAAAGCTGTGTGTGTGACAGCTGATCTCATGATCTGAGTTAGCAGAGTGAGGAATTAAGGCGAGGGAGTGGCAGAAATTCTCTGAAATCAGTAAGAAATCATAAGTGGATACAAAGTAATACTTTAATAAATAAATGACCAAGTGCATAAAACTTTCCCCCAAAGTGTAAGTGACCACATCAAGTAGCTAAGAGTTGAGATTCTCAGTACTGGGGCTTTGAATAATTAAAACTTGGTGTCCAAAGAGTGGGCTTGCCTGGGCTTGCCAGGTGGCTCAGTGGTAAAGAATCTGCCTTCCAAGTAGAAAACCCGGGTTAGATTCCTGGGTTGGTAAGATCCCCTGGAGGAGGAAACGGCAACCTCCTGAAAAATTGCCTGAAAAATTCCATGGACAGAGAAGCCTGGCAGGCTACAGTTCATGGGGTCACAAAGAGTCAGACATGATTTAGCAACTAAAACCACCACCACCACCACAGAGGTAGCGTGGACTGAGCAAGGCCTGGGTTTTGTGGCATCTTATCATGGAAAGATTGGGAACCTCTCTTATGGGAGGCACAGGGTTCTCTGGGGTGGAGCTCTGGCGTCCCTTACACACACCTCCCCACAGTGCCCCCTTCCACCCTCAGGCTCCGGGAGACTCAGGGATGCTTCTAAACATGTGCCAACGTGGGCAAAGTATTTAGGGCTCTGCTAGGGATTGATGCCACAGCAATAGGGCACCAGGATGCTCAGGTTGAAGGCTGCCAACAGCCCCCATAGAAGAGCCAGAGCAAGCCCAGCAGCCTGAGGCTGACCTGTCCTTAATGTGGGAGAAGAGAGTCCTTTCAAAACTTGTGCTCAGGTCCACATGTAAATGGCCCTCCTTGCCTTGTGTTGTCAGTTACCATTTATCCTTTCAAGCTGCACATTTACCAGGGCTGCTCCTGAGCGTGTGTGTGTGTGTGTGTGTGTGTGTGTGTGTGTGTGAAGCAGCACAGCTAGGGTGTTAGGGGCTGGGAGAGGAGGTCCAAGGATGGGGGAGCGGCAGCTTGTGCATATCGTCTGCCCCCCTCCCTCCTACTCTTTCATCTCTCTGGGCCTCAGTCCAGCTCCGAGGAAAACAGCATGGCTCCAAGCCTGATTGAGCAATCCCCTTGGTACCTCTGGGGGGTAAGCATTTCCTTTCCAGATCCACAATGTAATCACTGCTTGACTTCCTCTGGGTGTTTGTGCTGCCTTGAAATCTCATTCCTTCAGCCATCTGCAGTGGGGTGGCCCTGTTAAAGCTGGATCCCTGGATGTTGGACCTGGCACTCCCTGCCCCAGAGGACAAGTGTTAGAATAATTTCTTTCACACTAGAAGCCAGGCAGGCCGGTGCTCGGTCCAATCGCAGGTTTTGCCTGGAACACGGTGAAAATACTCTTGCCAAGTTGGGGCTTGTGAGATGAGGGAGAACCAGAGAAGGGAGATGATGAAAGAGAGAGGCAGAGAAGGGTGGGTGCAGGAAGGAGGAGGGGAATACATTTCCCCTGACATTTCATTGTGGAAATTTTCAAACAGGCAACCAAGTTAGAAGGATCTTATCGAAGCACCTGTACTCTCACCACCTAGACTGTGCCGCTCGTCCAGTACTTTAGTTATTTTATCACATCTCTCTACCTGTCCCTCTTTCTCTACACCCATCAGCCCATCCTTTTAAATGTATTTCAGAAAGAGCTGTCGGCATCAGTGCATTCCACAGCCAAATACTTACACATGCAGAGCATTAACTAGACCTTGATGTTTGCTCATAGCTTCTTCATTTGTTGTAAAATTTACTGATTGTGAAATGTACAAATCCAAAGTGAACATTCACTTGATTTTGAAAGGTGTGTGTAACCCTCACCCCTAGCAGCTAAGAAAGATGACCATCACCCCAGAAAGTCACCTCACCCCACTTACCAGGCACTTTGGGCCCCCACCCTCAGAGACAATGCTTCACTGACTGATTTTTTTTAAGTATATAGATTAATTTTATATAGAAACTAAGTATATAAAAATTAAGGCTTCCCTGGTGGCTCAGATGGTGAAGAATCTGCCTGCAATGCAAAAGGTCCAGGTTCAATCCCTGGGCCGGAAAGATCCCTTGGAGAAGTGAATGGCTACCCACTCCAGTATTCTTGCTACTGGAGAATCCCATGGACAGAGAAGCCTGGTGGGCTACAGTCCATAAAATCGCAAAGAGTCAGACATGACTGAGCAACACTTAACTATAGATTAATTTTGTCTATTCTGGCAGTTTATTGACTGGACTTCTACAATATGTGGACTTACCAATGTGGCTTTTTTTTCACTCAGTTTCTGAGATCATGACTTGCTGTTTAAGTTGTATATTTATAAGTCACCTCTTGACTACCACCAGAACCCTCCAGAAGAGTCTCAGGAGGGTCTCAGGCCCCCGATTGCAGGCACAGCCACAATGACCAGGACACCAGCTTTTGGTTACCCAGAATGTTTGCTGCAGCTTCTCTTTGCAACCTGAGACAACCTCTTTCCCTTTTCCTCCCTGCTCACTCCCTGCTTCCCTTCCTTGCCCTATCCCCAAAACTGGCTTTAATTCTGGAAAAAAAAAAAAAGATGCCACCATCACTAGAGGAAACCTGATTGTAAAAGACCAAGAGTTGATGTTCCTAATGCTTCCCTGTATCTGAAAATAAAATTTCTTGTTCTTTTTTTTTTAAATCAAATTAGTAAAATACGTTTGTTATAAAAACAAAGAAAAGTGTAGAGGGGATAAGTTACCCGTGGTTGTACCTGTGTGGACATGTGTACAGGTAGTGGCTGTTTGCCTCACTGAGGTCATGTGATGACTTATTCCTGGCACGTTTCTCCCTGTCATTACATCATGATTATTTTTCATGAAGTTAATCATCTTCAGAAGCTCTGCTATGCTCCGTATTCAACTTGCCATTCCATACTTTAATTATTTTTCTCTAATGCGAGATGTTTAGGTTCCCCCCCTTTTTTTTTCTGTAATGAAAAATACTGTGATACAGATTGTGATAGGAAAAAGTCTTAGTGTGTATTTTGATTTTTTGCTTGTTTGTTTAAAGTCTTTAATGACTTTCTTACAATACTGCTTCTGTTTCATGTTTTGCTTTTGGGGCCACGAGACACATGGAATCTTAGCTCCCTGATCAGGGATTGAACCTGCACCCGATGCATTGGAAGGCGAAGTCTTAACCACTGGACTGCCAGGGAAGTCCCTTCCTTGGTGTGGATTATTTTCTTCCTGGAATTTGAATTATTAGGTCAGAGGCTACAAAGATTTTTTTTCCGGCGGCGGGGTGGGGGTGGAGGGGTGGCTACAGATTGCCAAGGAGTTCTCCGGAAAGCTGTGCCTGACTCAGTCGGGTCCAAAGAGCAAAGAGAAAGTAATGGTAGTCAAGTCAGATCAGAAGCAGCATTCTGTGTTTTACTTGGTTTGGGGCTATTTACAAGCCCAGGTGGCCTTGATGCCACTTCCCTGGGTTGAGACTCTTGGTGGTGCCACCTGTCTGGCAATTCTACCTGGATCACATTGTGGTGGTCCCATCTTGGACTAGTTACCTTCCAAGAAAAATGTGACCAGTTCCGTATTTATGCTGTTTCATCGACTTAGAGAAACTTTGTAGAACACAAGATGTCAGAGACTGACTGAAAGATGGAAAAGCTCGGCTCCGGCCCTGCAGAAGTCCTGGCCTAAGGAGAAAGGCTTGTAAACAGGCGTTTCAACACTGAATGAGGCGAACCATCACGGTTTGGGAAGGCCCAGAGGCTGTGCTCTGGGTTCTGCCTGGGCCTCTCGCCAGGCACATGGCCCGGCTGCAGAAGGAGCAGTGTGGTCTTGATTCGCTTGTGAACCCCAAGAAAGCTGGAGGGTGGCCTATTTTTCCTGGTCTAAGTCTGGAGAATTCCATGGTCCAGGCTCCTTGCCAGCCTCAGCCAGGGCCCTATACTCGCAGCCCCCTTGAGCGCACCTTCCCTCGAGGCCTGGTCGTTCGCAGCTGTAATATCCTCCATGCCCACGACTCCCACACCGTGTCTCCTGCACAGACCTGCCACCTCACCCCCTGATGGTGTGATTTGCATGGCGAGCCCCACCTTCCAAAGTTTCCTTAAGGCCATCTCGCTTTTATGAAAGACCTGCTTTCACTAATGGAAGAGAATCTGAAAGGATTTTCATTTCTACAAAATAAAGGGGCTAGAAGTGAAAATTGCATTCAGCCTCTGTTCCCATCAAGCCTTTATGGGGTCAGTGCACCCCAGGAGCAGGAATGGCTCCACCAGCTCCTTCCCTGGAACTACGATCATTGTCTCAGCCTCAGCCATCAGAGTCGTGAGCTGTGTCTGTGAGCATGTGGGCCTGATCTCCAAGTGTTGTGTGCATCTGTTAGCAAGATGTGTCTTAAGGTAGCTGCTTCCTCCCCCTAGGCCGATTCTTCCATGAAAGTTTTCCCAGGACACTCTACTTTTGGATATTGGGGGGAACCTCTAATAAGAAACATATATTTGGTCTCCATCCTGTTCTTGGCACAGAACTTCTGAAACTCTTACAGTTTCCTAAGGAAAGAAACATAAAGGTATCTTTTGTTATGCAACTGAGGGGACGTTTGGACCCCCCACCCAAGGCTGGGGGCTATTTTCCAGAGGATCCAACCATCTGGTTAGAGGGTGGGAACTTTCAGATCCACCACTCACCCTCGACCCTGGGGGTGGGCAGGAAGAGGGGCTGGAGGCTGAATCAATCTTGGAACTGGCTCCTGAAGTGGGTGGGGGAGTCAGCTGGTAGGAGTTTACACTTCATGGAGACAGTGTCAGGACTGAGTAGAATTAAAGGACACCCAGCTGGTGTCAGGACACTGATAACTGTGGGAAAGGTTCGCACCTCTGAGCTGGTGACCAGCATCAGTCACTGGTACCAGAAGCCTACCTCCAAATCCATCTGATTGCCTTTCCTCTTGGTGGCCCGAGGCCCCTCAACACTGCCCATCACCAGACTGTGAGCAGCTTTGCCTCTCTCCTTCCTGCCCTCAAAGAGTTCCCCACTGTGGTCGGGGCTGTGACTTCAGGATCAGCCCCTCGGGGGCACCTTCCGCGACCACACAGTTTAAAATTGTGGCTCCCTCCCCCTTCTCCACGCTCCTAGCTTCCTTCCCTACTTTATTTTTCCCATCGTGCCTTCTGAATGTGTGGGTATATAGTCTCCTTCTTTTCTGTCTCTACCCACAGAAGGCAAGCTTGGTTTTCCTGTTTTGTTCACTGCTTTTCCCCTTGCCTGGCCCATTACCATAATAATATGAGTGCTACCTAAAATAATGAATGAACTGCATTAGTTGTCTTAAAAAAAAAACTGATTTTTGTTGTTTTTGTGAAAATGATGTCACCGTTTCCTCCCACTACAGTTTGTCTTTTTTTCCAGTGTTTATTTTTATTTATTTGGCTGCGCCTCGTCTTAGTTGTGCCATTCGGGATCTTCAGTCTTTGCTTTGGCATGCCAACTCTTAGCTGTGGCACGTGGGATCTAGTTCCCTGACCAGGAGTGAACTCCATCAGCATGGAGTCTTAATCACTGGATCTACCAGGGAAGTCCCTATAGCTTAAGTCTTATAGAATTGAAGTTAATTCTTTTCAATAAGACAGTGAAAGGAAAACCCTTCAGGGACTTGGGAAAAAGAAGTAAAACTGAAAACAGTCCCTGGGATCACTTGTTTTTCATGTCTCAGGAATTTGGGGAAATGAAACCTACAGTGAGGTCAGGTTCTGTGGTTGAGGCACAAGGAAGGCTGCCAAGGAGGTCAGGTCTAGACACACTCATCTGAACACAGCTGCTGGTTAAAGCATAATCCCATCCCCCTCTGCTTCTTATTGGCCCTCCAGAAGCACGCTTTCTGCACCCGAGGACCTTCACAGAATAAAGCTGCTTCTCCCTGAGCTGTTCTTGGTCAGTGCAAGAGGCAGGCTGGGAGGCTGCCAACGGATGGAAGCTGGCAGAGACAGTGACATGAAGCGGGGCCAGGGGGTGCCCTCCCCGCCTCCCCACACGGCCTCCAAGGTGAGGGGCGCTGATTGAGCACACCCAACTTGTCCAAGGAGAGGGAGTCTTTGCAAAGACGGACAAGAGTTAGCCAGCCGCCTGCCAGACGAGACTCTGCCTGCCTGTGAGGGTCATGGGGCGGAGGCGGGGAGGCAGGGGTTCCAAGCACCCTGGGCCAGTACAGTGGGGCACCAGCTCGTTCACCATGACCACAAAGACCGGAAAAATGGCCACTGTGGCCTCGTGCCTGTGTGTGAAAGACTCAGGTCAGCTTGCAAGATGCAGAAGAAATGCAGAGAAAACCAGGCTATTTGGGAAGTTTGGGATACAGGCCCCAAACATGACCAAACAGCAGTCTAAAAGTAAAGCACCGGCTTTTACTTTGGGAGGAGACTGTATCATAATCTGTCCAGCGTGCTCCTCTGGTTAGGTTAGTGTGTGGAAGATGAGAGCGAAATAAAATAAAAAGAAAAACGGGAAAAGAATTTTTCCCTCGATGACTCCTTCGCTTCCCTTCTTTATGTGGACCTGAGTTTCTGCCTGCACTGTTTTCCCTCTTCCCAAAGAAAGAGTGATTCATTTTTCAGTGGTTAGAAGCTCCATGGCTGAGGCCTGGCGCCCCGTCGGAGAGACTGCACACTGATTTGCTCAGGGGTTGGCAGGTCGGGTCCTCGAGGGACTCGGGAACACGTGGGAATGAAATTGTGCAGCCAGGCCAGCAGGCTGGGCGCTTGGACCCTTAGGTCTGGGTGAGGAACTCACAGCTCAGTGCGTGAGACTTTTTATTTAGAAAGATTTCAGAATTAGGAGAAAGTTTGTAAAGATAGATGGTGGGTCTTCTGTGTGACCTTCTGTGCATCCCCAGTTAATCAAGTCCTAATTTGAAGCTGTTGTGAAGGTTCCTTGTGGATGTGATAACAGTCCAGGTAGGTTTGCTTGAAGGAGGGGCAGGTATTCTGGGTGACCTGGGTGAGCTTCCTGCAACAGGTCCAAAGACGTGAGAGCAATACTGAGCTTCCTTGAGTCGAAAGGAACTGCCTGGGGATGGGTGGGGGGTCCTGGGGCCACAGCTCCAGCCCAGCCGTCCCAATAGGCCTTTCTCCCCTGGTCTTGTAGCCGCCAGAGTATCACCTCAAACCTTGTGGCCATCTCCTGGCTCTGCTTCTCTGCCTGAGCCCTGCCAATGCACACACCTGTATCACTTGTGAGCTTTTGCCTGATTCGTACCCACACATAAACACACACCTATAAAATTAAAAGTTCAAGTTTGTCCAAGTTGGCAAATGCCCTTAGTCCCAAAACACCTCTAAAGGCACCACTTAACTTTCAGAGATTTCATCTCCTCTTCGATTTTGGACTTTTGTTTCTTGTTGTCTTACCAAATAATTTGGTGCTTTAAGAAATTAAGATTTTGAGTCAGTAGTTTTTGTTGTTTCTAGTGGGAGGTTGGTCCCACCCCATCCTGCCTTCTTCCTGGAAATGGAGTCCTTCTCCGACCTTCCCAGACTTGGCTGAACTGCACACTTAGAAACTAAAATCCAACATGATTGTCTAAGCAAGTTAACGTGTGGAAAAGCAGGTGTAAGGTTTTCAAGTCTTCTGTTCTTTAGGCAAAGAATCACTGCAAGTTTCCTTCAAATAGACTGTAAAAATGGAATTGCATAAAACTACCAAAATTGAATTGATTAAAAACAATCCTGAAATTTTCTAAGAAATGTTTCAAAACATTTAATTTTTTAGTCACTACTAAATCATTTTAAAATTGCAATGTTTTACCCCTAAGAATGCAAGAGTAAGGTAGAATGGCTCTGTGTAGGCCTATTATTATTATTAGTTTAAGAAATTTTTAGTGGAGTATAGTTGATTTACAATGCTGTGTTACTTTCAGCAAAGTGAGTCAGTTATACATATACATATATCCACTCTTTTTTAGATTCTTTTCCAATATAGGTCGCTACAAATTAATCACTAAAGGGAGGTTGCCTATAGCTTAAAGTATACACAACAGTCCATCTCCTGGAACCCTGCATCACTGGCCTGAACATTAAGCTAAAACACCCATTTTTTTTTAGCTGTCAGGAGACCTCCTGACCAGACCAACAGCTAGACCAGGAAACATTTGCAACAACTTATGGCCTTTTTTTTCGGAGAAGGAAATGGCAACCCACTCCAGTAGTCTTGCCTGGGAGCCTAGCAGATTACAGTCCATGGCGTCACAAAGAGTCAGACACGACTGAGCAACAAACACACATGGCCTTTTTTAGGGGCTTCCCCAGTGACTCGGCAGTAAAAGAATCTGCCTGCAACACAGGAGCTGCAGGGGATGCAGA
Source organism: Ovis aries (assembly GCF_016772045.2). Classification (NCBI taxonomy): domain Eukaryota; kingdom Metazoa; phylum Chordata; class Mammalia; order Artiodactyla; family Bovidae; genus Ovis; species Ovis aries. The sequence goes on from NC_056066.1 coordinate 41,765,256, forward strand.
TTTGATCCCAGGTTGGGGAAGATTCCCCTGGAGGAGGAAATGGCAACCCACTCCAGTGTTTCTTGCCTGGAGATTTCCGTGGATAGAGGAGCCTGGCAGGCTATGGTCCGCAGGAACTGAGCGCACAGACACGTGGTCTTTTTTATTCACCTCCTCACCTGCCCCTTTCTTTGTTCTATAGAAGAAACCAGCATACAGACCCAAAGTAGTCCTTAGGAACATTCGTCCACCCGCGTCTCAGTCTGCGGGCTTTCCTATTCCTTTCCGTTCACTATTCCGTCCCCAGCCACTCGGATCTCAATTGATCGTCCTGTTGTACGGTAAGCAGTAGAGTCTGGACTCGGTATGTTACTAGTTGGAGTCCACATTCTGGTCCTTGGGCATGCTGACTCCAATCCCCTTGGCTGGGTAGGGGTCCGGGCGGTGTATGGTGATGCTAGGCCGAGGATCCGCGGCAGAAAGGGCCAGACTATGCATGTGTGGGTTTCTTCCTCAAATCCCCATCACAGTGCTTAGGGAATGTCACTCCCTCTCTCCCTGAGGCTGTTGAAGATGGTGATGAGAAATGGGGACGACCTGGAGGGGCAAGCGTGGGAAAGGGGGGAGCGGCAGGGACATGAAGGTGCTGCCGTGTCCTTTTCTACGTGCTTCCTCACTTTCCGCCAATCCGCGAGGCCCTTCCCGTGATTTGTAGATATTGAAATCCACCAAGAATTGGTGACTAGCACATCCTCACACTCACACGGTCAGAAAGGGGACGGGAACCAAGTGTGCTTCTTCCCCATGGACGCGGAAGCAGGCTGGTGTGCAACGACAGGGTGTGGAAAGCGATGGATCAGCCCAGCAGGGACCAGAAGGGAGTGGGAGGGTGAGGCTGGCGCCCCACAGGCAGAGCCCCAGGGCCCGAGCTGTGGAGAGCCAGGCAGGCAGGTTGCTCTGCCAACCTGGGTGCAGATTCCCTGAACACCATGGGGCTGTGTTATTGGTTAGCACCCAAAGGGTCTCCTGGTGCTTATGTTACCAAGGCTTTTACCCTTGCTTCTTAGTGAGATTCAGCCAAGCCCCAAAGGTCTGCAGACCTAAATACATGACCAGCCACATGCAGAGGGGGCTCGGTGGTGATGGTTTAAGAAGGGAGAAGTGAGTGCCAAGAATATGTCTATTAAGGATAAAATCACTGGTGGGCATGCATAGCTGAAGGGGTTTGTAAAAACCAAGAAGTGATTGGTGGGGTAAAAAAGCTCTTTCCGGGCTCAATTGTGGATCTTCTGGGTTCAAGGCTGACTTCCTAAGCTGTGTGAATTCTCAGCATTCGGTCCGGCATTCCTTCATTAGCTGGTCTGGATAAATGTGAGCTTTGTCCTTTCAGGAATTTGAATTTCCCCTGGTGAGAACAGAATGGATAGAATAAAGGACTCTACTGTCAGCCAATGCTCTGCACTCAGACTGAGAGGCCACCGTCTCAGGCTGGCCCGACTTGCCTGGATGGGGTGGGAGCAGCGTCTGAACCGCGTGGGAAAGAGCGTTTCTGTGTTGGGGAGCTGGGACCCGGCTAAACCCACAGCCTTTGGCCCAGCTGTGTCAGGACATGGGCTGTTGTGTCTCTGCTGCTTTGAGCGGGCTCCCTGTGTTGTCAGCTTTTAACAAATGCACAATGTGAGAGTCGTGATCAGGTTTTATTTGAGGCAAAATGAGGAATACAGCCCAGGAGACAGCAACTCAGCTCCAAGAAAGTGCTCCAAAGAGGCAGGGGTCAGTATAAATGTGATTTTGGTGAAGGGGGAGAACTTGCAATCAAGCACATATTTTTTGCAAAATGTTTCTGTAATCATGAGGAGCAGTCATCAGCATGCAGGATTTTAATGCTTTTCTAGATATGAGGAGATACAAGAATTGGGCTCATGAATATATCTATTTGGAGACCTGTTATGCCATTTTTCCCCCCAGAGCATAGAGTGCCTCATTTCTGCTCTCCACCCTGATTTCCTTGCAGTGAATGTGTGTTAAGTCACTTCAGTCATGTCTGACTCTTTGCAACCCCACAGACTGTAGCCCATCAGGCTCATCTGTCCATGGTATTCTCCAGGCAAGAATACTGGAGTGGGTTGCCATGCCCTTCTCCAGGGGATCTTCCCAACCCAGAGACTGAACCCAGGTCTCTTAAGTCTTCTGAATTGGCAGATTCTTTACCACTAGTGCCACCTGGGACACTGATCTCCTTTCAGGCTGTTGTTGAAATTCAGCAGCTACAGCAACATATAATTTAATCCTTGTAGAGGAAGACGGCAATGGCAAGTGCCAATTTGTAGTTGACAGAGTGCACTCGTTTGCCTGCTGGCTCTGCCCTCTCTCTGCCGGTGATCCAAAGGAGTGGGGCAGGGGCTCCTGCTCAAGAGGGGGTTTCCTTAGTTCCCGCACTTTGGGCCACAGCGACCTGTTTCCCACTTCCTCTTTCACTTCCTCCCCAAAGGTCTGGAATAAAGAGTGGAATCTCTCCCCAGCACAAGAGGAACTCGGTCCTTCTCCATCCCCCTTTCACTTCTGCTGAGCTGAGCTCCCTGCAAAGGACTGACCTGAGGCCCCACCCGACCCCCCTACCCTCCTCCTACTGTTGTTTACCAAGTGGGTGGGTGGAGGGGGTGGGCGGCTGTGTGGGGTCTGCAACTCACCAGAAAGTCTCCTACAAGGTGCTGGGAAGTGGGGCTGGCACTGCTCTGACCTCATGGCTGTTTCCTCTGCACCTCTGGGGACAGAAGACGAGGGATGGTGTGAGTCCCTAATACTCACCATCTGCCAAGTGGACACAGGCTTGAGTCACAAGGTGATAGACGACCTCGGTCAGAGGCTATCTGCCATGCAGGGCGTGGGTCTGAGACAGGGAGCCCAGTGGGAAAGCATTCCTGGACTGGGTTCACCTGCCGACAACAGGACAGCGATTCTGGAAACGAAGTGGGCAGAACAGGTGGTCTGGAGGCCAGGCAGATCATCCCTGTCTGGGGGCTGCAGAGCAGGGCTTCCCAAACTTGAACGTGCCCCTGAAACGCCAGCTCTGACTCGTCTGTTCTGGGATGGACCTGAGACCCTGCATTTCTGTGCTGCTCCTGGGTGACACAGCGAAACTTGGAGCAGGGGGTGCAGACCCAGGGCTGAGCTGCAAGCACGGTCCTGGGGGTGTCGGGTCAGCTCTTGCCCTCTATCCTTGCTTCCTGTCAGGTGATTCGCTGGCTCGTTTGTTTGGATAACCTCCTGCTGGGAGTAGAAGTGAGCAGGACCACGTGGCTGCAGGTCAACACACGTGTCCAGCATCGAGCCCATGTCCTCAAGAGCAGTCACCCAGCATGAAGCACATGGACATACGTTTCATATCACACGGTAAAAGCCATGGCTTTAATTACTTATGACTCTGAAGGCTCCCGTCACTGTAACTCCAGCGACCCTGGTTCTCTCTCAGAAGCGCTCTTAGGATAAAACCTTTGCAGAGCAGCCTGTGAAATTCGGGCTGACGGATGCTGCTGAAGCCATCTTAATGATTTAGCTGCTTAGTCAAATCTAAGATTTTAGGTTCCTGTGCTAGACGCTTGCAGCTTTAATGTTTTATTTTGGGGGGTGCTGCTGAGTGTCTGAACTGGCTTTGTCTCTGGGGTGACCACTTTTGTGGCTCCTGGGGGAAGCCAGAGTTCCAATCTCAGTACATGACCCTCCTCCCACCCCCTGGACCGGGGAGCATGGTGCCCATCAGATGCTGCCATTCTGGATTTTAATTTGAGGATTTCAATTTGAGCTCAGTGGTGAAGACTCCAATGCAGGAGACACAGGTTCAATCCCTAGGTTGGGAAAACTGGAGGAGGAAATGGCAGCTCACTCCAGTATTCTCGCCTGGAGAATCCCATGGACAGAGGAGCCTGGCGGGCTACACTCCATAGGGTCACACAGAGTGGGACACGACTGAGCAACTTAGCACACACACGTACAGAGAGACCGGAACCTTTGGTGAGGAAGTGTCCCTGTCCCCTGTGGCAGTGCTGGTGGGCTGCACACTGCCCTTCAGGCCACGATGCTGAAGGCCACATCCATTGCTGAGAAAAGCAGGAGCTGCAGCCGTGACCAGTGTGTCCATGACGGTGACCAGGCCACCCAGCACCCCTCAGTCTGTGCTGGTTTCCAAGCCGGGCTCTCCAGCCACCCTCAGCCCCACCCCCACCTTTGTGAACCATCTCATTTCCTCTCAAATGAGCTTTTCTCTCTGAAGTCATTGGACTTGGTTTCAGTTCCTTGCACTGCACTGTGCTCCTTTTCTTCAGAGAATTGATATAAAAGACTCACTAATTTCCTCACTTTTTCCACCACTAGCTGCTGATTCTGGATCTTCTGGGATTTCCCATACTTTTCATTTAAAAGGCAGTGTAGCCATGTTAAGATAAATTAGAACACAGCTAACGTGTCATTGGCTGTAGTTTCTGGAGCACGATTTGTAAGCGTGTGTTAAGTAATTTAATAAGTATCTTCTCTGGAACTGCCCAGGAGGTCCAGCGGTTAAGACCTCATCTTCCAACGTAGGAGGTGTGGGTTCAATCCCTGGTTGGGGAACTAAGATCCCACATGCCTCGAGGCCAAAAAAAAAAAGGTAAAACAAAAGCAATACAGGGCTTCCCTGGTGGCTCAGATGGTAAAGAACCTGCCCACAAGGCCGGAGATCTGGGTTCAATTCCTGGGTCAGGAAGATCCCTTGGAGAAAGAAATGGCAACCCACTCCAGTATTCTTGCCTGGAGAATCCCATGGACAGAGGAGGAGCCTGACGGGCTACAGTCCATGGGGTTGCAGAGAGTCGGACACGACTGAGCGACTAACACTTTGCTTGTAACAAATTCAATAAAGACTTTATAAATAGTCGGCATCAAAACAATCTTTTAAAAATTAAGTGTCTCCTCCAGCTACTAAGTGTTGATGTGCTGGCAGTGTGCGATGGGCAGGGCATTGCTCCACCTGGCTGAGATCCAGGTGCACTGAGTCCAAGACGGTGTCATGGAGGGACTGCACCAACGTCCTTGAGGTGTGGTCCCAGTGTCCTTTCACTCCTTGGGCTGCTATCTAACACTGACTAAGAGAAGATAAAGCTCCCCAGGCTAGCCATTGGGTGTTCAGAAGTCCACCGGTCAACAGTGGTGAGCACATGACTTCGGACTGCTATAATATTCTCTGAGGTGTGATCAGCCACCCTCCAGTGAAGCTTAATTAGCAATGACATCCTCAAAGAGCTGCCATGAAAATGTCCAGGGATATCAGCGCTAGCAAATGAAAGGGGGTGTAGGAAATCATCGTGTATCTTCTCTTTCCAGCCGCTCACCTTGGTACAAGGGTGGAAGTGACAGTGTGAGCAGCCTGGCTGCAGTGCCAAGGTCAGGTGGAAGGCCCCCCTCCTCCTTGCTCTCCCTGGTCCCTCTGAGAAGGGGAAATGTAACCTGTTCTCTTGAGCTTTCAGGCGTGGAATCCAAGACAAACCACCTTGAATCAGAACTGTTGAATCACAAATGTCAGGTTATTCTTCCAACCATGAAGGTGAACGGCTAACCTCCACTAATGGGACTTACTTGAGTGAAAGTAAAGATTAAGAGGCTAACGTGTTGAAAGCCAGAATCCATCACTGAATTCCTCTGTTCCTGGATGAGGGTACTGAAGGAAATGCCAGTTAGGCACCAAGTGAAAGTTACATGAACACACACTCACACTCACACACACAGATGGCAGCTGGGACTTCTTGGCACAGGGTGAGCGCCCATCCAGGAGGCGTGCCACCTTACATGGCCTTTTCCATGTGGCCTGTCCACTTTACTTCCCTGACATCTGGCTTCCCACCTGGTAGCTACCTTCCCGTCTGGCTACATGGTGAATTTGAGGCTTGGGCAATCCTGGCACCTTCTGTTAGCTCCAGCAGAAACTTAACAAGATAGAGGCTTAGAAAAATTACAGAAGCCTTGAGATTTGTCCCTGATGAAAGCTGGGTTTCACACGGTGTCTGTACTTCGGGGCTTGCTATAGCCGGCTGCCTCTAATTTCTAACCCAAACCTTGAACTTGACACTTCCTGCTCCCTAGTTGGACCCCAGGGGTGGCTCAGCCCCTTCTAACTCAGGTGAGTGAGGAAAACAGCTCCAGGGGTAGAAGCAGAGACAGAAGGTAGAAAACTCAGACCTTCAGATTCGCTGGGACATGGGAGTATGTCAGATATTGATACCATGGGAAGGTGAGCCCAGCAGTCAGACTCCTGGCCCACCCGCTTCTTCCTTCATTCCAGCAAGCTGCTGTTGCCAGGGGGACCACTCCAGAAACCATGGCAACAGGGGGTCTAGAGGAAGGAGTGCAGGTGAGGCCTGGGACCTGGGACCTGGGACCTGGCCCCCTACCCTTGGTCAGTGACCACCTGGATCCTGGATGCCATGAGGTTTGAAACGGTGACTTTACACTCATCACAGCCCTGCTGTTGTCTCACTCTTTGGTCTCGAGGCAAAAGTAACCTTATGTTCCAGGTTTCATTTCTCTGAACTCATCTTGCTTCCCTTTTACTTCTCTTCCCTGGATGCTCAGCTCATCCAAGGAGGAGAGATAGCAGGGCTGTTTTGGGGCGCAGGGCAGCAAAGCTGGGGGTTACACAGATGACGAGGACCAGAGGAGTCGGAACTCAGTCCCAGGAGGCAAGCGGAACCTGGGCTTCTTCTCCTGAAATGAGCAAGCCGTGAGATGCTTAGGGAATAAGATACTGTCTTCAGGTGGGCCGAGTCTCTGAACTCAAGGAGGAGGTCACAGGCCGAGGAAGCTGTCAGGGTTTTCTAAGCCCCTGCCCACGTGGTCAGTAACGCAGCTGCAGGTTAAGGGGACAGGGGACCTGTGGTGTCAACATCAGTCCAGGAGGTCATTCTCCTTGCCTTTGGGATGCTGTCCAGCCTCATAGCCACACTCCCTCCTCAGGCCTCACCTGGAACCTTGTGTCAATGTTCAGGATACTGGGTCCCCAGCCCCACATGTGACATTTCTGAGTGGAGCCCAGGACACCCCTGTGGCAGGGCAGCGCCCCCAGCACCCCACCAGGCTGATTCGTCCCTATCCCCTACAAATTTATCTCCGGACAGATGTCCTTGGCTGAAGGCCTGGGCAACTGGCCCCCTGCTCTTGGTCAGTGACCATCTGGATCCTGTATGCCATGCCTCCAGAGGGACAAAGCTGTGGTGCCACTTAAGCTCCAGGGACCCTGGGGTCCCCTCAAGGCTGGAGCTCACCTGAAACCCATTCTGTCCATGGCTTTCTCTGCCCTCCAGGCTCTGTGAATTTCCCCCGGGAATCCCCTTTCAGGAAACCAGCATCCTGGGATCCCATCTCAGCTTCACCTCTAGAGACCCAGATCCAAGACCACCGTAAACCAGGCAGGGGAGGGCACAGCACCCCGCAATTCCTCCCTAGGACGGCAGATAGCGCGGGCCTCAGTGAAGACAGGGTACAGCCTGATTCCACAATCAACAGGTTTACCAAGGGCACATGGAGCTAAGAGTTGTGTCCCAGCTGCTGTTTGTCAAATGCCAGGAATAAATGAAGAAAGTATGTGTTGGAACTCTACTTACATTGAGAAAGAGGCAACCGTGCTGAACCCACGCATTCTTGTTTAGCCTTTAGTTAGGGCACACCTGCTGACATTGCCTTGTGTAAAGCAAGTGGCAGGGCCCAGCCCACAGTGAGGTGCTGGAGAGTGACAGGCCGCCATGGAGTGGCCGGGGTGGAGGAGTGGGGTAGCTATGGTGGTGAATACTCTTGAACAATTGTCACAGTAGTGTTGCTTCCTCCCTCCTGGGGTGCTGGCAGAATTAGATGGGACAGGATTTGTAAAGTGCTTAGACCTGTACCTGGCCTTTCTCTTTTGCTCTCTCTCCTCTCTTTCTTCTTTCCTTCCTACCTTCTGTTTCTCCTCTCCTTCTTCCTATTGCCTATCTATCTAACTATCTCTAACATTTCCATTTTTTCTTCATCTATCTACAACCAGTAAAGAAAAAAAAAGGAAGACCTGCAAAATTCTCTTAAATATCTTTAACGCGTCTCCCTCACCTCACTGCTATAGCTATAAGGAAACCTCTGGGTTTCTAATGCCTGAATTACCTTTGAATTACTGTTCTGCTCTGACCAGACTCCATGCTTCCTGTCCTTTTCCCTCCAACCCACTGCAGCAAAGCAGATGGTGATTCTCCACGTAGAGCTCTCGCTGGTCCCTAACTGGCCTCCAGTTAGTAGATGACATGACACGTAACTCTGTGGCCTTTCCCCTGATGCTCCCTGCAGGTCATGGGCTCTGGCCTGGCCTCTGGGGAGAGAGTCTGGGCTGCACTCCACCTGGAGTCGTGTTGCCATTCTGCGTGTACCTGTCCTGGGTCTCTTTTTGGTCCTTTGGGAGGCAGACTTCCTGTGGTTTCTCTTGATAGGTTCTGAATATAGTAGTGCTTTGGAAAGAGATTGGAAGCTAGAGGGAGGAAACTGCTGGGCCATGACAGAGACGACTCAGAAGGGAAGAACTGGAGCCAGGTGCAGCGTGACCATCACAGGCACCAGAAGGAAGCTCACAGCCTGTGGGCTGAGGGGCTCACCTTCTTTGGATCCAGTGTGGGTTGGGGGGAGTGGACCTTTGCTCCAGGGGATGTTCAGGACAGCCTAAGTGTCCAGCCACTTCCCTATTGCTGCATACAGAGCCACCCCACGGCTTAGGGGCCTAAAACAACACAAGGCCTTTTTTCTGCATCTGCAGTTGTGGAGCAGTCCCTCTGCCACACCCCTGGGTCCACTGGTGTGACTGCTGAGCTGGGGGGTAGAGTGGAGGGTGGGCCTGGCAGCAATAGCTGGGCCTGTCTTTCCATGAATTCTCTCATCCTCAAGGAGGACGGACCGTTCGTCTCCACATCAGGAAGCATCCTCAGAGCACAAGCTCCAGTGGGCAAGCCTGGCTCCAGCCCCGGAGCACATGTTCCCTGATGTCTCATTGGCTGAAGCAGGTCATGTGGCCCAGCCCAGGGTCAGGGTGGGCGGGGCTCTAAGGGTGTGCGCACCCCCAGGCCTGATGCCTTGGGGACCATTCAGGTGGCAGGTGACAACAACCTGCCACCCTACATGGAATCCAGAGTCTTGAACCCTGAGCCTCTGGTTGCCGTTTTAAATGCTGTTATTTGGGTGAAATTAATGGCACCCCACTCCAATACTCTTGCCTGGAAAATCCCATGGACAGAGAAGCCTGATAGGCTGCAGTCCATGGGGGAGCTAAGAGTTGGACATGACTGAGGGACTTCACTTTGACTTTTCACTTTCATGCATTGGAGAAGGAAATGGCAACCCACTCCAGTGTTCTTGCCTGGAGAATCCCAGGGATGGGGGAGCCTGGTGGGCTGCCGTCTATGGGGTCGCACAGAGTCGGACACAACTGAAGCAACTTAGCAGCAGCAGCAGCAGGATTCCCCTGATAGGTACGGTGTCCTTGACCACAGAGTCAGGGTGCAGAGGAAAAAGTGGAACCCAATAGTCAGGGGGTCTAAGTGCAGCCTGTGTCTACCCTTCCTCATCACACGATCTGGTCAAACTGCTCCAGCCCCAGTGGATTGGAAAGGAGACAGACAAGCAGAGTTGGGATGAGCCAGCTGGGAACCTCACCAGCCCTGTGTCTCCCCTGCACCAGGCTACACACCTTCTTCAAGTCTTCTGTGTTTTCTTACCTAAAAAAATAATTGTTTGGACTTCCCTGGTGGTCCAATGGCTAAGACTCTGCCCTCCCAATGCAGGGGGCCCAGGTTCGATCTCTGGTCAGGGGACTAGATCCCACATGCCATGACTAAAGATCCCACATGCTGCAGCTAAGACTCGGTGCAGCCAAATAAATAAATAAATATTGAAAAGAAACATTCAGTGACTGCCTGCCCTTGGCCTTTATTTCTCGGTATTTAGTTTTAGGTTTAAGGCGTTTCAGCGTGAGAGCTGGGGTTCCTCTCTTTACCTGGCCGATGTGCTGTCACAAAGCAATGTTGGGGCTTGCCTTGTTTTGGAGGGAGTAGTCCCTGGCAGTCACTTGCTGTGCTTTGCACACACCATTAGGATCACTTTATCCAGGATCCAAGAAGATAAGGACATCAGTCAGGAAGCATTTAAAGCTCTGTTTCCAGCCTTTAATGTAACCATCCTGATTACTTATTGTGGAATGTGAGTTGTTATGGGGGCCAGGAAAAGAAAAGCTCATAGATGACGCAATGTAGAATGTGGGCTGAATCATGTATAGTGTTTTGCACAGCAAAGGCCTCACATCTCAGGGTTTCCGTCATGGCTCAGTGGTAAAGAATCCACCTACAATGCAGGAGACATCGGTTTGACCCCTGGGTTGGTAAGATCCCTTGGAGGAGGGCACGGCAACCCGCTCTGGTATTCTTGCCTAGAGAATCCCATGGACAGAGAAGCCTGGTGGGCTACAGTTCACAGGGTCACAAAAAACTGGACAGGACTGAAGCGACTTAGCATGTACACAACCTCACAGCTCAGGGGTTTACAGCCACACGCTTCCTTGCAGGCTCTTGCGTTTGCAGCCTGAGGGGCTCATGTTTTCATGGTGTGGCCGAGCACAGGGGGCAGGAGCTGTTGGGTTCAGCCTCTTCTTATTGGGGCTTTGAGTCAGGCAGGAGGACCAGTCACATCACACATGCACCTGTCTCAGCCGCTCACATTCAGTTGGCCCAAAGGCAATGGCGTGGGGCTTATGTCTGCATTGTCTAGAGGGAGGGGCTTACTCTGGGCAGAGGGCGTGGATGTGTATTTCAGCCAGGGAGGCAACTGTCCATTAATCCTATTCACCCCCACTGCATCCTGGAGAAAGCCTTTCCCTAGAATGGGTGTGTCAGTGCACGCATGTTCCCAAGAAGCTATGACCTCACAGAAGCTGAACGTCTATTAATATTAACAGGCTGTTTTCCTCCCCACCCCCCTCTCTGCCTGACCCCAGCGGGTCTGGGAAGTCACAGCTCCTAAATGGGCCTCTCCAAGGTGGCAACTTCTCTCCCCAGGGCCCCAGCTTCCTTCTCTCAGAAATGGAGAGACTAAAGGGCATGGTCTAGGAAAGTCCCTGCAACCCTCAATTTTGTGATTCATTAATTACCAAGTTCTTCACCTAGCTTCCTGCTCTGCCCCCAGTCGACCCTGGGCCATGAAGCTCTGTGCTCTGGAAGTCAGCCACATCCCGGGTGTGAGTCTTGTGGCAAAAACCCAGGAGGACACAGAAGAACAGAGATGGGAGACAGCAAGCCCATCTCCATCCCCTGGCAGAGGGAGGTGCAGGATGGGGTGAGGCAGAAGCTGGGGACCCTCCCCTTCTCAGTCCCCTGCCCTGAACCTTCTCTGCGGTCACAGCCTTGCCCCCACCAGCCCCACCCCCGGCTCCACGGGAGACCATCATGGGTTTGGAAGCTGGCGGGACTTATCCCTCATCCCTAGCTGGTCCCAACCTTCTTCAGGCGGTGGCTTAGGAGCTGTGTATTTACCAAGGCGTTGGTTACAGGAACCGTGGCATGGAGGGAGTCTGGGGGCACTCAGGGCTTCATGGAGGGCGGCCAGGGAGGGTGGCCCTTCAGGGCTCAGAGAGAGGGAGGGTGCCTGGGGGGCACGCGGGAGGGGTGAGGCAACCCCACCCACAGTGACGAGGATGATCTGCTGAGACGCCAGAAAGAGGACCCTCCTTCTCCGGGAGCACCTCAGCGCAGGCTCAGGGCCTCGGCCACCTACCCCGTGAGTCCTGCTGACCCCTGAGCTGGCAGAGTCTGAGGTTCAGATCGCATCCGCCCCTGGACCACAGTGACCACTAGAGGGGGCCCTTCACCCGCCGATGAGTCATCCTTCCCCTTCTGCTTCTTATTCCAGCGTCACCGCATGCAGAACACTCTGAGGGTGTCTCCAGGGTGACTGAGGGTCCGACCTGGGGGAGAGCTTTGCAAGCTGATTTCCACCCCGCCCCCTGCCGCCCCGACCCCCCAAGATTGCTACCTTGGCTTCTGGAGACCCGCCTCCTGGGTTCTGCGCTCGCTGAGCCACCAGGATCTGGAAAGGTTGGTGGATTGTACTGAGCAGAGCAATTGCCAGTAGGGGGCAGCAGGCCCCCACCGTCCTGCTCTGCGGCCCGTGCAGACGTCTGCAGGGCAACCACCCCGAACAGACCAGGGGTCCTGCTCACGGGAGCAGGCCATGGTGAGTAAGTTGTCCTTCAAGTTTGGGTCCACATGGTCCACCGGCCAGAGTTGTGCGTCCTCTCTCTAGCCCTCCAGCCCTTCTGAGTCACTAGGGCGTTCCCCATCCTCCTCGTGGGTCATTTCTACCTGTACATGTATTTCTGCCTCATGTGGCCATGGGCTCCTGGAGAGCAGGCATTGAGTCTCCTTCCCTATGCAATTTGAATCTCAGAGGCCACTGAAATCATCACAAACAGAAAATAGCTGCTACTCGTACCACCACCACCCACCAACGGGGATCATGACGCTCAGCAATTCCCTTTAGCCTCACCAAAGCCATTCAGTAGGTAGTGGGACTCTTTCCACCTTATGGATGAGGAAGCCGAGGCACAGAGAGGTTAGAAGAGTATCTCAGGGTCACGCAGCTTGTGAACGGCAGAACCGGTATTTTTAGCCCACGGGTTCTGGATCCAAGGGGCTTCCCTTGTGGCTCAGTTGGTAAAGAATCCACCTGCAATGTGGGAGACCTGGGTTAGATCCCTGGGTTGGGAAGATGCCCTGGAGAAGGGAAAGGCTACCCACTCCAGTGTTCTGGCCTGGAGAAGTCCATAGACTATATAGTCCATGGGGTTGCAAAGAGTCAGACGAGACTGGGTAACTGTCACTTTTATGAATCCAAGTCCATGCTTGTGCTCTGAAGGGAGCTGTCTGCAGTCTCGAAGTCCTTTGGGTGTTTGACAGATTCTGGGCTTCCCATAGTGCGCCAGTGGTAAAGAACCCTCCTGCCCCTGCAGAAGACGTAAGAGACACGGGTTCAATCCCTGGGTCAGGAAGATCCCCTGGAGGAGGGCATGGCAACGCACTCCAGTATTCTTGCTTGGAGAATCCCATAGACAGAGGAGCCTGGCGGGCTACAGTTCACAGGGTCGCAAAGAGTCAGACAGGACTGAAGCCACTGAGCTCACATGCACACATGGGCCATAGCTAAGCTGCTTTCGAGCTGCAGCTCAGTGGGTGCTTCCCTTTGCAACTCCAGGGTGATAGACCCTTCCATGAATGTGTCTGGGCCCAGACCCTCCTTCTGCTGGGAGCTCCCTTCCCCTTAAGCTGCCTCACTGATGTCTCCCCACCTTTGGTGATTCAGCAGTTTTCCTTTTTTTGTGAAAGCGACCATCCAGGTTGGGCTGCCAAGAAGCAGATGAGTAACTGTAGGTGGTTTCTGGTGGGGGGGCAACCTCAGGAAAGATTGAAGTCAGGAGGAGAAGGGGGTGACAGAGGATGAGATGGTTGGATGGCATCACAGACTCAATGAACATGAATTTGAGTAAACCCCAGAAGATAGTAAAGGACAGGGAGGCCTGGTGTGCTGCAGTCCATGGGGTCATGGAGAGTCAGACATGATTTAGCAACTGAGCAACAATCCCAGGAAACATTTTTTGGGAGGGTGGGGAAGCGTCAGGGAAGAGGAGAGTGTGGACTGTCAGGAATTTCTGGGAGATGGTACTGAGGGGTCCCTCTGGGGTGTTAGTCTCCTGGTTAATCTCCTGGACACCAGCAGAGGCGAAGTATAGAGGAGGCTGGCAGCTGGGAGGTACGCAGGAGGCGCTAAGGCAGGAAGACCAAGGGTGAGTGGGCAGCGTCTGCCACCGCTGCATGGCACCCGTCCTTCCCCTACCTTCTGTGTGGGTTTAGTGCCCCCCGCTTGCTTGCCAGCACCCATCTTATCTCTGATTTCCATTTGCTCACTCAGCACTCATCTTCCATCAAGGCCAAAGGCTCGCGGAGGGCTGAAGACTCTTCTCCTTGATTAATATCTCCACCACCCGATCGTGTATCTAGTACAGACCTGTTATGACAGGCATGAAACATCCAGAAACTCAGAAACTGTAATTTATGGAGGAATGTGCTTGAATAATTAAAAGAGAGAAATGCTTTATAGAAGCTGCAAGAACAAAAAGCAAAATTGCTTTGTGCAATTTAAAAAATCACCCAGAAAAATTAAAATGCATAACAGGGAAGTGGAGGCGAAAGAAAAGGTAATGAGCAGACTGAAGGCCCAGAAGGAAAATAAGGTAAAAAATGAAAATGAATCACAGGTGGTGGGACACTTATTCTCTTTCTGGATAAACAAGGATTCAGGCCAGAGCTCAATGCAGCAAAAGGCTGCACCAGGTGGGGCTTGGACAGGCGGCCCTGTGGTTCTCCCGGTGAGCTTGGCTGAGCTGGAGGGAAAGTGTGAGCAGTCATCTGGGTGCTCTGTCCACATTGCCCTCAATCATCACACAGATGGGGTAGCATGCTTTTCTTTCTATTTAAGGAATTTTTAGAATCCTGAATAGCATCAGACCCCAAGCACGGGGTTTTGATGTCAATATTGACTGGGGATGGGGGATCGATGATCAGGGCAAAGTGGCTTTGAGGCCCTGCCCTGCCTTTGTGGCTGGGGATACCACCAGGGACATTTAGGTGGGCATCCCACTGGCTATTAGGGCTGCCCTCTGGATGCTCCTGCATCTTCCCACGAGAACCAGAGGGCATCATGCTGCCCCTTCTTGTGCACCAGGCATAGTCATGAGACTGGCTTTGGCCAACAGAGCAGAAGAGATGACATGTGCCATCTGTCGACACTTCAGGGGGTGGTGTCTGAGGCCTCTCTATTTGGGATCCAGGGTAAGCACAGCCCAGGGCAGAGCCCCCCTTGGGCTCTCGGTGCCTCTTGGAACAAGCAGGATATATAGCTGTGAGTCATGTTCCTGTCTTGTAGATGAGGTTCCTTTTTTTTTTTTTTTGGCAGCAGCAGCAGCAGCAGCAGCAGCAGACTATCCTGACCACCGCAGCACTCAGGGGAGCAAGAAACTCCTGACTGGCCCTGGGCAAGGTGCACACAGGCCCCAGGAGCTGTTCTCTCTGTTTTGAAAATTGTATTAACCGAGAGACGGGGAGGAAGAAGAAAGCGACGAAGAAGAAACAAAGGCATGGGATCCTTGCAACCCCTTCCCTGAAATGTCCTCCTGTTTTGTCCATTATAAGGAGAGGATGGGGCTCTCCCTTTCATTAGGAAAGGATTGCTCATGCTAAGTTACATGATGTAAAGTGCCAGGTCAATTTAGCTGTAGAGTAAAAAGCATTTCTAGAGCCTGCCTGCTTTGTTGTATTTGGATGACATGGCCACTGAAAACCTGCAGGAGCCCCTTTCTAAAGGATCCTTTAGGCTACAAAGGAAATAAAATTTTCTTATAGTACCTTGAAATGTCAACCGTCTGCCTGTAATGGTTGCAATGGTCATGTGCGTCTGGTTTAAGGAGGTTCCATACCATGTGCAAGAACTGTCTGCCCCATGCTGGTGAGTCAGGGAAGGAAGTCCATAGCGAAGATAGAGGGTCTCACGGAGGACCACCCCAACTCTGCCCACACTCATCAGTAGGACTGCCAGGAAGAGATATCTGCTTCAGCTCTAAGGGTCTGTTGCACACAAACCCGGGTGATGACACCTCTGTAAAATTCAGCAGTATGTTTCACAGGCGGAGTCTCCTGCAAGGAGAGGGGACTTTGGCCCCACACACTGGCCCCAGCAGCCTGGCTACACTCACACGGTTCCATGGTGGCCGGTGCTCTTCTGAGGACGAACCCCACCCCCTCCTGTTACATGAGAAATTTTGATGAATTTTGATGTTCCCATGGTGATGACACTCAGGGAAGTGGCTGGTGGCGCTGAGCAGGAAGGGAGGTCTTTGAGTCTGATAATCCGTCACTGCCCCTCCTCTTGCTCACCGCTCTCAACTCATCTTTAAACTATTTGCTTCTCTGCTTAAACTTTGTGGGCCGCCACCGCCTATGACCTCAGTTATGTGGCTCTTGGGCCCGCTGTCACCATGCATTGCCCACCTGCCCAGCTCCAGCCTGCCACTTCCCCCAAAGGAAGGTTCCAAGATGCAGTTCTCCCCGCCTTCTTTCTGGTCCTGCTCCCCTTCCCCATCACCTCCCCTGGCCTGTCATCACAACACAGGTATAATCACGTGCAAGCAGGTGGTCCCCCAGGGCTGGCATGGGGCCTTGTGATGGTTCCTGTGTCTTCAGCCTTCCCAGAGCCAAGCCTGGAACACTGCATGTTGGATTTTTCCGAACAGGGTATGAACTGACTGCCAAGATCCTGGACAAAAACAGGACTGTGTTCAGAGTTTACTTTGTATCAATACTACATTGCTTTAATCCTGTAGTATACTTTAATATAATGCATAACAGGCAAGTACTAAATGTTCTTAGGCATTTCTGTTTATTCTTTCAAATGACTCTTAGCAGCTTAAAAATGACTGAAAATATATTCATCGAATGAAATCCAAATCTATAGATTAATTTGAAACAAATTGGTGGGAGGGGAGAATTCATGTTTTAGACTCAAACCCCATTCCCACCAGAGACGCTCAGAGGGCTCAAACAAACCTCATGTGCACCAGGGCCCAGGGACCCCACAGATACTGAGACAGAACTGTGTTTGAGCATCTTCTGTGGAGGTACGGGTCAGAAGTGGACTGCCACAGGGGCAGGGGCTCTGGGTGCAGCAGACCTGGGTGTGGCATTAACCCTCTTGGAGGAGGTCGCCATTAACTCCACCATAGAGCTGCCAGACCTTACCCAGCGCTGGGAAACAGACTCTTGGAGGGCACAAACAGAACCTTGTGTGCACCAGGACCCAGGAGAAAGGAGCAAGAGACCGACCCAGACTTGCCTATGAGTGTCCAGGAGTCTCCAGTGGAGGCGTGGGTCGGTGGTGGCCTGCTGCAGGGATAGGGGCACTGAGTGTAGCAGTACATGATGGGATCTTTAGAAGGAGGCTGCCATTGTCTTCATTACCTCCACCATAGTTTGAAAGTGAAAGTGAAGTCGCTTAGTTGTGTCCGACTCTTTGTGACCCCATGGACTGTATAGCCTGCCAGGCTTCTCAGTCAATGGGATTTTCCAGGAAAGAGTACTAGAATGGGTTGCCATTTCCTTCTCCAAGGGATCTTTCCAACCCAGGGATTGAACCCAGGTCTCCTACATTGTAGGCAGACGCTTTACTCTCTGAGCCACCATAGTTTGGCCCCAGGTAAATAGCAGGGAGGGAACACAGCTCCACTCATCAACAGAAAATTGGATTAAATATTTATAGAGCACAGCCCTGCCCATCAGAACAAGACCCAGTTTCCCCCTCAGTCAGTCTCTCCCATCAGGAAGCTTCCATAAGCCTCTTATCCTTCTCCATCAGAGGGCAGACAGACTGAAAACCACAATCACAAACAACTAACCAATCTAATCACATGGACCACAGCCTTGTCTAACTCAATGAAACTATGAGCCATGCTGTGTAGGGCCACCCAAGATGGACGGGTCAGGGTGGAGCATTCTGATAAAATGTGGTCCACTGGAGAAGGGAATGGCAAACCACTTCAATATTCCTGCATTGAAAAGAATGAACCCTAAGAACAGTATGAAAAGGCAAAAAGATAGGACACTGAAAGATGAACTCCCCAGGTCGGTAGGTGCCCAATATGCTACTGGAGATCAGTGGAGAAATAACTCCAGAAAGAGTGAAGGGATGGAGCCAAAGCAAAAACAATACCCAGTTGTGGATGTGACTGGTGATAGACACAAGATCCGACGCTATAAAGAGCAATATTGCATAGGAACCTGGAATGTTACATCCATGAATCAAGGCAAATTGGAAGTGGTCAAACAGGAGATGGTAAGAGTGAACATCGACATTTTAGGAATCAGCGAACTAAAATGGACTGGAATGGGTGAATTTAATTCAAATGACAATTATATCTACTACTGTGGGCAAGAATCCCTTAGAAGAAATGGAGTAGCCATCATGGTCAACAAAAGAGTCTGAAATGCAGTACTTGAATGCAGTCTCAAAAACGACAGAATGATCTCTTTTCATTTCCAAGGCAAACCATTCAATATCACAGTAATCCAAGTCTACACTCCGGCCAGTAATGCTGAGGAAGCTGAAGTTGAACGGTTCTGTGAAGACCTACAAGACCTTCTAGAACTAACACCCAAAAAAGATGTCCTTTTCATAATAGCGGACTGGAATGCAAAAGTAGGAAGTCAAGAAATACCTGGAGAAACAGGCAAATTTATCCTTGGAGTATAGAATGAAGCAGGGCAAAGGCTAATAGAGTTTTGCCAAGAGAACACACTAGTCGTAGCAAACACCCTCTTCCAACAACATAAGAGAAGACTCTACACATGGACATCACCAGATGGTCAACACCAAAATCAGATTGATTATATTCTTTGCAGCCAAAGATGGAGAAGCTTTAGAGTCAGCAAAAACAAGACCAGGAGCTGACTGTAGCTGAGACGATGAACTCCTTATTGCCAAATTCAGACTGAAATTGAAATCTGAAATAAATTGAAGAAAGTAGGGAAAACCACTAGACCATTCACGTATGACCTAAATCAAATCCCTTACAATTATACAGTGAAAGTGAGAAATAGATTTAAAGGCCTAGATCTGATAGACTAAGTGCCTGATGAGCTATGGACAGAGGTTCGTGATACTGTACAGGAGACAGGGAACAAGACCATCCCCAAGAAAAAGAAATGCAAAAAAGCAAAATGGCTGTCTGAGGAGGCTTTACAAAGCTGTGAAAAGAATAGGAGTGAAAAGCAAAGGAGAAAAGGAAAGATATACCCATTTGAATGCAGAGTTCCAAAGAATAGCAAGGAGAGATAAGAAAGCCTTCCTCAGCAATCAATGCAAAGAAATAGAGGAAAACAACAGAATGGGAAAGACTAGAGCTCTCTTCAAGAAAATTAGAGATCCCAAGGGAAAATTTCATGCAAAGATGGGCAAAATAAAGGACAGAAATGGTATGGATCTAACAGAGGCAGAAGATATTAAGAAGAGGTGGCAAGAATACACAGAAGAACTGTACAAAAAGATCTTCATGACCAAGATGATCACGATGGTGTGATCACTCACCTAGAGCCAGACATTCTGGAATGTGAAGCCAAGTGGGCTTTAGGAAGCATCACTATGAACAAAGCTAGTGGAAGTGATGGAATTCCAGTTGAGCTATTTCAAATCCTAAAGGATGATGCTGTGAAAGTGCTGCACTCAATATGCCAGCAAATTTGGAAAACACAGCAGTGTTTTCCAGGCCACAGGACTGGAAAACGTCAGTTTTCATTCCAATCCCAAAAAAGGCAATGCCAAAGAATGCTCAGACTACCCCACAGTTGCACTCATCGTACACACTAGTGAAGTATGCTCAAAATTCTCCAAGCCAGGCTTCAACAATACGTGAACAGAGAACTTCCAGATCTTCAAGCTGGATTTAGAAAAGGCAGAGGAGCCAGAGATCAAATTGCCAACATCTGTTGGATCATTGAAAAAGTAAAAGAGTTCCAGAAAAACATCTACTTCTGCTTTATTGACTATGCCAAAGCCTTTGACTTGTGGATCACCACAAACTGTGGAAAATTCTGAAAGAGATGGGAATACCAGACCGCCTGACCTGCCTCTTGAGAAATCTGTGTACACGTCAGGAAGCAACAGTCAGAACTGGACAAGGAAAAACAGACTGCCTCCAAATCGGGAAAGGAGTACGTCAAGGCTGTGTATTGTCACCCTGCTTATTTAACTTATATGCAGAGTACATCATGAGAAACACTGGGCTGGATGAAGCACAAGCTGGAATCAAGATTGCTGAGAGAGATATCAATAACCTCAGATATGCAGATGATGCCATCCTTATGGCAGAAAGTGAAGAGGAACTAAAAGCCTCTTGATGAAAGTGAAAGAGGAGAGTGAAAAAGTTGGCTTAAAACTCAACATTCAGAAAAGTAAGATCATGGCATCTGGTCCCATCACTCCATGGCAAATAGATGGAGAAACAGTAGAAACAGTGTCAGACTTTATTTTGGGGGGCTCCAAAATCACTGCAGATGGTGATTGCGGCCATGAAATTAAAAGACACCTACTCCTTGGAAGAAAATCTATGACCAACCTAGACAACATATTAAAAACAGAGACATTACTTTGCCAACAAATGTCTGTCTAGTCAAGGCTATGGTTTTTCTAGTAGTCATGTATGAATGTGAGAGTTGTACTATAAAGAAAGCTGAGTGCTGAAGAATTGATGCTTTTGAACTGTGGTGCTGGAGAAGACACTTGAGAGTTCCCTGGACTGCAAGGAGAGATCCAACCAGTCCATCCTAAAGGAAATCAGTCCTGAATATTCATTGGAAGAACTGATGCTGAAGCTGAAACTCCAATACTTTGGCCATCTGATGTGAAGAACTGACTCACTGGGAAAGACCCTGATTCTGGGAAAGATCAAAGGTGGGAGGAGAAAAGGATGACAGAGGATGAGGTGGTTGGATGGCATCACTGACTCAATGGACATAAATCTGAGTAAGCTCCGGGAGTTGGTGATGGACAGGGAGGCCTGGTGTGCTGCAGTTCATTGGGTCGCAAAGAGTTGAACACAACTGAGTGACTGAACTGAACTGAATGTCTTTATTATATTTATCCTCTCATACATAAAATAATTTTTCTTAAAGAGATCTCTAGTCTTCCCATTCTGTTGTTTTCCTCTATTTCTTTGCATTGATCGCTGAAGAAGACTTTCTTATCTCTCCTTGCTATTCTTTGGAACTCTGCATTCAGATGCTTATATCTTTCCTTTTCTCCTTTGCTTTTCATTTCTCTTCTTTTCACAGCTATTTGTAAAGCCTCCCCAGACAGCCATTTTGCTTTTTTGCATTTCTTTTCTATGGGGATGGTCTTGATCCCTGTCTCCTGTACAATGTCACAAACCTCATTCCATAGTTCATCAGGCACTCTATCTATCAGATCTAGGCCCTTAAATCTATTTCTCACTTCCACTGTATAATCATAAGGGATTTGATTTAGGTCATACCTGAATGGTCTAGCGGTTTTCCCTACTTTCTTCATTTGAGTCTGAATTTGGTAATAAGGAGTTCATGATCTGAGCCACGGTTAGCTCCTGGTCTTGTTTTTGTTGACTGTATAGAGCTTCTCCATCTTTGGCTGCAAAGAATATAATCAATCTGATTTTGGTGTTGACCATCTGGTGATGTCCATGCTTAGAGTCTTCTCTTACGTTGTTGGAAGAGGGTGTTTGCTATAACCACTGCATTTTCTTGACAAAACTCTATTAGTCTTTTCCCTGCTTCATTCTGTATTCCAAGGCCAAATTTTCCTGTTACTCCAGGTGTTTCTTGACTTCCTACTTTTGCATTCCAGTCCCCTATAGTGAAAAGGACATCTTTTTTGGGTGTTAGTTCTAAAAGGTCTTGTAGGTCTTCATAAAACCGTTCAACTTCAGTTTCTTCATTGTTACTGGTTGGGGCATAGACTTGGATTACTGTGATATTGAATGGTTTGCCTTGGAGACGAACAGAGATCATTTTGTTGTTTTTGAGACTGCATTCAAGTACTGCATTTTGGACTCTTGTTGACCATGATGGCTACTCCATTTCGTCTAAGGGATTCCTGCCCGCAGTAGTAGATATAATGGTCATCTGAGTTAAATTCACCCATTCGAGTCCATTTTAGTTTGCTGATTCCTAGAATGTTGACGTTCACCCTTGCCATCTCTTGTTTGACCACTTCCAATTTGCCTTGATTCATGGATGTAACATTCCAGGTTCCTATGCAATATTGCTCTTTATAGCGTCGGATCTTGTGTCTATCACCAGTCACATCCACAACTGGGTATTGTTTTTGCTTTGGCTCCATCCCTTCACTCTTTCTGGAGTTATTTCTCCACTGATCTCCAGTAGCATATTGGGCACCTAATGACCTGGGGAGTTCCTCTTTCAGTATCCTATCATTTTGCCTTTTCATACTGTTCATGGGGTTCTCAAGGCAAGAATACTGAAGTGGCTTGCCATTCCCTTCTCCAGTGGACCACATTCTGTCAGATCTCTCCACCATGACCCACCCGTCTTGGGTTACCCCGCAGGCATGGCTTGGTTTCATTGAGATAGACAAGGCTGTGGTCCTAGTGTGATTAGATTGACTAGTTTTCTGTGACTATGGTTTCAGTGTGTCTGCCCTCTGATGCCCCCTTGCAACACCTACCATCTTACTTGGGTTTCTCTTGCCTTTCATGCAAAGATGGGCTTGATAAAGGACAGAAATGGTATGGACATAACAGAAGCAGAAGATATTAAGAAGAGGTGGCAAGAATACACGGAAGAACTGTACAAAAAAGATCTTCACGACCCAGATAATCATGATGATGTGATCACTAATCTAGAGCCAGACATCTTGGAATGTGAAGTCAAGTGGGCCTTAGAAAGCATCACTACAAACAAAGCTAGTGGAGGTGATGGAATTCCAGTGGAGCTGTTTCAAATCCTGAGAAATGATGCTGTGAAAGTGCTGCACTCAATATGCCAGCAAATTTGGAAAACTCAGCAGTGGCCACAGGACTGGAAAAGGTCAGTTTTCATTCCAATCCCTAAGAAAGGCAATGCCAAAGAATGCTCAAACTACCGCACAATTGCACTCATCTCACATGCTAGTAAAGTAATGCTCAAAATTCTCCAAGCCAGGCTTCAGCAATACATGAACCGTGAACTCCCTGATGTTCAAGCTGGTTTTAGCAAAGGCAGAGGACCCAGAGATCAAATTGCCAACATCCGCTGGATCATGGAAAAAGCAAGAGATTTCCAGAAAAACATCTATTTCTGCTTTATTGGCTATGCCAAAGCCTTTGACTGTGTGGATCACAATAAACTGTGGCAAATTCTGAAAGAGATGGGAATACCAGACCACCTCACCTGCCTCTTGAGAAATCTGTATGCAGGTCAGGAAGCAACAGTTAGAACTGGAAATGGAACAACAGACTGGTTCCAAATAGGAAAAGGAGTACGTCAAGGCTGTATATTGTCACCCTGCTTTTTTAACTTATATGCAGAGTACATCATGAGAAATGCTGGACTGGAAGAAACACAAGCTGGAATCAAGACTGCCGGGAGAAATATCAATAACCTCAGATATGCAGATGACACCACCCTTATGGCAGAAAGTGAAGAGGAACTAAAAAGCCTCTTGATGAAAGTGAAAGAGGAGAGTGAAAATGTTGGCTTAAAGCTCAACATTCAGAAAACGAAGATCATGGCATCCGGTCCCATCACTTCATGGCAGATAGATTGGGAAACAGTGGAAACAGTGGCAGAATTTATTATTTTGGGCTCCAAAATCACTGCAGATGGTGACTGCAGCCATGAAATTAAAAGACGCTTACTCCTTGGAAGAAAAGTTATGACCAACCTAGATAGTATATTCAAAAGCAGAGACATTACTTTGCCGACTAAGGTCCATCTAGTCAAGGCTATGGTTTTTTTCTGTGGTCATGTATGGATGTGAGAGTTGGACTGTGAAGAAGGCTGAGAGCCAAAGAATTGATGCTTTTGAACTGTGGTGTTGGAGAAGACTCTTGAGAGTCCCTTGGACTGCAAGGAGATCCAACCAGTCCATTCTGAAGGAGATCAACCCTGGGATTTCTTTGGAAGGAATGATGCTAAAGCTGAAACTCCAGTACTTTGGCCACCTCATGCGAAGAGTTGACTCATTGGAAAAGACTCTGATGCTGGGAGGGATTGAGGGCAGGAGGAGAAGGGGACGACCGAGGATGAGATGGCTGGATGGCATCACGGACTCGATGGACTTGAGTCTGAGTGAACTCCGGGAGATGGTGATGGACAGGGAGGCCTGGTGTGCTGCGATTCATGGGGTCGCAAAGAGTCGGACATGACTGAGCGACTGAACTGAACTGAACATAAAATAATAAAGCTTGAGATAGGTCATTTTATCTTGTCTTATCCTTCATAAGGAATATAATAAATTCTTTTTATTCTTCATAAAGAACTTGTTTCCTTAAACATTTTTATATTATTATAAAATATGCATGACATAAAATTTGCCATTTAAGTGTATAGTTTAATGGTATTAAGTACATTCATATTGTTGTACAACAATCACCATCATCCATTTCCAGATATTTTCATCTCCCCAAACTGAAACTCTACACCCATGAAACGCTAACCAGCCCCACCCTTCTACTTTCCTTAACATTACTCCTCCAGTAACCTCATGTAAGTGGAACTGTGCAGTATTTCTCCTTTTGTGCCTGACTTATTTCCAGTTAGCACAATGTATTCAAGGATCATCCATGTCATAGCCTGTGTCAGAATTTCCATCCTTTTTTATTTTTTTATATGTTGCTGTTCAGTCACTAAGTCATGTTTGACTCTTTGTGACCCCATGGACTGCAGGACGCCCTGTCTCCTGGAGTTTGCTCAAATTCATGTTCATGGAGTTGATGATGCCATCCAACCATCTCATCCTCTGTCGTCTCCTTCTTTTGCCCTCAATCCTTCCCAGCATCAGGGTCTTTTCCAATGAGATGGCTCTTCTCATCACATGGCCAAAGTATTGGAGCTTCAGCTTCAGCCCTTCCAATGAATATTCAGGGTTGATTTCCTTAAGGATTGGCTGATTGGATCTCCTTGCTGTCTAAGGGACTCTCAAGAGTCTTCTCCAAATGGCATTGTAACATGTATACTATCATGTAAGAATCGAATTGCCAGTCTATGTCCGACGCAGGATACAGCATGCTTGGGGCTGTTGCACGGTGATGACCCAGAGAGATGTTATGGGGAGGGAGGTGGAGGGGGTTCATGTTTGGGAACGCATGTACACCCGTGGTGGATTCATGTCAATGTATGGCAAAACCAATACAGTATTGTAAAGTAAAATAAAGTAAAAAATAAAAATTAAAAAAAAAAGTCTTCTCCAGCACCACATTTCGAAAGCATCAATTCTTTGACACTCTCATACATTTGAATACCTTCAAAAGTAGGTTAATTGGGTCATTCACCTTGATGGCTTTTCCAGTGTGTGGGATCCGGGTGAAGTCCAGCAGTTCCAGACAAGCTAGAAGTAAAATTATGACCTGGGCCACAAGATGTCATGAGGAAATTATTGTTTCAGTAAGAAATTCATATGCGGATTCACCACACTAATCAATGTAGCTTACAATTGTAAGGCAACACAATTTTGAAGCTCAAGACAACATAGTGACAATTTAAAAATGCTGTGGTGGGTGAGCATTGTGAATACAGAGTCTTTCAGATTTACCAATGTCAGATCAAGGAAACTTAGGAATTGCTAAAATCTTAGAGCTCATCTTTGAAAGAAAACTGACAAAGCTTGCCCAAACTTGGTAATAATTTGAAAAATTTGCATGCTATTACCAACTCTGAATTTTGAATCAGAAAGAAAATGTTATATGCCATCAACTTAAAAGTGATCAGCACTGTTAGTAGAAAGACTGGTTTATCTTTCCTTTATAGAAAATGGTGTTACAAAATCAATATCCTAAAATGAGGCAAGGCAATCATCATTGATTGGCTGAAGATGAACATACAAGCAGATATCATGACAAAGTTGTGTCAAGAAATTCATTAGTAAAAATAGTATGTGAAAAAGTAAAAATAACATGGATCATGGAAGAAAAAAACTGGCCATCTGTTATCCACAGGAAGGATAGGGGGAAGATGACAGAGCCTAAGGCAACAAAACCAGGAAACAGAGATTCTCCTATCTTCCGCTTTGGAAGATCAAAACCCATCTTCTTTGACAAACCTTGGCCTTCTCACTCAATGAGAGACTTTGTTGTCTACATTCAAGGGCTGTCAGAGACTTCGCTCATCAAGAGAAGAAACATTCCACTGCCCCAAGGACCAAGGTCACCTCGACCCAGAAAAACACTGTGCGCTCAGAGGTGCAGAGAAGACTTTGGAGAAGGGGTTCTGGACAGGACACCGCCCCCTCCCCCCAATCTGGCTGCATGTCATGGTTTCCAAGCATATGGACTGGGTTCACTTTGCAGCGACTCTTGGCCCCGTGGCCCCACTTCATTCTGAGTCTATTTAAATACGGTTTTCAAACCCCTTCCCCAAAGCCTATCATAACCCTCTTCCTCCATTTGGTGACTCACCCATCTCCCTGGCTGCAGGGAGCCAGTAATAGTGACTGGTGGCTCCAGATCTGTTCTTGGAGCACTGACTGCACCATGACATATGTTATTTTTCTCGATTTTGTAAATGCCTGGATATTTATCAGCATTTTAGAATTTGTAGTAAGCTCTGATTTATTTTCTCTTTCTAAATAAGACAGCTTTTGTGCTTAGTTTGGTATTGGTAATACCAATGTGGTATTTTTCATAAAGACCGTTCCCTGGACTGTCCAGGCTTAGACTCAGATTCAGCTGTTTGACTTTTAAACTTCCAGCCAGTGGTGGTGGTGGTGGTGGTTTAGTCGCTAAGTCATGTGTCTGGTTCTTGGGACCCCATGGACTGGACCCTGCCAGGCTCCTCTGTCCATGAGATTTTCCAGGCAAGAGTACTGGAGTCAGTTGCCATTTCCTTCTCCAAGGAATATTCCTGACCCAGGGATCAAATCTATGTCTCCTGCACTGGGAGGCAAATGCTTTACCTCTGAGCCACCTGGGAAGCCCCACAAGGAAGATACCTCCCCATAAATCTGTCTTAAGTTGAAAATATTAGCAGTTGCATATGCATTTAATATACCTAACATAAACATTGATACAATGAACATGAACTTGGGCAAATGCCAGGAGACAGTGAGGGACGGGAAGGCCTGCCGTGCTGCAGTCCATGAAGTTGCAAAGAGTCGGACACAACGGAGTTACTGAACAACAAGAACAACAAACATCATAACTTACCCCATCCCACCTTAAACGGACGTCCCTCTGTCAGTGGTGGAGGCCCTACATCACAGACGCCTGTCTGCCACACTGTAGAAGGCCACCTGCACAGTTTACTATGTTCTTTTTAATAAGATATTTCTCTTTTTTCCCCCAAATCAACTTATATTTACTGCGTGCCTGTAATATGTCAAGTTCCGCACCAGGCTTTCATGTAGTTCATTTTCCACTTGAACAATTTAAAATACATATTTGCATAGAGTAGACAGCAGCATGGTGTTTACTCAGAAAAATAGAGCATTTCCCCATCCAGTCAATTATACACGGGCCATGAAACATGGAACCAAAAACTATAGCCTCAGTAAAATGGATGCTTTTCTGGAACTGTGGGAATTAAAACAAAATTGCATCAAGAAGTACATGCTGGCCCCCCGGCAGGTGAGCAGCCTCTGCAGGAAAGACATCAGCTCTGTCCTCAGTAAGTTTCGAGGATGTTCTAGGTATGGAGCACGGATGGACAGAGCAGACCAGGAGCAGAGGCAGGTTGTGGCATTGTCCAGTGACAGCCAGACAACAGTGATGGCATGGCTGGCTTCCCGGGGTGCCTCCTCTGGGCCCATTCTCAGCACTAAACATGAGCCCTCCTGATAGCATCCCATAGTCACTCTCCTCACTTTGGAGCCCAGCAAACTGGCTCACAAGGGAAGTATCCCAAGGCAGGGAGGAAGAATGGGAACCAAGGACCCGTGCCAGCAAGGGACAGAGTAAGGACTTGACTGGTGAGGGGAGGGCTCTGCCGTGTGTGCTGGGCCTGCCACCAACGTCAACTCAGGAAGGAAGACACCGTGTTCTCAAGCTTGTGTCAACAACAGAAAAGTAACAGGAAGGCAACGCTTCCCACAGCAGGGTTTAAGCCAGCACGTGGCCAGTAATGACCTCAAGGACAGCACTGATGCGTAACTCCCATCAAAGCAGCCCATTCGTATCTCATGACCTCACCGAACTTACAGCGCATGGTCCCACCTCGGATGCTGACCCTGGTACTGCCAGGATGCAGGGCATTTGCACCATCACACAGATCCCTCTTGTCGGCTTTTTACAACAGCACTGACTTCCCTCTGGCCCCACCTCCTCCTTGCTGCTGCTGTTGCTCAGTTGCTCAGGAAAGTCCAACTCTCTGTGACCCATAACTATAGCCCATGAGGCTCCTCTGTCCATGGGGATTCTCCAGGAAAGAATACTAGAGTGGGTTGCCATGCCCTCCTCCAGGGGATCTTCCCAACCCCGGGATCTAACCCCTGTCTCTTATCTATCCTACACTGGCAGGTGGGTTCTTTACCACTAGCACCATCTGGGATGCCCCCGACCTCCTCCTTCATCCCTGATAAATGTGAAACTCTTCTATTTCTATAATTTTATCATTTCAAGAAGGTGACAGCAATGGAATCATGATGCTACATGTAGTATGTAATCTTCTGGGATTAGATATTTTTGTGCTGTATAATTCCCCTGAGAATTCAACCAAACTGTATCAATAGCTGCTCCTTTTCACTACTGAGCAGGTAGCAACAGAGTGGAGGTTCCACACTCTGCGTAAACATTCAGAAGTTGAATGACTCACAGCTGGTTGTTTCTAGTTGGAGGGACTGTGAATGAAGGAAGGCTGCTATCAATATTCCTGCACAGATTTTTCTGTGAACATAAATTTTCATCTTTCTGGGATAAAAGCCCAAGAGTGCATTTGTTGGATCCCATGTAAGTTGTATGTTTGGTCTTACAGGACGTGCCACACTGCTTGCTGGAGTGGCTGCATTATCATACATTTCCAATAGCAGTGCCCCAGGGACCCAGTTTTTATGCATCCTTGTCAGCACTTGATACTGTCATTATCTTTTATTTTAATTGCTCTGATAGGTGTGTCATAATATCTCACTGTGGTTTTAACTGGCATTTTCCTATGGTTAAGAATGCTGAAATTTTTTTCATGAGCTTTTTTGCCATCTATATATACTCTCTTGAAAATCTCTTTCCTCCATCGAGTTGCTTTTGCACCTTTGTCAGAAATCGGTTGGATGTATGGAGTGGGTCTCTTTCTGGGTTCTCTACCATGTTCCAATCCAAGTCAGTCAATCAGCTAATACTTGCCTTTAATACCTTAGATATAAACTAGACCTTCATACTGGGTAGAGTGACTTTGCTCACTTTAATATTTTTTTCAAAATTGTCTTATTCCCGGGACTGTGATATTGCATACAGATTTTAAAATGTTTGTCTGAGCCTATAAAAAACCTTACTAGAACTAGAATGTCCAAAACAAATCTATGAAAAAGATGGGGAAAATTGGAGGACTAACACTTTCCAATTTTGAAACTTACTACAAATCTACAGAATTAAGACAAGATGGTCCTGATAGAAGTGTAGCAATTTAGATCAATCGTCTAGAACTGAGCTCATTTATTCACCCAGTCATGGATCCATCCACCCATCCACCCATCCATCCACCCATCCACCCATCTATCTACCCACCCATCCATCCATCCACCCATCCATCCACCCATCTATCTACCCACCCATCCATCCATCCACCCATCCATCCATCCATCCATCCACCCATCCATCCACCCACCCATCCATCCATCCATCCATCCACCCATCCATCCACCCACCCATCCACCCACCCATCCATCCACCCATCCATCCACCCATCCATCCACCCACCCACCCATCCATCCACCCATCCACCCATCCACCCACCCATCCGTCCATGCATCCATCCACCCATCCACCCATCCATCCACCCATCCAATGACCATAGTTGTGTATCTACTGCAGCCATGAGCTCTGCTGGGCTGCTCCTCTGGGTGGGGATGGGTAGGGACCCAGCATGATATCTGCTGGGCTGCTCCTCTGGGTGGGGATGGGTAGGGACCCACATGATACAGCATTGCAGGTAGAGGGCACACAGGTGGGGAGCAAAGAGAAAGCCTTTCAAGCTCAGGCGATCTGCGTCCTAGGATATTTGGCAGTACCTGGAGGCATATTATCTGTCATGACAGAGGTGCCATTAGCTAGTGTGGCAGCCTTATCCTACAATGGGCATGACAGCCCGTGACAAGAATGATCTGGCCTCACTTGTCCATAGCGCTGAGGCTGAGACCCCTGCCTGAGTGACAGATGGCAGCTAGTCAGACAAGAAGAGGCTGAGAGGCTGTGGGAAGCAGTGTGCCCAGAGCATGTGTCCACACGCAGGGGCCTTGGGGAGCTGAGACGGAGAGGTGAGGCCCCTGAGGGCCAAGATTCTCAACTGTCTTTTTTTTTTTTTTAAATTTTCAGTGGAGTATGCTGCTGCTGCTAAGTTGCTTCAGTCGTGTCCTACTCTGCGCAACCCCATAGACGGCAGCCCACCACGCTCCCCCGTCCCAGGGGGATTCTCCAGGCAAGAACACTCCAATGCATGAAAGTGAAACGTGAAAGTGAAGTCGCTCAGTTGTGTCCAACTCTTAGCGATCCCATGGACCGCAGCCTACCAGGTTTCTCCATCCATTGGGATTTTCCTGGCAAGAGTACCAGAGTGGGGTGCCATTGCCTTCTCTGTAAGTGGAGTATAATTGGTTTAAAACACTGTATAAGTTTCAGCAGTACAGCATAGTCAATCAGTTATACATATACATATATTCACTCTTTTTTTCTCTTTTAGAATTCTAAGGAAAAATATCAATAACCTCAGATATGCAGATGACACCACCCTTATGGCAGAAAGTGAAGAGGAACTAAAGACCCTCTTAATGAAAGGGAAACAGGAGTGAAAAAGCTGGCTTAAAACTCAGCATTCAAAAAGTGAAGATCATGGCATCCGGTCCCATCACTTCATGACAAATAGATGGGAAAACAGTGGTAACAGTGACAGACTTCATTTTCTTGGGCTCCAAAATCATTGCAGATGGAGACTGCAGCCATGAAATTAAAAGACGCTTGTTCCTTGGAATAAAAGCTATGACAAACCTAAAAGAAGGTGAAGTCTCTCAGTTGTGTCTGACTCTTTGCAACACCGTGGACTGTAGCCTGCCATGCTCCTCTGTTCATGGGATTTTCCAAGCAAGAATATTGGAGTGGCTTGCCCTTTCCTTCTCCAGTGGTTCTTCCCAACCCAGGGATTGAACCCAGGTCTCCCACATTGCAGGCAGACTCCTTACCATCTGAGCCACCAGGGAAGTCATGACCAACCTAGACAGCACATTAAAAGCAGAGACATGACTTTGCCATCTAGTCAAAGCTATGGTTTTGCCAGTGGTCATGTATGGATGTGAGAATTGGACCATAAAGAAAGCTGACCACCGAAGAATTGATGCATTTGTACTATGGTGTTGGAGAAGACTCTTGAGAGTCCCTTGGACTGCAAGGAGATCCAACCAGTCCATCCTGAAGATCAGTCCTGAATATTCATTGGAAGGACTGACGCTGAAGCTGAAGCTCCAGTACTTTGGACACCTGATGTGAAGAACTGACTTATTGGAAAAGACCCTGATGCCGGGAAAGATTGAAGGCAGGAGGAGAAGGGGACGCCAGAGGATAAGATGGTTGGAGGGCGTCACTGACTTGATGGACATGAGTCTGAGCAAGCTCTGGGAGTTGGTAATGGACAGGGAAGCCTGGTGTGCTGCAGTCCACGGGGTCAAAAAAAGTTGGACAAGACTGAGCCACTGAACTGACTGACTTTTTTCTTAGATTCTTTTCTCATGTAGGTCACAGCAGAGTACTGAGTAGAGTTCCCTGTGCTATACAGTAGGGCCTTATTAGTTATCTATTGTGTATGTGTCCATTCCAATTTCTCAACTGTCTTGAAGGCAAATGGGAGGTGAGAACAATTCTAAGTCGGGGAGGAGTATGATGAGACTACTTTCCCAAAACAGGAGCTGCTTGACAGGGGCAGTGAGTGGTTGGGGCAGCAGGTGGAGGGACCAGAGCTAGGGGTCCTGTAGGGGCAGGGGCCTACACTGCAAGCCAGGAAGCCCGGCACACATGGTTACTGTCTGATCTCCACACATTGTGCTACTGTACAAGCTGTCTCTTTTGAGATATTTTATTAATTCCTTTTTGTTATCATATTTTTCAGAAAATAGACCAGATAAAATGACAAAGACCTTAGTGGAGAAACCATGTCTGGTGTTATTTGTCAGGTTGAAGCTGGACTCTTCCTGATGTAAGAAACATTTCTAGAATCACAGTGTAGCCAGAGATCAGGACCTAGAACCCAGGAATAGCTGGAAGCCGGTTCCAACCCTCCCTTGGTCAACAGAATTCTATAGGAGCCCAGTTTCTGCCCTCGGCTCTGACCAACCAAAGAAAATATCTAACTGAACCCAAAGCAAAATCAATTTCCCCTTTTAATTTTAATTGAAACTTTCAGCTGGCACGAGCATTGAAAAATGAACTTCATTCCCTGTTTGTAATATTAAAGGGAAAATTAATGTAATTAAAAAGTGATCACTGCACATTGTTCTCAAATTTCCCTCCTGAATTATTAACACAAGCAATCCCACCCCTTGGTGGCCATGTTAGAGCATTGGTATTTCCAGTTTCTGCCTCTCCTTTGCAGCCCTTCTTCTTTAGGATACTTACCCAGATTGACCTTTGTGTATCTATAGCAGGGGCTATAATTCGTGTGGTTGCCAACCCTGAGATTAAATGAGACTCTTTCCTGCTTCAACAAAGAGTCAGCTCATTTCTCCTTATAAGAATTAATGAGCAAAGGTAATGTCTTCATCACAGGATTGAGTCTGAACCCCTGCATGGAAGATACATTTTTATCCAAGCTAATACTCTCTGCCCAGATGATTTTTCATGCTGTTGTAAAATTGAGCAAGGTTTCATAAAGGAACATGGATCCAGCTTGTAAATGAGGTTGCTAGGGAGTGAAATTATAAATGATAGAAAAAGTTAATCTTTCTTAGGTTAAAAAAATAATAAATCTCTGTAATTAAGGTGTTTCAATTTTTCCTTCCCAAGTTCAAATTGGATTTTGTATATAGAAAGATCTCACTTGGGCATACATAAAAATGTATCAGAACTGGCTTGTGAGAATCATTTAAGGAGATGTTAAGAGTCACAGCAGACTTATATACAGGCGGAAATGCACAGCGAGGTTCTCTTGGGAAATTCCAGAGAATGTGGCTTGTCTTTCAGAGTGTACATCTTACTTTATTTGGCTTGTAACAGAGAGAACCCTCCTTTACCAAGAGGAAGCCATTCCAGGTGGCGTGGCATCTTTGTCTCTCCAGCAACAAACCATATAAAGCAAGATATAAGAATTTAGTTTCATGACTTGAGTTGGTATTATTGAGTTCTAGAGCCCATTTATAGCTGATAAATTCGGTCAAGAAAAAAAAGTCTTTTTGAAGAGATGAGAATCAGTGGAATCATCACTGACCTCCTGGGTCTGGAAAGACCAGGAATATTGCTGTTATCCCATGAGAGTAGTGACCATCTGCTTCCTGAGCAAGAATCAGAGGAAAGCCCCTTCATCTTGGCATTGGAGATTTGTTTACAAGTTTGCAGTAAACAGAATCGTAAACAAATCTGGGCCAGCTGGCCAGTTCTCCTGATCCTGCTGCTGATCAAGCCGACAGACCTGCTGAGGAGATACTGGGATGCTGAGATGCTGGGATGACCTCTGTCATTTTCTGCTAGTGTCAAGGTCATGTCCATGTGGTCTCTCCAGTCAGGTACCCAAGCATCTTATGTGATAACTCAGGGCTCCCCAAAGTACAAGCCATCTTCTGGAAGCGTAAGCCTAGAACTGGTACCACATCGCTGCCTCTGATTTTATTGCTTATAAGGCTTCACAGGGCCAGCCCTGACCCATACATGAGGGTGTGTGCCTCAAGGCATGGTTCTGCGAGAGACACTCATCCAGTCTACAACTGTGGCCCTGCCAGGGGATGGGAGGTCTCTCCTCATTTCCCAAAGGAGGGCAGCTTGTCAGTCTCTCCAGAAAGGAGCCACAGGAGTTCCCTGGGGCCCTTCTGACCAAGGAAGACCAAGGTCATCCCAGAGGGAGAACCCTCTGCCAGCCTGTTTCTCACGCATCCCGGAGGACAGAGAGTGGTGTGCTTTCCCTTGCGGTGGGGCTTATCCCTGCTCCAGAGGCTGCAAAAGCCTGGCAGGTCTGGGTGATGGGGGGGCCCTCTAGAATGAGTGGAAAAAATATTTCAACTCAGGACATTCAAGGCTGTGAGAGAGGAGGCCCAAAGTGAATAACAAAACGCTCGGCTGCTGTTGAACTCGAAGAAGAACGACAAGAAAATTTAATAGGAAACAGTAATGAGAAGCTTTAGGAGATGTCGTCAGGGCACCAAATTACTCTCAGGAACTAAAAGTAGGCGAAACAATTGAGTTTTCAATTAAAACGTGTAACAGATGAAGTGAGAGAGAGAGGGAGACGATTACAGCAGACAATTGAATTACAGAGCTGGAGAACAAGCAGTGGAGACAGTCTGTAGCACGGAGAACACACACACACACACACACACACGCACACTCAGAGGTATGGAAGCCTCAGGGGGAAAGAGCAAAGGCCTGGGGGCCAAATTCCGGATACCCAATATATGAGCGATAGTCTATAGCAAACTAACAACCAACCAACCAAAAGCAATGGGTGCAAGGAAAGTAATACTGAAAGATTCAGAGCAAGCCGTGAGCATGTCTACAAAACAGAAGCAGACTCCAGACCCAGAAAACAAACTTGTGGTTGCCAAGGGGGAGGGGGAGGGGAAGGGTGGAGCGGGAGCTTGGGATTAGCAAACTAATATATAACATGTAGGATGGACAAGCAAGTCCTCATATATGCTTTAGTATACAATAGTTGTTCTGTTTCTGACTTACTTCACTCTCTATGACAGACTGTAGGTTTAGCTTGGTGCTCTGAGATGACTTAGAGGGGTGGATTAGGGGACAGGGAGGCACAAGAGGGAGGGGGTACATGTATATATGCAGTATATATGTGGTTGATTCACCTTGTTGTACAGCAGAAACTAACACAACATTATAAGGCAATTATACTCCAATCTAAAAATATTTATAATAAAATTAAAAGCAAAACAACAACAACAAAGAAACCAAACCAAAACAACAAGGTCCTACTGTATGACACAGGGATCCATATTCAATATCCTGGGATAAACCATAATGGAAAAGAATATGAAAAAGTATACACATATGCATGACTGAATCGCTTTGCTATACAACAGAAATTAACACGTTGTAAGCTAGCAATAGTTGAATAAAATTTTAAAAAGTAGAGTGAGCCATGAGATGTTTAAAAGCACTCTGCTAGCCCATGGGTGGTCATTATGGAGCTGGTGTCTCTCATGCACGTGGAGGAGTCCTCTCTGTGTGGGTATTTCTGGGCTGATGATCACTGGTCAGTTCCCAACGGGCCACATGCTCGGGCTCAGGGCTTCCCTGGCAGCTCAGCTGGTAAAGAATCTGCCTGCAATGCAGGAGACTCTGGTTCAATTTCTGGATTGGGAAGATCCCCTGGAGAATGGATAAGCTACACACTCCAGTATTCTTGGACTTCCCTGGTGGCTCAGCTGGTAAAGAATCTGTCTGCAATGCGGGAGACCTGTGTTCGATCCCTGGGTTGGGAAGATCCCCTGGAGGAGGGCATGGCACCCCACTCCAGTATTCTTGCCTGGAGAATCCCCATGGACAGAGAAGCCTGGCGGGCTGCAGTCCATGGTGTTGCAAGGAGCCGGGCACGACTGAGTCACTAAGCACAACAACGGGGCACTGACTGGTAGAGCTGGTGTTGCTGGGACACCCTTCCACCCGCCCTTCCCACACCGAGCACTGACCACACTGAACATGCTCCCTACCCACACTCAAGGAAGTTCAGCTCTTACTTCAAGAGTACTGAGGTCTTTATGACATCAAAATAGTTTTTTGCTGAGCTAGAATGATCCAGGATCTTCATTAGGTCCTTAGGATAGATTGAACTAATGACCGTGAGTCCATGGCTACATGTATCCTCACTGTTGAATGGTGACGTTAAACAGTCTCCCATCCAGAGATGGAGCCTATCTCTCTAATAGCTGATATCTAATAGCTGATAGCTGTGTGAATTGCTTTGGCCAATGAGATCTTAACAAATGTGATGTTCACCAAGGCTTAAAAAGTACCTGGGCATCACTGCTCTGGCCCCCCAGGGTTCATGGGTACCAAGTCCAGACCAACCTCTTGAACAGTGGAAGATGCAAGCCAGCACCACCCCCCCTCCAGCCCACAGTCAGGCAGCTTGCAAACATGTTGGAAGCCATCCCAGACCACTGAGCAACCTCAAAATCCTCCTGCCGAGATGAACAGAATGACCCAGGTAGGTTCAGACAAAATTGCAGACCTACAGAGTCATGTGTTAGATAAATTCCTGTTTTTAAGTGACCAAGCTTTGTGCTGCTAGTCATGCAGCAGTGGACAACGGATACAGGGTGGCCTGTAGGTACACACAGCAGATGTCACCCCGGCAGCCCCCACCCTCGGCATCTATACTGGACACAGAGGAGTGGTACCCACACAGCCCTGGTCTCTACACAGGAGAGGTGACAAGTCGTACTGGAAGGAAAGCACCGGGGAACACAAGCCATTGACGGGGCCCCGCTGGACAGTCCAGTTGGCTGAAGACTATTCTAGAAGTGGTGTCGGAGCATAGACAGTCTGATAGGCCAATAGCATCTGGGCTTTTCCACCTTGCAGAGCACCTGCAAACCTGCTTTAGAACTATCTCTGCGGAGGTGGCCTAAAATCCTTTCCTGCTCTGGGTGGGGACTGTGTGGGAGCCCCACCTACAGGACAGGGGCAGCAGTCAGGGGGCTCAGCTCGGATGCTGCAGGGCTGGGTTCTTCTGGGCAAGGGTACCAGCAGAGCAGGCATGTGATCGGAACCCTGCTTCCTCAATCGGGTGGGAAACTAGAGCATCCAGGTTCTCTCTACTCAAGCAGGAAGTGTTCATCCCCTCATCTGACGTGACAACACATCTCTTGGCTGGGCTGGGGTCCTCAGGCTCAGCCATGGTCTGAGCCGCTGCTCCAGTGCCAACACGCAGGAGTGGGTCCAGTGCCTCACCTTAGCACCTTTCTCAGGTGGGATCACCAGCTGTGGAATAACTACAAGCTGCAGATCCCGTCCCAGGGCTGCTGAAGGGCCATGCTGGGGAGCACTGGGCTGTGGGCTAGAGGTACGACCTGCGACCTCTCACCACGATACTGACAGCCCAGCCCCAGCTATGAGCCTCACATCTTGTCAAGATCAACAGAGGTTGTTCCGAATTGCTTCCTTTAGTTCAAAATAGTTTGGAGAAGTCATCCATTTTCAAATTGTGAGCTGTTTGAAGTAGATAAACCACGTTCCCCTCCAGCCAAAAACTTCTAGAGTTTCTATCTTTTTAAAACCTATACATGCACAGAATTTAAAATAAATCTAGCAATGAATGTCGTCTTCATTACCATTGCCTTTGGGTCCCATCAAACAAAATTTCCTTAACGGAATTTTATTAAGGTCACCGTTGATTCCTCAGTCACTTCTCTGGGTAGAGGAGAAACCAGTTCAGTCTCTTCTCACTAGGGGAATGGAAAGCCAGGCTTTCCAGGTTTGATAGGGGGCTTCTTCTCTGAACCTTCTTCCTTGGGCTTTGCTGTGGGCTTGAGAGAGAAAATGTGCTAAGTTCCCAGCAGGCTGCAAACTCTGAGGGTCAAGGGCAAGCGAAACAAAGAGATCTTTTCATGCTTTCTATGTGCTCCATTTTGGAAACTCCTTTAAATATACAAGGATGCGGGCTGATGAGACAAGAAAGACCCCAAGGAACCCTTGTTTACTAAAGGCCCCTTAGCTGTTATCAGAAACACTCCAAAATCCTTCCCCTCCTGGTTATCATGCTTCCTGCTTCTCCCACAGAGGCACCACCAGCCGTGGCTACTTGCCTTGCCTGGGCACATCACTGAGTATCATGATGATGCTCAAATGCAGGGCAGAGGGACTTCCCTGGTAGTCCAGGGATTAAGATTTTACCTTCCAATGCAAGGGGTGCCAGTTCAATTTCTGGTCAGGGAGCTAAGATCCCACATGCATTGTGGTCAAAGAGCCAAGCTGCAAAACAGAAGCAATATTGCTAAAAATTTAATAAAGACTTTTTTTTTAGTTTTTTATTTTTTTAATTTTAAAATCTTTAATTCTTACATGCGTTAAAAAATGGTCCACACACACACCACAAAAATATCTTTAAAAAATTGCAGACCGGCTGTCCTGTTAATACGTTTAGAGTATGAGATCTCGGAATGCCATTTCATGACGGGCTCATATATTTCCTGTGGGTTATTGCTTTTTAACCTAGATCATCTTGGAGACAAATAGGTTTCATTTATATTCTAAACTCATGCAAAGGGCGGCCAAGCTTGCTATTTCAGGAGTCTGATTTATTTTACAGAAATTAGCATAACCACTAAAATCAAATCCATTCCCTGCCCCAGTGGGGCAGCTGAAGCGGCCCATTTACATGGCGAGAGTCCAGGAAAGCACCTCATTTTCCCGATGGCTGGTGTCTGTTATTTTGGATGGCCTTTTGTTATGTGCATGAAACCATCTCCCCAGCTGGTCCTCTCCCTTCACTCCTGAACTAGCAGTCATTGTTTCTTATTTAACAGGACATCTCCTTCTGATTTAGACGGTGATTCCTTTTTTTTTTTGGTTTGTTTATTGTAGTAAAATATCGTTGTACAATGATCATTGTAACAACTTTTAAGTGCAAAGGACAGAGGCATTGTCCATTTCCAATGTAGTGTAACCACTCATTTCCATTTCAAGAATGTTTTTATCTTCCCAAACTGTGCTCTGAATCCATGAAGCGGTAACTCCTTTATTCCCTCAGAAGTGGCATTACCCTAGGCTCTACCGCCTTCTGGTTTTTCCACTCTGACACGGAGCAGAGCACGAGTGACCAAAGGGTGAACCTTTGTAGATGTTCTCAAAAGCCTGCCCACATACCTGGATGCCCACTTGCTGTCCTCAAACTCTCCCATGAGTCCTTCTCTGAACACCTCTGGCTCCTCAGAGAGCTTGCTCCCCAAGCTGCCCGATGGTCAGGAGCCCCTCCTGACCTGGTGCACATCCTGGCGCATCCTCACACCCTGGAGCACCCTTCAGCCAGGAGGGACGGTAGGCTGCTGGATGCCGGTGCAGAGTAAAACCCTTCCCTTCAGCCTTTCAGGCAGGTCTGGGACACATGCCACATTATCCCTGGGACCTCTAGGATCTTACGTGAGCTGCCCATGATGGTGACCTTCTCTGTCAGTTTCCCGCACATGATCAGGGTCCCCCAGGTAGCAGACACTGGGAGCAAGGTAGCACTTCCTGCAGTTTCTTGGGGGCAATGGCTGTAAAGAGCAATGAGGGGAAGAAGCAGGTTGGGCAGAGCAAGGACTCTGCCGTGCAGACCCCACACCTCTGACGAGAAAGGGTCAGCCGGGCTGCGATGTCATGCTTCTGGTGAGAGAGGACCTGAGATTTGCATCCATCTCCGATGCTCTTTTCCACAGTGGTTTGTGCTACCATGAGCTAACTCCATTTCCACCCAAGTTGAGGTTATTTGCAGGGAGGGCCCTGGTAACATGTCGGTCGAATAGATAAAGGGGCAGAGCTGAAGGAGAACTGTCATTGGCCACAGGACCATGGCAGGGGTTGTCTTCCCAGACACTCTGTCACTCTCTGGGGATGCATGGAGCCCTGGGCGGGTGTCAGGAGCGGGTGTCACAGGGAACCTGGCCAAGTTGTGCCCAGGGCTCTCAGGCCCCCTCATTAGATGTCACAGTCTTGCAAGGTGAGTTTCAGAAGACCCTCCAGAGGAGCAGGCCCACTTGGAAATCATGAGAGACTGAATCACTGCAGAGGAATTCCCATGCTTGCTGGGGGCTGAGCACCCGACATTGAGAGCTGCCTGGGGATCAGGGCAGTCAGAGCTGCGTGCTTGGGGGGCATGGGGTTTCCATCTCGTAAGACTGCCCCACAGGGCGCCTTTTCTACTGCATTTTCCCTTTATGGTCCCTAAATAAAAATGCCAGCCAGATGCAGATCAAACAAAAGGCATTTGAACACTGCAGGATTTGAGACAGGCATCCAGCTATTAGGAGGTGATTGCCTAAAAACATCAGTTAAGAGCAAGGTTTCCAATTTCCATACATGCTCAGCTTTGTCCCACAGGTTATTAGAACAACAAGCCCAACACTGCAAAGCTGTTCACCTGCACACACCCTGAGTGCTTGGAAATGGAGACCAGCTTCTTTAATCACAGTGGCATGGAGCAAATGTCTGTTTCTCAGAGGAGCTGATTTTAAAGGTAGCTTGAAATTAGGTGACTCCAAGGCCCACGTGGGTGTCCCGGCAGCAGCCATGTACCAGGGTGACTTCCCGCGTCATGGACCGCAGTGCAGGGAAGGTTGAAATAATGAGGGGGTTGGCTCTCCCTTCACTTGCTTCCTTAGTCTTTAGAATTCATCGACGCAATTAAGTCCTGATTGTTCCTCCATGCCGGATGCTCTGAGACACGAATTATAAGCAGTAAGCCTGCAAACTGAGTGATAACCCCTGGCCACTTGGGAATGACCCCAACAGAAGCCTCCTCAGAAGGAGAGCCAGGTTCCTCCCAGTCCTCTCTGCTCACCCATCTCAGCTCAGGTCATGTCCAAGCACAGGTCCTCGGCTCACTTTCTCTTCCCCGCGGGAGACAAAGGGGATGAGGAAATGGGGCATGAAGATGGGTTGTCTGTGGGAGAAGCAGAGCTGAGTGAGAAGAGAAAAGAGGACCATCCCAGACACAGGAACAAAAAAGGAGGAAGGGGAGGAGAAAGAGGAGGCAGGGGAGGGGGAGGAGGGAGAGAGAGGGAAGAAGGAGGGGGAGAGAGGGTGGAGGGGGAGGAGGACAGGGAGGAGGAGGGGGAGGGACACAGGCTGTGCTCATCACGCTGCCCAGGACGAGCACACTTCCCCTCTCTCTCTACCAGCTTTACTGTTACCTTGACGTCAAACAAAGCATACTTTTCTAAGTTTGCTCTTTGAAAAATCCTATAATTATGGTAACAGTGACAGCTTGACTCAGTGCAGTGCTTCATTCACTACGACATACTTGCGATGGTATCTTACTGTTTTCGGGTACAGAATGAGCCACATTGTGGGCCCCCAGGAAGCTGGGTTATATGAAAACTGCAGGGTGGAGTCCACCCTCATCCGAACAAGAGAATGCCTCCGGGTGACGCTCTTAGGGGCTAAGAGGTATCCGATGAGGAGCCCCAAACTCAGCAGCTTAGAACATCACTAATGCTGCTCCCAGGGCTGGGGGGTGGGTGCTCAGGGAAGGCTGGGCTGTGTGATTCTCTCCCCGGCTGGAGCTGCAGTCCTCTGCAGACTCACAGCAGACAGCCCTCCCGGCCTCTCCAGCAACCCCTGGGGCAGTTGGACGTGTTACAGGGCATCGGGAACCCCCCTTCCCCAGAGCACACATCCCAGGAGAGCAGGTGGTAGGTGCGTGCCCTTCTTCCACCCCCGCTGAGTCCCTTTCTCCAGTGTCCGGTGCTTTCTGTTCATGACAGATTCAAGGAAGAGCTCCACAGACCCCACTTCCCAATAGCAGGAGCAGCAATCACATGGGACTCTATTTTATAATCACCAAGAGATGGCCCCAGGCCAGTTCTGTCCGAGGACTAGGATCCCAGGTACTTCTCTGCTCTACAAAAGTCTGAATCTTGAGGAGCAAAGCACACAGGATGGGGGCTCTTCCCTGGTGGTCCAATGGCTAAGACTCTGTGCTCCCAATGCAGGGGGCCCAAGATTGATTCCTGGTCAGGGAAATAGATCCCACACATCACGACTAAGACCAAGCACAGCCAAATATATAAATGAATACATTAAAACGCGTGCGCGCGCGCACACACACACACACACCACACGACGTCCCACCATGGGGCTGAAGCTCTGTGTTTTTAAGTAGGTTAACATTTAGGTACCTTCCTCGCATGGACTATTAATTAATGCATCTTCTGTTGAGTGGCGGGAAGAAACCAGGGATGGTGAATGGGGGAGCGGAAGGGGAAGGGATTCTGTGTCTGCATGCATGGAAGTGAGGGCTAGACATGGAGCGACTCAGGACTGCCTCTCCTCTGCCTTACATGCCTCAAGAAGGAAACGCTCATCTCAGACAGAAGTTGCATGGCTGGCATCTGGTCCTGGCCAAGAAGCCAGCACAGACAGTGGCCCAGGCGCAGCCCTTCACACCAGCCCTAGCCCCACTGATGAGCATGGGCAGCCACAAGTGCACGTCCTTGTAGAACCAGCTGTACACTTCTCACATTCTTCCTTATTAAGGTAAGTGCTGCAAGTGGGCATGTATGTGGCTGGTGTGATGTAGCAGTGGGAATATGTAGATCCTGCCTTCAAGGGGCTCACAGCCCAGCAAATGAAGCCCAAACTGCAAACCTGCGAGCCCACTGAGAATTGCCAATTTTTCCTGGAAGAGTGTTTCAGGAAAGCCTTCTCCGAGAAGGTGAAATCTGAGCTTAATCCTGTAAAGTTTGCCTGCATCTCAGTATGCCTGCCTAGTGTGCTGAGATGGGGGTGAGGAGGGGACTCGAAAAAAAGACAGCTACTAGCTGGGGGTTTTGTCTGAGCAGCCAAAGAGGGAGGAAAGGGCAAGGTTCTTCCGAGTTCTGCCACCTCTGGTGTTCCAGGCAGGTCCTCCCCCACAACACAAGCAGGCCGTAGCCCTGGTTAGCTCCCAAGAAGTGAAGAAGGGTGGCAGATGGAGCTGCCCAGGGTCCCAAAGCATCGTTCTCCGACTCTGCTTCACCCCAGTTCTCTCCTTCAAAGCCACCAGGACTTGGGACGCTCCAAGATTGTCATAAGTTCTCTAACTATTGGCAAATGTAGTTTCCTACTGACTCCCAGGTTGCTTTCCCTTTGGTCCAGTTCTGCCCTTGGGGGCACAGAGGGAAGCCTAATTAACTGTCCCCCAAGTCAGCCCTCTCACACTCACCAGTCATCACCGTATTCACCCCAGTCTGGACCTGTGTTGTGTTGTGTTATGCTTAGCTGCTCAGTCGTGTCCGACTCTTTGCGACCCCGTGGCTGTAGCCCTCCAGGCTCCTCTGTCTGTGGGATTCTCCAGGCAAGTATCCTGGAGTAGGTTGCCATGCCCTTCTCCAGGGGATCTTCCCAACCCAGGGATCAAACGCAGGTCCCCCACATTGCAGGCAGATTCTTTACCATCTGAGCCATCAAGGAAACCCAATCTGGACCTCTTTGGCTCAAATTACTTCTACTTTCAGATATACGACATAAGGCTGCCTCCAAACATGTCTCGATTCATACCTATCTCTTCATCCAGAGGACCAGGCTTTTATAATGGTGCAAATTAATTCCAGTCAATGAACTGTGTTTTGTCTCCCTTGTGTCTATTTAAATAATTGGAGGTGGCAAGTTCTGATTTTGAATTTGACTTAGCTTACAGGAGCTCTGACCATCTTGACAGCTGCTTGGAAATTGCTCTGACTCAGGCTGAGTTGTGGCAGATAAACACCCAGCCACAACCTTGGCGATGCTGCTGTAATTGATTATCGCTGGTGAAAGAGTGGTCTGTGTAAATGGCTTGAATGAGCCTGAGACACTTAGGATATATCGTTCAGCCACAGGGACGCTGATCCGCACCAAAGTAAAGCAAAATAACCTCATT
This sequence comes from Ovis aries, assembly GCF_016772045.2. NCBI lineage: Eukaryota > Metazoa > Chordata > Mammalia > Artiodactyla > Bovidae > Ovis > Ovis aries. Next base: position 41,809,001 of record NC_056066.1, read on the forward strand.
ATTAACCCAACAGTGGAGCTGGCTCTTGCCTCCCAATGAGTGGTAGTGCCATTCTTGCTGTCACTGATAATTTTGGAAACCATTAGCCGAGCAGAGATTATTATTTCAAAAAAGGACAGACAGGTGGTGGCTCTCGCCTTCTTTCCAGGAGCTGAGAGGTCAGCATGCTTGTTTTCAGCTAGAAAGGGGTTAAAGGTCAGGAGAAATTGGAATTATTGCCATGCAAGGAGCCCACTTGGTGCAGCAACTTGATGGTGTCATGTGTGGGATCGGCAAGCTAAGGCACTGAGAACTGAGAGTAGAGTAGAAACACGAGCATTTTTAGATATAATTTAAATTTCATATTTTTTAGTTTGAGGTACATGTTTTTCATAATGTGTTAATAGCTATCAAAGTAATACACAGCAAAAAAATTAAAATAGAAAGGTCCATGGATACACAGTAAGAGACATAGTCCCTGCACACCTCAATTCTGTCCCCTACTCTTCAACTCCTTCTGTTATGCATTCTGGTGGTTACCACCGAAATGCTCACAGCCTATTCTGCTATTTCATGCATCTTAAAATAATTTTCAGGCTTCCCAGGTGGTGGTAAAGCACCCCCTGCTGATGCAGGAGACACAAGACATGTGGGTTCAATCTCTGGGTTGGGAAGATCCCTTGGAGGAGGGCATGGCAACCCACTCCAGTATTCTTTCCTGGAGAATCCCATGGACAGAAGAGCCTGGTGGGCTACGGTCTATAGGATTGCAAAGAGTTGGACCCAACTGAAGCAGCTGAGCACGCACACGCACACCCAGGTCCATAAAAGCAGAACACAGGGAGAGAAGGGGGCAGGGAGAGGACAGAACCCTGGGTCCCTGCGCTGTGCCATCTGATGCCCGGTTGGCTGTGATGTGTGTGGCACCTTGGTCTATTCCTGCTAAACCCCTTTTGAGTATGTGGTAGGTTTTCCATGAAAGCAGCGGAGAGACATGCTTAGCAAACTCTCAGAGTTCACACGAGAACAAAGCGACAGAGCAGGAGCTGGACTGCAAGGCCGCTCTGACTGCAAGCCAGAACTCATCCAATAAATTACCATGAGCCAGTTGAATTTGGAAGCATTGCCTGACTTCTTTCAGCTTTTGTTGCTCAGTCGCTCAGTCGTGTCTGACTCTTGGCTACCCCTGGTCCTCAACCATCCCTGTCCTTCACCATGTCCTGAAGTTTGCTCAAACTCATGTCCATTGAGTCAGTGATGCCATCCAACCATCTCATCCTCTGTCGTCCCCCGCTCCTCCTGCCTTCAATCTTTCCAAGAATCAGGGTCTTTTCCAACAAGCCAGCCCTTATAGTCAGGTGGCCAGAGTATCGGAGCATTAGCATCAGTCCTTCCAACGGATATTCAGAGGATTATAAAGGAATAAATAAAAGGAATAAAGGAATCCAATTTCTTTAGGATTGACTGGCTTGATCTCCTTGCAGATTTATGAACTGACATTTTCTGGGATGAAATTTTCTTTCACATCTATGATCATTACAAATAAAATCTAGAATAACGTCCTGCTTAAAGTGAAGTCACTCAGTCGTGTCTGACTCTTTGTGACTCTATGGACTGTAGCCTACCAGGCCCCTCCGTCCATGGGATTTTCCAGGCAATAATACTGGAGTGGGTTGCCATTTCCTTCTCCAGGGGATCTTCCTGACCCAGGGATTGAACCCAGGTCTCTTGCATTGCAGACAGACGCTTTACCCTCTGAGCTACTTAAGGTCCTGCTTAGGCTGATACAAAGTTAATAACTTTGCAGAAACGTATGTCCAAGGGCCAGTTTGGCAGCTGGTCCTTACATCAGCAGAGGCTGGAGATCTTCCCTCCTGGAGAAATGAGGACCTGGCAATGCTGTCAGTTCTCAGAACCTCCGAGGAGGGTGCAGCTGCCACAGTGTCAAGAGAAGGGACTTCACTCTTGGTGGGTCTCTGTCATCAGATCGTTTCCCCATAACTGAAGGGGAGATTTATCAGTGGCAGAAATAAATTGCATTATATGCCAGCTCTGTCTTTGCAGTCCTGCACATTCTGTCTGTGTGATAACCTGCTATGATTATGTATGAACTTCTAAGTGGGAACAGAGGAGACTTAATTCCATTAAATTTCCCTGGAGATGGGGAGTCTGACTCAGTTCCAACACAAAGCTTCTGTTTGTTATTAAGCTTTAGTGTTTGGAGCACTATTTTGCAGAGTTGTTGATGGTGCCTTGATGAGATTTTTCAGTTTATGTAACCAGTCCAGGCTCCCCACACTCACAAATGTGAGATGTGGCAACACAAAGAACTTTCTTCCTTCTGAATGAATAAAAGGCCCTGCTTTTCCTGCTCCCCAGTCTAGGGGATGTGATCTCATGTAATTTCATTTTCCCTCTTTTCCACAGACCAGATTCTTTCTACTAATGCAGAAGTTCTACTAACCACAGGCACAGTTTGCCGATGATCTTGAATCACATGGTTTTGCAAAGGATGTGAAAAGTGGCAAACGCCATATAGAATCAAGAGACAAGACAAGGGCTCTGGTTTAATACACAGACTTTTTCTTGGCAATGTCGTCATGGCTGTGTGACCCTTGGGGTGCATAACAGAAACCCAGTGAAGGATCTACACCTTACAAAAATTGGGGCGTGCACCATTCGTAAAGACTTTATTGTATTCGTTACAATATTGCTTCTGTTTTATGCTTTGTGCTTTGTTGTTTTTTTTCTTTAAGTGATGATGCATGTGGGATCTTAGCCCCCTGACCAGGGATCAAACTTGCACCCACTTTATTTACTGGAAGGTGAAGTCCTATCTATTGGACTGCCAGGGAAGTCCCAAGGATCTGCAGATTAAGAGGATTGGTTCTATTGACCTGAGACATGGTGGGTGAGAAGTTGACAGGGCTGGGAGCAACAGGAGGTCACCCATCCCCTCTGCCTGGCATTCTTGGTCATGCCCTCCTGTCTCAACACACCTGCTTTACCTTTCTCTGCAGACTGCCTCTGCCACACGCTGACCGGTGCTTTCCTGTGACCCCAGCGTCCACAGCCTGAGTCAAGCAAGTGTTGAGCTCAGGTCTGCACAAATGATAGTACCTCTGTCCCTACTCACACCTCAGAGGGAGGCTTACCTGGATGAGCCAGAGACACATCCGCCTTGGATCACCTCAGCCTTGGTGGAGGAGTGGGTGTCCCGAGGAGTAGGTTGGTTTCTTCCCCACCATAGCCTTCCACGATGGAGGAGGGGAGTTAGCAATGAGTGCTAGGGGAAGAATAATGTCTCCCGGGCCTTCCCTGCTGGTCCAGTCGTTAAAACATCACACTTGTACTGCAAGGGGCATGTGTTCCAGCCCTGGTCGGGGAACTGAGATCCCTACATGCTGTGCGAGGTAGCCGAAAAAGGGAAAAGATTGCAAAAAGCAGAGGAATGTGTCCACAGGTGCCCGTGTCCTAATCCTGCATCCGTGAATGTCACCTTCCATGACAGGGGGACCTAGCAGGCGTGCTTAAGTGTTGATTTGGGAGATGACCCTGGACTTAGGCAGGTGGCCTGACATCAACATAAACTCCTCATAGGAGGGAGGCAGGAGGGTCGGAGGCAGAGAGGCCGATGAGACCATATAATCAAAGGTTGGGGTCTTGTGATGAAGAGCCACGGACACCTCTGGAAGCTGGAAAGGCAAGGACCAGGTTTGCCTGTGGAGGAGGGAACCAGCCCTTCCAGCTCCTCCATGCGGCCCAGGGAGGCCAGTGACAGACTTCTGATCCCCAGAACTGTAATTTACTTTTGGGGTGGACATTATTGGAATCTGCAGGTGTAATCAAGCTGGAATATATGAAATGCATCCTTTGAATTGTATCCTTCATTTAGGTTTTTCTACAGTAATTTATCCAAAGGGTTTATGTGTGAGAGAAAAGGAGAAGAAGGGAGAAACATAAGGGTCAAACTGTCTTTATTTTTACTTAGAAGTGATTCTGGGTCTGGCGATAGCAGGGTTGTCCCCTGTTTTGAAGAGTGTGTGTAAAAAGCTCTACGGATATTGACTAGAAGCGACCGGAATCCCCGCAGGCTGCCCCATGTTCCAAGCCCTCATCTTCTCATGGTGTGAGTCACCATGAGGCTGAATGGCCCGAATGACTTAACAAGGGAAACTCTTCTTCCAGTTCATGTTCTCTATTGTGAAAACATCTGAGTCCCTAAAGTCAATCTCTGGCACCAAGTCTATGCCCTCCAGGCTGAGGACACCGAGGACCCAGGAAGACGTTGGGAGCACCCCATTCGGATGCTTGAAGCGGGCACTGACTGGGGCAGACATGTGCTTTAGAGGCAGGAAACACATCTGACCCCTGAGATGTGACCAAGGAGACCCTCAGAGCCCAGTAAGGGGTTCCGGCTCCTGGGGGCAGGATGAGGCTCATGGACTCGGTCTGTGATAGCTGTCTCGGACCAGGCCGCCAGGAGACGCCTGGAAGGGGAACTCGGACCTGTCCCAATCCAGGGTTCACACAGCACCTGCATGAACCAGGGGAGCGAGATGGGCTTTCTGAACACTTCCACTTTCATCCTCTTGCTGCAAAGAACCCCACCGGCTCCTGAGGGATTAGATTTGGGCTTTTTTAAAGTCTGTCCAATCTTACTGTAGACAAAGTCTGTTTTGCTGAATTATTTAGAATCAGGCAAGATCTTCCGAAAATTTTAATTTGTGGTGTATACACCCGTTCTTCACCTTTGCCTGAGAAAAAATCAGGTTCGACCAGAAGGAAAAGTTGAACTGTTGGGGATCTTTCAGGGATCATGAGTTTACTGTTCAGGAGAAGGTGGGGGGCCCGGGTGTAGATTGAGTCTAACAGCAAGGCTGGCCAGCACTGCACTCTTGGGGCTTCAAAGAAAGAGCCTGACTCACCAGGAGAAGACAGTCCAACAATATCCCTCCCACCAGGCACAGCAGGGCAGGGCAGGCTGTGATGGGAGTGCTCCTATGACATCCGGCCAGGTGCATGGAAACCTGAGGCTAAGAGCCAGCAAGGGGAAGAAACATTTCACACGTGTTTGGATAACAAGCTTGACTCAAGGCAGAGAAGCAGGGTATGGGGAACTTAACAAGAAAAACATCAGGAAAGCCATCCTTGTGGTCCTTCTCTGTGGTCTGAAATGTTTAGTTCATCATGAATCTAAGGATGTGGTTCTTCTGGGCACTCTGAGAACGCATGAAGGCATCTCTGATTCTCCAGTGATTTCTGGAGCCCTGTTACTGTTCAGTGGGTACAGCTCAGTGACACTGAATACCTTGTGATGCACAGGACAGGTGCGCATTCAGCAGAATAACAAACATCAGCTGTCACATCAGAAAACCCCAAATTCTCAGGGGCTTCAGCCAATACACGGTTATTTCCTGCTTTCAGGAATTCCATGAGAGTCTGGGGGCTCCTTCATCCTGGCTCCCAGGCCCCTCTGGATCACATGCCCAGGACACATGACCACAGATCACTTCTGCCTCCAGTCCTGGGGCCGGAAGCAATCACATGCCCACAGCGTGCCTGCCAGGGAAGAGGGAGACTCAGGGGGCACAGGAAGTTTCAGGGAGCCCACTTATGCTGATGTCTCCACAGAAGGGTTGTTCATATCCCTCCAGATATCCACTCTCTTGCCTGAGACCCAAAGCCTGGAAAAGCCTTCCAATCACCCGTAGGCTAAAACTGTACCATACTTCATGTGGAAACACAAGTTAATTCTAGCCCAGTTTTAACAAACACCGAGGCAGGAATTGGAAAACCAGGTAACTTGAGGAGAGGTGACACTGTGTTTTGAAACTTTCTCAGAAGCTGGTCACCAGCTTGGAAAACTATGGCACCGGTGAGAAACCTGCTAATATTTGCTTTGTGAATAAACACTCAGCTTTTGTCTTTTTCTGTGTGTCCATGGGTAATGCTGCACATGGGTGCAAGAAACTGATTCCTTAGGCCTAAACAGTTCTGGTTTGAAATACAGACAACTGTTATTTATCTTTGTATTATCGTTACGGGCATAGCTTTTGAAAAACTGCACATATGGGTAGATATATCATCTATTGATTTCATTTCAGGATAGAGATATGGGCACTGTGCTGTATTCATATTAAAGGGGTGCACAGGTCTCATGAGCTTGAGAACCACTGTTTCAGAAGGATTAACTCGGTGCTCCGTGATGAACTAGATGGGTGCGATGGGGGATGGTGGAGGAAGGTCCAAGAGGGAGGGGATGTGTGTGTACATACAGCTGATTCACTTCCTTGTACAGCAGAAACTAACACAACATTGCCAAGCAGTTACACTCTAGGGAACAACTTTTTTTTTTTTTTTAAATTTAAAGATGCTTTGGGCCTAATTTAATGCCAGTATGAGGGAGGAACCTGACAGGATAAATATGAAATCAGGGGAAAATGCACATTTAAAGAAGTCTGCAAAGGTAGAGACAGGAAAGCCCCTCAGAGAAGAAACTCTGTAGTCAGCCCAGTCCAGGAGTGACTGAAGGGCTTACTTGGTGGCTTAGATGGTAAAGAATCTGCCTGCAATGCAGGAGACCCAGGTTCAATCCCTGGGTCGGGAAGATTCTCTGAGAAGGGAACAGCAACCCACTCCAGGATTCTTGCCTGCAGAATTCCTTGGACAGAAGATCCTGAAGGGCTGCAGTCCATGGGGTCTCAAAGAGTCGGACGTGACTAAGCGACCTAGAATTCAAAATATGAAGCAGTGGCCAGAACAAGGACATCAAGGGTCTGGGCAGAGGTAAAAAGTAACCTGGATCCCGTGACTGATGCTGTTGTACTTAAAGCTCAGAAATGTTCCTCAGGGCCTAACCCAGGGCAGGGTCACTTCTGGTCCAGAGATGGAGCTAAGGGGCCCATTTATCCCTTATCTTAGAGCCCACACCAGAAGCTGCAGGCAAAGGGGTGCTGAAAGAGCACAGAATGTGTAGACAGAAGCTCCAGAAACTGTCCCCAGGACCCTAAAGGGCCTCTGAGCCCAAGATGCAGTGTCCCTGATGCCAGTTATCCATGCAATGTGACCCTCCTGAATAATACCCGATACCCAGCATGTTAGGAAAACACTGATTGTACTCAGAGAACTCAGTTAAGTAGGCAGGAAACAGAATTATATATTTTAGAAAGATTTCCATGCAAATGTTTAAATGCAGTTTTGGCTTTAAAGTAAGTTTATATCATCTAGAACATTTAGTTCCTGGCTGATGCTGGATGCACATTTTCATCTTTGGTTTCACTATTAAAATAACAAAAGCTGTGCTGAGGACACCAGGTCTCCATGCTTCAGTCCGACTGTGACTGGAGCAAGCTCCTAAGAAGGTGGACCAGAGATGCTGAACCTGCCCCGACCCTTGGAATGTAGGTCTGGGGCTGGCTGTGATGCAGCGGAGGAATGATTCTCCAGTCGAGCATGGTGGCTCCTTGGCCATGTCCCCCTGGATCTCCTCATCCAACAGCTGCCCCTGCAGCTTCTTTCAGGGCAGCCAGCAGGTGATGGCATCCCCAGGGTGCAGGGCACAAGTGCCCTGAGTTTCACTCCCCGTGTCACAGTGGAGCTGCCTGGCTGTGCAGAAATAAGACAGCCCAGCCCCTTTCCCCAGGAGAGGATCCATCCCTTCGGGTCAGACTGAGCCTGAGACTCTGCCCAGAATTGCAAGCATTCTGCCTTCATTCTGCTTCCCCCCAACCCCCTCGATCCTCAGGGACTCTTCCCTAATGCATAGTGTCTGACACTAACCAATCACTGCCTAGTGTCTGCTCTGGGGGAACCCTGACTTCAGACAGGAGGCGAGCAGATGATTACCTGCAGGAGTAGAATCCCCGCTTTCATTCAAAGCACAGGATCATCTGTTTTGCTTCATTTTATCTAAGCAACCCCCAAAGAACAGTCTTAATCCCAGCGTCCTGTCTTTTTTACCATGAAACCTGGGATGCGGCAGCTGGTGGAGGATGCAGAGGTCTGGAGCCTGGAGGCCCTGCTGTGTCTGAAACCATCTGCCAATCTGGACCAGATGCAGATTCACACGGCAGGTGTCCTGACTCCAAAGTGAGTAGAGTGAAGTCGCTCAGTCATGTCCGACTCTTTTTGACCCCTTGGACTGTAGCCTACCAGGCTCCTCCGTCCATGGGATTTTCCAGGCAAGAGTACTGGAGTGGGTTGCCATTGCCTTCTCCAGAGGATCTTCCTGACCCGGGGATTGAACCCAGGTCTCCTGCATTGTAGGCAGACACTGCACTGCCTGGATCTGATGGGTGTGCAAGTCTGACTTTCAGTTTGAAAATTCTAGGGTCTCTCAACTTGTCTGATCAGCTAACCCTACAGATAACAGTGATAAATATGTGTATGTGTCTAGATATGTATTTACACATCACGTACATATGTGTATAGGTACACTTTACTAATGTTAACATTTTATCTATGTTTAAAACATGCTGGAATAGGTGATGACTATGACATGAAGAACACTTTAAAACATTTAATTTATTTACCAGCAGTACAACATCTTTTAGTAATGATGATAATATTTTAATGAGAGCAATAGAATCAAGTATGCTTCAGAAATTTTGAAAGCAAAATTTAACCTTCTGTAATATAGCAATTTGAGAGTATATTTTATATTGATTTATTTTTATATTTAGTTTCAAAGGCTGTCAGAGCAGACAAAAATATCTCACATGTGTAAAACATTGCTTATATACTCTCAATCTTAAAATCCATTTTTGATCCTTCCTACTTTTAAGTTACCCTCCTTCGTATTGATTTTAATGAATAACTTCATAACACATGAAGTCTTTTCATTTGGAAGTGTTTTTTTTTTAAATCTGAATAATGTGTAGGTAAGAGTGACATTGAGGTAACACACTTCCTTCATTCCTAACAACAAAATTATATGGCAAAGCAGTTTTTCCAATATTCATCTCACAGTGCCTCTCTGTATGATGAGTGCTCTTCAAGAGACTTATTTACAAACCGGAAATGGATTCACAAGCTTAGAGAACAAACTTACAGTTACCGAAGGGGAGGGATAAATTGGGAGCTTGGAACTGACATATACATTCAGCTATATTTAAAATAGACAACCAACAAGGACCTGTTGGAGAGCACAGGGAACTTTGCTCAGTCTTCTGTAAGAGCCTAAGTGGGAAGAGAAATTGAAAAGGAGTAGATACATGTATATGTATGACCGAATCACTTTGCTGTACGCCTGAAACTAACACAACGTTGTTAGTCAACTACACTCCAATAAAAAGTAAATCTTTAAAAATGGAGTAAGTAGCTTCTTTGTGGAGAAGGCAATGGCAACCCACTCCAGTACTCTTGCCTGGAGAATCCCATGGACAGAGGAGCCTGGTAGGCTGCAGTCCATGGGGTCACGAAGAGTGACTGAGCAACTTCATTTTCACTTTTCACTGAAGGAAATGGCAACCCACTCCAGTGTTCTTGCCTGGAGAATCCCAGGGACGGGGGAGCCTGGTGGGATGCCGTCTATGGGGTCGCACAGAGTCGGACACGACTGAAGTGACTTAGCAGCAGCAGTTTCTTTGTGACTCATCATCAGAAAACTGGCTCCACCTGAAGAGGTGGGTAGAGTATGTTGAATCTTCCTGGAGCACACGCTGACAGCCGGGTGACCGTCAAGCTGTTCCTTTTAGTGACAGAAGCCCGTCAGTGCCGGAAGCTGGTGGGACGGCCAGGCTTCATCTGCCGCAGAAGGCCCACAAGCCCTCTGGGGACAGGGTAGGCTGGGAGTGCCCCCTCCCATCTTGAGCTAGGGAGAGGAGCCGTGGTTGGATGAGAGACTGCATGTGTGTTAGTTAGGGATGAATGGTCTTGTGGGCTTCCCAGGTGGAGCGAGTGCTAAAGTACCCGCCTGCCAATGCAGGAGACCCGGGTTCGATCCCTGGGTAGGGAAGATGCCCTGCAGTAGGGCATGGCAACCCACCCCAGTATTCTTGCCTGGAGAATCCCATGGACAGAAGAGCCTGGTGGGCCACATACAGCCCTTGGGGCTGCACAGTCAGACACGCCTGAAGCGCCTTAGCACACACACGCAAGTATGAACTTTCTGGTACCTAAAAACGAGCCTGAGGCAGTAACTGAAAGTAACAGGAAACTCATGGAAAATTTCTCTGAATGTTAGTCCAGGAATAAGAAGGGAATCTGACCAAGTGTGCTCGGAGGTGGAAGTTAGAGGAAAGTGAAGCAGCTTCCTCCTGGGGCCCAACGCTTCCGCCTGTCAGCTAAACCATCCACAATCTTCAGTTCTGCTGAATAATTATGCCAAGAGCTTTTTCTTCACAGTTAGACTTCAGGTCAAAACCCCAGTGGTGCAGATCCCATAGTTTGAACACTAGACCCTTAGAAGCACTGTCTCTGAAGTCCTGGGAAAACCAAGAACCTTGTAAAACATTGGGCTTCCCTGGTGGCTCAGCAGGTAAAGAATCTGCCTGCAATGTGGGAGACCTGGGTTCGATCCCTGGGTTGGGAAGATCCCCTAGAGAAGGGAATGGCTTCCATCAGAATCACAGCGGCCGCCTAGTCCTGCTGCCCCCTGACCTCACCATCAGCAGCCCCGTCGTGAGCTGTGTGTGTTTCACAGGCTATTTGGGGCTGTCTCTTCCGTGACTCCACCCTGCCCCCTGTCCCTTTCACCCTGTCCCCTGTCCCTTGCCCCCTGTACCCCATCCCCCGTCCCTTGGCCCCTGTTCCCCATCCCCTGTCCCCTGCCCCCATCCCCTGTCCCTTGCCCCCATCCCCTGTCCCCTGCCCCCCATCCCCTGTCCCCTACCTCCTGTCCCCCGCCCCCTGCCCACTGTCCCTACGCCCTGGCTCCCAGGAGGCACTCCCCTCCGGTCAGGAGAATAGCACAAACACCAGGTCTCCGTCCTGGTCCCTGTGGTTTCACATTCTTCACAGACCAACAAACACGGACCCAAATGGAGTCCTCACGTCACTTTTTCAGACTGTTTCCTTGCTGAAGTTGGTGCTTTGTCTATTTCTAACTTAGCCTGAGGATTTTAGATTTCATTTTGGAACACATTCCCAAGCAATTTAAACACTTACACATGATAGCTTTTTTTCTCTGAAGCACTGTAAACACCGAGCAGATTGAGAAAGAAATGCCCCAACACCTGAAGGCAAGGATCCCAGTAAGACAGGGCCAGCAGGCGAGCACTTCATGGAGGAACCTGTGATCGCTGGTGTTTGGCAGCCACTCGGGGCTCCACGGGCTTGGGGGTGGATCCTCGTCTGGGGCTACCCTCGCTGGGACCCTTTATACTCTAATCTCAAGGAGTCTGGATTAACTGAATTCTGCCTGTTTCAGCTCCACTGAAAAGCAGGTTCCTGGTCCTGTTGCTTCCTCCCACCTCCCCTACCCCATCCCCACCCCCACCCCGGACTGCCCCGTTGCTATTTGCACCATCACTGTGATTGGAAAGCGACAGGCTGGTTGACCCTTTTCCTTGAAAGGAACCTCCTTCCACATGCAGCCACTTAGTGATGACATCAAGCGTTTCCTCCAGCGTCGTCCACCCAGGGCTCCTCCTGCTCCCTGTGCTGCCACAGACGGACACACGGACACGCAAACCCCTGCACCCCGCCCCCAACACACTCACTCTCTGCTGACTGAGGTGTTGAGGCACATTCTGAGATTTCAACCCAAACCCCTCTCATCTTCTATCTTTCTTGACACCTCCCCTGATTATCTGCCTCTCCTCCTAGGACAATGACACTCAGGTGTCACCTCGGATGTCCCCTGGTGACACCTGGTCCTGGGGTCCTGCCCTCCTGCACGCCCCTCAGCTCTGGACAGACCCTAAGGAGTTCTGTAACATCCATCAGGGACTTTGGGGATGGAGAAAATGTCCCCGTGGACACTCATGTCTTTGCACAGTCTGGTCCCCTCCTTTCTGTTTCCATGGATACCCTGGGGAGCGAATGCACTGATATCTAATGGGACGTAACATGTTCAGTGCTGGTTACATGTGGTACCTTGATTAATCATCAAATTAACCCTGTAAAATGTGTGACACTTAGATACGAACATGAAGGCCTTGACTTGCCCAAAGTCACGGCTGGCAAGGAGTTGAGTCAGGTCCCTATGCCAGAGCTGCTTGGCCCCATCACCTATGTCAGCCCAAGTATTTCTGATGTTTTCCTTCCCTGACCCTATACCTGGTTGGTAGTATCTATTGCAAAGAAATATTAGCAGGATAAAAATGCAGCCAATAGGGCAGTATTTCCAAAGGCCCTGTCCAGGCTGATGGATGTTCTATGGACTCCAGCTAGGCTTCCAAAATATTGTTCTATGCACCAGAGGAATGCTTACTGTGGACATCAACTGATGGATTCCCTGTTGCAGCCATCAGCCTCTGGCCTTTGCTGTTCATACCCTGCTACTGTTCAGTTGAGGGCAGGTACAGGACTCCTGGTCCCAGTAGGGGCAGGCTAGGATGGCAAGGAGCCAGTGTCCTGGGAGCAGCCATCAGTCCATGATTTAGTGGATAAAGATGCTTCTCCTGACCTTCAGCTAGGGTGGCATGGAAGCCCACACCATCTCCCAGGGCCCCACTCAGTGTGGACGCATCTCATCCTGGTCCCTTACCCGGTGTGTCAGTGGCTCCTAGCTCACAGCCTGCACTCGCATCCCATTCTATCAGCATCTGCTTGCAGCCCCAGCCTGGGGCAGCAGCTCCCAACAGGATAGTGCCCTGCGCTGTTAGGGCAGAAAGGATGGAGCACAACAGCTTTACTAGTCCCTGCGGGCATCTGGGGGTCAGCTTGATAGAACAGCTGCATGCCATTCAATGACGAGAAAAGACCTGGGATGTGGAAGGACGTGCATGAATTTCATGAGAACCAGAGTGTCCACCAGGGTAGATGAGAGTGTCCAGGTCTCACACAGAGGGACCCTCTCAGCCCCTCTCTCTCCCTCTTGTCTATCTCTCTGTCCATCTCTCCGTCTCTCTCCCTGTCGGTTGAGGCAGGATTTGTGAGTTCACTCATATGCCTTTTTTCTTGCAGGAATTATTGTGCATTTACATTCTATATTTCCCTCTCCCCTGAAAGAACGATATTAGATTATGGTGATGATAGTGTGTTTCTAATAAAGGAAGACAGATTAGACAGTTTCCACATGAGCAGAAGCCTCTGTGATTGGCCACCTTCCTCTTCCCCTGGCCCATGTTTTCTGTCTCCTTGAGCCATCTGCAACGATAAGGTTCTGAGGTTGCTCAAGCAAGCACCTGGTGCCCCTTGTAAAACCCAGTGAGGATAATCCTAGTTTGCTAAATTCTACTAATCTAAACACGTGCTTTTGGCACAATTTGGTATCTGGTACATTGAGATCCATTCTCCCTCATGTGGGCACTGCTATAATCACTTTTGATGCAGGTCCATGAAGCCTGATTATTCTGTGTATTCCTAGTGGTTTTGTTTCACGTTTATGAATCCTTGATCTGAATCAAATTCATCCTGTGGTTGAAATATTTTAATTATTTAGAAAGTTTGTGTGATTCGTGCTCAGTCACTTCAGTCGTGTCCAATTCTTTGCAACCCCGTGCACTGTAGCCCACCAGGCTCCTCTGTCCATGGGATTCTCCAGGCAAGAATACGGGAGTGAGTTGTCATGCCCTCCTCCAGAAGATCTTCCCACCCCAGCGACTGAACCCAAGTCTCCCGCATTGCAGGCAGATTCTTTACTGCTGAGCCACCAGGGAAGCCCAGTGTGATTCATGAGTTACTTAAACAACTCTTACCAGTGAGCATTATTCAAACAGAAAGTTATAAAGTCAGTTCTTTGGCCAGAATCTTTCGGCAGAAGGAGAAATTTCAACCAGAGAAAACAGCTAGTGACAAAGCAAAATTTCAGCAATGGAACTGCCACCTCATCCCTCGCCTGAATGTGACCTGGAGAAAATCATGTCCTGTTTCTGGAGAAAATAGAATATGGGAAAATTCTCAGGAAAGCTCCACTGTAAATTCTTATGTATTAAAGTTCTTTAAACTCAACTGAGTCTGTTTGGGAAATCCTCAAGATCTTCCTGACTTCTTTCATGGCACTTACAATCCCCCCAGTAAAGAGCAGTTTGCTTACCATGATGTGCAGGGTCTGTGTTTTTGGCCAAGCCTGTGCAAGGCCTTGTGGCTCAGCTGGTAAAGAATCTGTCTGCAATGCAGGAGACGTGGGGTTGATCCCTGGGTTGGGAAGATCCCCTGAAGAAGGGAATGACTACTCATTCCAGTATTCTGGCCAGGAGAATTCCATGGACTGTATAGTCTTTGGTGTCGCAAAGAGTCGGACACAACTGAGCGACTCTCACTTTCCCATGTGAGACCCAGGAGGCTGCTACCCCCATGTCTGGGCCCAGCCAAGGCACAGGGGCTAGTCCTGATTTACTCTTGCTTCTAGAGAGAGAGAGTCAGACACGACTGAGCGACTTCACTTTCACTTTTCACTTTCATGCACTGGAGAAGGAAATGGCAACCCACTCCAATATTCTTGCCTTGAGAATCCCAGGGACGGGGAACCTGGTGGGCTGCCGTCTATGGGGTCGCACAGAGTTGGATACGACTGAAGTGACAGCAGCAGCAGCAGCTAGAGGGCTTGGCCATTGTCTTGTTGCCAAGGCAATGCAGGAGGGGTGCTGGCCTTGGTACTGAACAAGACAGGACATGTGTCGGGGGTGGACATGTGCATTCCTAACTTTGTCTTTCTGTTTTGAGCCTCCTTTGGGGGTTGGATTGCAAAAGAATGTGCACTCTACAACCTTTGGTTTTAGCAAATGCCAAGAATGGTCTTTTCCCGTTAGAGACAGTGTGCTTAGAGTAAGAAGGACTGCAACAGGGCACTTAATTGCTCTGACTTGGAAGTCTGTGGCTTAGGTCTGGGCCCAGAACCACAGCTTCAAGGACAATAGGTGGAAAGTCTTCATCCATCCCACCTCTGACAGATGGTAGAGGAGACTGGCTTTAGGGATCTTTGTGCTGGGCAGGGCCACTCATCACTCAGAGCAGGGGAAATGAATTCAGTGTTAAAACAGCACTGTGAGTTCTCCTCTGCCATGGGTCCATTCAACCCAGCAATTGGGGGCTGGCAGATAGAGACATCTCTCACCTTCAGAATGAGGTGATGTTTCTCACCTCTCTCCCAAGGACATGACCTCTGCATTGCTTCACCAGCATCTTGCCTGGCATCATCACCAGACATCACCTGTCGGGTCCTAGCCTCTCTACCTGGTGGAATAGGAGGCGGGGCTCTGGGCTGCAGGAAGAGCTCTGTGGTCTTTAAGGTAAAACCCATCTTGCTGGGTCTGTGTTTTTCTTTTGGAAAATGAACAGCCCAACTGAAACTCTTCCGAGTCATGGTTCTCTCAGCTCTGTACAATAGAGGGGAAACCCCTCTATGCAATGTTGCAAATATTTTAATCTGACACATTCACCATGTGAACAAATGAGAAGTTAATTCATAAACACAGAGCAGGCCTGAAACTGGTTAGGACTGGGAAATGTTTCAAAGCAGGGATTCCAGTCCCTTACACCAGCCAACAAAAATTCTCAATGTTTTAAAATCCTCCAGGTGGTCTTGTTTTGAACCATGTAGCTTCCTGGTGAAATGCCAGGATGGATCAGTTGTAAAATGTATTCAAAGAAACTAAAGAAATTACCTTTCTATGTCATTATTGATTATAAAGTAAATTTTGAGGGTCATGTTTCAAAATCATTGATTTTAGTTTTAGTACAATTGATCTGAGGTCATCCTGTTTGACAACATAAGAAAGAAAAATTGGTGGCTAATTAATATCACTCTTTATGACAATAAAATTTCTCAAGAACTTAAAGAAGACTCTCTTGTCTATTCTCCCCAGTAGGAATACACTCGGCCATGTCATTGAATAGGAGCATCAAATACTTAGAATATATATGTATGTGTATATAACATACTTTACATATATGTGAGAAGAGACAATAGGTGTCTTTTGTAGGTCATTTTATTTTTTCTACATGCTATTTTTAATTGGAGTATAGTTGATTTACAGTGTTGTGCTAATTACTGCTCTATGGAAAAGTGATGCTGTTCTATATATGTATTTGTAGCTGTTGTTCAGTCGCTCAGTTGTGTCCAACTCTTTGTGACCCCATAGACTGCAGCACGCCAGGCTTCTCTGTCCTACAGCATCTCCTGGAGTTTGCCCAAGTTCATGTCCATTGAGTCAGTGATGCCATCCATCCATCTCATCCTCTGTCACCCTCTTCTCCTTCTGCCTTCAGTCCTTCCCAGCATCAGGGTATTTTCCAGTGAGTGGGCTGTTTGCATCAGGTGGCCAAAGTATTGGAGCTTCAGCTTCAGCATCAGTCTTTCCAATGAGAATTCAGGATTGGTTTCCTTTAAGACTGACTGGTTTGGTCTCATTGTTGTCCTAGGGACTCTCAAGAGTCTTCTCCATCACCACAGTTCAAAAGCATCAATTCTTCTGTGCTCAGCTTTCTTTATGGTCCAGCTCTCACAACTGCATGTGACTACTGGAAAGACTATCAGTTCAGTTCAGCTCCGTCACTCAGTCGTGTCTAACTTTTTGCGACCCCATGGACTGCAGCACACCAGGCTTCCCTGTCCGTCACCAACTCTCTGAGTTTACTCAAACTCATGTCCATTGAGTCAGTGATGCTATCCAACCATCTCATCCTCTATTGTCCCCTTCTCCTCCTGCTTTCAATCTTTCCCAGAATCAGGGTCTTTTCAAATGAGTCAGTTCTTCACATCAGGTGGCCAAAGTATTGGAGTTTCAGCTTCAGCATCAGTCCTTCCAATGAATATTCAGCATTGATTTCCTTTAGGATGGACTGGTTGGATCTCCTATAGCTGTGACTTTTTGGATCTTTGTTGGCAAAATGATATCTCTGCTTTTTAACACACTATCTATGTTTGTTAGAGCTTTCCTGCCAAGAAGAAATCATTTAATTTCATGTGGCTGTCACCATCTGCAGTGATTTAAGAACTCAAAAAGAGGAAATCAGTCACCATTTCCATTGTTTCTCCATCTATTTGCCATGAAGCGATGTGGCCCAGTTTGCAGGGCACTTTTCTGGGATCCACTAAGAACAATGCCATGATCTTAGTTTTTCTAATATTTAGTTTTAAGCTGACTGTTTCACTCTCCTCCGTCACCGTCATCAAGAGGTTCTTTAGTTCCTCTTCACTTTCTGCCATTAGCTTGGTATGTGGTATATATATATATATATATATATATACACATGCTTCCCTAGTGGCTCAGATGGTAAAGAACCTGCCCATGATGTGGGAGACCTGGGTTTAATCCCTGGGTTGGGAAGATCCCCTAGAGGAGGGCATGGCAACCCGCTCTAGTATTCTTGCCTGGAGAATCCCATGGACAGAGGAGCCTGGCGGGGTCCTGGCAGGGTGCAGTCCATGAGGTCACAAAGAGTTGGACACGGCTGAGCAACTAAGCACAGGATGTATATGTGTATATAGATAGATAGATACACATTTTTTCCATTTTGATTTATTAGAGGATTCCAGTAGTCATGTATGGAAGTGAGAGTTGGACTGTGAAGAAGGCAGAGCACTGAAGAATCGATGCTTTTAAACTGTGGTGTTGGAGAAGACTCTTGACAGTCCCTTGGACTGCAAGGAGATCCAACCAGTCCATTCTGAAGGAGATCAGCCCTGGGATTTCTTTGGAAGGAATGATGCTAAAGCTGAAACTCCAGTACTTTGGCCATCTCATGTGAAGAGTTGACTCATTGGGAAAGACTCTGATGCTGGGAGGGATTGGGGGCAGGAGGAGAAGGGGACGACAGAGGATGAGATGGCTGGATGGCATCACGGACTCGATGGACGTGAATCTGAGTGAACTCTGAGAGTTGGTGATGGACAGGGAGGCCTGGCATGCTGCAATTCATGGGGTCACAAAGAGTCGGACACAACTGAGCGACTGAACTGAACTGATTGAACATCAGTATCTGTGCCATGGAGTAGGACCTTGCTGCTTATCTGTTCCATGTGGATGGATATCCAAAGCCTACATGTGCTAACTCCAATTTCCTACCCCAGCCTTCACCCCCTCCTCCTCGACAGCCGCCAGTCTGTTCTCCACATCTGTGGTTCTGATTCTGTCTCATAGGTAGCGGTCTGTGTCCCCAGGGATGCGGGGACACAGCTGCATGGTTTGTGTGAGTTTGTTGGTGTGAGCCGTTGTCAAAGGAGAGGGAGGCAAGGAGGCTAAAGCCCACAGATGTAACATATTTTCTTTTAAATGAGGTCTTCACCAACAATTTTCAATCTTGGGTCAGGAAACAGAGGCCATACTAATTTGTCTAAGGGAGTGTCATTAACATTTTAGGTGAATATTAATTTAATTTTCTCTACGATTTTTTTTAAGTTACATTTGTCCAGAGAAATATTTTGAGACTGATGGCAGGTGTAATTCAATCAACCAGATAGCAGGTTATTAAAATTCTGAGAAAAGTTTGGAATCAGCCAGCAAGAATGGGACTCAAAGTTGCATGGAGCCCCTAGACCCCATGGAGATAATACCTGTCGAGCCTCTGCATCACATGGGTTTTCCTCGCCAGTGTTTCCAGGGCAGCCTCATCGTGACAGGTCTAAACAGTAGGAAGAAACTGGCTTATGAAAGTGTTAGCTGCAACCAAGTTGGCCGTGAGGGCTGCAGCTTTGGGAAACCACACTGGCTCTCAGAACGCTGGGTGGAGACCACAGGCAGAACCCAAGTAGAGAGAAATGGCAGATCATAGTGGGCCCGTTATGGGGGCTGCCCTTGGGGGAGAAGAGTGGGTCCCATAGAAGTGCCCTGCAAACCGGGCCACAGCTACGCTGGAAGGAAGAGAGAGACGTGTGTTTGCAGCAGGTCACACCATCACAGAAGCCACCCTAGGTTATGCCAATGGTGGATCTGATGGGGGAGACCAAGGTTCTACCCCAACCCCTCCCCACTGCCTTTGCTGCAGATGGGGTTTTCAGGTGGACGGACTCTGGGATGGACCCTGAGCGTTGGCTACTATGGAAAAGCTGGAAGAGAGACCAGCTGGGCAGGGCAGAAGTGTGCTGGTGACGTGGGCTGACCCCATGGGGGCCCCGGAGCCAGAAAGGCCGTCAGTCCTTCAGGGTCATGTGGGGTCAAGCCTGAGCAACCAGGCTCTCATCATCAGCTGTGGCCCCAGGCTGGCCGGGTCCTTCCTGAAGGGCAGCCCCGGAAGGCCATCGGCCGCTGGCACTCCCGGCAGCAGGTCCCAGCCTTCACAGACCGACAACTGGGGGTCCTGCAAGCCCAGCAAGGCATTCAAACCCCTCCCCTCTCACAGCTGAACCGAGTCGTCCACTCCAAATGCTAATTCTTCTGCAGCCCCTGACAGTGTTCTGCACTTGCCCCTGAGTTTTTCCCTGGATGTAAGTTTGTCTGTTTACTGAGGTCCTTTCCTTGGCTGGGGTTGGGGACACTGTTTATATTTTTCCATCTCCCCCTCATTGGGCTTCTCACGCCTTGGAGAACCAGGCTGTGCAGGTACATCCAGTGCAGTGCCCGCTGGTAACACACATACCCATGAATCTGCTTCTTTCTTTTTAAACAGTATGTTTTTAATTGAAGTATAGTTGGTTTACAATGTTGTATTAATTTCTACTGTACAGCAGAGTGATTCCGTTACACACACACACACACACTCACACACATATATACACCATTCTTTTTTCCTTAATATTATTTTACATCTTTGCTAAGTCCCCACCTTTATGACCAGTGTAGCCCCAGGTACACATGTGAAGCTGGCGCATCACTATGGCCGACCAAACGGGCAGGTGACGGATTTGCAAACGTGGACCCCCAGGAGCAGGCGACCTGGCTCCTCAGAGAGAAGAGACGCCTGCAGAAATATTGATGGCTTCTTTCTGTGATTCCTGCTCTAGAGAATATATTATCATTATCTATGAAATGCCTGCATAACAGGGAGGAAGACTTGATTAATAAGCCACATGAAATGAAAACAATGAACCTCAGCAAGGCCTTTCTTCGGGTTGGAGGAAGAAAAAGTACTCAGAGTCGTCTAGGCCATGAGCATTGTCAGCCCGAGGTCCCATCAGGTCGCTCTCAGACAGGTGAGGGGCTGCTAGGCGGAGCTTTCAACAGGCTCTCAGGCAGAGAGCTATCTCTTTCCAGGGCTCGGGGAAGGACTCGCATCAGGACTCCTGCCTGATGCTTCTTCCTCTCAATTGAAAGGGATTGCAGCACATACTTGGTAATTTTCCCCAGAGACTTCAGGTCTGCGAATATTCCTGCTCTTGGTAAGTTAAGGTATTCCTATTAAGCAGGACAAGGAGTAACACCACTCCCATGTCCAAGATCACCTGTTTCCCTCGCTGCTTCGTCTCTCCATCCAGAGCATTGTGTCTAGCTTCCTCTGCACTGGCGTTAGGACCTGGGCTGCATGGTGCTTGAATCCTGGCCAGTCGTGTGCACCAGGGTGCTTGGCAACTAGTGTCCTTTTCCAGCTTCGGCTCCGCTGCACATGCCCAGGGCTCCTGACACTTGGCCCAAAGCGCCCGCTATAGAAACAACCTTCCCTCAGCCAAGGGACCTGCTCGACTTGATTTGTAGGTGAAACACACACATTTCTTCAGCCTGTTGACCCTGCCTCCACCTCCCTCGACTACCAAATGTGCACGTTTGTACTCGCAAAACTTCGTTGCCCATACCAAGAGACGCGGCTCACCCTGGGGGACGCCAGGCACTGCTGTGTGCTCTCCTGACCCATGGGTGAGGTTGGGAAGACCTTGGACATTGCGCGCACTCTGTGTCTAGGGATGAGCAAGACTTCTGTGGGTGCAGCCTGTGTGCACACATGCTTAATCGCTTCTGACTCTGTGCGACCCCATGGACTGCAACCCGTCAGGCTCCTCTGTCCAGGGGATTCTTCAGACAAGAATACTGGAGCGGGTTGCCATGCCCTCCTCCAGGGGGAGGGAGCAACATTGCCTCCCCCCCAAAACCCGTGACTTGATCCTCTCTGTCCATCTCCCTGGCACTCCTTCCTGGCCTTCCCAGGCCCTGACCACAAGGTATTAGCTAAATCAACACAAGAAGCACAGAGTTTCAGAAACTGCTAACTGTGGCCCATCCAATTATAGGAAACTCACTGTTGTCTGGCATCTATTAAGCAGAGGTTTCTATTAATGAAGTCTTCTGCTTAGCAACCAAGCAAAGGTAATGGATGTTTAAATGATAACCCTGAGGACGGTGAAACTCTGAAGTGCCTTCTGAATTATCAAAGAGAGATTAATATTCCTGAAATGTGCCTGCAATTCATTTTTTATAGAACAGCACAAAGGCGAGGATAAAGATAAATGGAAAGAATTCTTAGGAAACAAAGATTAGGTTAATCATGAGAGTCGAGGCTTTAGAATGGGAGGACTTTAGAAAGAATTTAATGTAATTTTACAGAAAAGGAAAGTGAGGTTCATGACCGGCATGGTTTTTTAGAAAATAGGTCAAGTTTTGAACCTCTGGCTTCCAGCCCCTTCTTTAAGGGGATCCATGAGTGGATCCCCTTCTTTAAGGGGATCCCCTTCTTTAAGGGGATCTCATCCACCCTTCACAGCAGACTTCGGGGGAGCACACTGCCCTGCTCTTAGATCCCTTTCCCCTTTGCTTTCCCTCTTTTGGTGTCTCCCCCTCCTCGTGGATAGAAAAGCCACCTGGTGCATCCATCACCATCAGAGTATTTATGACACAGAGCGTCGATGACATGGTGTTAAAGGGTGCAGACTCAGGGCCACTCTCTCCAGCAGCCTTGACTTTGGGTGAATTGATTAGCCTCTCTGAGTCTCAGAAGGTGGTCGGAAGTAACCAATTCCATGGACTGTATAGTCCATGGAATACTGGACTAGAATACTGGAGTGGGTAGCCTTTCCCTTCTCCAGGGGATCTTCCCAACCCAGGGATCAAACCCAGGTCTCCCACATTGCAGGCAGATTCTTTACCAGCTGAGACACAGGGAAGACCACAAATAACTTAATCTTTTTTAATGATTAGAGCAGCTTGACTAGAGAATGTTCTACATTAGTGTTTATTCAGGAAATACATCCCGCTGCCGAATATTTTTCTTGTAAAACATGAGGCTGGCAAGGAATGACTTCATGCTGCGTCATAACTGCTGTGAGGTAAGTCCTGTGAGGGAGAGTGTGGGGTCAGGGTGCCTTGTGGGTACATCCCAACCGCAGCACAAAAAACCTCCATCTTCTGGGTCGAGGGGTGAGGGCCTTGATGATCATAGTTTAATAGTGGTTTTGCTGGAAAGAAGCAGAAATAGTGGAAAGATCACAACTGTGGGAAAGTATTAAAGTTTACTTTCCCGCCTGAGAACTCTTTAAGAGAAGCCAAAGCATCGATACAATCAATATGTGATGGGATGAGCTGGAGGAACTGCTCTCTATTGTTTGTTATAGACAAACATGTCCTATTCGTAAACACAGTTCTCCGAATAAGAACATCTGCATTTTCCTTGGGTGTTTGTTTTCCTTGTTTGTTTCCTCGGGAATTTGGGTGTTTGAGGGCCACCTTGGGGATTTTCTTTATCCCAGAGACTGTGATGTGTCTGATGAGGTTAGAGGTGAAATGGAGCCTATTTTTGAGCAGATTATTGATATTTGGATTTATGACTTTTAAACGTTTTAGTACCTGGACTGAGTTTCTCCATTTATGCTCTGGCCTGGAACTCTGTAGGCATTCCAGGCACCCTATGGTTTCAGCTGGGAGTAAGAACCTAGTCCATGGGTTTGGCAGGGACCCATCCATGCTCTGTGATAGCAAGCTTTTCTCTGGTATTTGGCCCTCAGCCCTGCTCCCTCTCCACCCCTAGTCCCGGTAGGTTTGGTGGTCACTTCTCTACTCTGACCACCAGCCTCCTCTCTCCCCTCTCCAGTGAATGTGGCTCAGCCCTCAGCATCCAGCTGAACCCCAGAAAGGAGCCTGCTGATCCAGAAGGAGGAAGTCTTTGGGAGGAAAGTCACTGATACGATGACTCTGATATATTCTTATCCCTAAGCGACCCCTGGGATACTTCCCCCATCTTCATCTTAATAAAGCAGCCTTGAATTTTATAAAAACCTAAATACCTGTCATTCTGGGACCTGAGGGCAACTCCTGTGTAATTTGTTTGAGAAAAAAAAAATGCTCAAAACAAACACTCTGAAGACCCAACCCTCTCCTTATCCATTCTTCACCAGCAGCAAGACACTCTTTTTTAAAAATATGTGAACAGTTGTTTGCCCACTTGAAATCCTCTGCAGGTTCCCACTGTCCTTAGAGGAGATGCTCATCCCTTGCTGGTCTCCAAGGTCCAGGATCTGCTGGCCTCCTCTTCCCCTAGCCCTCTCACCAAGCTCCAGCCAGTCCAACATCCCCTGTGCTGCACTCCAAGTTCCTGGCTGCTTCGGGTCTAGCCTTCCTGTGTCTGGAACATGTTTCCTGCAGGGATCATCCATGATGGGTCTCCTCTCCCTCTGGTCTCCAGGGAGATTCCTTATGCCGAGGGGCCAGTCTGAATTAGAACATTACCAGTCACTACTGTGCCAACCCTGCATCCTCAGCTGGTCCCGGCCTCATCCCAAATCACACTGGTCTAACCTTCATCATTATAACCTTAGCACCTGTCCTAACCTTGGGGTATCAACCCGAAAATTCCTGAGCCTTCCCCTTTCCTGAAGGGGCTGATTCCTCTTCTACAGTCAGTGGCGCTCATCCCATCGAGAGTCCTCCCAGTTCAACCCTGTGCAGTTGGCTGGTCTCAGGTATGAGACCCAGCAGAGACCTGCCAAGTTTGGTGGGTGTTGGGTTCCCCAACACCTTCCTGTAAAATCTGTTACTACTGAGGACACATTTTTTTGTAGCTTTACTTGACCCTCCTGTGCCCTTTGATTCTGAGTCTGGGTTAAACTGAACAATTAGAGTTTCCTGGAAATTGCTGCTTCTACAAAGACTGACTCAGGATTCAGGGCAGCCTGACTGTGTGCTACGATGGGTCCTTTCACGCCCTGACACAGACAGGAGGGGCTGGGACCCCTCCTTCTTTTATCAGGAATATCTTAAAAATCTGGAATATTCTGTGGATGACCCTCCCAAAGATCATTTGGGTTTGCATGTCAGAAATACGGGCTTGTTATCAGTAAGAGAGTCTGCCATCCAACGCATGACACAAAAGAGGCCAGATCCAGAGATTCCAAACTAGAAGCAGAACTCTCCTCCCAAATCCAACTGGTCTTTGTCCACTGGCTCCAAAATGCAAGCTGATTTGGTTGCAGGTACATGTTCGGCCATGAATTCATTCTGGCAGGAAATAACATCTCTCAAAATTAGACCTTCAGGAGAAGCACTGTACGGTTCTTCCCTTTCTGGCACACGGAAATACATACCTTGAAAATTTTCTAGGCCATAAGAATCACATTCCCACTGCATGGAGTTTAATTGATGATGCTGTGTGCAGATGAATAAAGCAGAGAACAACTTTTTGAGGAAACGGTCTCTTTTCTGTGACACCCCGCCATTCTGAGGTCACTTGAAATCTTCATCCAGGAACAATCCCAGGTGGTCCAGTGGCTAAGATTCCGTGTGCAGGGAGACCGGGTTCAATCCCTGGTCAGGGAACTAGTTTCCACATGCCGCAACTAAAGATCCGCATACTGCAACAAAGACTGGAGCCCCGGTGTGCTGCAACTAAGACCCAGCACAGCTAAATGAGTAAATAAATAAAATAAATGCTAAAAATACTCCACCTAGAGCAGTCCCTCTCATGAAGGAACTGAGGCTTCCCCTCTTGTCTCCTGTTTCCAAAACCTGTGAATCAGATCCCAGCTCTCAGAGCAAGTCCCTCTTTTCCCAAGAGGTTAACTTCAAATTGTTGGTTGATGGTACATTAGCAGAGCCTGACTCAAAAGCCATTCTTCAAGGGCAATTTAAAAGCTGCCCAGTCCAAGGATTCTAAGCCTCAGTGTGAACTGGGTTGGGCCATTAGGCTCTCTCTTCTGTGCTTGCCAAATTTCCCTCCCTGAGCTATGCTTCTGTGCGCTGCCATCAGCTGTTTCCAAGGAGAACCCAGACTCAGACTCGGGCCTCCAAAACCAGACCCCACTGAGTCATCCTCCACCCTCCAGAGAAGATGGGCAGGAAGCAAAGGCTCAAAGACTCAGTGAGAAGACTCCTTCCACTGCCCCTGGGAAGGGCCAGTCCACACTCTGTTTTAGACACGGAGCATCACCCCTGCTTTGGTGGCCAGGAAGCCGCAAAGGGACACCAGCCCCTATTCTGCTTCCTCTCAACTGGCACTCACCTACATTTTGGTTTTGAAATGATTGCACATTTTGTGGCAAGTTATTTCAAGGCCTTGTAACTTGATGAGGATTCTTCATCATTCAAACCCTTGGTGAGGATAATTTTCAAACAGGGTAGAAAAATGATGACTGAGTTCCCTTTCAGCCTGGACATTCTGCAAGGCAGTAACTGAAATGCCCTCCCCTTTCCATTGATCCTGCTGAAATAAGTGTGTCTTTAAGACAGGCCATGACAGTTGATGGCTGCTCAAATGTTCTCCCTGATTTAGGACTGATAATCAGTAGGCTTGTTGGTTCACTGTTGCTGCATCAAACTGAGAAGTGAAGCCTGGTGACTCATCGAAAGGCACTGTCTGAGTATGCGGGGTGAAATTCTGTGCTTTTGGTTAAGAAGACAAGCAACCCCAAATCCCCTCTTAGACGGGGATACAGCCAGTTACTACCTCTGAAAAGTCATCTGTCCCATTCATTTCCATTGAATTTCTTCCTGCTTTGCCTCCCTCTACCTTTCCCAGCCCCTGTTTTAATTCTTAAATCGTTTTTTTTTTTTTTTTAAGATTTTTTTTGATGGCGATCATTTTTAAAGTTTTCATTGAATTTGTTACATTACTGTTTCTGCCATTCACACTCTGGCCTTTTGGCCTTGAAGCCTGTTGGATCCTATCTATCTCTGAGACCAGGGATTAAAACCACCCCCACCTTGGAAAGCGAAGTCCCAACCACTGAACCACCAAGGAAGTCTCATAAATCAGTTTTTTAAATGAGCTGTCATTTAACGAGAACCTCCAGTTCAGACTGAAAATGTGGCATGGGGTGAAAGTGAGGTCAGGATTGATGGAATGCACCCCTATCAATTTACGCCTATCAGAAAGTGTCACCCGCCTGGAAGGAAACTGATCACTCATAGCAAGAATCCTCAAAGCACATGCAGGCCCCTAAGGACCTGAAGAAGCCCAGGTAATTGAGATAAAAGTGATTCTACCAGGACTGTAATGAAGATTCTGAGAAGTCTGCTCCCAGCCAGCGGGGGCTGAGCCTGGGGATTCTTAGATCAGTGGGGCGGGAGCAGCAGCCTGAGGGAACCAGTGTGTGGCGGTGGGGAGATACCTACTCCAGCCACAAAGGCAGCTCCCGTCCTGGGTCTCTATACGTTGGGAATTATGCAAGAGGCCAGAGGGGCCATGAAGATATCAGGGTGACGGGAGGCAGTAAGTCACAAACCAGCCCTATGCCCAGTTTTCCCCCGGGAGGGAGAATACCTTTTCACCGTGAGCATCTGAGGACCTCATACCCATTACCTGCTTAAAGGTGTGCTGGGCATGTTTTCAGGCTCCAGTAAGAGCCAAATCGAATTCATGTTGTTCAATAGAGTAGAAAATATTTCTGAGACCATATTTCACAGATTATAAGAAATAAAAGGGCAAGGGTATTTGCAGAGTGAAAGTGAAAGCTGCTCAGACATGTCTAACTCTCTGTCACCCCATAGACTATATAGTCCATGGAGTTCTCCAGGCCAGAATACTGGAGTGGGTAGCCTGTCCCTTCTCCAGGTGATCTTCCCGACCCAGGGATAGAACCAGGATCTCCTGCATTGCAGGCGGATTCTTTACCAACTGAGCTATCAGGGAAGCCCACTTGCAGAATAGAAGTGTTTCAAGAAAATCAGAGGTAGGCAGCAAACTACCTGGCTGGTACCGCCCATCACAGGATCACCTTTAATGTTCCCAGTGGGAACCACCAGTGCCTACTGGTGCTACGAAAAGTCAGCAGGAAGACCTTTCCTTGCCCGGCCACTGACGCTCCATTTCCTCTCCTCCTTCACGCCCCTCGTTTAATTCCACTCCTGACCTGGACTCTGTCGTTGCCAGTGGTCTGGCTGCTGCCACTGGTTCTTTACTTTGACCCCCTTCTCCCCAGCCCCTGTGTTTGATTGACTCTTAGGTTCTCCTTTTATGAAATGAAAGTATTGAGAAAAAAAAAGGATTTTAAAATGCACATCACCAATAACTTCTTTGATTCATTTTTATGACAGTGTTTTGTTCAATGATTTGTTGAATAATTTACCTCCTTGAGATACATCAACACACTTTCCTGGTGCCTCCAAGGTCCTTCCCAAAGGATTCAAATGCAGATTAGCAAGAACGTGGATGTTTCCATCCTGGCTGCAGGGATGCTGGGAAGAAACGAAGACACACGTCCCAGGGCTGCTGAGTCAGGGGGTCTGGGGAATACAAGGGAAGAGTTTTAAGTTTATTCTTAGGTGTTGTGCAGTGGGGTTCATAAGGTAAACATAAACTCTGGGGAGTTCACAGATGAAAGTAGAACTTTTATGACAGAAAAAGGAAGGGGAAAAGAAAACTATGCGTTGAGTAACCAGGTCAGTGTTGATGCCAACTCGTTGCTATCTTTGCCAGCTCAGGTTATAATTTTAGTAATCACGACCACCTATCCCTGGGGCTTCCCTGGTGGCTCAGATGGTAAAGAATCCAGTTGCAGTGCAGGAGACCTGGGTCCAATCCCTGGGTCGGGAAGATCCCCTGGAGAAGGGCATGGCAACCCACTCTAGTATTCTTGACTGGATAATCCCATGGACAGAGGAGCCTAGCAGGCTACAGTCCATAGGGTCACAAAAGAGTCAGACATGACTGAGCTACTAAACAACAACAACAACATAAATAGAATCATGCAGTATATGTTCTTCTGATATTAGCTTTTTTCCACCCAACATAATTTCCTTGAGCCTCATCCAAATGCATCACTCGTTGGTTCCCTCTATTGTTGAGTTTTCTGTGGAATGTCACTGTGAACTTTCAAATCATAAATGTGTCAATTAAGTAAAATTAACATGAACTTTGCAAGCAAAAAGTTGTGTCATTGCTAACCCACCTGACATGAGTTAAAACTCTGGCAGGCCATGAAACATGGACACAGTCACGTGGGAAACTTGTGCGATGTCTCACTAGTGCTCGGCAAAGGCCTGTGGGAAATCAGAGACTGCATGGAGGAGGTGCTGGGCAGGAGGGGGGCGCTTGTTGAAGAAACCAGTGGTCTGTGGTTCCACTTAGTCAGCACACGTGTGCCAGGCTTGGAAGAAAATTAACTTTGCTGATCCAGCCTCATTGTAGAGGCCATTGGGAGGACCTAGCAACCATGGCATCATTGCATCACTGAGTGTCCTTATAT
This sequence comes from Ovis aries, assembly GCF_016772045.2. NCBI lineage: Eukaryota > Metazoa > Chordata > Mammalia > Artiodactyla > Bovidae > Ovis > Ovis aries. The sequence goes on from NC_056066.1 coordinate 41,837,568, forward strand.
TACCAAAAGACTGTCTCTAACAAAAAATATGTCAAAGGGAAAATAGCACAAGGGACTAAAGTTCTAAGGTTAGAATGATGCATTCCTGAAGGAATTTCAACAATAAAGTACTTTAGACTTGTGTGCTTAGCTATTGCAAATTAAAATTTAGAGATTGGTTTAACTACTTCCGAAGCAAACAAACCTGAAAGCCTCCTCCTTTGTCCTTGAATTCACATGTTCCACAGCTATCGGAGTCTTTCATCACCTTGGTGTTTGTGAGATGTGTCACCAGCGACACTGGAGGGATAGCAACAAATAACAACAAGGGCATCTCAAGGGTGAACAGAAGCCCAGGAAGCACCTTTCCTTGCTCTCATTCAGCTTCGGTCCCAGACCCTAAACAGGTTAGAGCCAGTCCCAGTCAAGGCTGAGCAAATCCTGTTATCTAATTCACGAATCTCATGACCTCTGATGCATGTTGTGACAACACATTGGTGGAAATGCCTAAATTAACACAGATAGGAGAACAGTTCCTGAATCTCTGAACCCACCATCAGCTGTGTTTGCAAGACTTGTCTGTGTGGGCAGAGACCCTAAGACGTGACTCCAGTAAAGGAAGCAAGGCCACCATATGGCTGTCACAAGATGAGCACATGGCCGGGGAGGGCCATCCCCACTGTCTCTGAAGGTGGACGTCTCAGACTGGGACACTTTGGCTGTAGCCACGCCAGGCTGGTAGGGCTGAGCTCCTTGAATCCTCCTTCCAGTCACCAGGTGCCAGGCAGTCTAGCTCCAGCACATCTCAGGCTGGGTTCCTTCTGCCCACCCCCATGGTCGCGTGAGAGTTCAAGGCCTTTGCTGTCCATCAGCCCATCTGGCCTGCAGTCACACGCCCTGTGCTGAGTCAGCCTCCTGATATGAGTATTAGACGTGGCCACTTAGCGGATCAGGCTTTTGGGAGCTCTAACTGCCTTTAGAACATGCCGTAAACTTGCTATTGGAGCATCAGAGGTCGTTTCCCCCCTCCAACCCCTGACTCCACTCTGGCCAAGGAGCACCTGAACCCCTAGATTCTGAATGCAGAGCCACTTCTAACCCTCCTTATTCGATTCCTTTTTCTCTCCAGTCCCCTTCTTTGTTCTTTCCTGTTTTTGCTCTTGTTTTAATGTTTATTATTTACTCAGCTGTGTCAGGTCTTACTTGCAGCATGCATGATCTTAGCTGTGGCATGTGGGATCTAGTTCCCTGACCCAGGATGGAACCCGGCCCCCCTGCTTTGGGAGCACGGGGTCTTAGCCATTGGACCACCAGGAAGTTCCTTTTCCTGTCTTTTACCTACAATGCTTTTACCCCAAAATAGTCTCCTGGGAGTCAATGGCTGCATTTACCCATAATTCCTCAGGAAGCCCTTGCCTGACCTCCCAGCAGGACATTTTCTTGCCTCTGCGAAGCATTTCCATTGCACCTTCTATGGCATAAATACCCTTATCAAGGCTGTTTAATGATCTGTTTCCCCAAGTAGACTGATGAGTTCTTGACAACCAGGAGCAGCTGTTGTTCAGTCGCTCAGTTGTGTCTGACTCTTTGTGGCCCCATGGACTATAGCCCACCAGGCTCTTCTGTCCATGGAACTCTCCAGGCAAGAATACTGGAGTGGGTTGCCATTCCCTTCTCCTCAGGATCTTTCTGATCCAGGGATTGAACCCAGGTCTCCCACATTGCAGGCAGATTCTTTACCCTCTGAACCACCTGGGAAGTCCCAACCAGGAGCAGATCGGATTCAAAACTTTGAACACTACCACTCCACTTAGGCTGTAAGTGCACCGAAAATGCATGTGTTGAAATGAATGAATAGATTCCCTGAGAGGAATGTCTTTATGATTTCAGTAGTGAAAATTCCTGTCCCATTAGGACTTTCTCTGGCATAAGAACAGAGCAGGAATCAGAGTATGATGTACGGAAAGGAAGCGTGTAGGTACAGATAGATTTTTCTATGTTAAAGCATCTCTGTGCATGGACTTTTTGAGATGGATTTTCCCAGTTAATAACAAATAAGATAGTTGAATTCCTCTTCTGCTTTTAGCCAAAAATTCCAGATTCTCCATCTCAGGTGGGTTCGAGCGGTCGTCTGCTCCTCAGCACACGTGGAAAGCTGGAGTCTTGACTTAGTTTGTCGTAGACGAGCAGACAGTGCTGCCTCAGCTTGAGTCTCCATTTCACCTACTGATGATGGGAAATGTCCCAAAGGACCTCCTAGCAGCACCTCAGGGACTGTGAGGCTAGACTCCCAGCATGTATCATTCCTAAATGGGTCAGAAACCCAGAGGGATGAAGGAAAACTCTTGTCAAAAGATAGTTAACAACCCTTGATACACAGTGTCTGTAGCTCACAATTATCCGCTTCTCAAAATCTGAGGGCTGGTCATCAGGAGTCTTCTGTTGGTCCCCTGGGCTCACATGTGCGCTGCAGTCTCTGGGGGGCCTCCCTAGGGCTAGGCGTCCATAAGGACCAGCAGACGCTGTGAGCTGTTGGCTTGCACAGCTATGTGTCTTCAAAGTGACTTCTAGCTCTCTAGGAGGCCACCTAGGCCTCTTTCACAACCAGCAGGCCCAGGGCTGGAAGGAGCCAAAGGCAAGAGCTAAGGACATCTGGGCTCTGGAGTGTTACACAGCATCACCTACCAGGCTCGTTCATCAGAGCAGGGTCCAGGGATCGCCTGAATCTAGGGAGTATTTTGCTCCAGGGAGCACCCAGATACAGGGATGACCCAGGTTCGGCAAGTGCCTGGGTCCAGGGAACACCCGGATCCAGGAGGAAGAGGCTCTTGACAGGAGAGGCAGCATCACATTGTAGCAGGAGGCCTGGATTAGACAGTCTGCCACAGCACAGGCTGGACCAATATGGAGAGTCTTCACTGACCAAGAGCAGCACCAGCTTGGACCCGAGAGTCTCAGAGACCCACAGCGTGCAGAGCCGCAGTGATGCTAACAGGACTGTACTGAAGCAATGGGTCCACACGGAAGGCTCCCTCCACCTGCTCAGAAGGGACTCGGCCTGAGCACACACCACTCCTGCCCATCAGAGGAGACTGAGCTAGACTCGGGGTCTGTTCCTGAAGCAGTCCTGGGGGAAGTGCTGGCAGAGAGGAGAGTCGTGAAGGGAGGTTCCGAGCTGGAATCAGCAAGGCTAGGTAGAGCCAGGCTGTGACACCTGCTTGGGGAGACCCGGGCTGTGGGAGGGAGGCTCCCAGACCACTGCCCATGTCCTATCCCCCTGACCACCGTGTGCTCCAGCCCATCTCTACGAGTTCATCCAGTCTGTAAAATCAGGAGTGACAGGCAGATAACAAGTGTGTCTTAACACGCCAGGCATTTAAAAAAAAAAAAAAACCCTTCTAGATTTCAGCAGGGCCAGGAAGCCTGTGGCTCACAGCCCAGCATCATGTGGTTTTGGTGGCTGTGGTGTTGGGAGTCTTCCTGGTTGTGAAGTGTTTGTGTTTCTCCTGTGTGGAGTCAGGCTGACTTCCTCTGAGACACCGATGCTGTCCCGATTCTGGACCAGGAGGCTCTGTCTGTGAGCTGGTCCCCTCTGGCTGGACTGGGATCAGAGGCAGAAGACTAGGCTGTCTCACAGAAAGGCTGTGGGATTCCAAGACCGATTCTTCATTGTCCGTGGCACCATTAATGTGGTGCCCCGAGGCTGGTAGAAATAGAAACTTGGAGAGTCAGCTGTTTGTGTCTACAAGCAGGCAGTGGGTTCATCATGGGAATCCAGAACCCACTTAAAAACCCAGCAAACCCAAGGCCTGACAAGGGGCCAGGGCGCCTCATTTCCCTAACATGGAGGCAACAGAAGGAGGGTTGTCCCTCGCCATCAGCACTATCCCTCTACCAAGGGTCCAACCACCGTATCATGACCTGTGGCCCCACAGGGCAGTCTTCAGGGGGGCCCTGGACCCACACACTAGCCTGGGGGACAGTTTCAACCCCTATTTGCCTGTCACAACCCGCCTGGACCACAGTCACCCCATCCACAGGATCACTGAGACAATGGACCCTTGACCAGCCTTGGGGTTGCCAGGATCAACAGGGCAGATCTAATGGTGAGCTCACCACCTTATCTGGGGAACTGGCCACCGAGCAGGGTTGATAACAGAGGCATTGATTACAGGCAGAGCTTCAGCCACATGGTCTATGAATAATACACATAAGAGGTTAAGAATATACTTTATATCATACACTTTATATCATAGTCTATATGACTCATATGACAATGCCACTGCTATCTGATTCATTCTCTGTGGGGTCTTAATTCTTTGAGTTTTAGTAACAGTCTGTGAAAACTGAGATTTAAACTGACACCATAAAAAAGGTAATGCAAACGACGGATACACACATGAAGAAATGTTCATGAGTCACTAAGGAAACACAAATTGTAAACACAATAGAGTGTCACCACATGCGCGCGCACACACACACACACACCAGAATGGCTAACATTTTTTTAAAAGACCAAAAATGCCAACAGTTGGCTAGAATTTGGAAGAACTGGAACTCAGACATTTTGGAAAATAGTTTAAAGGTTTCTTATAAAGTGACATATATGCTTACCACCAGAATATGAACACAGGCCCACACAGAAAGTTGTCTGCTAATGTTTACAGCAACTTTATTCGTGAGAGCTAAGACCTGGGGGGAAACCAAGTATTTATTGTCAATAGAAAAGGGTGACTGCTGAGACATGAACAATATGGATGGAACCCCAAAACGTGATGCTGAGGGAAATAAACCCAGACACAAAAGCATATACACTGCATGATTCCATTCGTAAGGAACTCCAGGAAAGGCAAAACTAAACTACTGTGACAGCCCAGGTCTGGGCTTGGGAAGGTATGGATCACAAACAACAGGAGAGGAACTGGAATGATGGACATGTTGGAAGATTGACCGTAAGGGTGATTGCACGGCATATATGCTTGTCAAAACCCAGCAAACACTGTACTTAAAATAGATGCATTTTACAGTGTGTACCTCTTGCCTCAATGAAATTTGCTTTTTATTTTATGTTTTAGTTTATCGGGGTATAGTTGCTTCCCAATGCTGTGTTAGTCTCTGCTATACAGTGAAATAAATCAGCTCTATGTATACATATATCCTCTCCTTCTTGGACTCTACCCCCATCCCACCCTTCTAGGTTATCACAGAGCACTGAGCTGAGCTCCGTGTGCTATATGGGAGCTCCCCGCTGGCTACCTATTTTATACGTGGTAGTATATACGTGTCAATCCCAATCTTCCTTTTATTATTCAGTCCCGCTCAATTATGTCCCACTCTTTCTGACCCCATGGACCATAGCATACCAGGCTCCTCTGTCCTCCACTAACTGTCAGAGTTTGCTCACTTTCATGTCCTTGAATCAATGATGCCATCCAACCATCTCATCCTCTGTTGTCCCCTTTTCCCCCTGCCTTCCATCTTTCCCAGCATCAGGGTCTTTTCCAATGAGTCATCTCTTTCCATCAGGTGGACGAAATATTGGAGCTTCAGCTTCAGCGACAGTCCTTCCAATGAATATTCAAGGTTGATTTCCTTTAGGATTGACTGGTTTGATCTCCTTGCAGCCCAAGGGACTCTTAAGAGTCTTCTCTAGCACCACAATTTAAAAGCATCAATCTCCCTTTAGAACTTCCCTAAAATGTACTTGACCATCTTATTATTCAGGAAGCAAACATGCTAAGACCTGAGCCATTGCCTGCCAGGCTCTGCTCAGTTCTGGGGGATGGGGGCTGCTCACACGCTGGCCTCGTTGGACCTGAGGTCCCTGTTTGCACATCAGCTCTGCCTCCAGTTCCTCTTGGGGAAGAAAGCACTTTGCTAATGGGATTAGGGCTTCTTGGCTAGATGCCAGCAATGATCAAATAATTCTCCAGAGACTGAATCAAACCCAGCCTCCTTCTGAGTTGAAATATTGATCATTGCCAAGTTCACTTCTGCTCAGTCCCTAGAAGATCCTGTTTCTGACAGGAAACTGCTATTAGCATTTCTCTGTTTTTTCAGCCCAAAGACAGGGAGGGCTTTTTCCCCAAAGTCAATAGAAATGATGTCCACTGAACTGTGTTTATTAGAGATGAGCCACAGAGAGCGTTATTCTGTTTTGACATGTTTTTCCAAATGGCAGAATTTGGACAGAATATGGTGTTTGCATCACCAGAGAAATGATCTCAGGAAATATTCATTGAATGATCATAAGACCCTCTCTGAAATCTGCTACTTAAACACACGAGATAAAACTATCTCCTCTTTAAAGCATCTTCTGAGGATGTGTAGGAAGGAACCTCTGGCTGAAATAAACATCCTTTAGGCCATGATGAAATGACATCACAACATACAGATTCACCCAAGGGGAAAAATAACCTCTCAGAGAAAATGTTATTTTCTTCATGAGGAAGGGAGGCCAAAAGTGCCTCTGTGATGATGTCATTTCAGACCAGAAATAGCATCTTATCCAACCTCACCCAAGGCCAGCCCATCCTAGCCAACACAGCAGGGAATCTTAACCAAAACAGCAGCCCAGCTCTGGAGTAAAGGTTCATCCTCCCCCTCTAACATGGCTTCTTGCAAGATGGTGCACATTTCAAGATGAAAAGTTCAGGCTAATGTCACAGTGGGGAACATGTCAAAGCGGGCAGCCTTCTTTCACCCTTTGGATTCTGATGACAGTGGCACCAGGATGTCAATTTCCAGGTGCAGAGATTGAGTTGCCCGGGCACGTGTCACATGTGAGACACAGTGGATGGAGGGGGAGGAAGCCCACTGCCTGGGTGGGGGGGTCACAGCCTTCCATCCTTACCCACACCCCCCAGACCTGCACAGTCCCCAGGGTAGCATCTGAGAACAAGGAGGGGGTGGCAGCCTGTGCAATCTCAAGACTGACTCTGCAGTGCTTCTCTCCTGCACTTGATGTACTTGGAAGAGGAGCCCAAACATCCCGGATCCTGCTCCTGTCTGTTCCACATGCGTGAAGACCCTCTGCTGTTCTCCTCTAACACAGCACAGGATTGGAGTAACAGGGACATCTTCTCCCTAAAGGCGGGCGTGGGTCTCCCTCTGGCATCGTTAACACCCTGGGGCCTAATGACTTAGCTTCCTGAAGCAGGTGCCGGGGAGCTGACAACAGAGATTTATGTTCTATCATCCCAGACTCTGCACTGTCCAAGGTGACAGACCCCAGAGAGCATGGCACACCTGGAAACCTGCAAAAAGCCAAGGGGTGCGAAGAGGATTCATGCTTTTTGACTTGGGATCCTGCCATCCCGGCCCTGCAGCCAGAGCGGGATCTAGCATCGTCCATCGGCCAATGAGACAGGACTCGGGTATAAATCAATGATAACACCAGGGCTGACAGTTTCCAGCACAACCAGAAATAAGCATTTTAAAAATGTATAAGGGACTCATGAGAAAAAGAATAAGGGAAAACGGAAACTCAAGAATGCATACAACTCAAATATGTAAATAAAATCCCCATCCTATGACAGAACAGGGTGGTATGTGTTTCACAGGACTGTATCAGAAAAGAAGAAATGCTGAAAATGGAACTCCCGGAACTTGAGATGCTAGAAAAGAGTCCAGAAAGCAAGCCCAAAGAAAACAGTAGAAAGGAGTAATGGAGAAAAAGGTAGCAATTAATGAAATAGGGAAAATCAACATATTCAAAGGCTTGTGGCTGACAAGACCAATAAGGTTAAAAAATTGATACAGAGAAACTATATCAACAAGATGCAGAAAGAAAAGTCATGTATAATTACAGATGTAGCAGAGAATGAACACTTTGAGTAAGAGAAAAATTGACATGTTCTCAGAGAACTATGAGTGATCAGACTCTACTGGAGAGGAAAGGGCGTTGGACCAAGTCCGACCCCTTGTCATTAAACACGCCGAGGGAACATTGGAAACTCGCCCACAGATGGGTCTGCACCCAGCTCCCGGGCAGTGCTTTTTGGATTTGCTGACGAGTGTCTGTCACGTGCCAGGCTTTACTCTCAGGGACTTTTATGAATTAACTTTTCACTGTTGCAATGGCCCCCTTTGCAGGGCGTGTGCTGTTCAGACCTGCTGGGGAGTTAACTGGCTCTGAAGGAGGTTTTGAGACCTGCCTGGCATCACAGAGATCAGAGTTGGGATTTGAACCCAGGACATCAGGGTGTGGACTGCACGAGCCACATGCGTGGATGCGTGGATGCTCCACCAGGAGCAGATAGTCTCCGCCTTACACAAACCCCACCTGAGAAGGAGACCCCTTCCCTGAGCTGGCCAAACACTGATGCCAAAACCAGATACAGGAAAGGAAAGTCAGAACAATCTCCATCAGCATCCAAATGCAAAATGTTTAAACAAAATACTGCATTATTAAAAAATCAAGTACACTAAAGATGCTGCTGCTGCTGCTAAGTCACTTCAGTCGTGTCCGACTCTGTGTGACCCCATAGACAGCAGCCCACCAGGCTCCCCCGTCCCTGGGATTCTCCCAGCAAGAACACTGGACTGGGTTGCCATTTCCTTCTCCAATGCATGAAAGTGAAAAGTGAAAGGGAAGTCGCTCAGTCGTGTCTGACTCTTTGCGACCCCATGGACCCCAGCTTACCAGGCTCCTCTGTCCATGGGATTTTCCAGGCAAGAGTACTGGAATGGGCTGCCATCGCCTTCTCCAACACTAAAGATATTCTAAATCATATTTTCATAACAAACAGGAAATTTTAAAGAGTACTTAGTGGAATTGAGAAATAACACAACCCATAATTTTCAACTTGACTAAACACCAGCACAATTTATTTCTATAAGCTTCGATAGAACTTGATTCTATTATTTTATTATTATCTGGAGTCACTAGGAAACTATGAAATGTGAAAGCAGTTTGCCATTAATGCTTAAGTGATTCCATTAAAAGAAAATATTTCAATATTTTTAAAATCCCTCATTATATGAAACAGACAATACTCAGAAATATGTTGAAATTATTACAGAATGCAATAATGGTTAAACATTATAAAATGAAAATATAATTCACCACTGTAATAATTAAAAGAAAATGCCAATATAGTTAGCTCAATGAGAGCAGAAAAAGATTGTTTGATAAATTTGATAAAAACCCATGGTAAAAACTCTTAGCAAACTAGAAATCAATATAAATTTCATAGTCTGATAAAATATATCTGTCAGAAAGTTATGAAAAAAAAATCCTGCCTAAGAATGAAACATCAGAAGCATTCTGTTTAAAAACAGGCAATAAGGAAAAAAAAAAGTAAGACCAAAACAGGGTGGCCACCACCTGCACTCGTGAGCAATCCGTAGCAGGACCCTCCAGGTATAGAAGGGCCGGAGAAGAAGAGAATGGCTGTGATTCAGATGTTACCACTGTTCACATGGAAAACAAAAGATCCTACAGACAAATTATGAGAAATAATAACAGAACCTAATGCTGTTGTTTAAGAGGCAGACTGTGTATTAAAGTTTATGGTTTTTTTTTATTCAAACAGCTGTTAAAATAAAAGTCAACGAAAGATTTTGTGGCGAATGGTACAAATATAAGGGACTTAAAAATGAATGTCTAAAATGTGAGATTTTAACCTGAAAATATCTGGTGCTTTACTGAAAGCTGTTACAGAAGTCTTAAGGAAGTAGAGAGACCTATGTTTATGGGCGAGGATTCTCAGTGTTCTAGAGTGGTCAAGCGTCCCCAAACCGATGTCTCAGTATAAGACGGTACAACAGATAGAACACAATTCCTCACCAGGGTTTTTTCATGGGGCCCAACCAGCTGATCGAATAGGTGTGAGGGAGGGAAAGGCCCCCAAGAGTGAGTCACAGATGTTCTAACAGAAGCCCCCCTCCCCTGCCCCTCCCCACAGACCTACTGGCAGAGCTCATGGAGCCGGGGACCCAGGCCGTCATGGGGGTGCCCTCTGCAGGGGGCACTTGTGGGAGATGCCCACAAGCTTCCTCCAGTGCCTCTCTGTGGTGAGTGTCACTGCCTCCCTGCACTCTGGAACAGGGACCCTTTCAGAGCTCAGGGGCCAGCGGGCCTCGCTCTCCCACTGTCCAGCTGTGCAGTGGACAGGTGAGGCCATCCTGTGCACAGGACTAAACCTCCCTGCCTCGGAGCCTTGGTTCCCAAAACAGCGATGGCCCAGCTCTGCAGAGGCGATGGGAGGGACAAAGAACAGTGCTCAGGTCTTTGCGGCTCAGGTCAATGGTAGTCCTGGCCCTCTTTCCAGAGGACAGTGAGGGGACTGAGGCTACTTTCTGATCCCATCTGATGCCCCCCCTCTGCCCTCCCCCAGGGCTCTCTTCACTCTCAGGAGATGCTTGACAGGGGCAGAGCCTGCAGGTCAGCAGGTCACCAGCCTCCTTGCATAGATGGGGAAACTGAGGCTCAGAGAGGCACCAGGCCGGTGAAGGCCTGAATGACACGACCCTGAGGACGCACCTCCAAAGCCTCCCTGTCTCCAGGAGCGCAGGCTGTAGGGCGTAGCTACCCACCCAGAGAGGTCGTCTAAGAAGGGTGGGTGTGAGCTGGGTGGGTGTCTGCTCGTGGTCTCTCCAAGGAGCACCGCCAGCTCCTCCATTTGCTCTTTCAGGGTGAGGGCAGACTGACGTCCTCTCTCTCCCGATGTCCTGTCCTGGGCCTGCATCACCTGCAGGGTGTTCTATTCATGCCTGAAATCTCTTCCCCAAGGTTTAGGTCTGTGTCTGTCTCTCGCCTTTTAATCAAACTAGCAGTTTTCTGACTGCAGGGCCAGTGGATTAGGAGCAGAATAATCACCCACAAATTGGCCAGACAGCCCAGATGAGACAACTCAGGTAGGAGTAATTTAAACATTGGTGGAGATGATCAGAGTAGAGACAGAGAGACCAGCTCAGGGACGCCTGGGCTGTGGTGGTGGCAGGGGGAGTTAGATGGATTCAAGACTGACAGCGTCACAGACATCTGACTGCATCCTCCGCCCCCAGGACCGTGTGAAAGAAGAGACGACCCCCAAACACAGGTGGGCTGGGGGCACCCGAGCCCCTGATTCCTAGAATCGCTCTCATGGTCCACAGGGGCCCACACGTCCCCTCTTCTGAGGTCCCCAAGGATGTCAACAGCCCCTGGGCCAGCAGAGCCTTTGGCACAGCCAGCTGGCACGTCCAGGTGCTACCCGTACTGAAGTTCCATCCAGGAAGGTCTCAGACCCCCGAGAACTGGACACCAGGAGGGCTGGACTCCAGTCTGGCCTGGCTCAGAGCTAAAATGCTGCCTGCTTCTCTTCTGGCCCCTTTATTTCTTGAAGCCGCTAGTGACTTAGCTGTTAAACAAGGTAACTCAAAACAACTGTCCTTTTGAGCAGAAATATTCTAGTCTGAAATATTCATGAAGCTTCTGAACTGAAGGCTTGACATTCTCTCTTTAACATGGAGTAAAACATGGGGCTCTGGTTGGATCGTGTCCATCCTGAACAAACAGCACGTATCAGTCTGTACAAGGAGAGAGCACCCCACTTCCCAGGATGAGCCTGTATCCCCCAGACTCCAAGCGAGCACCTGAGCTGCCCTTTGCACGTGTTCCTCACGGTACAGCATGGTCCCTGAGTAGCGGCGTCACCATCACCTGAAACTTGTCTGAAGGGCAGACTTCCGCCACCCACCCCCCCCCCCACACACACACACACAGCCCCACAGGAGAATCTGGGGTCAGCCCCCAGCCCCAGCGACCAACGATGCGGCTGGCCTCGGCCTTGGCTGTCCCACCAGCTCACCTGCGCAGGGTCTCTGCCCCCATCTCTCCTGCTGCTCCTGTCAGGGGGCCTGGAAGGCTCAGGGTTGAGTCTCCACAGCTGATTCTGATAGACAATCAAAACCAGGGACCCCAGAACTGGGTCATGGAGACCCAGGTTCTCAGGTGTGAGTTTGGAGCTCAGGGGAGGTTCTGACACATTCCCGAGAGCCTTGTGTCAAGGAGGTTTGGCCCTGAGGGATCAGGATTTGATCTTGGGTCTGCACCACTCTTGCTGTGTTGCCAGTGGCGTTAGCCCTGACCTGCCTGGGCCCCCATGGCCACGTGGCCTCTCCCAGCCTCAGCCAATCTCCTGGCACCGGTAAGAGGGAGATCTGGTCCTGTGCAGAGACCTGCTGCACAGAATACAGGTGACCCTTCAAAACAGCGTACCTGGCAAGGAATAGGCACCCAACAGAAACTTACTGTCGTAGACAATAATACAAGATCGCCCCCCAAAATTTGTTACTCATGCAGAGTTCAAGCTGAGTTAAGAAGTGCTCACTCTTGGAGACAAGTTTTTTGGTTTGTTTGTTTGTTTGTTTTCTGGGAAAATGAGAGGAGGTTTACTGCGAGGGCTCCGAAGGGCCTGCAGGTTGGTGTGATCTTTGGGAGAGAAGAGTCGGGCATTCTCCTCTAAATGAGATTCTCTCAGAACGCATCACATTCTCCTTTAAATCCGCCCAGGACCCCGGGGTCACTCCTATCAGGATTCAGGAAGGGAGAAAGACAGCCCGCCTCCCACAGAGTCCTGGACACCACCGCCCCCACCCCCCAACCACCACACACACACATACACACACACACACACACACACCTCTTTGGGTTTCTCGCAGCTGCTACTCATATTCAGATTTCTTGCTCCCTCAGGAAGCAGAATCACATCCTGACGCAAGGTTGGAACTCCATTTAACACGTTTTCCCTGGTGAAAATGGTTTCTGTAGCCATCTGGGCAGACCAGGCTTCATTTTCCTAATGGAGTGTTCCTGCATTGAGTCCGCATTAGGGACACCTCACGGGCAGCATCCTTGAGCCTTGTCCAGTAGTCTGGGGATGTTAGGACCTCTTTGGGGAACGGGGATGAAGTAGCCATTCTCACTATCGAGGGCTTTTCCCAGTCAGCTGCCCCCAAGCTCTCCTCGACCTGCAGAGTTTTCTCATCTATGAAATAATCAGAATAAAATTAGACGCTACTGGTATCCAGATCCCTGTGATTACGCCCCAGGGAGGGGAGAGGAGAGAATTGCGGGGTGGGCTGCTCGGCTGTTGGCAGCAGGCAGAGGAGACTCACAAATCCTTTGATGCTGAAGCCTTTCCCCTCTCCCTCCAGGATTACCTCTGTGTTCAGTTCCCTCCAGGATTATCTCTGTGTCCCAGCGTCTCACACCAGGATGGAAAGAGAGGGAATTTGGTCAGGAATGTAGGTCCATCTTTCAATTTTGTGCTTAACTGGGGGTGTGAACTTGAGGACAGTACTTCGTCCCCCTGTGGCTTTGTTTTCTGGTTTGAAGAAAAATCCATTGTTTCCTGATCCTCTCCGTTTCTAACCTTAGACTCCATGAAGCTTTTGTGCTGATTGCTGCTGTTTCCTGGGACTCGGTTCTGTCTTGTGCACTGTGGGCACACTCCTGGTGAGGTCAGGTGACGTGTCCCACCCCAAGCCCTGCAGTGTCCTAGGGACTGCAGCTGCCGGAACACAGCCTCTTTGCTCCCTGCCCCAAGGCAGTGATGGGCGGGAACCACCCTGGGACAGAAACCTGCCCTCACTTCCCAAACAGTAGCTGCCAGTCAAGTTGGTCTCAGGTGGGTTGAATCCCTGTGCCCTTCTCATCACTGATATTTCCATGGAGGGTTCTCACCTAGAAAAGGCGGTATAACATGGTGATTGTACAGAGATTCTGCTTCCAAGAGAAAAGTGAGTATGCCCAGTCACCGGCCAGCCAAGGCTTCGGCCACCAGGACACCTGTTGCTCAAGTTGCCCCGAGCCCATCCCCCGAGTGTCCCCACCTTGTCCTTGGCTCACGGTGGCCCTGCCATAGGGATACAGAGGGCCTTCCCTTCTTGGTGCACTGGTTAGGATTTCACTCTCTCTTCCCAATATCGGAGGCTGCCAGCAAAGGAATTGGACCCCTGAGAGGGTGCAGGCTCCTGAATGTGCTCCCCACCAAGGGGAACCGGGGATTATGATGGCCTTTTAACTTTTGTTTTTCAATATTTCACAGATAAATACAAGACAAAATGCAGACAGAAAACAGAAGTATTTTCAGTGAGAAAGGTGTGTCCTTAGTGGACGAGCAGGAGTTTGCACAAAGCTATGCTCAGAGACAGGCCGGATGGCGCTCCATCAGGAACCCCAGCAGCACCCCCAGTTTGGGTCTGAACTCAAGATTCATTCTGTCCAATCAGAAGCCTGAAGGCCATGCAGTCCATGTGAGCACTTTGGTTATCTAACGCTCTCATTCTCCTTGAATTTCAGGAAAATTACTATATGAAGATACGTTATTACTTGGAAAGTCAGAAGGTTCAACAGCCGTGCACAAGGCTTGCTTCATAAGGTCAATACTCATGGCTTCAGTAGAACACTCGAATCTTAAAAATGGAGAAGCAGATGTCAGGGTGGAAGGAAACAAGACACTGGGCTCTCCTGCCTCATCTTCTGTCTGCTGGGGAGAGAGGACAGGAGGATGGGATGAGCAGTGGTCAGGGAGCTTTCTTAGGGAACAGGGGAGGAACACAGTCAGTCATTCATCTCTGCCCAAAGCAGACCTGGGGGACAGCTGATAAATCTCCTACAGGAGATGCCACGGATGAGAAGCTAGACTCAGGCACTCGGGCAGGAAACTGGGGGTGGGAAAAGGAGAGAGGTTTCAGAATAAGAGAGCTTATTTTGCTGAAACATAAAAGCTTGAGAGGAGAACATTTTTCATGTTGACATATCCTTAGGATATTTCCCTGGCCTGCTATTGTTTTATTTCAGAACTTGCCAGAGTGAAAAACAAACCAAAGAAATGAACCAAAAAAAGGAAAAAAAAAAAAAAAAGAAGAAGAAGGAGAAGAAAGGAAGGAAGGAAGTTCAGGCTCCACAGATAACATTCCCCCTATCCCTGCAGCGAGACCTGTTTCTGGCATCAGAAGCCTCCCCCAGCCCCCCAGCCCCACTGATGGTGCAGAGGCCAGAGACCCAGCTTGCTGGGTGCTTGGAACAGTGTCTCAAGGGGACCCTCTGGAGTGCACAAAAGTAAGAGAACCTCTTGATATTTTTCATCTCAACCTTTTAAATATTCTATTGTGCATTATAAGTGCCCCTGTACAAAGTGTACTGGGTACAGAAGTTCATGGCTATGATTTATATAGAGGTAAGGCCATACATATTGGGTATTTCCTCACAGAAGTACTGATCGCATGGATTTGGGGGTCTTGGTTTGGAAGATCGCCAGGAAGCCAAGTGTGTTCCTGAGTGTTTCTCCAGTAGCTCAGAGCCACTTAGAATCAGCAGAGGCCTGGGCCGCCTCTGCCTGGGCCAGGCACCAAGACTCAGATGGAAGATAAGGAAGGGGTTAGAAGGGAGGAGCCGCAGGAGGCAGGAGTCTGTCTGTCTTCTGGGACCACTGCAGGCGATGGTGACTGCAAACGCGTATCATTTAACTCATTGATGGGATGACCGATTCCACACCATCTGACCTCCACAGCCACATTTACAAGACGAAACAGCAAAAATGCTACTTCGTAAGAAACTCTGGGCTGTGGTTTCTGGCTGCAGGAGTTATAAGCTAATTGTGCCTGAGCAGAAATGCCAAGTCTGTCTTTGGAATCTTTGCAGCTGCACTCTGAACCTGCCTGGGACTGCCCCGCTCCCACACCAGTCACCCCTGAACTGCCCCATCACCACCAATTACACCCACCTGGAACCCACTGTCCTTGCCTTGGGTCCTGGGTCCTCTGGGGACTGTGCCTCTCTCCTCTGACCCCTGCTCCATGGCTGGGGGCCCTAAGGAGGTGTTCTCCTGGGAGACAAAGCCACAGGCAGCCCGCAGCTTTACTCTGCATGGGATGGTTGCCTAGACGCCCATTCTTCCCTGCCTGGTCACTCTTCCCTTCCGATTGCAGGACACCCCACGAGGCGGCTTTCTTCCCTTCATTGTATGTGAAGAAAAAAACAAAACAGGCCACATCCAGGCACACCAGAAGGAAGGAGCGTCTGTCTGCAGAGGTCAGCCCTCATCCCCTGCTATGAACCTATGCCTCTGAGGTCTCCGACCCCTCCCCTTCCCAAATCAAGCTGCCAGGCTTCACTTTGCTCCCCTGTCTGTTCAGTTCAGTGATGTTAAGAATATTTGCATGGTCACATGGCTGTGCAACCAATCTCCGGAAATGTTTCACCTTGCAAAACTGAAATTCTATATCCATTGATCAACAATTGTCATCACTCTCCCCCCAACACCCAACTTCCTCTCTCCATGGGATGATCACTCCAGATACCTCACATAAAGTAGAACCACACAGCTTTGTCTCTTTGTACCTGATTTACGGGGCTTCTCTGCTGGCTTAGATGGTGAGGGGTCTGCCTGCAATGCAGAAGGCCCGAGTTCAATCCCTGGGTCGGGAAGATACCCTAGAGAATGGAACGGCAACCCACTCCAGTATTCTCGCCTGGAGAGTTCATGGACAGAGGAGTCTGGTGGGCTCCATGGGGTGGCGAAGAGACACGACTGAGCAGCTGACGGTTTCACTTCAGCACGTTTGGGTTATGTCAGTCAGCATAATGCCCTCCAGACTCACCCACGCTGCTGGAGGAGTTAGAACTTCTCTCCCTTTAAGGATCAGTGACATGCCGTGGTACGTGTTTACCACGTTTTTAGCTGTCTATCCTTTATCTGTCACCGGACACTGGGTAGGCTTTTGTTGGAGTTTTTCTCATCTGCACTGATTAATATTTCTGGGTTTCTAACTTCTTCAAGTCCAGAATATACAAAGCAGAAAGAAACCCAGAAAAATCTATAGCATGTCGTTCCCCGGGGCCCGGGCTCTCGGTCTGTCTGCTCTCCACCTTTGTGCGTCTTCTCTTGTTCGTTTCCTGTATCATGTCAGGATGATGGTCATGCTGATCGAGACAAACAGGGCCAAACTCCTCTGCTCCGTCTCCTTGGAAGAAGAGGCCCTGCCGCTGACTTCTGTGTTAGCGTCTAGTGAGTATTTTGCTCGTTCTAAAAAGGTTAATTTCAAAAATATCCTAAATTTTGGTTTTTTCACTGAATCAGACAAGGCTTTCCTACCTTTTTGTTTAGAGTACATGTAATTTTACTTTCTGAGACTTGCATTTTAATAGTTCTGAGGTTTTTCACTTGAAGACATTAAATTAGTTTGCAAAAAAATTGTAAGTCAAAGGCCTGCCTTTGTACTATTTGTAAACTCAGTTTCTTTTGTCAGTGCCAACCATTTGGTGAGGGTCTCATAGTCCCTTCTGGGATGTTGGACTTGAAGCCACTGACACAAATCTGTGTTATTGGACCATGGCTTTCAGAAAGGCCAGAGGATAAAGTCTTTCAAGATTCTCCTAGACAACTAACAGCCATAAATTTTATGGACTTCAAACACTTAATAAAATTTACACCTGCTGAGAAAATGATTTGCCATCTTTTTAGAGAGTGCTGGGTTGAACTCTGCTCAATATTATGTAACAACCTAAATGGAAAAAGAAATTGAAAAAAAATAGTTGCATCTATAAATATAATGGAATCACTTTGCTGTACACCTGAAGCTAACACAGCATTGTCAATCAGCTATACTCTGATATAAAATTAAAAGTTTAAAAGAAAGTGCTGGGCTTCTCTCCAGCACAAAGATGGGACCTCATATTTCTCCACCAACCTGTGAAGCCTGTGTGAAAGATGGGACCTGGGGCATTTAGCTGTACTAAGAAGTTACTCTGACCCAGCAGAGATCTTTTGATGGTCCAAAGGAATTTACTTCCAGTGAAAAATCTTCCATTTGAAGGGTTTTAAGTATAAATAAATCCCATAGCTACAGATTCTATTTCCATAAAATTTCCATAAATTTAAAAAGAAAGAAAACTGCCTCCTAGATGGAAATATATCATTACTACTGAGATTGTAAGATAGTTGGAGATACTCCTGAACCACAAAGCTGCTCTCACCTTGAAGAGTGGCTTGTTGTAGAAATTCAAGGGAACAGTCATTGCAATGGCTCAAATGAATGAGTATCTGACTCCAAGAGAAATATCAAAGTGAAATTAAATCATCAAAGTTGTTCTTGCTTTATTTTTCCTTCAGAAATAAAAATGTCAGTTCAGTTCGTTTGCTCAATCGTGTCCAACTCTTTGCGACCCCATGAATCGCAGCACGCCAGGCCTCCCTGTCCATCACCATCTCCCGGAGTTCACTCAGACTCACGTCCATCAAGTCCGTGATGCCATCCAGCCATCTCATCCTTGGTCGTCCCCTTCTCCTCCTGCCCCCAATCCCTCCCAGCATCAGAGTCTTTTCCAATGAAAAACAATGTCAACATATACAAAAGCCAACGTGGGGGGTTTCCCTGGTGGCCTAGTGGCTGAGACTCCATGCTCCTAATGCAGAGGGCCCCCGGTTCGATCCCTGGTCAGGAAACTAGATCCCACATGCCACAACTAACACCCAGTGCAGCCAAATGAATAAATATTAAGGCAAAATGAAAGTGACCACCAGTGGGGCTTCACTTGTATCCCTGTAGTGCTGGTGTGGAATGTATTCATGTCTGTAAGGACATTCTTATCTTGAGCAAAAGTGCCCGACTGAAGTAGAAGGTCACTGCTAGACCCAGAAATTGAGAAACTCTCATCTGCTCACTCCTTTTGAACAGCAAGCAGATGACTTTCAAACCCCAAAGCCTTAGTTTGTAGAATTAGCAAAAGGCTTGTGCATTATCTCCAGGTTCCAGTCATAAACCCCAGGCATTTGGCTGAGCTAAGACTCTGAGCTAAGACGTCAACCTAAACAAATTAGCACCAAGCTCTGTTCAACAACTTATGGCTCAAAACAAATTTTTATTAAGTCTCACAAGTTTGTGGGTAGGCATTTAGGCTGGGCTCAACAGAGATTCTTCTGTTCCCAGTGAAGTGGCTAGGGCACTCAGATGTCCAGCTGGTAGACTGGTTGGTCTAAAGACCCAAGATGACTACTTCACTTGCCTGGTGCCTTGGTGCTCGTGTCTGGGAGGCCAAGCTCACCTAACCCCCTTGGGGTCACCCCATGGCATCTTCCACTCTCCAGTAGAGGGGGCGGACTTCTCCCATGCAGACTCAGCATGCCAGCAGACCCATGAGCTGCCAGGCTGCTCACAACCTTGCCATTGGCCTCCCAGGACAGTTTCTCTGGCATCAGGGAGTCACACAAGTCACTGAAGCAGCGGTCACCAACTGGGTGGTAAACTCCACCTCTTAATGGGAGAAGCTGACAGAGAATCTATGGGCCATCAATAATTCACAGTCTCATTTTTCACCAACTCAAGTAGCATGATAGTCCTGAATTTTTACAAAATTATTTTTGAAGATCCCAGTATGCCTCAGCCATAAACGTCATCTATATTCATGGGAGATAGCTTGCTGAGGTAGACCGATGGAGGCAGCCTTCCTCAAAGGTCTCAGATGCCAAAAAAATCTAAAGACGCTACTCCTTCTTCCAGGGAGGAGAGCAGGCTGTGGATGGTTCTGCTACAACACAGCCCTCCACAGCCCTGGCTACCTGATGTTCACAGACTATTTGCTGCAGAGATGGGCTGCAATGGGAACAGAGACCAAGAAGTTGCTCGATATCCTGGGCTTTATCTCCACCATCTGTCTCAAGGCACATGAATTAGCATCGATCAAAAGCGATCAGTGTTTCCAGAAGGCAGCATTGAAGGCCACTTGAGATGGGAGATGTGGCTGCTGAAAAGATACTGTACCCCACACTCAGCCTCCAGTGGGAGAGGTGACCCTAGGTGTGCCAGGCTTATACTCTGGAATGCAGTCACTCCAATGGAGAAGCAAGGGTATAAGAGCAGATGTTTGTTGGGTACACTTAGCGCCTTAGTGCTGAGGGTTAAGGCAACACAGAGAACTTGAGGAAGCACTCCCTTGAAGGAGCATTCACTGGACTTTGTTACTTCCCAGGTAAACTCTGAGTCTGTCTTCAGATCACCTGAGGATCTGAGCAGGCAGGGAAGGGCATTTGGCCAGCACTGTTCATGCCAGGGAGCCTCAGGCCAGAGCCTGACCCAGCATCAGCCATCACACAGCTTGGATATTTCAGGGAACCCTAAGAAAATCCAATTTCATGAGTAACAGAAAGTTTGGTTTCAGTAGTTATCCATTCTAAAATGTTGCATGCTCAGTTGCGTCCTACTCTTTGTGACCCCGTGGACTGTAGCCCATCAGTCTCCTCTGTCCATGGGATTTTCCAGGGAAAAATACTGGAGTGGGTTGCCATTTCCTTCTCCTGGGAATCTTCCCGAGCCAGGAATGGAACCCACATCTCCTGCATCTCCTGCATTGGCAGGCGGGTTCTTTACCACTAGCACCACCTGGGAAGACCTATAATGTCAGTGCTATTCTGCAGGAATGGAGAAGGCAATGGCACCCCACTCTGGTACTCTTGCCTGGAAAATCCCATGGATGGAGGAACCTGGTGGGCTGTAGTCCATGGGGTCGCTAAGAGTTGGACATGACTGAGCGACTTCACTTTCACTTCACTTTCCACTTTCATGCATTGGAGAAGGAAATGGCAACCCACTCCAGTGTTCTTGCCTGGAGAATCCCAGGGACAGGGGAGCCTGGTGGGCTTCCATCTATGGGGTTGCACAGAGTCGGACACGACTGAAGTGACTTAGTAGTAGCATTCTGAAGGAAACAGGGCAGGATTTGGCTTCCCTGGGATTGAGTTCTTGTTCAGTAGATAAACCTTTATGGATGCTGCAGCCTCTGGAAGTGCAGGCTTCATGGGGCCTGGACGCTGAGGAAGAGCTCAGAGACAAGAGTGATGGACCTAGATGAGGCAGAGCCTGAATGAAACAAGATGAGCTGGAGCAAGTCTTCCGCAGAAGCCTTCCTGCAGGCTGCAGCTGTAAGTCGGCATGGATTAGACTTGGGGACATGGTCTTCTGCAACCCGGTGCCTGGAGCGCGTGCACCTTCTGCATCTGACCAACCCTCTGTGCTTTTATCAGAGAGTCAGAGAGAGGAGGAACCTCCTGTCGGAAGGAGTCAGGCCCCCAGAGAGTCACCTACTAGATGCGTACATACCTGCCTGATGTTCCTCCTCTCAACTCCCGGTTGTTGATTGTGGGCAACTTCTGGACATTCAGGCCCCTCTGAACTCTCCACTCAGGTCAGGCCTGACCACAGGGATTCAAAGATGCAAACTCTCTCCTGCATCCAGTCATCAGTCCTGGGCTGTGGTCTTTCCCACCTCAAGGCACATCCTTCTTCCTCTACTGGACAAGATCCATAGTGCCTGGCACACAGGAAGTGCTCAGAGAATGTGAGCTGAGTGCATCAGCAGATGTGGATAGGGGACCATGTCCATTATAAACTTAGGTAAGAATAACAATACATTAAATGATGACTATAACCAACGTACAACTAAGAAGTAGGGAACCCAGGGAAGAGGGCCTTCTGAGATCCATTAAAAAGTTGAAGATACAAGAATATTCTGTATTGGCCCAGCTTCCTGAGTCTTGCAAACAATTTTATAGCGATGATTCGAAACTCGAAAATAATTATGTATCAAACACTAGTGAACATGATTCCTATTCATGTGTGTGTGTGTGTGTGTGTGTGTGTGTGTGTGTGTGTGTGTGCACGCATGTGCCTGAGCTTCTAGGATTTCAAACTGGGAGATGGGAAAGCAGAATCTTGTTTGTTCAGCAGTTACCCATTTTGGGTAAATACTGAAAACAAACTTCTTGTTACTCATGAAAAATTCTCTTCTCTGACTTTTCCTGACTGTAGTAGCAGGTCTCCCACTTGAAATCCTCTTCCATAATCTGAATGCTAGACTTTAGTGCTGTGTAGACTATGGATGGACCGATCATGTAGGCAAGTCAATATCAAGTTGCTCAGAAAACTGTTGATTTTCTCCTTGGGCTCAAGGTGTGTCACGTTGATTAGGGTTAGACCAGAACTATCCAGCCAGGCCATATCTGCACTCTTGACCAGCAGAATTCATGAGACATAATAAATAGTCATTGTTGTTTCAAGCCACTGAGTTTTGGGATTATTTATTAGGTGGCGTTTAGTAACTAGGAGTTGACTAATTTTCTGATTCTATTTCAACCACTCTAAGCTGCTCAGTGGAAGTTTATTTCTGACTCAAGAACTTTGTGCTTCCTGTTTCCAAATCAAAGGAAATGTTCTTTTCTAGCACTGCCATATCATGAACTCCCCTTTGTTGGTATATCTGTTCCAGTGTCAAATCCCAGGAGACCCCCCTTCACTGTCCACACAGAAATGCCTCCTCCTGCCGCTGCAATCATTTTCTGCCCATTTACCTTAATTTTTTTCACTGAACTTTACTGTACCTGAAACTACGTGTCTATATATTTGTTTACCTATTATCTGTCTCTCATTAGAATGCAAGCTCCATGAAGGCAACAATTTCAAAAGACTTATTCAACAGTAGGTCTTCCAAAATAGGACAATACTTAGGACATTAAAAAAAGACTCCGCCTAGTTTATATTAGATAGACATTGAGATAACCCAGCTAGTCATTGTTCCCTCTCAAGATAAACTGAGCAGAATTTTTCTCCAGAATATATGAAGAATTATCTCAAATAGGAGTACTGTCATTCAGTTTTGCTTATATTTAGAAGTAGATCTAGGCAATATATTTGTATCATAGACAGATATATAGTATCTGACCAATTTTTTAAATTAAGGATTTTAAAGTATATCCCTAGAACAAACAGGAGCAAATATAAAGCCTTGACTCTAACACTTCTTGTTATCTATGAACCCCATGCAAAAGTAGATTAACATAACCTGACCACTCCCTGAAAGGGACCAAGATTTTTGATGTGTCAGCTGGGAGACAGTAAGAGTTGGTCACCTGTTTACAGTGGAAATATTGCTACAGGAGAACAGGCAGAATTAAAAACACCCACACACATTTTGACAACCTCATCAGTGCAGAGGCGGAGCCAGTGCCCGTCTCTGCACTGGAGTGGAGTCTGTGGATGCTTGGTTAAGTGAGGATGCAGGTGTGAGCCTGCATCAGGTTCTGAGGCCAGATTTTAAGAAATCAAGAGCTTCTGTTTCCCGATGCCATGAACACTTGCTCTTGGAGCCCTGAGCTCTTGTAAGAAGCCCAACTCTACTCCTGCAGAGACCACACGTGGAGATATCTGGATATGACATAAGGATGGAGAGGGATGGCTAAGCCCAGAGGCTGGAAAGT
Source organism: Ovis aries (assembly GCF_016772045.2). Classification (NCBI taxonomy): domain Eukaryota; kingdom Metazoa; phylum Chordata; class Mammalia; order Artiodactyla; family Bovidae; genus Ovis; species Ovis aries. The sequence goes on from NC_056066.1 coordinate 41,860,787, forward strand.
CACCTTGACCCTCCGGGCCACACCAGCTTCCAGGTGACCATCATCAAGTAACTCTGGTCAACACCATACATCACTGAAGAATCGCCTAGCTGAACCCAGCCTGTAGTGCCAACCCACTGATCATGAGCAAAACAGAACAATTGCCTTGTCTCTATGTTTTGGGCTTATTTGTTGTGCAACAATGGCTAACATGAACAAAGGGCTTCCACCCTTCCTTTCTTAGATTAGTAGCAGATCCTCTTCTCTGAAATATCCCTGTGCATTCATGCCAGGGACCTGATGCCAAGGACATCCCCGGGAACCCCTCACAGAAGCTATTGCTTACTGTGCCTGCCTGGGAAAAAAACCAGATACATCAAGAAATAATTACAGTCACACTTTCAATTCTTAACTTCTTTTAATTGAGATCATCAAAGAGAAATAGATTTCATTACACGCACAGCATGAGGGCTGTACTCTCTGGAGTTCATGCTTTATTCATTCAAATGATTACATTTCACTTGTTTTGTTGCAAACAAGTGACTTAAATTGGAAAAAAGAGAAGAGAGAACAATTTAAGCTAAAATGTAAAATTTAATACGTTGGTATGAGATGAGTCTGTCAAGAGTGAGACTCTACAACTAAATCTTTAATGACTAATGTAAAAATTTAATATACTGTGTGTACCTCTGGTGGGACCACGTAGTTAATTATTGCTGGGCAGTGGACAACAAGGTTCATAGCATCGATACACATCTTTCCTAAAGGAAATGTTGCCTTTGCAACATGTTTTCTCACTTTCTTCTTGTTTTTTTAAGGATTTAAAAATTTTTTTATCTGCCTGTCTTTTGAGGGAATGTTTCACTAATCTCTCTGGCATTTTAATTGTTAGAAATGTTAGATATTATTGAACAGCCATGGACGTGAGATCCATTTATAATTCTTGAGCCAAGTGACAGTTACAGTTAGCATTTTGGGCTTTTTCTTCCTACTCTATTTCCATGCCTACTCATGTCTGCCCCTCTCCCTTTTCTAAGAACAGAAGAGTGTATGTGTGTTGTCTTAATTCATAAACAGCATCATTGGCTTTGCTATGATTTTTCCATTGATGAGATGCACATTTATCTTATTTACACCAAAATAACTCAAGACAGGTTTCCAGCCAGGGGGATAATTTGTCCTGAGCTGGCAAATGTCAGCAGCGCCTGGGCTGTACTAGTGAACCAACACAAGGCAAGCACTGAGACATTAGTATACTTAATACCAACTGTTGAGGTCTGTGTTCATGAGGAAATAATACAGAAAGATAGATATTTGCATAAAATCTGGCTCCTGCTAATAAAGGACTTGTGAGTCAGCGGGAAACAGACTATAATAAGAGGGTTTTATCTTAATATGATAAATGCACTAATAGATGTATGTCCCAAGTGACTAAGGGGTGAAACAGGGGTTCATTTGCTGCCCTTGGCACAGTTAGAACATCCTGGCTTAATTATATTAATGGTCTATAATTAGAAGAAATAACTATTCCAGAAAGGGTTGAGGCTGGAAAACAAGCGACCATCAGACCAGAAAAGGAGGCAGAGATAAAATGCCCGACGCAGCCCACGACACTTCTAACACATGGAGGACCTGTCTTTCTGCCTGCCCACCTGTCGTGACCTGGGCAGCTGCCAGCTCTCACATGAGGTGAGCAGCGAGCAGCCCCAGAGAAATGCAGGTTTTCCTGGTCTGCGTAGGAACCACCCACTGTAATCTACAACCATCCCTCATTCAGCCCTTACCAAAAATACCTGATGGGACTCAGAATTCACAGCCCTCCACTGTGCCCTTCTGCTTCTCCTTGGGGCTGCTGACAGCCACTCAAGGCTTCTCCCCCATCCCCTCTCATCCTTCCCCTGACCACTGCCCTCACCCACAGCACCCAGGAACTCAAACAGGGCAAACAACGAGGGCTTCTGTCCCCAGCTCAACCCTCTTCCCGCTGAAGCACAAAGCTTTGCTTCTGTAAGTAGCTTTTGTTCCATGCCTTGTCAGTTAGATGGCACATTCTCGAGGATAAGGGGAAAGTCTCATTTCTTTTGTTTCTTCCTCAGTCCTAGAAACGTAATAAGCACTTGAAATGCAAGTTGAATGTAGTAGTGAAGTGAGCAGATGCACGTATTACTGGCTCAATTGGTCCTTGATAGAAATAAACTTCAATCCAAGAGTTTACTGAGATGTCAGGCCAGTAAAAAAGATCTGTCATCAGAAAACTCAAGGCCCACCTTGGGCTTCCTTTCCTGAATTATCCAAATGTCAAGTGGAGGAAAGTGAAGCAGACAAGAGAGTCCTCGATACGCAAGAGGACGGACAGCACACCCCTGAACTGATCTCAGTGGGTGGGACTCTCATGGGAGGAGGGACTGACTGACCTCCTGAAGCTTCTGAGCCTACATTTTGTGACTATTCCCTTTAACAGCCTCTCCTAGAGGGACCCTCACGTGACTATGCGCCACAACCATTCCCTGCTAAGATGCTGCTGTCTGACATGGGTATGCTTGCCTTTGGTGTTCTCATCCTGCTTAATTACATTTAACCAGTTATTTCACTGATGCATTTGTTTGTTCTCATGTTTGACATGTGTTTGTGAAGAACCTAAATGGAGGCCAGCATCCCATCTTCCTCCCTGCCCTGCCCGCTCCCAGCATCTGACACCCAGCGCATTTCCCAGCTGGGTGCTTTCCCCTGCTCTCCCATAAAAATGGCCACCCTGCCACTGACATTAGGTAACAGTACTGACTCTCACATGCCTTCATCTTGTTCCTAAGGATTTTCTGTGTACAAGAACCTAATCTTCCCAAAACAAATCGGTGGCATGGATCCAATTATTATCCCCATTTCACAGGTGGGAAAACTGAGTCATAAGCCATGGGATTTTTCCAAGATACCTGGGTAATTTATAGTAAAGGTGGGTTTTGAAGGTCAGTTGTCCCAGCAGTGAGGGCACATGTGATGAGATTTGGTGAATCCACATAGACACCCTCATCAGACCCGCCATATACAGGGTGAAGTACCTGCTATGTATCCAGGATTGTATGAAGGATTGTCCTTGCCCTGCCTATTAGCAGGGAACCTAAGATCTTATCAGTAATTAAGGATATGCACAGATTATTGAATTCTACAGATGTACTTAAATCTGATGGTATGAAGATACGATCGGTTATAAAAACGAGATCTTATTTTGAGGTGAACAGCACAGCAAGCATGATGAATGACATGGTTTTTGAGAATGAGGGGCTTTTTCCTCAACAGAATAAAATCTGTTAGCTCCTAGTTATAATCTCTTGGATATCCCAATAATCATTTTGAATTTGAAAAAAATCTTATATCTTGAATCACAAATTCTTAAAATATTACTTAGCAAGTAATGAAAATTTGGAGTCTTGAGCAAATCCCAAGATTGCATTTTGGGGATTTTTACAATGCCCTTTGGCTTAGAATCTCTTTAGAAAATCACTCTGATAAATGAGGTGCTGGTCAATGACTCTGTTAATTCTTCCTCAAACATGAGATTCCTCATGTCTCAAAAATGAGATAGTCCTACACATCCTTACTTCTCCATCGATCAGCTTAGCACATCTATGCCCTAGATGTCGGGCTTCCCCTGTGGTGCTAGTGGTTAAGAACCTGCCTGTCAGTGTAGGGGACATGAGAGATCTGGGTTTGATCCCTGAGTTGGGAAAATTCCCTGGAGGAAGGGCATAGCAACCCACTTCAATATTCTTGCCTGGAGAATCCCATGGCTAGAGGAGCCTGTCAGGCTACAGTCCATAGGGTCGCACAGAGTCAGGCACAACCAAAGAGTCTTAGCAAGCATGCGCATCTTAGATTCCATCACCAACTGAGTAAATAAAAGATGCCTACAGGATCCTTGAAACCATGCATCATGCACGTGAAAGAGAAGTGACCTGGACCAGAGTCCACTGCCTGGACCAGAGCTCACTGACTGGATTAAAGCTCAGTGACCAAGTACCTTGACGGTCAGTGCAGATGGCCCCTGAGAAGGAGGCACTTTGTTTGTCATCATAAAAACTAAACATCTACACTGCAGTAGTGCTGCTGGCAAATGTTCCTTTCCACAATTCCGTATTTAAGAACATGGCTTTGGAAGTTATAAATTGTTGGTTATTATCTGATCCTCTCAACTTGGACCTTGCTACATAATGACTTCCCCAGTAGGATGCTCAGCTGCTAATTCACAAACTCCTTCTCGAAAAACTTTTCAGGAAATGTGTAACAAATCCATTAAATTAAAATGAATTTGTGCCATATTGAGAAGCAACTGAACCATAGGGGGCCAATCCAAATGATGTTCATTTTATTTATTTTCTCCAACCTGAGGAGCATTCTATTTACTTATCTCCAGTGAGAGAGGCATGCCCTGTTCTTCAATGGTCAGGGTCCTTATGATCCGCACAGAAGAAAATCACATCTCTTCATCGGGTGCATTTGAAACTGTCCTCTTTAACTAGATATCTGCCTAGTTTCCATCTAGCTTTGTAGACAGTGGACTGGAACTGCTTCAGAATCATAGACTATTTCTGAGTTGGGGTTTCCACACTAACGGACTTCCCTGGTGGTTCAGTGGTAAAGAATCCACCTGTCAATGCAGGAGACATGGGTTCAATTCCTGAGCCTCGAAAATCCCCAGAGAAGGAAATGGCAACCCATTCCACTATTCTTGCTTGGAACACTCCACGGATGAAGGAGCATGGCGGGCTAGAGTCCACTGGGTCATGAAACAGTCGGACACGACTGAGCAACTAAGCAACAACAAAGGGCAGCAGTTTGTAAGCTCAGCTACACTTTAGAATTCAGGGAGCTTAAAGATCCAGATGTACAGGCCATGCTCCAGATCAGCTAAATCAGTGCCCAGCAGAGGACCCAGACACTAGCACTTTTCTTAGAGAACCCGGGTGTTTCCCTGGGTTTCCACTGCCCAGGACAGTGGTTTTCAGTCCCACGTATGTGTACCAGCATCACCAGGACCATTATGCTCCCTCCCAGCCCCAGGTTCTGACCCAGCAGGGCTCCACTGGGGCTGAGAATTCCCTGTTGATCTGGCATCACGCTCTCCAGAGGCAGCGCTCCAAGCTTGTCCAAACCCTTGCAGCTCAAGACATCTGAGCCTCATTTCCAACATCTGCAAAACAGGCACAATAATGAACCCTGCCAACATTTTCTGAGCAAATCCAGTGGATCATTTGTGAACAGCCTTGACAAAACCTCCCTGGTAGCTCAACTGGTAAAGAATCCAGCTGCAATGTAGGAGACCCCGCTTCGATTCTTGGGTCGGGACGATCCCCTGGAGAAGCATTAGCCTACCCACTCCAGTATTCTTGGGCTTCCCTGGTGCCTCAGATGGTAAAGAATCCACCTGCAATGTGGGAGACCTGGATTTGATCCCTGGGATGGGAAGATCCCCTGGAGAAGGAAATGGCCACCCACTCCAGTTTTCTTGCCAGGAGAATTCCATGGACAGAGGAGTCTGGAAAGCTATAGTCCATGGGGTCACAAAAAGCTGGACACAACTGAGCAACTTTCACTTGATAAAACTTAAGCTTTGCAATATCTGGGTTCTAGCTGGTGAGGAGTAGAAACTCTTAAAGGCTAGCATTCAAAAGGTAAAGAAAGTCATGACTTTAACACAAATGTAAACATGCCTTAATAATTTTGATTCATTAATTAATGACATGAGATACAAAAACAGGTTCAAAAAATAGGGAAATAGTATCTAAAGAACAGAAATGTAATAGATAAGCAGGATGCTAAGATGAATTCAGTCAGAGATGCAAAACTGGGTCATACTTCAGGCATTAAAATGTAAAGTTTGAAAAAAAGTAGAATGTTTGGATCATCCTTTATTCAGGCCGGAAATCAATTCCATTTCCACCAAGGAAAAACATTTGCATTGCTCTGAAAAAGAATCATTTGCATCACAATGGACACAAAACACCTGCCTCACCATCTGCCCTCCACAACCCACTTCTATTTTCAGGAACAGCAAACCAGCAGGAGAAGAACCACCACAGAGTCAGACGTGCCTGGGGTGGCAGGTCCTCCACCCCCCCAAAATTCCTCTGTGGACCCATGGTCTCCTCTGCCCCTTTCTAAAGAAGGCCTTCAGGACAGAATCAGGGCTTCCCTGGTGGCTTAGATGGGCCACCAAAATCTGCCTGCAATGCCAGAGTCCTAGGTTCGATCCCTGGGTCAGAAAGATCGCCTGGAGAAGGGAATGCAACCCACTCAATATTCTTGCCTGGAGAATCTCATGGACACAGGAGCCTGGTAGGCTGCAGTCCATGGGGTCACAAAAAGTCGGACATGACAGAGCCACTAACACTTTCACTTTCAGGACGGAATCAGAGCATTTATACACTTGCAGATCGTGGCTCCTGCCTGGCTTCTGAGATGGTGGATGACCTTGGCGCTGTCAGAGCAGAGAACATGTGTGTGTACTAACCATGTGTTGTGCTGTGTGCTAAGTTGCTTCAGTCATGTCTGACCATGCAACCCCATGGGAGGTAGCCTTCCAGGCTCTTCTGTCCATGGAATTCTCCAGGCAAGAATACTGGAGTGGGTAGCCATTCTCTTCTCCAGGGAATCTTCCCAAGGCGGGGATTGAACCTGGGTTTTGTGCATTGCAGGCAGATTCTTTACCGTCTGAGCTACTGGGAAGCCCATGTACTAACCATACTTGTACATATATCTAGGGATACTGTATGTATGACCACCTGTGTGTATTAAGTTAATCATGAGTTCACTCTGATGTCTGATCACCCCGTGGACCACTCTTATCTCCCCCTCTGACTTCCCTGTAAGCTTGCCTCCAACAGGGAGAACTGGCTTCCACCACCCAGGGTCTGTTCCAGGCACATGCAAGTCGTCATCAGAAGGCCCATCCTGCTCCCACGGGAGTAGTCCCTTCACCTGTACTCCTAGAGACCGGTCACTTCCAATGGGACTTAGCGTCTGTTCTCACCACTCCCTCCATACATTTGTCATGCTTAGATTTTTTTGCTATATCTGCATTCCATCCTAAAAATCTCCCAACCAACTAAACATTTTATTTTTCAATTTTCATATGCTGTTTCACACTTTGGGTTGTAAAACTCTGTGGATTTTGACAAATGCACAAAATGGTGTAGCCACCATAGCTGTATCAAGTGAAATATTGATCGTTTCACTGCCCTAGAAATTCCCCTGTGCTTTGTCTGTTCAGCCCTCAAGGAGCCCGCAGGCAGGGTCTCTGGTCCAGAGTCCAGAGAGGCCCCCACCACACTCTCGGCAGGAAGAGAGCAGCAAAGGGGTGACCGAGCACCCACCAGGGAGGGAGGAGCCTGACGGAAGGACAGCTTCGCCATCCTGCTGGGATGTGGATCAAGTTGGGTGCTGGGCCGCTGCACCCAACCCGGCCTCAGTCCAACAAAGACCTTGAGGCTCAGAGGGGTGCCGCAAGTTCTCCCAGAAGGACTCAAACAGAAGTCAGCTTGATTGCAGGCTTTCGAGTTTATTCACAAAATAACCAGGCTTCTTACTCATGCTGGAGACAATGGTGGAATGTTACTTCTTACAAGACCTTTACTTTGTAGTAAAGTAAAAAATGCTATATAATTTCTTGTTTCAGCAGATTTCTTGGTGATTTTATTAGGAAGGCTAGAAGACAATGGCACCCCACTCCAGTATTCTTGCCTGGAAAATCCTATGGGCGGAGGAGCCTGGTGGGCTGCAGTCCATGGGGTCGCTAAGAGTCGGACACGACTGAGTGACTTCACTTTCACTTTTCACTTTCATGCATTGGAGAAGGAAATGGCAACCCACTCCAGTGTTCTTGCCTGGAGAATCCCAGGGACGGGGGAGCCTGGTGGGCTGCCGTCTATGGGATCGCACAGAGTCGGACACGACTGAAGCGACTTAGCAGCAGCAGCAGCAGAAAGGAAAATACTGCCATACTGCTGAAAGTATGTGTAATCCTGTAAAAAGAATGTATGTACCCAGGTCGCAATGTTCTTGCTAAGTTCCCCCTGAATTAGTTTACAAATAAATCCTCTTTTAAATGTTCTAGAGGAACATATATTTAAAAGTCATGGCAAATTTTCTTATACAGTTAACACTTCCTTTTTAATGTGATTATTCTAAAACATATGAGAATGGAATTTAACATTTTTAGCCTGGTTCTGAATGTGTTTTTAATTATCTGTAAACTAGGGCCTGTGACTTAGCATCTTTTAGCCTCCATGTCCTCCTCTGTAAAATGACACCATTGGCCAGTTCACATCTCAGACACCTTCCGAAATTACTGTCCTAGTGGTGCTGATAAAAGTCATACGTCTTAGCCACAACTTAGAAACACTCTCCTGAGGTCCCACAGAACACAAACTTCTATCCATTGATATCTCTGCTACATTATTATTGAGCACGGAGGTGTTTGTTATATTTTCTGACACAAAAATGATCCAATCAACATCTAAAAAACGTCCTCAAAGACATACTGATGTCGTTTGCAATTCCTTCTGGTGACTCGCAAGGACAGTTACAATATTTTCCGAAGTAAACTAGTTGTCCTAGAGATTGTTGCTGAGCAGTGTGATCTTATGAAATGCTCTCTTTGTCACGTATCAGTGCTGGATCCTGGGACTTCCCTGGTGATCCAGGGGCTAAGACTCTGCACTTCCATGGTGGGGGACATGAGTTCAATCCCTGGTTGAGGAACTAGGATCCTGAATGCCATGCAGTATGGCCAAAAGAATTTTTAAATAAAATAAACTCTAGATTCTGTTTCTGAGTTATTTGTTCCATTAATTTCTGTCTTATTGTGCAAATCATTATATCTTTATAACATGTCTTACTGTCAGCTGGAACACATATATGATTTTATTTTAATATGATATTCTTGGTTATTTTTGTTCAATATTTAAAAGATATTGACGTTCCTTCAGAAAACTCTCATGTGCACAATTGCAGCTCGTTCCCCAGCATCCAGCCCCAGGCAGCCCCTCTCTGTAATTCCGGATCAGCTTCTCTGTATTGGAATTCTGTTTAGATAGAGTTACATTCTACAGCATGTGCCTGTTTGGGCCAAGCTTCTTTGGCTCAACATAAGGATACTGAAATTCATCTTTGTTGTGGTGTGTATCACTACTTCACTCTGTTTTACTGATAACTTGAATTACAGTGTGTGAACTCACTACAGTTTTGATGGACATTTGCCTGCTTTCCAGTTTTTGACAATTATGAGCCACGCTGCTATCAACATTCTTAATACAAGCTTTATGATAAATATAATTTTATTTTATCTTGGAGAATATATAGAACTGCTGTGTCACAAGATACATGTATGTTTAACGTTTACTTTTAACAGCTTTATTGAGATATAACTCATATCCCATACAATTCACCATCACAAATGTACACTTCAGTAAGTTTTAGAATATTCTTAGACTCATTCAGTCACAACAACAATCAGCTTGTGGATGTTACCATCACTCCAAAGAGAAAGTCAGTCATGTTTCAGAGTCATTCCCTGCTTCCTCCTCACCCTTACAGTTCCAGGCAATCCTAACCTACTTTATATCTCTCTAGATCTGCCTGTTCTCAAAAGAATTCACACAATATGTTTGGGAACTGGCTCCTTTTTCTTACCACAGTGCTTTCAAAGTTCATTCATATAGAAGAATGTATCAACACTATTCCTTTTTATGTAAAATAACATTCCCATGTATGGATAGACCACATGTATTTATCCATTCACCTGTTGAAGAACACTTGGTCTGATTCTACCTTTTTGGTTCCTATGAGTAAGGCTGCTGTGAGCACGTGTGTGTGTACACGTCTATTTGCATTTCTCTTGGGTGTATGCTGGGGAGTGGAATTGCTGGTCCTACAACAGCTCTGTGCTAAACAGTCCAGGGTTCTGCCTGGCTAATTCCCACCACAGCTGCACTACCAACATCCCCACCAACAACAAGAGCGAGTCTCCCTCCTTCACAGTCTTGCCAACACATTCTATTGTTCATCTTCCTAATTTAGTCTTCCTAGTGTGTATAAAGTAACAGCTCATCGTTCTGATTTGTATTCCTCTGAGGGACAAAAATTAGAGATACCAAGGGAACATTTCATGCAAAGATGGGCTTGATAAAGAACAGAAATGGTATGGACCTAACAGAAGCAGAAGATATTAAGAAGAGGTGGCAAGAATACACACAAGAACTGTACAAAAAAGAGCTTCAGACCCAGACAATCACGATGGTGTGATCACTCACCTAAAGCCAGACATCCCGGAATGTGAAGTCAAGTGGGCCTTAGAACACATCAGTATGAACAAAGCTAGTGGAGGTGATGGAATTCCAGTTGAGCTGTTTCAAATCCTGAAAGATGATGCTGTGAAAGTGCTGCACTCAATATGCCAGCAAATTTGGAAAACTCGGCAGTGGCCACAGGACTGGGAAAAGTCAGTTTTCATTCCAATCCCAAAGAAAGGCAATGCCAAATAATGCTCAAACTACCACACAACTGCACTCATCTCACACACTAGTAAAGTAATGCTCAAAATTCTCCAAGCCAGACTTCAGCAATACATGAACCGTGAACTTCCAGATATTCAAGCTGATTTTAGAAAGGGCAGACGAATCAGAGATCAAATTGCCAACATCTGCTGGATCATCGAAAAAGCAAGAGAGTTCCAGAAAAAATCTGCTTCTGCTTTATTGACTATGCCAAAGCCTTTGACTGTATGGATTACAATAAACTGTGGAAATTCTAAAAGAGATGGGAATACCAGACAACCTGACCTGCCTCTTGAGAAACCTGTATGCAGGTCAGGAAGCAACAGTTAGAACTGGATATGGAATAACAGACTGGTTCCAAATAGGAAAAGGAGTACGTCAAGGCTTTATATCGTCACCCTGCTAATTTAACTTATATGCAGAGTACATCTTGAGAAATGCTGGGCTGGAAGAAGCACAAGCTGGAATCAAGATTGATGGGAGAAATATCAATCACCTCAGATACGCAGATGACACCACCCTTATGGCAGAAAGTGAAGAGGAGCTAGAAAGCCTCTTGATGAAAGTGAAAGAGGAGAGTGAAAAAGTTGTCTTAAAGCTCAACATTCAGAAAACGAAGATCATGGCATCTGGTCCCATCACTTCACGGGAAATAGATGGGGAAACAGTGGAACCAGTGTCAGACTTTATTTTTTGAGCCCCAGAATCACTGCAGATGGTGATTGCAGCCATGAAATCAAAAGACACTTACTCCTTGGAAGGAAAGTTATGACCAACCTGGATAGCATATTAAAAAGCAGAGATATTACTTTGCCAACAAAGGTCCGTCTAGTCAAGGCTATGGTTTTTCCAATGGTCATGTATGGATGTGAGATTTGGACTGTGAAGAAAGCTGAGTGCCAAAGAATTGATGCTTTTGAACTGTGGTGTTGGAGAAGACTCTTTAGAGTCCCTTGGACTACAAGGCGGTCCAACCAGTCCATCCTAAAGAAGATCAGTCCTGGGTGTTCACTGGAAGGACTGATGCTAGAGCTGAAACTCCAGTACTTTGGCCACCTCATGCGAAGAGTTGACTCATTGAAAAAGACTCTGATGCTAGGAGGGATTGGGGGCAGGAGGAGAAGGGGACGACAGAGGATGAGATGTCTGGATGGCACCACCGACTCAATGGATATGAGTTTGAGTGAACTCTGAAATTGGTGATGGACAGGGAGGCCTGGCGTGCTGCAATTCATGGGATCGCAAAGAGTCAGACACGACTGAGCGACTGAACTGACTGACTGAAGGGATGACAAGGAGGAGCATCTTTCCACAGGCTCCTTGGCGATTTGTGTATCATCTTGAGAGAAGCACCTATATGTAATAGATGCTTTGCCTGCTTTAGTTGGTTACATTTACTTTTATCACTAAGTTGTAGGCATTCTTTATATATTCCGGATACTAAACTTGTATTGGATGCAGTCAGTCCTTATTAGTCACAGATTCTATAACTGCAAGTTCACCTACTTGCTAACACGTATTTGTATCTGCAAGATCAGTTGTGTAGTGATTCACAGACATGCACGGGGAGGCAGAAAACAATTGTGTTGCCTGATGCATGTGTTCCCAGCTGAGGTCAAATAAGACCTTCTCATTCCAGCCCTCACCCTGGAAACACATGTCCTGTTTGTGTTTGATTAGTGTTGTGGCTTTTTTGTCTTGTGACTTTTGTGGGTAATTTCTCTGTTTTAAGTGGCCTTTTCTTGAGAGTCCCTTGGACTGCAAGGAGATCCAACCAGTCCGTTCTGAAGGAGATCAACCCTGGGATTTCTTTGGAAGGAATGATGCTAAAGCTGAAGCTCCAACACTTTGGCCACCTCATGCGAAGAGTTGACTCATTGGAAAAGACTCTGGTGCTGGGAGGGATTGTGGGCAGGAGGAGAAGGGGACGACCGAGGATAAGATGGCTGGATGGCATCACGGACTCGATGGACGTGAGTCTGAGTGAACTCTGGGAGTTGGTGATGGACAGGGAGGCCTGGCGTGCTGCGATTCATGGGGTCGCAGAGAGTCGGACACGACTGAGCGACTGAACTGAACTGAACTGATCCTAGTGCTGGCCTTCCCTGATGGCTCAGTGGTGAAGAATCCACCTACCAATGCAGAAGACTTGGGTTCAATTCCTGAGTCAGGAAGATTCCCCTGGAGAAGGAAATGACACCCCACTCCAGTATTCTTGCCTGGGAAATCCCATGGACAGTGGAGCCTGGTGGGCTACAGTCCATGGGCTCACAAAAGAGTCAGACACGACTTAGCAACTAAGCAACAACAACAAGCCTAGCGCTGACACACTGCCTGGTGCCCTAAATGCCTTAGTGTCCAGCAGTGGAGAGGTCACTGCTACTCCGTGGTGTGACATGGCAAGAGAGACACGCAAAGTGTCATCAACGGATACTCTTAACCGAATACTTACAAAGCAAGGAAGGGTCTGAACGACTGTGTATGATACTGTTGAACATTTTTGTAAAACTAACAAGGCAGTGAGATCAGCTGTTTGCTCCCATAAAATGGGCTCCAGAATCTGAAATTCCCAGATCAAGTACCGTATCAGTGAGCTTCAGTGTTGCCCAGAAGACACCTGTCTCCAGTAGCTGATGGGCTGAGATGGAGGAAAGGCAAACCCAGAAACCTCATCCTGGGAGAGGTGGACCCACAACACAAGTGAAGCTTCTAGTCCCACACAACGTCTGCCATTCAAGTGGGGGGCATTGACTGGGAAGAAATGGTATCCTGAGAATCAGAATGGGGATGCGTGGGAAGATCATATCCTAAAGATGAAGCTGGGCACCCTGAGCCCCTAAATTCCAGTAGAAGCAACCCCTCCATACCCAGTAGAAACAGAGCCTTCATCTCCACCTGAGGATATCAGCTCCCTGTGAGGCAGATGCTTTACAAGACCCCGTTGATGCCCCCCAGAATGATTGCCCCATCCCAGTCTCTTTCCCATCACCCTTCTTTGCTTCTAGACCCATAACTGGACTCAAGTCCCAGCAGCCCCCAGCTGGGTTGTGACCTGGGAGCTGCCCTGCTTGCTTTCTCACGTGTGCAGACAGAAGGCGAGGAAAGCTTGCGGGCGAGTGTGCAGGGTAAGGTGGAAGGCACAAGGTCGGATCTCTCACAGCGGGGCGTGGAGAACTTTCTGCTATTTGTTGAGTTGATAGTTCACCATCATTGAACCTTCCTCCACCGAATAACTGACCGCCCACAAACAAAGAAAAAAAAAGCAAAAGAACGTCAGTCTTGGTGCCCCAAGGCTTTCAGAAATTCTGTAATTCTTTCCGGTTAACTAAACATGATCCCAAAGGAGGTGTTTGGGCTAATTTCTCTTTCTCTCTCTCTGACACACTGTTTGGGCAGGCAGGTGTACATCTATCAGAGTATTTTCTAAAGTAATTTAAGACCTCTTAGAATCCTAGGAAATGGGGAATCCACGGGCTCGTGTGTCTCCTTTGCATGCTCTCCGGTCTCAGTACCTGGCTAACTGTGACTTAAACACGATTTATGATTCCAGTCAAGAGCCTGATTGCATTTAGCTTGCTGGTGACAGGATCAATTCATTTCCTCCAGGAGAAATGAAGCATTGACTGTCAGGCCTCTGGTCTGGGGACATCAGGTTCTCCCAGAGCCTCCGCCCTGCATCAAGGGCGCCCGCCTCTAGCTTCTGCCCTTTCAAAACAGCAGCGCTGGGCCCCGGCTCGCCAGCATGGGGTCAGGGGCAGCGAACTGTGATCCATCATCCAGGGAGAGCCGGCAGGATGACTCCATCAGCAGCTGAGTGGACGCCTTTGGAGGAAGCTGGGCAACCATGGAGAAAAACTGGTTTTACAGAAGGGGAGTCTGGTCAGGCTGGGACTCGGGCAGCCTGGGTGACAGGACCTTCCCCACAGTGCCGAGGGCAGGAGGTGGGCAGTGCAGCCAGAGGTGGGAGGTCAGTGGCGAGCACAGACAGCCTGCCCTCAACTCTCCTTAGATCCAGTCCTAAGGCAAGACCCCCATCACCACTCCTGCAGCGTGTCAGCCCCGCACAGGACTCATCTGAAGACCAACCCCTCTGGACAGGAGATGAAACAGAGGAATTGCAATGTGAGCTGTTAGCCCAGTCGTTTGTCGGCTGCTGTTTCTTTGTGCTGGTGATCAGTTTGGTCGGAAGTCTTGTATTAGATGGAAGTCAGGGTCTGGGATTCTTGTTTTCTGAAGACAGAGAAAGGGGAAGTGTGTGAGTCAGACATGCCAGCCAGCTACAACTTGGCGACCCAGGCCTCCTATCTTAAGAGCATTACTGTAGGTGAAGAGGAGCCCATGGGTTCTCGGATGAGGGTTGATTTGGGCAGTTAATGGAGACATGTCAGCATCCAGGCAGCGTACCCTGAACTGTCTTCTCTCCTCGGAGTCTGACTAGGCAGAGAATCAAATTCCCCCGGCCAGGCCGTATGCGTGGATGCCGCCACTGTCCTGGGAGATGCGATCTTCTGTGAAGAAACAATGCTCACATCACTTCCTAAGCATCACAGGACCCAGAAACGTGATGCTCTGCTTTTCAGGAATAGCTCAGAGCACATTTAAGAACACAGCACTCTCAGAACTTGAGGGCAGGAATTGGTGGCCCGGCCCCAGGTGCCCCCCGCCGCAAGGGGGCCGCAGAGCAGGGGTGGCTTCATTTATGAACTTTGCAAAGCTCACTGCTGTGCGATTGATTTAAATTAGAAACAAGGTGCAGGGAACCTGTGTTTCTGTCTTTTCCAGGAAACCTGAGTACCCAGTGTGTGCTTAATCACTCAGTTGGGTTGACTCTGCGACCCTGTGGACTGTAGCCCACCCAGCTCCTCTGTCCATGGGAATTCTCCAGGCAAGAATACTGGAATGGGTTGCTGTTCCTTCTTCCAGGGGATCTTCCCAACCCAGGGATGGAATCCAGGTCTCCTGCATTGCAAGTAGATTCTTTACCGTTTGAGCCGCGGGGGAAGAACCCACAGCATGTGTGTTGGCCACTGATTTCTGTGGATTCAGTAAAACCACAGGTAATGGATTTCTGAGGATTTATACATTCAGAAGCAGCAGAAGAATTCTCATGGACAATGAGAAACTGGCTTAGTCAACCTGTTCACTGCCTGACTTGGCCATCATAAGGCCTAGTGGATTATCCCTTCTGTTGTAAAGATGAGCCTTATTCTAACATCACCCCTGCTCCACTTTCTTCCCATGTGGAAACAGCTTGGAGGGACTTGAAAAATGGCACGAGAAACATGAACTTTAGAATGAGACACGCCACGAGGCCCAGGCCAGCTTCTCAGAGGGGACCTGAGACCCTTGTCGTGGAGACTGCGGTTCTGGTCGGTTTGCTTCCAGTGGGAAAGAACTGGGAGCATGACCTCCACTAATGGCCATCACTGGGTTTCCAGGGCTGGGACCACTGACATCCTACTCACGGAGGAGGACACAGGACTGGGAGGGGCAGGGGGCTGTGTCCTGGACTCAAGAGCAGGGGGAATGTGGTCAGGCTCTGTTTTCTCTGCCTAGTGGGGCTCGTGGCTGTGGTTCTCACACAGGCCCGGCTGTTAGATGACAGTGGGGCGGTGGAACAGTCCGCAGATGGGTAGCACTAAAAACAATGGGGGAGATGGATATTAATTCTCGGTGTATGATAAGCATGCTACGTTATGTGAGCAACTTTAATTCCAAAACTCCGGGGCACTAACAGAGGCTGTGGGCTTCCCTGGTGGCTCAGTGGTAAAGAATCCTCTAGCAAAGCAGGAGGCACAGGTTCGACCCCTGGTTCAGGAAGATCCCTTGCAGAAGGGAACATCTACCCACTCCAGTCTTCTTGCCCAAGAATCCCATGGACAGAGGAGCCTGGAGGGCTACAGTCCATGGGGTCACAAAAGAGTTGGACACGATTTAGCAACTGAACTGCAACAGTAGCGCAGGCTGCAAGCGGGCTGATTTTGACGTTAAGACAGAGGGAGGACAGGTAACTTCTGAGTCTCAGATTATCTGAACACAATCCTGTCCATTTTCTCTGACTAGTCTAGAATAAATACCACAAGACAGGGAAACAGGGAACTGCAGACCCTTGGTGCAAAACAACAACAAACTCTGAAACCAGAAAGGGTATCGGAGGCCTATCTGACGCGAATCTCGAGGACCCTCCAAGTTCTAGTCTCTTCTCCAAGCACAGCCCAGGAGCTGCAGTAAGTTTATCAGCTCTGGTGACACAGGCGTGAAGCCAAGCTGCCCAGCCTGTCAGGACCAGCAGGAGAGTGGGGGAAACGGAGGACCAGGACTAGAGGCATCACAGGGGAGGCCAAAGGGCCAGAGACCGTAGACCCAAAGGAGCAGACGAAGAAGGAAGTGAGGAAATCCAGGAACATCTGAGATTTTTGGCCTCCGGAGTTCCCACTCCCCCTGGATAAACACGCTCCACCCCATTCTGTCCATCCCAGGACGAGGAGCCCACTGGCTGCAGACAGAGGCTGTCTCCTCGGCGCCATGGACACAAGATCTCTGGGCAGCTTTGCTGACTCTTATCATCTGCATGGACTCACAGTCTGGAGCAGCCTTGAACTGTCTGCTGGTCTCCAGTTCCAATGGAAATAAATCACCATAAATACGAGGCCATTAGATCAGCAAAGAATGGCTTTTATAGAAACGTAAAAGCTTGCTGACAGCCATGAGCTCAAGGGCTTAGTTAAGTCAGAACATATTAGCCTCCAAGTTTTCAGCAAAATCTCCTTTCTGAATCCTCAGGAACCCAGCTCTGGCCAAGGGGCCCCTGTGAGTCAACCTGTATACCTTGACAAGGCTTCTTCACTGGAAATCAGCTCAATTTTCAGCTCCCCAGCTGCGGGTCATGGGACATCTCAGTCTCCATAATCATAGGAGCCAAGTTCATTATTAATCAGTATACACATTATATTTCATATACATCCTAGGAGATACACACACACACACACACACACACATACACACACACACACACACATACAGACATATATGTATAAGCCTGTATTTAATGTAGGGAGGTTGAGATAATCAGATTCAATGAGGCAGTGCAGTCATGTCTGTTCAGAGCCAAAGCTGACACAGGGCAAACTAGAGATGGTGATGGCTATCCTCGTGGGAGGTGAAAATGTTGGCTCTTATCGAGGAAGAGTGGCAAGAGAGATGTGAACTTGGCAGAAATTGAGACTGAGTGATGCAGTGAAGATCATAGCATCCGGTCCCATCACTTCATGGGAAATAGATGGCGAAACAGCAGAAACAGCGTCAGACTTTATTTTTTTGGGTTCCAAAATCACTGCAGATGGTGATTGCAGACATGAAATTAAAAGACGCTTACTCCTTGGAAGAAAAGTTATGACCAACCTAGATAGCATATTCAAAAGCAGAGACATTACTTTGCCGACTAAGGTCCGTCTAGTCAAGGCTATGGTTTTTCCTGTGGTCATGCATGGATGTGAGAGTTGGACTGTGAAGAAGGCTGAGAGCCGAAAAACTGATGCTTTTGAACTGTGGTGTTGGAGAAGACTCTTGAGAGTCCCTTGGACTGCAAGGAGATCCAACCAGTCCATTCTGAAGGAGATCAGCCCTGGGATTTCTTTGGAAGGAATGATGCTAAAGCTGAAGCTCCAGTACTTTGGCCACCTCATGTGAAGAGTTGATTCATTGGAAAAGACTCTGATGCTGGGAGGGATTGGGGGCAGGAGGAGAAGGGGACGACTGAGGATGAGATGGCTGGATGGCATCACAGACTTGATGGACGTGAGTCTGAGTGAACTCCGGGAGATGGTGATGGACAGAGAGGCCTGGAGTGCTGTGATTCATGGGGTCGCAAAGAGTCAGACACGACTGAGCGACTGAACTGAACTGAACTGAGCTGGTGCCTCTGGAACAGCAAAAAGGGGCAAGAAGCCTAGAGTTTCCAGTTTCTGCAAAACACACTTGCATTCCTGCAATTTCCCCATAAATCCTCCCAGGAAGCTCCCGGGCTGATAGACGGCACAGTGGTTACAGCTGTCCACACCTCCCCTGCCCTGCCCTCTGAAGCTCCTCCCATTTCCCCATCCCTGCCATTTCAGCTCTCCCGTCATCATCTCTGGCTGCCAGAATGTGCCAGAAGCAACGCTGTCCCCCTGCATAATTCCCCTGGGACCCCAGCTCTGCCATGAGAACCACCCAGGCCTGGCCAGGTAGGGAACAAGAGACACAGATGCCCAGAGGCAGCCCAAACCCACATAGGTAAGGGGCTCAGCTGGGTCTAGCCAGCGACCCAGCCAGGCCAGCCTGGACCAGCAGAGCTGCCTGTGGACCCAGAGGCTGACAGCCCTGGAACTCCTATTTCGAGTTCGTGAGTTCCAGTGTGCTTGGCGATCACCATGATGCTTCAGTAGCTCTCTGGATCTTGCACACAAGTGGTCCCTGACTACGAGCTGGGCGCCCTGCTTTCTGCTCAGGAACTGCACGACTGGGTGAGGGTGGCTGGGCTTTCTGATCCCGTGGCCCTGTGTGGTGACACCGGCTGCTAATGTGTCCCCAAAAGACCTTAAACTGAACCCATCACCCCCCTCCCCTGGGGAGAGCAATCCCACCCCTAGAAGCCCCTAGGCATCCAAGGCCCACTGTCACCACAAGCGATAACCCCAGTGTGTGTGAGTCATCACTTCTTGCCTCTCCGACGGCACACACTTCTGTTCTGCCTCTATTTCTGTGGCCAGAACAAGGTGGCCGCAACACACCAGACTTCCCATACAAGCCCAGCCAGTTGTTGAGAAGAATTGGATGGTCTGTCAGAGAAATCAGGTTTCCGTTTACTGGCGGTTCCTCCCCTGTGGTTCTCAGGGGTCTCACTCGACCTCCAGCTCTGATCCAGTCCTCCTGAAGAGCCAGGAAAGTCTCATCCCTCGGACCCTCCTCTGAAGTCCTGAAAAGGCCATAAGACCAGGTAACAAAAGTGATGCTTGGCCAGGGACTTCCGTGGAGGTCCAGTGATGCTTAGCCAGTCTTCCGTGGCTAAGACTCCCAGCTCCCAATGCAGGGGGCCTAGGTTCTCTCCCTGGTCAGGGAATTCGATCCCGCAGGCCACAATCAAAAGCACTCACATGCTGCAGCTAGAGATCCCACGTGCAGCGGTGAAGACTGAAGATCGGCGTGCTGCAGCTAGGACACGGTACGGCCAAGTAAATTTTTTTATTTTTGACAAAAGAGTGATGCCTGGCCAGGAACATAACACACCTCATTTGCCCATCATGTAACATGGCTCAGAATATTCTCTGCCGTGGTTACAGTGAGAAATAAATGAAAACATGCTCTTGGGAAAACCTATAGCCATACCTAGCCTGGAGCAAAAGCACTTAAATCCCTTCCAAAGCAAGAAAAAAATGGACAGAATGGAGGGAAGCATTAAACAGTGGACCTTACATCTTGAGAAAGACAGAGAGGTTGGGGGAAGAGAGAGAGAAAAACTTTTCCAAAAAGAAACTATTTCTGTGGCCTCCGAGGCCATTCGGAGGCTGGAGGCGCATCTTGTGCTCCAGCGGCCCATCCGTTGATCCCCACTATGCCCTTGGCAGCCAGGATGGTGAGGAATCTGGGCCCAGAGGGAATGTCTGGCCGAGGGCAGCTCTTGTCCAGTGAGAAGCTGTTCAGAGAACGCAGATATAAAGGCCAAGGCCAGAGCTTCCCACACGTCTTGGTTGGTGTGCCTGCAGGACAGAGTTCCTCTTTCACAGCCCTGTAGCTTTGGGCCCTGAAGGAAGTGGATGGTGGCCCCCAGACCCCCATCCTGAGAGGGTTAGGAAGAGAGAGAAGGTGTGTGCAAGAGCCCTTTCACCGCCCCTGATCTTCCTGAGAGCTGGGTGTGAATGGGGAGGGCTTTGGGCAGTGGGAGGCGTACCCTTTGGAAGTTAAACAATCCACATGTGCATAAGAAAGGTCCAGACATAGAAATCTGGCACCAAAGCAGAGGGTGAGTTTTCTGAGCTGCCTGTGGGCCCGTGAACCCTAAGCTGTTAGAACAGCCTTCCTCACGGGGGACCCACAAGCCAGTCAGGCCTGCAAAAGACGATTTGCCTGAATATTCTCTTATTTATACCCAGGAAGGTGCAGGGCCTGTGACAGTCTAGATGGAGAGAGGTAAACTAGTCCTGCTTCAGCTGTAGTGGACCCTTGGGAAATCTGGCTGAGAGGGCAGGAACCCATGCAGCCACATGGGGCTGCAGAGAGCAAGACGGCTCTCCTTCTCCGCTGCCTTGCTGCGGGCTCATCCACCCCAGGAAGCAAGGCTGCAACTACAGGTGAAACAGTGCCCAGGAAGCCTTGTGCTGCTGTTCATATCAGCAACTCCAGAGGCAAGTCCATCCACTGCCACGCACCCTCCTAAGTCTGAGACCTGCTGGCACATAAAACAGTGCTTTACGGTGTATCATGACACCCGTGAAGACTTTTTTTTATCCCAATTAGCAGAGTTTATCCTGCAATATTTATGAATTAGGCAGACTCAGGGATAAAATTCTGCTGTTAATATATAATGATCGTCTCAGAAAAGTGAATCATTGGATACCAATGTTTAATTATTATTGTCAAAGGTGTGGCTATTTAACCATAGCCGTTCTCTCATACACAGTTGAGTGATTATGTGTACTTGAAGTCTGGAATTTTTAGTTCTACAAGAAAACTATAGAGCAGCCTGAATGCCTGACTTGTCAGAACCTTTGGAATAACAAGGGCTTGTGAGCAAGACTAGCTTTGAATCACTCCACGTGTTGTTTCTGCACTCCCCTTGATGGATCTCAGAATTCAGCCAGAGTTCCCAAGCCTGCCAGCAGCACTCTTGAGGGGCAGCCAAGCCCTGGGCTGACCCTGCATGACCTTGCATACCCCACTTCAAGTCAGTGTTTTTGTTTTTGTTTTCCTTCATCTGTTTCCACTGTCACCTATCTCCTCCCTTCATCTCACTTAGGACTCTGTCTAAAGTCTTTTCTTTCCCTGGTGGAACAACGGCTCACTTCCAGTGTCCAGGCCCCTTCCTGCTTCTTAGCTTGTGTCTCCATGACCACTCACCTGGACACCTGCCCATCCCTGGGAACACCTGCTCAACCTGAGCATGGCTCTCCACCCTCACCTGACCCAAGAGCTCTCCCATCTGAGCCCCCACCTCTTCCAGAGGGGAGGAGGAGGTGACTGGGGGTTTGGGGATCCCCCTGTGCTCTGTGAGAAGCTGCTAACAGTTTAAATCAAGGCCTACCACCCAGGGGCCAGGCTGAGTTTTTCTTTTACTTTTTTTTAAAAAGTTTTATTGTATTTTTTAATCTACCTATTTTATAGGACCATAGTGAGAATTTGTTCATTTATTTAGTCTCACTGCTTGGCATGTGGGATCTTAGTTCCCTGACAAGGGATCGAGCCTGCACCCGCTGCATTGCAAATACGAAGTCTTAACCACTGGACCACCAGGGAATTTTTCCTGAGCTTTTCCTTCTCAGTGGAATCCCTGACAGTCCCCTGGCTCAACTCTCAAATTTTAGAATCTGTTTCTATGCAAAGTTATGATCTGACACATAATGTTTGCTCTTTAAAAATAGTTTTATTTCAATTTAAAAAATGACATACAGGGAAAATTAACTTTACACCACTTTTACGGAAGATCCATAGCAGTGCCTATTTTCACTAACAGAAAGCAGCTGCTGTTACAGGGGATGCACA
This sequence comes from Ovis aries, assembly GCF_016772045.2. Classification (NCBI taxonomy): domain Eukaryota; kingdom Metazoa; phylum Chordata; class Mammalia; order Artiodactyla; family Bovidae; genus Ovis; species Ovis aries. Next base: position 41,883,049 of record NC_056066.1, read on the forward strand.
CCCCTGGGGGGGAGCGACCCCGCCAGCCCCTTCCCTAGTACCACAATCATCGTCTCAGCTTCAGCCGTCAGAGCCGAGAGCCGTGTCTGTGAGCATCCGGGCCTGATCTCCACGCATTTTGTGCATCTGTCAGCAAGATAGGTCCTAAGGTAGCTGCTACTTCACTCTAGGCCACTTCTTCTATGAAAGGTTTCCTAGGAATGCTCTATTTTCAGATAGCAGGGGAAGCCTGTCCATGTACACGGATTTTTCAAATGTCAGCTAGAGCCCATGTGCATCCAATGGGAGGTGGTCAGCGTCTGATGGGGTCATGGGGTCCAGTCTCTTCCTCAAACAGGAATCCTGGCAGGCTTGCTTTTCTTTTTATTTCATTTTGCTTTGCTGGCTTATCTATGGAGAAATAATCTACACAAATACGTTTCTTCTTTTAAACAAATGAAAATGTATTCTCTGTATTCTGCAGTTTCTTAGGCTTTATACTTTTGAGCTAATGTCATAGTGTCAAAAATAGGCAATTATTTCTCTAAAAGATTCATGACATATGTTTGTAAGAACAAACCATAATTATTTAGCTGGTCCTCTATTAATAAATGTTTACTTGGGTCCAGGCTTCATCCTACAAAATCCTTACAAAGTCCTTGCATCCTTGGACTTGAGTGACTTTTTCTGCAGGTTTCATTTCTAGACTGAAAATGTCTGGGACAGAGTGTGATTCATTTTAAATTTGAACAGACATCTTCAAATTAGCCTTTTGAGAGGTTGTATAAACTTGACATGCCACTAGCTACCTTAATTTCTAATTTTGCTTTTATTTATTTACATTTTTTTGGCCATGCCATGCAGCCTGTGGGATCTTAACTCCCCAACCAGGGATCGAACCCCTGCCCCCTGCAGTGGAAGCACAGAGTCCTAACCACTGAACCGCCAGGAAAGTCCCCAAGCTACCTTATTTTGCTTTCTGGAAGGTTTTCAGCTAAACCTGAAAAAATAACATTTTCTAAATATTATTAGTTAATTCTTTTTGGTATTTTCAAATCTATAAGTCTGCCTTTTCCAGCCCATGTGTTAGATGTTTTTTCCTGTCTGATTTAGATGACTAGTATTTACAGAGCAATAAAATTATGAGGAAAGCTCATGGATATCCGTGGTTCATTCTTGCCTTAAGAAGAGGAGCCAGGAGGTTCGATTTGTCTTCAGAAGCGTGTGTGTGTCTATGGAGACGCAGCTCTAGAACCGGATGATCCCACCAGCCACCCCTATGATCTTATGAGCCTTTCTCCAATTCGCATTTCCCCGGTGCTTTTTCAGTTACAGCCTGCATCCTCTGCCCTGTATGTCCAGACACTTAGAGATGTACAAACACTGAGACTTCCTTAAAGTATTGGGACGCGTAGTGCCAATGGGCAGCGGTCCTATGGCTAATATCTACTCTGGACTTACCCCTGGAGGATCCGACATTTGACAGTCCTGGACCTGGGGAGGCCAGGCCTTTTCCCCCACCCCACCGCTCATCACATCCCACATTGAGGGACAAGTTTACACAAGTAAGGTGCTTCCAGTGGTGTGTGTGACGCTTACAGTGCAGCCTGCCCCAAGTCTCCCAAGCCAGGTCCACAGCCAGGCCTTCTTTTCTCGTTTTCCAGGAAGTTAAGTTGGGAGCAGACAAGCCCAGGCTTAACCAGAGGGTCTTCCTCTGATCGAAAGCACCGTGAGAATGTGGACAGACTGCAAAAACCCCATCTGCTCAGGCCCCTTCGCTATGTATGACATGATCGCTGAAGCTTTACTAACCTCACTCCCAACAAGCAGACTCACCACCACCATCCCTGCAAGCCCTGCAGTCGCCACCTTTTTTTTGTTTTAGTATGATTTTATTTATTTGGCTGTGCTGAGCTTTAGATGTGGCATGTGGGATCTAGTCCCCTGACCAGGGATAGAGTCTGAGCCCCTCCTGCTCTGGGAGCACAGAGTCTTAGGCACAGGACCACCAGAGAAGTACAGCTCACTTCTTGATCACTGGCCCCACTTTTCAGATGGGACCTGAGGTTTGGGGGAGGGAAGTCCTCTCTCCAGTCACCATTTGGGATCTCATGGGCTCTGAGCACCAGAGTCGCCCGTCTGGATCTAAATCTACCCTTTCCCCTTGATCGCCTTCTTTGATTTCTTTCCAAATGTTTTCTTACTCCAGCCTTTCCATTCTTCTTCCGCTCTAGATACATTCATTCCTAAAATACTCCTCTGCCCCCACACCTCTTTGTTTAAGTTTCTTAAGGCAGGAAGCCCTGTCTACGGGCTTCGTCCCAGGAGGAGCCTCAGGGCAGAGAAAGGAGCCCTTTGGAATAAAATTGAATCCCCACAAAATAATTCCTCCCCTGTTCCTCTGCCTCTTCTATGCCCGCTTCCTCCTCTCCCAGAGTTTCGGAACCCATCCTTCTGCTCCTCAGAACCCACTTCTTGTGGTCTTCTTCCCAGAGGGAGTACTGTGTCCACCATCTACAGGATTCCTGGATCTTCGCTACAGGTGAGAGGATTCCCTCTGCAAAGTCCTCCCTCTTGTTATCTGGGGCCATCAGGGTCTCAGAACCTGCAGCTTTAATACCCAACGGGAATGGATGCTTTAAAAAATACCTGGGCTCACCTTATCTTCTGACATTTAAGTAAAATGTCATTAAAAACTCCAAAATGCAAGTGTGTCGCCGTGTTACAAATCACATTGACTAAAGAGAGGAAGTGGCTTAGGGTCCTATTTGAGATTGTCTTTCTAATGATTCATACAGCGATCAGACAGATCTTGAGAAGTTCAACTTGATCTTTAGGAATTCAGAGTTCTTTGGGGCAACTAGTTTCCATTGTTTCTCCCCCTCTTTTTGGCCACACTGCAAGGCATGCAGAACTTCTCCAACTAGGGATCAAACCCAGGCCCCCTGCAGGGGACACACAGAGTATTAACCACTGGACCACGAGGGAAGTCCTCCTCCATTGGTTTGTCTGTTTCCTTAAAGCAGCGGGGTCTCCAGTCTTTTTGGCGCCTGGGCCCAGTTTCATGGAATGCAGTTTTCCAGGGGCCAGGGGAGGGTATGAGTTTCAGGAAGATTCAAACACATTACATTTATTGTGCACTTTTCTATTATTATTACATCAGCTCCACCTCAGATCATCAGGCATTAGATCTCGGCGGTTTGGGGACCGCTGTCTAAAAGGGCAACAAACACATCACAAGTCAAACAACAATCACGAGGGCAAAACAGTCAATGGGGGGTCATCCTGCCCTATTTGGGGGAATTTGTATGTAGTATATTTTACAAAATATTTTAATATGAATGATCTAATATAAATTAATCCCAATAAATATTAAGGCACTGCTTCTTTGTTTTGGGTCTATCTTCATTCAATAGACATCAAGGTTTTTTGATGCAACCAGTACCTAAATAAGTGTTAAAGAATGCAACAAATAATACAGCTGCAGTTTCTATTTCAGAGCTGTTTTATCCATTCGTGCGTTGTTTGTCATTTCTGAATTAGAACGGAACACACCAAAATACGTGACCATAGGCTTCACCCTTAGAACTTCAACCTGTTTAGAAGACTGCTTTCTGCAGTGCTGCAGCACAGCACTTTTCCAAAGCAACTTTTCGCATTGCTCTCACAGTTTCCTGTGTCTTTCATGTTCTTTTCACACTCTTTTTCTCTTAAACATCCTCTGGCTTCCATAGTTGCACCACATTTCCTTCCATCTCTTTTTTTATCTTTGATCTCCTTCTGAAAACACCTCCATCCACGCACTGAAACATATATGAAAAAGCTTTCAGATTTGTTTTGTCCTTTTCATCTCCTTTCATTTTTAAGCCAGGGTCTTCCCATTTTGATTTGTTGTTGTTGTTTGTACTGAAAAACCTTCCTCTCGTCACAGGCACCTTCTTCCTCTTTATTCAGTTTCCTTTGGCTTTAATGTATTGGTTTTAAAGTTGGCTGTTTCAGGTTTTTTTTTTTTTGTAGTTTAATGACACTCTATTTGAGAAGTCACACTATAATCTTCCAGAAGTCCTTTTCCCCCAGGTTTCAATGAATTAATACACTTATTTTGGGTGCACAAGTAGGGTCCTGTGGCAGGGGGAGGGCTGTGAGCCCCACCATGCCTCCAAGACTGAGAGTAGCCAGTTGGATGAATTGGTGCCTCTTCTCAAAAGCCCCTCAGCAACCTTCTCTAGTCCTGCTGCCCCTGGTCTCCTGGGAGGCAGCGTCATGGTCCCCACAGAGCATCCACGTCAAGACTCCCGGGGACATGGGCATTCTGGCATCATCAGCACCTCCTCTTGGCCTTGCTCTCCAAACCCAGGGGCTGGGCCTGGAGGCACACAACTTTGTGCCTGAGACTGGAAATGGGAACTGAGTAGATAAAACCCACGACAACACAAATAAGGCACCCACGAGGGACAGTCAGGTCCTGCTTGACACACTATAGCTATGTCATACCTGAAAAGGAGAATGGAGGAAACGGCAGTTCATGGAGCTTTCATTCTCAGAAGTAAAGCCTCAGCTCTCAGACCTGTATCTCCTATAGGTCGCTCTCCTGGCAGTTGCACTAAGCAGCCTTTTGACCTCTGTCTGCTCCCTCCTGGTCTCATTTAGCACAGAAAGGAAAGCAGGAGAACCCACTTAGAGAAGACAGGAGAGGAGATGAGGCTACAGACAAAGACTCAGCAGTTGGTCTTTGGAGAAACCACCCGCTGGATGGGGCCCCCATCTCTGCTTATCTGCTCCAAAGGCCCGGGGTGTGGTCACAAGTGTGCTACAGGTGAAATGCAAAAGAAACACCATCTCCACCGCCACCACTGAGAGAGCTTGTGTGGCCTCAGATATGGGACAGGGTGCAGCGCAGGGAGGGAAGAAGGAGGCTGGCCGCTCTCTCTGAAATGATGCCCAAGCCCTCTCAGCATCCCTCCCACCCTCACCTCCGCCGAAACGTTCCCACCAGCATTTCATTCCTCTGGGGTTTTCACAAGCATCCCTTGTTGGAAGAGACTACAACCCAGGGCAAGGGAGGGGATGAGTGAACTATTAAGCCCCTGCCCAGGCTCACACAGTGACTTCTGAACTAGAGACAACAAGCCGTAACATCTCCTTCCCTTCTGTCTGGCTCTTAATGTGGTCCAGCGTCCTGTATCACCCCAGTTGTCCCAGCCTTGCTAGCGGTTGCACCTCTCATAGTGAAAGTGTCCTGATCTGGATGGTAATTATACAATAATCCTACCAACTGGGGGCCCTGTGCCCTTGATGCCCATCTGAGAATCCCATCTGTATTCCTAAGCCCGGCAGGCTGGGGGAAAACTCAGGCATAAATAACTCGGGCTTCTCGGGTGGGTCCTCCAATGACAGTCCCGTTTCTGGAGACCATCTGTCCCCAGACTGAAGAGCACAGAGCGTTGGGGAAGAACACCAGCTGTAACACAGAAAAGTGCTCACTCACAAAAGAAAGAAAGTGAAAGTGTTAGTTGCTCAGTAGTGTCTGACTCTTAGTCCCTGGAATTCTCCAGGCCAGAATAGAGGAGTGGATTGCCATTCCTTTCTCCTGGGGATCGTCCCAACACAGGGATTGCACCTGGGTCTCCTGCACTGCAGGCAGATTCTTCACCATCTGAGCCACTAGGAAGCCCTAGACCTTGTCAAAAAGAACAGACAGTAACACCTGGCTTGGGAAATCACAGCACGATTCTCCAGTGTCATTTGGTTTAATCCTCACAGTAATCCCGTGGATGGAAATGAGCCCCTATGGAGCTCAAGTTCCCCCAGCTATAAGTGGCTGGAGGCCAGCCTTGGGCAGAGGTCGCTGCACCCCCGTCCTGGTCCTTCCTCCATGCTCAGCTGCTGGGCTGGACTTGGAAGGCGAGGAAGCTACAGTGCGATACCCCTCAGTCCGTCTCCTTTCTCCCTGCTCATGTCTGACATCCAATCAATCTTCCAAATGTCTTGTTGGGGGAGGAGTGCACATGCAGAAGGCAAGGATAACTGTAACGAGGCATTAATAAAAGCCTACTTCCTCAAATGCACAGCTCCCATCTTTGTTTCAGGTGGGCCCATGCATCCCTGTGGCGTTCCCATGTGTGCAAACAGAAGATACTAGGAGGCAAGGTGGGCTCCAGATGTAAATTACCAGAGAGGGATTCTGTGGTCTTAATTAGTGGGCGTCACTGCAGGGAAGCGAGACTTATCTGCTTTTCTCAGCCCTGCAGGCTTTATTGGTTATGAAAAGACATTTGGCACAAATTAACTTTCTCTTATTGGAAAAATAGAGCGTGGGGACAAATCTCTTTCACGCACCTGAGAGTCAGTGTAATAGAGGCGCTGGCGGTTGCAGGATGGGGTTAATCTATTTGGGCAGGTGTGACTGCAAACAAATGGTTTTCAGAGGGGAAAATGGTCCCTGCGTGCTGCGGAGTGATTTGAAAGTAAAACAAATAACTCAAACAACCCCAGTGACCCCCAAAGCTGGCAGAGCACAGAGTACCATTCTGGGAAGATGCCAACAAATGAAGTCAGCAGCTACTGGGCTGCATATGGGTTTTTCTCCAGGCTGACTGTTTTTGGAAGCTGGTGAAAATAGACTAAAGTTACAGATTACCAGTCAGGCCGTTAGTCAGCACTGGGTACCATGGGAGATACATGCAGGGGCTCCCCGAGCTTGAATCTGGTGGCAGGAAAGTCAGGTGCAACCATCTGAGGTCCCTGAGAAACTGCTGCTGAGGGATGATGTGGTCTAGGCTCCGAGGCTGCAGGAGGGCCAGGGTCTGGGAGCAAGTCACAGAAAAGGAAAAAGCTGTGGTGGGAGCTCAAGAATAGTGTCAAACAGCTGCCCCTTGAGCCCGATAACTTGAGAAATAAAACCAACACCCTGACATCACGGGCGGGCTGCCGTCCACTCTGCACTCAGGATAAACCTCCCCTGAGAGCAGGGTAAGGTTCAGAGTAAGAAGAGGTCCTGGACCAGGCTGGAGGGGTCCTTCCTCTGGCCTGGCACTTCCTCGGGCAGGCTGCTCTTCTGCATTGTGTCCTGGCTTCCTCATCTGTATCTGGAGAGTATTAGTATCTGCCACACAGGGTTGTCACCAGGTTAAGTGAGAAAATCCATATGAAATTCTTCAAGCAGGTCCAGATGGAGATATCACAGGGGCAGAAGGGTGCTTGAGGGACGTAACACAGCAGCAAGCCTGGGAAGCAGGGGGCAGGAGAAGCCCTCTGGGTTTACAGTAGTGAGCTCTCCTGGGACAGATGTCTCAGGGAAATGGAAGATTTTCCTGGGAAAAATCTGAAAAAAAAATTTGTTTTCCCGGGCTGAGAAATAAACAGGTCGGTGAGAGTGGTTCTGATTGTCCATTGCATCAAATATCCAAGGATATGTTCATGTAAAGAAGAGATGGAAAAAGATCCAGCCCCAGGCTGAACCAACAGGAGTGTTGTGTATTGTTGTTCAGTCGCTCAGTCATGTCTGACTCTTTGCCACCCCATGGTCCTCAGCACATCAGGCTTTCCTATTCTTCACCATCTCCGGGAGCTTGCTCAGACTTATGTCCATTGAATTGGTGATGTCATCCAAACATCTTATCCTCTGTTGTCCCCTTCTCCTCCTGTCCTCAATCTTTCCCAGCATCAGGGTCTTTTCCAATGAGTCTGTTCTTCACATCAGGTGGCCTAAGTATTGGAGCTTCAGGACTGATTTCCTTTAGGGTTGACTGGTTTGGTCTCCTTGCATTGTATAGTGGAAAAGAAGGTTTGTGCTTTTTTGTTTTTTAATGTGAAAGACTTTGGTAAGTGTCTACATTGATGAGAAAATTCTAGTAGAAAAGAGATGTGTAAAGATTCAGGATACAGGACATGAGGGCACAGACTCAGAAGTCTGACAAGCTTCATCACAAAACTCCTCCCAGATTCCCATTAATCTTTATTATCAGTTGGGAGGCAACCGACTTTCAAATAATCATTGGAGAGTTTGGGCAATTTATTTGCTCCCTTGCAGGAAGAGCTCCAAATAGGAGGGTTATTGCAGGAAGGTAAAGGTCTCTGAGCAGAGGTCAGCCAGTGGAGGATCCACAACCAGCTTCTTACCAAAAGAGGCCTCTGCGGGGCATGAGGAGGGAGGGCATGGAAACTGGGCACAGGAAGAGGACATCAGGACCAATTTCCTGGCTGCTGGGCTCTTGGAGGTGTGGTGAGTGGTCCTCGTTGTGAGTGGGCTTCAGGAGGGTGGGTGGCTCTAGCTGCTGAGACCCAGGGTTTTATGGCTCCTGAGTGTCCAGAGGAGAGGGTGGAGTCATGCCTGGAGGCGAGTTTTTCAGAGCTCTGGGAGCAGGGAAAGCAACAAGCAAGGGAAGTAGGAACAGCAAGGTGGGTGCTGGGCAGGCAAGCCTGCAGGCGGGAGGGAGAGTAGAAGCTGGCAGTTGGAGGGAAGCAGCTGGGGAGGGTAGAGAAAGCGTTAGATTTGGGGTGTGCTTTGAAGGTAGAGCCAACATCACTTGCTGATGGATTGAATGTCAGCTACGAAAACAAAGAATCAAGGATGACTCCATTGTTTTCTACTCAACCAACTGGAGGAAAAGAGACCCTTTCCTTGGAGATAAAGATACAAAAAGAAACGCAGGGGCAGCTGGTGTACAGGAAGGAGCAGGCACCCTGTTTGGGGCATAGTCAGTCTTATAGTGATGGGATTTATCCCTGCAGAGGATTGGGAAGCTTTGCATAATGCTGAAATCTTCCACTTCGTTCCCAAAACAGTCCCAACGTCTTGCCTTAGTTTCTTTACTTAGCTCAACATTATTCAGCTTCCTAACAATAACTCTAGGAGGTGCGTTCATATCCTGATGCGAGTCGAAATCTATTTTTCTCCTCTAAAATGATGGCCGTGAGATTCAGATCCCTCTGTGCGCCTCCTGGTGTGGAGGAGATGAAGGCATCAGAGATCAACCGCGTGCAGGTGGGGAGAGAGCTTTGTCCTGGTGAATGCGTGCCCAGGGTAGAGGGGTCTGTCCCTTAATTGCTTTGCTTGTGACTTTACTCTGTGAGGAAGGTGTCATTGTTTGGATAAAAGTTGAGCTGGGAAGGCTCAGCACACAATGAAAGGTAGATGGGGTTAGAAACATCTACACACTGCCCTCGCTGCCCAGGAGTCCTCCCCGAGTTGGGAGCCTCACCCATCTTTCCTTTGTCTGGCTTTCCCTGTGGCGTCGGACAGGGAGCACCTAGACCAACCCTGCAGAAACACTTAGGTCAGTTTCCCCCTGAGAGGCCCATGGCGTTCTCCACCTCCTGCCACTGTTGCTGCTTAAGGCGCTGGGAATCAGATCCCTCGGAGGCCCCAAAGGGAGCCCAGGAGAAGAATTCTGAGATTCCCTGAGTTTGCATGAGAAAAATGTAACTTTACTTTCACTTACATAACTGAAAAGGAAAATTTCCTTTTAAATGTTGGCCCGGGGATTCCCCGGTGGTCCAGGGGTTAAGACTCCACACTTCCCCTTCAGGGGGCACCGGTGGGTTCAATCCTTGGTAGGGAAACTAAGATCCCGCATGCCAGCATTGTGGCCAAAAATAATAAATAAATAAACTTAAAAGAAATTGGGCCAAAGGAAAAAAACAACCCTGAAATGTTAGCAGTACCTTCGTCTTTGTCACCCATAAAAACCACAGATATTTTCATGTCTCATCACAATTGTCAATTGTCATAATTTAAAGTTAATACATCAACTCAAAATTATATCTATTACTACACTACAGCTTTTATAATAGTTTAGTAACAGTATCTCTACACCTATAATCCATTTTATGTTTTAATCTTATTTATATTGTTTTATGTCTCTAAAAATACTCTTCTGAGAAAGATTGCACAGTCTTGGAAGCTCCTAGAAAACAGAGACGGTGTTTTGTTATTCTCATGACTCAGCCCCAAGGATGGGGACCAACACAGTAGATGCTGAGCTAATACTGTCAAATGAATAAATGGCTGAATGGCTCTGTTATCTTAATTTTTCAAGGCTGACAATTAATCTAAAAATTGAAATTTGTTGGAAACATGGAGTAGCTAAAGTAGGTCTTATAAAGACTGAGACCTGACTATATTTTACCATTTTACTCATTATGACTTGTCAGCATCCTTGTGGCTTTAACTATAATTTCTATTTCGAGGTATGTTCCTTCCTGCCCACCACTCAGCTGAGAACTGCCTTCTACACTGAACTACACAGATTGGTTTCCTTGTCATTCTCTGCCTAGGGTGGGGAGGTAGAAAGAAAGAGGTTAATTTTCTCATTTTTTCTCAGCTACGTGGGTTCCAATGGTGAATATCATCTCTCCTGCACACTTGACTTTATTTGCCTCTTTAAATGTCTTTCAGTTAAGATGAAATGTACATTAATTGGTTGACATTCAAAGAGATTATGCATTTATGAAAGTACGCATTTCTGAAAGTAATCTTAAATATCAATTCATTTAGAAGAATACTTATGAAAACTGCTATTGTTTGTCTTTCAACTTGGTGAAAAAAGGGAAAACAAGACAGCCAGGGATGATTCTGTTTGCAGTGTTCATACCCCAACCTTCTTCATCAGACAGTACACTTTCTGAGCAGGTGTCTTTTAAGGCACAAAATCACTCTGGGAGCTGCTCCTGCCAGCAGGCGCAGAGACATGTGGGTAATTAATGCTGCTCAGTTTACCTGGGATGTAACTGAGGCTGGCTGCTCAAACGGCACCCACAGCAGCAGCAACACAAAGAGACAATGGCAAGTCCCAGGGTTACAGCACTGAAAGATGAGGCAGGGCCAAGACTCCCATCACGTCTCAGATGCCCAAGTGCCCATGCGTGCTCTTGGATCCTCACCTTACAAGCCAGGAGACAGCCCCACCCTGATCAGAGGCACAGGCAGCAGAGCCAGGGATCTTACCAAAGGCTTTCATTGGACTGTCTGGTGGACTATGGCTTTGGACCCCTATCCAAAGGCCAACTCCCCCCAGTTCCTGAGAATCAAGGGACAAGAGTTTTATAGACAGAGGGAGGGGGCTCCATGTAGAAACAGCACAGTCAGCTCTGATGGTCCTCTTGCTATTGGCCATTGATGGTCTGAGCAGCAGCATCTTGATTGTTTTAAGAACAGTTAGTCTTCAGTTCCAGAGTTGGTTTGTTCCCATTTCCTCAAGGCCAGTTCTTGGAACTGTAACAGCTTACATCCATGTCTACAGGCTGGTCATCACGTAATTAACTTCTCCACCTGGTAGGGGTTTCAGTATGTTTGAGACAGCTCACAGGATATGGTTCAGAGTGTTTCATATAACACTCGAGAAAGAAATAAAGGTCCTTGACTTTACGTACTGACTAAACTATTATTGTCTGGTCCTGTTTGACTCCTTTGCTTTGCTTCTGCGTTTTCTCACTTCTCTGATTAAACTTATTCTTTGGCTAAAGTTTTTCCACAGATGAAAACCAGGCAGAGACATGGTGGGTAAGGACGAGAGGGTCCTGCTCTGTTTCAGTCTGACTGGATCCACTCAATATTCTCCCAAGTAATTTCTCAGCCCTCAGCTCCACTCCTAATCCCCTTCTCCATCTGCATCCAAAGCTGTTTTCCCAAAACAAAATCTGCTCATTTTTCTTCCATGACCTGGTGTAGCCATCACCTCCCCAAGTCATCCCAAGGAAGGGCAAACACTTTGTGGTTCCCAGAGACTTTCTCCTCGTGGCCTCATATGCCTCACCAGGCCCTTTTCTTGCTAAGCTCTGGCTCCACTGACTGATTTTCATGCCCTATAGTCCTCAGACTTTTATGGGCCTCATGGTCTCTGCATGCACTGGCCCCATTACCTGAAACCCTTCCCCTCCATCCTGCTCTTTCTTTGCAGCCCCAGTTCAACCTCTCTCCTCTGGAGCTGGAGTAGTGAGGTCACCGCCTTCAGTAGAAGATGGGGTTCTGTTCTTCTGTCTCATAGCTCCCAGTAACACGTCTCCATGACAGCTTCATACTTTGGGATCCTCACCTGGCTGACCTCTGTTCTGTTTGCTGGAGCACAAGATCCCTGAAGGCAGGGAGCACACCCGATTCCACATCCTATTGCATCCCAACTCCTTGCTCCGTTCTGGCACATAGTACGAGCTCAGCTGAGATTTGGTGAATGCAGAGATCAGTAAATAGGGCACTCATGAGGCCTCCCTCCGCTGCCTCCTACAAGGCGATTCACGAGCAAACCCCTTTTTGCAGTGAGTCATCTGTTCTCTCTTTTGCTTCATTCCTGCCAAAGAGAAGAGAATGAGACTGATTGTGCTGTGGATCCTTGGATGGGACTCTGTTGAGTTGATACCAGGGCTTCAAATAATCCACCTTCACCTGGTTTAGAGCAGCAGCTTTGGACTCAAGAGAATATTCCCTGGAGGACGTGGGGACACACAGGTGTCAGGGCCCCACCCCCACCCAAACCTCTGACTCCGCAGGTCTTCCGGGAAGCCTGAATTTCTTCATTCCTAACAGCCCAATGATGCTGACACGTGGGACATACTCTGCTGCTGCTGCTGCTAAGTCACTTCAGTCGTGTCCAATTCTGTGTGACCCCATAGATGGCAGCCCACCAGGTTCCCCCACCCCTGGGACTCTCCAGGCAAGAACACTGCAGTGGGTTGCCATTGCCTTCTCCGAGGACATACTCTACATGACCACAAAAGAAAAGCTGCAAGTTCACTGCCTGGCATGACTGTTTCATAGAACCAGGGAGAGTTGATGCCAGTTTGGACTGGAACTGAATCCTTTTTGGATCAGTGAGAGAAGATGAAGTCTTATCCTATTGTTCCATAATCGTGTCTTGCTCCTTTTCCAAAGTATCTGAGAAAAAAAAATAGCATACATTTTTTTGGAGTACCTTCCATATTGCTTGCAGTATTTGCTTTTTAAATTTACCTCATAGGGACAATTTGATACACTCAGTGTACAAAGTCAGTCATCTTGTTAGCTTTGGGGTTTTACTGTCATGATGACCAGTAGTTGTCTTTTAAGCGTTGCATATAGTTTACAGAATAACTACTGAACAAGCAGCATTTACCCTAAAGAAAAAATATTGGATCTAGAAAGATTTTAGGAGATGTTGGTCATTTCCTTCCTCCCTCAGTCCACAGGATTCCAAGGGATTTCAGTGTCTCTGTAACAGATGCTGAGAGGCTACTAAAGGCTGAGACCTCATCTGTTGACTTATCCATTTGGCACTGATCAGAATTGGTTCACCAATCACCCAGCCGTACATTCATCCATCCATCTATCATCTACCCTTTCACCCATCCATCCACCATCTACTTATCTACCCATCCATCCATCCACCCATCCATCAGCTCTAGCCATTTACCCATCCAGTCACTCAACAAAACACAACAACATAAAACTCAGTGTACCCTGTGTTGTGTGGACCAAAGCTCATCAGAGTTGTCTTAAATTCAGGGATCTTATAATTCTATGGGAAAAATATAACACAAACAATTAGTGTCATGAAGAGATATAATTAAAAAGTTAAATATGTCCAGAAGAGAGAATGTGGTGGCAGAGCTTCTAAAGAAGGAGATCTCTGCATCTGCAGTGAAGCTCTTGTCAGAGAGGCAGGAGCTGGCCCTGAACTTCCGCTTCCTCATTTCTTTGAAATTTGAAAAGGAAGTGACAATATCCAGGCTTATGTGTTTAAGGTTTAGGATGTTATGGGATGTTACTTAGTGAGGACTATGCTCTCAACACAGCGAGGTGCTGTCATCACTCTCAGAACTAAAACTGGCAGGTCTCACTGGCAGCCTTTCTTTATCTCCCAGGATCAGGCATTTCTCTTTGCAAACCTCCCTCACACCCTCTGCCTGTGCGCTCGTCTCCACCTGCATGACCTTCACTGCTGGCGAACCTCAGGAGTCTATTTCTTCCTGGAAGAAAGGAGCAAGATAACAAGTCCAACTGCCCCTGGGGTCCAACTTGGAGTCTCAATGCCACCTCTTTTCTAAATGTAGAGACCAGGATCAAAGAATATACAGGTGGACTAAGCCAGCACATGCAGTGCACACACGCGTGTCCTTTGAAGGCCTGAATGAGTGGGGCTTGGTGCCTCTCTGTGCTGGAAGCCACTCTGGGTTTGATAGATGCTGAGCAGAGCACCATCTGCTCTAGGCTGACACGGAGACAGGCAATCCCTGCGAGGCTCGGTCTATAGAGCTGATGGATCACCTAACCACAAGCCCAGGCTACGTCTTCCAACTCTATCTAAGAGAGGCCCAAAATACACGCAGCGTGTGGGAAGGAGCCTGCAGGGCAGGGCATTCCAACACCATGACCACCCCAGAAGATGCACGCCCTCAGGAAAGAGCAGTCAGCCTGCAGGGGAAAGCATGTCTTGATGGATTTGTGTTAGAGGAGGAGATATGAAAACGAATAACAACACACATGCAAGCTGTGTTTCTGTAACTGTGCAAATCCACGAAAAAGTCATATTCCCATCTGACTACAAGGAGACAGGTCTGTTTCACTTAAAATGCAGGAGTCTATCCCCCCTGTGTCAGCCACAGCGGGTGATATGCTTGCTGCACTATGGGGGTAGTGCTAGCCTGTTAGGCATCAGAAACGACAATTAACCCACCATGAAGTACCGGTGTGTATGGTCGCAGGTACCATCCACAGGCAATGTCTCTGTCGCATGCTAGGGAAGGGCGTGCATGGGGATGACCACGCTGTTCTCAGATCACAGACGGAACAATGTCAGGGGACAGAGGAGTGGCTGGACCTCTTTTTGAGACCATCATGTAAACAGAACGGGCTCGTCACCTGCCTCATCAGCAAAGGCTGTCCCCACACGGCCATGCTTGTCTTTCTTCTCTTCTCCATAGTTATCATGTGAGGCTTGTTTTGACCAGTACTTAAAGGTATATTAATTTCATTGATTCATTTGAAAAAAGTAAATGACATCATTTAAATTCGAAGATTTCCAAGACGATCCTGGAGATCCCATACCCATGCCACGCCATGAAGACATTGTCATTGTCATGTCAAGCGTTTCCCATCCACCTTCTACCAAGAAGTCAGGTATTCTGGGGACTTCCCTGGTGGTTCAGGGGTTAAGACTCCATGCTTCCAAGGCAGTGGGCATTGGTTCAATCCCTAGTCAGGGAACTAAGATCCCACATGCTGTGCAGCCCAGAAAAGAAGAAGAAAGAAGTCAGGCATCCTGTTGGCTTTGTGTTCTTAGAGAAAATGCCCAGGAGGGGGTCACTCCAATAGGAGATACTCACCACTTGGGTTTACAAAGTGTGGGATTCACAGTCCCGTTGTCTGACAATTGTCCTGTCCATGACCACTGTCCATCCCATTGTCCTGCTCCTGAAGTTGAAGTGTCTCTGGTTGGAGAATCATCAGTGAAGTCAACATTCCCAGGGGCTTTATAAACAATAGTGCTCATAATCAGTGGTGTACCCATTTTTCCCCCTGCCCCTGGAAATCAGGCCCAGTTTGGGGCTCCCCTTTCCAAAAAACAACTGTCTTCAAGTGTCCACAGGGAGCAGGCATGAAAGGGTCATTCTCCGAACCCAAACTCTGAGTTCCTGGGACACATCGCCTTCTAAGTGATCAGGACGAGAAGCTGACATTAACGCAGGAGAAAACTGTTCCAGGGCGGCTTCTGGGGACAAGTTGTGAGTAGATTTGCAGGCGTCCACCTTCACTTGCCCAAGAAGAGCTCAACCACTCGCAGCAATGTGACCAAATGATGGAGAAGTACCCTCTTCAGAGAACCGCAGGTCCTGGGTGAGTTCACTGCATCAAGTCAGCATGCTTCTAAATCATCTGCGTGTCAACAGAGTAATAGGACACAAAAGCTACTACAAACTAGGAAATTTAACAGGAGTCCAAGCTCGCATGTGAAAGCACAGGATCCTCTGGCTGATGACTTCCTTGGTCCCCAGAGGAAAACCATGGCTGTTTACTGGAGGGGAGGGGACACCGTGCACAGAAGGATGGACTGGGAGAGGCGTGGAAGGATGAGCCCTGGTGGAAAGGGAGAAAGTCTGGCTTCATATCTGCCGGCTGCAAGTAGAGGGGCTCTGGGAAGTCATTTAACAATCTAGGATGGCCAAGATATTTGCTGTAGAATTGATAAATGTGTATCTTTTAAAAAGTTGACTTAATT
The DNA here is from genome assembly GCF_016772045.2 of Ovis aries. Classification (NCBI taxonomy): domain Eukaryota; kingdom Metazoa; phylum Chordata; class Mammalia; order Artiodactyla; family Bovidae; genus Ovis; species Ovis aries. The sequence goes on from NC_056066.1 coordinate 41,899,218, forward strand.
TCTGTTGTGCTGGGGCGCAGTTGCTTTGCACAGGCTTCCTGTCGTTGCGGCAAGCTGGGGCTACTCTCTGAGGCCGGGCACAGGCTTCTTACTGTGGCGGCTTCTCTGATTCCGAAGCACAGGCTCTAGTCATGGGCTCAGTAGTCGTGGCGCGTGGGCTTCATTGCTCCACAGCGTGTGGAATCCTCCGGGACCAGAGCTCAAACCCGTGTCTTCTGTATCAGCAGGCAGACTCCCGTCCACTGCACCACCAGGGAAGCCCACTAGCTTTACATCTTTGTTGATATGAACGCATTAATGGAGTGGACATCGAAGGAGCAACTATCACAGGCTCCCATGCACAGTATTTTATCTAATCTTCACTGCATTTGGGGACTCAAATTTAGTAGCCCAGTGTTTATAGTCCTTGCAAGATATTATGTCTATTTAATGATCTCATCCCAAAGTAATGTAATAGAATTACTATATTCATGTATCGATATTTTATTTCCTATAGATATATTATACTGAAGACATAGCATATGTTTTTTCAAAAAAAGCAAAGTCATCTGCTAACGCTAGGGAAAAAAGAGAGAGTGGGGACTTGAAAGACCTCTGATTTAAGATGAAAAATCAGAATCTTGGAAAATATTTTAATTCTAAAACCAGTACTATAGTTACCTTAGAAAATGGGATTCGTAACTTTAGCAATAGAGGGTTTGCTAATTAAAGGCATTACAGTATAAAAACATCAATTAACAGTTTGTTCTTTTCCAAAAGAGTTGGAGGAGACGTACTTGACCAGTGGATATTTCTGGTGTAATCACACGAAAGACAAAACAAATATTAAAACTGAGCTTCAGCCATGAAACAGGGACTGACGCTTGGCTGGAATCTCACTTGAGGGATGACACTTCACTGTAAATCTTGAAAATGGTCCCCATGACTGTTTTTTGTTTGTTTTTGGTTTTTGAGGTGGGAAATAGCTCTTCTTTTTCTTCAGGGCAATGAAAATACAAATACAAACTGTACTGACAAGTCAACAATCAACTTCATTGTCCGTGTCAAGTCAGACACATATCTGTGTTCATAGATGGACCCACAACATGTACCCATACTTGTCAGCTTCCTGATGAATGTTGTTTACATGCAAAGAAGATTGTATTACAAATAGGAGTTTCCAGAAATAATACATTCTTCCTACTTTCTCCACCCTGCTGTGGCTTCTTGGGTCTACTCTGTAGTAAATCTATAGCTTCATCAGAGGGTACACAGCACCAAGTACAAGAAATGTAAGCTCAAAACCATCAGCATCTGACTGGGAACTTAGAATATGGACCTGAGATGGGAGCCTACATCCCAGGAGCTGAAATGCAGATTCTGAGTACACATGGGGTTATTTGCTTTCCTGGCCCCGCCTGTAACTACGGACAATCACAGCATGACTTGACTGTGTATGTGACTACAGGGATTTATTGAATAAACATTTACCATGTTTACAAATCCAGAAAACGCTGGTATAACTGAGAAAGTAACTAGGGATCACGTTTGAGTAGGCAGGTCATATCATCACCTGGATTAATGGTTTTTTGGAAGAGGATTTGGAGTCAATGGGACCACAACCAGCCCCAAGCACCAAGCATCGTCAGTGCCTGTGCTGGACCAGTCATGAGAGGTCAGAGTCAGAGCGGTCTCAGGTATCACCAGAGCACAGAGAGCCTCCTGATCGACACCGTGGACCTGTTGACTCCCTCCAGCAGATTCCCGGACCTGGTGCCCAGCTCTTCCTCGATTTGTTTCTCGCCATCTTCTTTGGCAGCCCTCATTCTCATACCGCCCAGGCCTGCGAGATTATCAGTGCTTTTCTTGACTCCATGCATTCACCTAACTTCTCTTTCGAGTAATCTCTATGACTAGGGTTGCAAATGGTTAAAGAAGAATACATCTGACAGTTTCTGATGGTGTGGCACCCTCAATAAACATTCTTCTCTTGATCTTTGTGAGGATGAGTGCTTCCCCTTGACTTCTCCATATTGTCATTTTGAAAACTGCCTTTTTGATTGAATCGGCTGCACTCACGTAAACTATCACTCATTTTGGCAATCACCAACAACGTTTATCACCGAAAACTGACAAAATTCTAAATCAACCTCAGGAAAAAAATGTCAGGAGGCTGAGCAGTGAATAGAAAATGGTAATTATGCAGTTCCTGGACTTCTTTTAAGCTCATTGTATTGAGTTTTTAAAAAATAGATGACAAAATCTATCAGCATCAGCAAGGCAAGGTCCTGATTCTGTGCCCCAAACTGAAACATCCCTGCCTTCGGGAGGGCGGGGCCGGGTGACAGGGCCAGGCAGCAGACAGGCGCTTCCCCTGGTGACAGAGACGCAGTTTCTGTAAGTGCAGGAGGCACAAACCACAACCCTCTTCACCACCGACCAGCAAATGTGGCTTTAGGGCCAAGAGCAGCCTCACCAGATCCCCTTTCATGTTAAATATGCAGAAAGAAAGCCCATAAACACACCAAGACTTTGATATGAATCCATCCCATCTCATCCTGGAAATACTTATCTAAGCATTTCTAAACCTACATTTCCCAAATGCGGTGAGTGTGACACTATGCAGGACTTTATAAAAGATCAACAGCCAAGAAGTTTGTAGCCAAGGGTTGCCATGCCTGTGTACTCATCAATAATCTCTATAGGGAAGCAAAATTTGCCACCCAAAAATGTCTCTTCAGCACGTGGAATATTTGAAAACCTGAAAACTATCAAGGCCCAGAAAATGCAGGAAGAACCTTTGACCTTCCCATAACTGCCTAAAAAACGTGGATGGAGGGCTGGTTCCAAGAAGAAGCATCACCACAGACCATTACAGTACGAAGCAGTTGTGCAGGCAGGGAGGAGCCCAGCATGGTCAGTGTGTTAAAAGTCCTCTCTGTGCCCCATTGTCTCTGCTGGCCCAGCAAACACTTGTTTACCAAACCTTTGCTTTCCCACCTCCAAGTAAATCGCCTTCCTCCCTTCTGAAGTCCCAAACCTCTATCCTCAACATCTTGCTTTCTCTTTGGCTAAAGATGACATTTAAAGGAGGAATTCAGTCGTTTGCTTGCCTGGTAGCTCAGCTGGTAAAGAATTCACCTGCAGTGCCGGAGACCCCCTGGTTCAATTCCTGGGTCAGAAAGATCCCCTGGAAAAAGGATAGACTATCCAATGGCTCAGTTTCCCTGGGTCTCTCCAACATATGCACATTATTAAACTTTACTCTGATTTTCTCCTGCTAATCTATCTCATGCCTCTAATTATTAGACCATCTAGAAGAACCTAGAAAGGCCAAGAAAGTTTCCTCCTCTCCGACATCTCCATGGGGATAATTTCCTGAAATGGCAATTGCCTCATTGTTCCATAGAGGTCCAAACCCATTACGTCCAGGCTGAAATGCTCTCCTTGGTCTCCAGCATGATGCTGTTTACCTGGGCACAGTACCGGGTTGCTGGGAATGGAAGGGTCAATGCAACTATGGCATGGGAGCGGTTGGTCCTTCTCACTCTTGTGTCACTGAGTAACAGCCATCACTGAGTTCTTGGGAGGTCAACATCCTCAGTAAATCACCCCTGGGGACCAGCAATAACACTAGCCAAGAAAAAATGCAACACAGAGAGAGAAATGCATGCATCCCTCCCCCCAGAAACAAGGTGGGACTTGATGGCTCTAGATCCCAGTGAGATCTTGTTGTCCTGCCAATGGGCTCTTCTCCTTGACTGATTCCTGTAGGCAGCTTCAAGAGTTCCCAGGATGGAGCTTTCCTGGTGGTCCCATTGGCTAAGTCTCCAAGCTGCCTGTGCAGGGGGCCCAGGTTCAATCCCTAGTCAGGGAACTAGATCCCACATGCAGCAACTAACAGTCGGAATGCTGTAACTAAAAGTCCCGAGGGCGTTCGTGAAGGTCAGAAATCTCCAATGCCACAAATAATAAGACCCAGCACAGCCAAGGGAATAAATAAAACAAACATAAGAAAAAGAACTCCCAGGAAGACGAGGTATGAAGATCACCCTGCTGTAGGGTGAGTGTCTGTGTGGCAGTCACGAGGGGGCTCAGCTCCTGACTCTGAAACCGAGCCGTTACCACTGAAAGGGTCAGTTCAGTGCCTGAAATGCTGGCGCAGGCCAGGCCAAGCTGCCATCTCACAGGCTAGTTAACAGCAGCATGGTCGCCAAGATTTGGAGTTCCCCATGAGAGCCACTAGCAGAAAGCATTCACTCTCACAGACTCATCCTAACCTCAGACCCCTCATTACGACCCTGGGCCAGGTCTGAAGGCCCCTTTGTACAAGCTGCTGGGCACACCACGGGGTCTCATGGAGGGCAGCATGGTGGGCACGTGGAGAAGCATCATGATAGGAAGGTGCCCGTTCCCGCTCCAGCTCTGGGGGACCCATTCCGCCTCCAGCTCTGGGGGATGCTCATCCGCTGACTGTCTGCACCGCCCCTCCTCCTGCCTGCTGGGTGGCCAGAGGGCTGGCGTGAAAGGTCTTCAGAGAGGCCCTTCCCACACACTCCGACGGAGCACCGGTCTCACGGCTGGCAGGTGTTTGTCCCAGACTGGCAAGAGAGGCTGCTGTGTCTTTTGCAACCGTAGACAAGGCAGCAACAGCTCCAAAAGCCAGCCAGGCCCTAAAATCCGAGGAAACAAACCTCCCTCCCAGCCACAGAGTTCCTTTTCCTGAAACACATCCTAGGTTGAGTTGGTCACATGAACGTGGCATGATTTCCTCCACACTGCCTCCCTTTGCCCAGTGTGTCTAGATGACTTGGTCCATGACACGGTAATCCGGGCTCTCAGCTCCTTTCCAGCAGATACTGGTTGCCATGGAAACATGGATGGCGCCACCTTGGACAGGACTCACCAATGCTCTTTACAAAAGAAATCAAGCTTTCTCTTGGCTTGAGCAGCAGCACTGACACACATCCGCCCCTGAGTGACTGAGCTGACAAGTAGCCTAAGAGCCTCTGTGCTCACGTGGCATAAAGACGAGGGGTCCCTCGGCTGTTAGACGGACTCCTCTGCTGCTGCTGTCCACCGTGGGAAGGCAGCCTGGGCAGAGTGTGTCCAGAGCTTTCTGTGACTCAGGAGACCCGCAAACTCAGGGGACTATTGCATTCGAGCGGAGGGGTTTCCACGGGGCAAAATGCAGCTGATTTATGATGACTTCCCACCCAAACCCAAGACAGCTGGGGCAAGAGTCAAGAGAGAAACCTGGACCCCTATCTGCCCCAGCAAAAGTGACTCCTCCTTACCTTATGAAGGTTACTGGTCCATGGGCAAATGGGGGAAAATCTTGTCTCTTTGGAAATGTCCTTATGTATATTTGGTAAAATAATTCTTTCATATACACAGAAATGCTAATAGCCAGTGTTCTTGCCTGGAGAATCCCATGGACGGGGGAGCCTGGTGGGCTGCTATCTATGGGGTCACACAGTCGGACGCGACTGAAGTGACTTAGCAGCAGCAGCAGCGTATCATTTTAAACTAAAAGTTTAATTTTTTTTCCGAGAACTTCAGATGAGTTTAGGTCTCAAAATGAGTCTGTAGTGAGACAATGTTGTATTTCAAGGGTATACAAAGAAAGACATTGCTGGGGTGGGATTTACTTAGCTCTCAGCACCCTGGGTAAAGTCAGAGACCTGGGTCAGTCCTGAAAGGGCTGAACCAGAGGCTTCCTGAGGCCCAAGGTCATCCAAGGTCCCAGCAGCGTTGTGAGGTTGGGATGGGTATTCGAAGGCCAAGATGGGGGTTCTGGGTGAGCTCTGGTGCTGGCCGGCTTTCTAGCATCAGTGATGAAGTCTCCACATGTCTGTCAGGTTCAGTTCTGTACCCACAAAATGAGAGATTTGTATGAAATGAGTACCAAGCCCATTTTCAGACCTGAAATGCCAATTTGGGCCCTGCACGGAGACTCTTAATTGGGTAGGTTGGTTAAATCATGTTCTGTGGGTGAGCTAATCTCACCAGGGCTGATGGTGGTTGACAGGGAGGATGTCTGGGGATTCTAATTGAGTTCACTAACCTGCCGAGCGCTGCTCTGTCTCCCAGCATCCATCAGTCAACCTCGTTTGGGGGAATAAATGGCAGTGCCTGCAACAACCGAGCGATACATAATTGCTAGACCCCATGGTGCTGACTGCAAATACGGTGGCCGCAGTCAGACGGGATAAATTATCATGACAAATGGAAGTGACCACATTTTTTTCTTTCTTTCAGATTCAGATGCTCTCACTGAGAAATGAAAGTAGATGCCCCAGGATGGCTCAGAAGCTTGTTCTAGGAACCCTCTGTGTATGATAAGTAATTTTGATGATGACAGACGCTCTCTGTAGCCATGAAAAGCTGTTATAGTTGGGTTTCTTAAGAGAGCCACTGTATATTAAATCTAAAACAATAAAGATATGGTTTTCATGTTACGATCCCATCTCTTCTCTCAATGGCTTGATTGAAATATAATCTACATCCCATACATTTCACCCACTTAAAGTATATGATTCTATATTTTTTAAGTTATATTCACAGGGTTGTGCAGCCATCACCTGAATTAAGTTTTGAGCATTTTCATCACCCCAGCAAGAAAGCCCATACCTGCAAGCATCACTCCCAAAGCCCTTGGTAACACGGCTCTTCTTTCTCTATCTATAGATTAGCTTGTTCCGCACATTGCACACACATAGAATCACGCAATATGTTGTCTTTTCTGATTGGCTTATTTCATTTAGTATGATGCTTTTAAAGTTCATGTATCAGTACTTTTTTTTCTTGCTGAATAATATTCCATTGGATGGATGCACCACACTGCATATATCCATTCATCTGTTGATGAATATTGAAGACTTTTCACTTTTTGGTTATGAAGAGTGTTGCTCTGAACATTCCTATTTCAAGATTTTGTGTAGACACACATTTTCATTTCTCTTGGGCGTATACCTGAAAGTGGAACTGATGAGTTATATGGTAATTCTATTTAACCTTTTGAAGACTGGTCAGACTGTTTCCCAAAAAAGCTACACCATTTTAGTTTCCATTAGCAGTGTGTAAGTAAGTGTCCCAATGTATCCACTAAAGAAGCAGGGAGCTCAGTTAGGAGAAAATGCAATAATCAAGGTCGAAGACAAGCATCCTGCGCAAGCCATCAGTGAGGATGGTGGGGAGGGGACGCAGCCCCCAGGAGGAAGTGGGGCAGTGAGAAACATGGAGGGATAATGACTTCTGCTTCTTCATGGACGTCTCACGGGATGGTGGTCCTCTCTTTTATACAAGGGGTTACAATGCATTCAGTTATGAAATTCTGGAGACAGAGACAATGAAAGAGACCGAGAAGGAAGCCAGGATTTATGGATTCATAGGGCAAAGTTCTCAGGTCTATGTATATAAGACAAAACTTACATATAATCAAAATTATCCCCAATCCCATAAAACTCTTCTTTTTAAATTTTTTAAAAATGATACCAATCATAACAACAAATTATAATTTTATCTTTTTTGGATATACCACGCAGCATGTAGAATCCTAGTTCCCCAACCAGGGGTCAAATCCACGTCCCTTGCATTGGAAGTGTTGAATCTGAACCACTGAACTGCCAGGGAATCCCCCATAAAACTCTTAATTCACCAGAAAACTGAAAAGACAACATAAATGTCTGTGTCTCTCTGTATTTTATCTGTGAGCCCCTTTTTCTGGATCCTGTAATGGAATCCAGGAGTCTTTAAAATGTGAAAAGCACAAAAGAATACATGTTTCTCTTTTTCCTTCAGGATATAGTCAATCACAGTTGACTTCATGTTAGATGTGATGTCATTCCTTTACATGCCTTCAGCAGGACACCTCGGGTGAAGGCTGGTGGGTGAACATGAAACCCTTGGTCATCTGGAGCCAACATAGTGTGGTGATGGGTTGGGACCAGGGGCCAAGCGAACATGTTCTGATTTTAGCTTCTTGGACACCTGTTTCTAGTCCCACTTCCCCCTGCCGACCAGGCATCTCTGGGGTCCTCTGGAATTATTGGTGTTTGAAAAGGCAGAAAAATGTGAAACCTCCTCTTCGAAAAACTTTCAGAAAAACAAAAGCACAAATTCCAATACCTCCTCCCACCATCGGATTCCAGAAATTGGGCTGGCCTGGTGCAATCACCTCTTGCCCAGCATGGTGTCATCTAGGAATAAATTCAAGAAAATTTTCCTTTGTTCTTCCACTAAATGGAAGAGGTTTCCTCCCTAGACACTGTGAGGCCTCGCATGCTCCCTGCCAAGAATTTAGGAATCCCCATTTCCTTCTGAGCTTAACACATCTTGATCAGTAAAAGGACGGATCATTAGGAGTCAAACCCATAAAATTGAAGTCACTTAATTAGTACTCGACACAGTGTGCACACTTAATTACTATGATTACCAAGCCCAAGAGTCATCGTAGTGCATTTTAATGACTCGCCTTGACAGCTAATTGATGTCTCTGGATGGTTCTAGGGAGGTATGGAGCTCCCCTCCCCAGAGGGTCCTCAGCAGGGTCACAGTCAGAGATGCTTAGGCAGCCGGGCTGAGGAAGAGCAAAGACGACATCTCCATTTTCAGATGTAGAGAAGAGCTTCCTGAGCCCCAAGAACCACCAGGATAGGCCTCCCACTCCCAGGTCTGCGTGATTCCCTGTGAGATGGCTCTGCAAGCCTTTTCTCATCTCAGGTAGTTTTTTTCCTCCTAACCGGGATCTAAAGCCATCAAAAGCCAGGAACATGAGCTCTAAGCAAAGACATCAAGAGGCACCCTGGGCTTCAGGACCAGGAGAGGTTTCCAGAGCCTCTGGCAGGAGGCTTCGTTCGGCTTCCACTGAGACTTCTAAATTGAATTGATGAGTGGGAAATTACAAGGTCTCACTCAAACCTTCTCCTCCTCCTGAAGTCCTCCCCAAGCACAGCACCTTTTTCTTCGCAACCCTTTCTCCTGATTTATTGGCTCAAACCTTGACACATTTCCACCGCCAGTACCCTCAGGGCAAGCCCTAGGAAGGCTAGGGCTGGGTCATCCTGGGTAATTCCTGCTGAGTTAGGCTGGTCCTTCACCTCCTGCCTCATTCTAACCCCTGAGTAAGGACCTGCCCTCCTGTCAGCTCCCTCCCTCCTTCCCTATGTTCCCCTGACAAGCTGGGAGACCCACTCAACTCACAGTTGAGGCCTTTGGAAAACTGGTAAAAATGCTATACTTGTGGAAAACCATCCTAAGGTCCAGGCTTTCTCTTGTTTAACTACATCAGATCTTCCAGGGCATATGTTATTAACCCAAGGATTTAGAGTTCATAGATAGACTTCAAGGAGGTTCAGAAATTTTAAAATTACACTCTCTGCAAATAATTTAAAGTCTGTGAAGTTTTCTGGGGAGAACTTTTCCAAAGTACTGAAAGGAAAGCCTGAGTCGGGAAAAAATTAAGAAAAATGTCAGACACACTGTTTTAGACTAAAGCTGTCCTTGGAACCCACATGCAGGTTCTCTAACTGCATGTTGAAGGAGCATGTGAAAGCTTACAAACTCACATGGGCAGAGGGTAGTTCTGTGACCCCAACAAGGGAGTAGCGCTTGGTACCCAGTGGGCTCCCTAACCCCCTGGTTTGAGCTGCTTCTTTTATCAAGATGACTTTCATCTTCTCCTGCACCTGCAGATTTCCAGTGTCAGAAAGGGAAAAGCAAGTAATCTATGGTGGGTTGGAAAACTTGGAGAGCTCTACAGGAGATTCGATAACCTAGGCTCCAGCCTGCAGAGTTAAGAGTTAAAAGTGTCCATCTGTATTGGTCAGATTTGCTGCATAAGAAACCACCCCAGATTTTGTGGCTCAGTGTCCATCTATTTAACTGGCTATTCTACAGGTTGGCAATGTGGGCTTCTGAGGGGTTCTGGGTTCAGTGGTTCTCAGTGAGGCCAGTGTATGCATCTGTGGTCTTTGAGTTGGGAGGCAGGGGCTCATAACGCAGGATGAACAGGCGGGGATGTCAGGGATGACCCTGGCCTTTCTCCCTGGGGTCTCTCATCCTCCGGTAGGCTGGCTCAGCATATTCTCAGGGTAGGAACAGCCTAAGGGCAAAGAATAGGAGCTGCAAAGATGCTTAGATCTGGGCTTAAAACTGTCACATCCTGTTGTCCAAAGTACAAGAGGAACCCAGACTCAAAGTGTAGGAAAATAGATTCCACCCATTAACGGGAAGAGATACAAAATATCTTGGCCCATTTTACAGTCTCCCAGACCAGGAAAAACCCTCCAGTTGAGCCCAGCACAAACCACCAAGCTGCAGAACTGTTAAGTTCAATAAACAGCAGTTGTTCTGAGCCACTAAGAGTAAGGTCATTTGTTTCGCAGCCAAAATTAAACCATACTTGGTCTTAAGTCAGATTTCCCTAAGCCAGATGCTGAGATGAGGGTTCACGTGGATATGACTGGTTAGGAAGTATAGCCAGCAAGGCGAGTGGGGGGTGGGCAATGGGGACCAGGAAGGGACAGTGGTCCATCACAGGGTAGGTAACCAGCAGAGCCTGTAGAGAGGAAACCTCTTCAGAGAATTGGTCCCACTTCTGAGTGTATCAGCCAGGGTGATATCTCTGCACCCGGTGATCATTGATGAAGACTCAGGAGCATTCGGCACTCCAGTCAAGAGACTAGCCAGTTGGGAGTGATTCGCACCAGGGTCTGCTCTGCACCAGGTGGCTTTGGGGACCTGTTGGGAGCAGGACACCATCAGCCCCAGGGTCCAGGACAGGTCATTCTCCCTCCAGGGTCTTGAGTCTGCTCTTTGGACGCTGTAGAATGATTCTAACTCTCTTACTGCATGGAAGTTCTTTCTTATCTTTCTAATGGAACATTTCTGTTGCTGCTGTTACAACTCCAGTGCATGTCTCACTGTACCTCCGGGGAGAAAGCAAATTGCTGTGAAGTGTCCTTACCACCACCTCTCAGACACTCAATGACCTTCACTAATCCACCTCCCGGACACGTTCTGCTGGAGAAGTGGCCTCAGCTCCATTAACCTCTCCCTGTAATTGCCAGACTCTCCCTTTAATCACTTGGTCAGTTCCTCTCTTAATCCTCTCTCCGCTGCCCACCTCTTCCACATGCCAGGCTCTTTCTTAAAGGCAAAGACCCAAGCTAGACACTGAGCTCTCTTATTTAGTCAGCGACAGTCAGTTGGAACAAGTCTGTGCATCCTGGCCTAGCGTCCCCTTCTCCAAACAAGATGTTGGACATTGGTAAGTTTGCTTTGACTTTTGAAGATGCAATTATGTCTTCAACATATAAGTCATTAGTACTATTGTGCTTTATAAGAAACAAACATCTCAAGGGGGGAAAGAAATCAAAGCTCAAAAGATATATTAGGGACTTCCCCGGTGATCCAATGGTTAGAAATCCACCTGCCAATGGCAGAGACACAGGTTCAATCCTTGGTCCGGGAAGATTCCAAATACCGTGGGGCAACTAAGCCTGTGAGCCACAACTACTGAGGCCCCTGAACCCAGAGCCCATGAACCTAGAGCTCCGTAATAAAGGAAGCCACGGCAATAAGCCCAGGCTTGCTACAACTAAAGTAGCCCCCATTTACTACAACTAAAGAAAGCCCACACATAGCAGCAAAGACCCAGTGCAGCCAAAAATAAATAAATAAATAATGTTTTTAAAGATATACTGGGCTCCACAGACCCTTTGTGTCTGGAGGGGCTTCACTTGCCTAGTGACCCTCCCCTCGTAATTACATCCAGGAGGTTAGAGGTCTGCTGATACAGATACAACATTTGCATCTTCCCATGTGCTTTTCTGTGTCATTTCTAAACTTTGGCTCCAAACACTCAACATACGGGAACAAATTATAAGCACCCCAGGAATGAATACATGTGCATGCGTATTAAGTCACTTCAGTCGTGTCTGACTCTTTGTGACTCCATGGACAGTAGCCCAACAGGCTCCTCTGTCCATGGGATTCTCCAGACAAGAATACTGGAGTGGATTGCCATGCCCTCCTCCAGGTGATCTTCCAAACCCAGGAACCTGCATCTCCTGCGACTCGTGCCTTGCAGCCAGATTCTTTACCACTGAGCCACTGGGGAAGCCCTAGGACTGAGTATACTCCTTCTAAAATATGACTGTGATATTTCTATTTGTAATAAGATATATATTTGGTCTTCATCCTCATTTCTCGTTCTACAAACTCTTGGAATTTCCTAAGCGTTGAGAGCCTTGAAAACGTGTCTTTTGTTATGTCAACAAGGTGACTTCTGAATCCCACTTAAGGGTGGGAGCTGGCTGCCATGAGAACCAACACTGAATAACAGAGGCTTCAGTTCAGTTCAGTTCAGTCACTCAGTCATGCCCAACTCTTTGTGACCCCATAAATCGTAGCGCACCAGGCCTCCCTGTCCACTGTCAACTCCCCGAGTTCACTCAAACTCATGTCTATAGTGTCGGTGATGCCATCCAGCCATCTCATCCTCTGTCATCCCCTTCTCCTCCTGCCCTCAATCCCTCCCAGCATCAGGGTCTTTTCCAATGTTAGGCCCCCTTATTTCCAAGGAAGGGAGAGGAGCCAGAGGTTGAATCCAATCACCAACGGCCAATGTTTTAATCCATCATGCATCTGTAAAGAAGCCTCTATAACAACCCAAAATGATGGGGTTTGGGGAGGTTCCAGGTTGGGGAACCAAAATGCTTCCACATACCACCATGCCAGGCTCCAAATCCAATGGAGAGAGAAGGGACCTCACCCTATGTATCTCTTCATCTGACTGTTGCTTCATACCCTTTAAAATCTTTGTAATAAGCTGGTAGACCTAGGGAATAAACCGGCTTCCTGAGCCCTGCGAGCAGCTCTAGCAAAGTAATTGAAACCAAAGAGGGTGTCATGGGAACCCAGCAGTGAGAACCCAGGAATGGCCCTCGAGTTGGTGAATATCTTCTGTATGTGCCCCAGGGAAAGGGGACTGACTCAGCTTGTACCCTTTGGTCTAGAGTTTGCCCCAGGATCAGCTGAGGAGGCCCTTTAGAAAGACAGGGGACAATGGCTGGTGTTCTTCATTCAAGGGTGTTGAAAGATAGAGACAAATGCATCCTCAAAAGGGCCAGAGAACTCAGTCAGAGCATCCTCTGTGTCCTGAGGTGTGTGTTACAGATACAGGTCCTGGAAAACCCTCTGCTGTGCTTGCCTACAGCATCTTTTAGACGAATGATTCCCAAACTGGCCGGCATCGGGGTCCCCAGGAAGGTTGGTGGAAGCACCCCATGAGGGCCCCACGTCCCACCCCCAGGGTATGAACCTGCCTTACTGCCTTCTAGGTGGCGCTGATACTGCTGATCCAGGAACCGGAGATGGAGGCCAGTGCTGTAGGCCATGCAGTGAATTTCCTGGCAGCAAGGACGATGTCTCTTATGCCTTTAATTACCACATATTTCTTAGGAGAGTGCTGTTTCTCAGCTAGGGTGCCCTAACTCACACCTCAGGAGGCAGCAAGGCTTGCACTGCCTGCAGAGCCTTAGCAAGGCCAGTTTTTTTCTCCTTCACTCAAAATCTGAGGCAGGCAGGTAAGACTGTCCTCCATCCTATGCCTCAAGGATCCAAGCTCCCTCCATGGAGATGGGGCGCATCCAGGTCACTGGACAGAGGAGAGCAGAAGGCTGCCCAGTGGCCCCTGAACGTTTTGGTCCAAAAGTCTCGGGCATCACTTCTGCCCACAACAAGGTGTGTCTCCCATCTGGGGAGAGTCACGGACACAGCTGCTTTCTTTTGTCCCATCTCAGGGCCCCACTGTCCTCTGGAAGTTCAAGTTCTTTACCTGCTAACACACCACCTTTCACCAGTGCTGGTGGACATGAGTTTGAGCAAACTCCAGGGGATAGCTGAAGGACAGGGAAGCCTGGCATACTGCCGTTCATGGGGTTGCAAAGAGTCAGATACGACTTAGCAAATGAACAGCGCAAATAGAGGAACAGCCGTGGAGAATCTCCCATGAGGCAACTCTGACCGAGCAGACTTAACCACGTTTCTCTGCAGTCAAAGCCAACCTGGGCTGAAGCCGCAAGAATGGAGAGTCAGAGCTCCAATTAGGGGAGGATGGTCTGAGCTGCCCCCTCCTCCAGTGTCCACAGTGAATGTTGTCTTTGCAAGACAGCCATGTATTGACACTTACATCTAGGGGGATGGAGGATGCGAGTGAGTGTAAAAAAAAGTCTTCACTGCTGTCTTATGGGTGTAGCTATGGATCCTAACATGTGTCTACTTTAACAACATCCAAAACATGCCACTTGGACTGTGGACTTAGTTATAGGGGTCTTGCAAAGACAGCAAAAATATTCACCTCACTGCACTGTCTTTTCCTACAGTCCATGGGGGTCTCCCATGGGAAATCAACCCTGAATATTCATTGGCAGGACTGATACTGAAGCTGAAGCTCCAATACTCTGGCCACCTGATGCAGAGAGCTGACTCATTGGATGGAAAAGACTCTGATGCTCAGAAAGATTGGAGGCAGGAGGAGAAGGGGGCAACAGAGGATGAGATGGTTAGATGGCATCACCAACTCGATGGACATGAATTTGAGCAATCTCAGAGAGATGGTGAAGGACAGGAAAGGCAGGCACGCTGCAGTCCACAGTCACACAATCTGGACCAGCCACATTCTCTGGCTGGTACTGTCTCCCCCACGCCACAACTGCCACAGTGCTTGTCACCCACAGCAGTAACTGGCCACTCATCCTTTCTTTTCATCCTGCTTGTCTTTTCTTCTTTTGGGGCAGAATCTGCTCATGCTTACTGAAAGCTTCATTTGGTTTCAGACAAATTCAGGTTGCTTCCTACTTAATTGGTCATCGGACTCCAATTAGCAGATTGTACCTAAGGTGAGAAAAGATAATAGATAAGAAAGCAGACGTGTATTCATATTTTATCACTTATCAGTAGCATTTATTGGCACAGTTCTGTCTCATCAGAGGACTTGAGCTGCACCCCTGCAGACAGAGAGCAGGAGGGCAGAGGGTGGCCCTGGGAACTTCCAGAGGCCTGAGCTTGAAATTGAATCTGCAGCCACTGACTCTGCACCTGGGCTACATCAGTGTTGCTACTCACAGAATACACAGTACAGCCTTCAGGATATGCACTGAGGGGAGAAAACCCTGAAGACAAATCGATGTAAATAACAGGCATGCTGAGCACACAATCAGAATAGAATGCGGAATTACCTGTGTCCTGAGGAGGCTGGGGTGTGAAGCGCTTACCAGGGCTGCTGACACTAGATTAGAACTTGGGGGAAGAACAAGGGCTTGTCTGGGGCCTGGGAGATGGGTGGAAGGGAGAGGCAGAATGATCCGGAAAGGGCAGCAGAGATGCAGGACCTGGAGGAGCTGAGGGCACAGCATCCCAAGAACTGACAGGAGAACCTGAGACCCACCTCACTTTTCTCCTGTAATTATTGAGCTCCCAAAATGTGCAAAGTTCACAGTTAAAGGGACTGCTGCGTAGATGCACACTGGACTTGAATACTTAATATGATATAGTTCCTTAACATCAGTTACAGATTAAAATAATAAGCTTTGGGATATTTTTTGTTCGTGAAGTAAAGTGTTAGTTGCTCACTCGTGTCTGACAGTTTGCACCCCCATGGACGAAAGCCTGCCAGACTCCTCTGTCCAGGGAATTCTCCAGGCAAGTATACCGGAGTGGGTAGCGATTCCCTTCTCCAGGGGAGCTTCTGAACCCAGAGATCAAATCCAGTATCCTGCATTGCAGGCAGATTCTTTACCATCTGAGCCACCAGAAAAGCCCCCTTTCTGGTTAATATTACTAGAATTAATTTCACTTTTTTCTCTTTTTTAATGTAGCTGCTAGAAAATTTCAAGTTACATATGCAGCTTGGGTTAAATGTCTAGTGTTGGACTGCACTGCTGGCCTTACTGTGTATCCTCCAAGACTGATTTGAAGAAAATCTATATTTTGGTCCCATCTTTAGTGCAGGGGACTTTGTGTTCTTTAAAGAATATCACCTCATGAATCTGCAAAAGTCCCCTCAGAAAAGCAGCAGAGTGTAGATCAAGTGTGATGAGGTCAATGGGGCATTTGTCTCATGATATGTTTTGCAGGAATGAAAGAGGATATCTTATTAGAAAAAATCCTCATGAATTATTCTTGGAGAAGAGATGAAGTTACAGTTCCTTGTTTTCAAATCTTTGTTAGCAACTTGCAAACATTTGATTCTAATAATTAAATAGCTGTTTGGAAAAGATTGAACATAATCTAGTCCAACAGCCTGATTTTCCCGGCAGCTATGACTTATGCAAAGTGCTCATAGCTTAGGTCACACAGCTCAAATATGGGTCAAGTTCAGCCTGCACTGTCTGTCGGCATATTTCCAGCTAAAGTGCTTGAGATAAAACAGGGAGGCTTCAGCAGAACAGGACATTTTCTTGTGACTGAAGACCTGGGACCTGCCCTCCAACCACACGTCCTCATGGGGCAGGTGCGGGAACTCATGTCTGGGGCTTCAGTCTTGATTTCAAGGTGGACAGGAACCTACATTGTCCTCAGACCGTCACTGCCGCTCCCACATAAACAACCACCATTCCTGCAGCCTCTGTGGGTACCAATCACAGTACCGCCTAGGGCCAGCAGCCCCTACCACAAAAGAGCAACTCTGAACATCACTTAGTCCTAGGGATGGAGGAGTTGGGAGCTCTGAATGGTCCTGATTTTGATTAAATCCTCTTGAACAATGTCTTTCTCTCTTCCTGAAAAAAATGAGCCGACACTTGCAATATGTATGGTCCCCTCTGTCCCCGATTATAAACACTCAGTGGGTGGACCCTCACCACCACAAGCTAAGATGTAATATGTAGACAGATAGGGAACCTACTATTGGTCTCTTAGTGCTATTGGTCATGATGCAAAATAATTGTTGGATCCCATTCTGTGCTGGGCACCCCATCCCATCGGCTCATTTAACCCTGAAAACACAGCTACTGTCATGTCCCACATCTTACTGACAACAAAACAGACACTGAGGAGTCCAGTCGCTTCTCCCACCTCCCCCATGGTGTCTCACAATCAACCAACCAGATTTAGTCTAAAGAGAGTGGAATTGAAGGTAGCAAGAAGAAAAGATGAAAGTGAATATGTCAACAAAAACCAAGGCTGGTGACTGTCAGAAACCTCAGGCCTCACTGAGCGAAGTTCGTGGTGATGGTCCTCCGGCCGCCAGCCGCCCCAAAGCCCCTTGCCCCCATGAGCGCAGTGTCCCCTCGAGTCACAGGACTGCTCCGTTAGGAGGAGGCAAATTCTAAAAGCATCAACATAGCTTCACAGACAGCCAGGCAGGTTAGGAAGGATTATTTGGTGTAGTTGAGGGAAAAGCTTAATTCTAATTTTTTCCATATTTATGTACCAACAGCTATATGCAAGGCACTCTCCTGTGTGCCTCCACTGAAGCAGCATTTAGGTTTTAGCTGCACAGATGTCTAGTCCACACCTGCTATGAGTCGGCACTGGCCTGGACGGGGCCAGTAGGGTGTGGTCTTGTTGAGGGGGTACAGTAAGGAGACAAGGCTCTATTCTGCCCTCCTGGGGCCCTCCTTTCAGGGTCGGGGGGCACTCTGGTGAGGGGCCAGACCCACTTAGCAGAGAAAATCTGCAAACAGCCGTCGAGGACCCATAGGGCACAGACCATCCCCCTCAGAGCTGAGACAGGATGGGAGCTGAGTTAGCTAAGAGCCCGAGGGACACTGAGGGTAAAGGACAAGCCTACTGCTGGTGGGGGTGGGGGGATTCTTGATACCAAGAACAAGCTGCAAACAGTGCACACGTATGCGATGCAGGAGGGGGCATCTGCTCTGCCCTTAGACTTGGCGCTGGGGCTGTGCCACCATCCCCTACAGAACTCAGTGGCTCCACACGGCACCAGTTGGTATTCCCCCCAATTCTGTGGGTCACAACTTTGGGCAGAACTGGAATAGGTGGTACCCCCTCCTTGTGGCTCAAGCTGGGACCGCTCACTTGGCTGCACTCAGTTGGCTGAAGGCCGGAAAAGACCCCCACGCCTGCCTGTCCCCTCCCCTGTCCTTTCACCAAAGATCCTCTCATTCAGTGGCCCAATCAAGAGGTCCTGATGGCATGGGGGTTGGGCTCCCCACAGAGCGTGGGTGCAGTTGCTGCCAGGCCTAAGGCTAACGCCTAGAGACTTTGTTGATCAAAGCAAGAGGACAACAAGGATGAAAAATCTTAGTAGAAACTTTGATAATAGACCCAAGCGCGCACAAGCACGGGCGCGTGTGTATATATGTGCATATATGTGTATATGCACATGTAAGTGTATGTGTGTATGTATGTGGTGTGTGTATGTATGTGATGTGTGAATGTATGTGTGTATGTGTGTGTGTGCATGCGCGTATGTTTTGAAAAGCAGTTTTTCCCACAAGTACAGGCACACTTGTCAGGATTCTGCTCAATTTCGATAAGCAAAGCCTTCAGCATTTCTAAAGTCA
Organism: Ovis aries; assembly: GCF_016772045.2. Classification (NCBI taxonomy): domain Eukaryota; kingdom Metazoa; phylum Chordata; class Mammalia; order Artiodactyla; family Bovidae; genus Ovis; species Ovis aries. The sequence continues at coordinate 41,917,733 of NC_056066.1, forward strand.
GGCAAGCTTTAAATTGACACGGTTTTGGTTGCCTGGAGATTATCTTGGTGATATGCTGACTGGTTTTTCTATTTCTAAAGGAACTTATTCCACTGCTCTTTTTTGTAAAATACTGAGAGCTCTCTACTTCTTCACAAATTTCCACTTTGCTTTTCAAATGTGCCTGAATCACAGCTTCTGCAGTAGCTGCAACTGGCCTCTGATCCTCACCACTGGTGTCCAGGGCATGTAGAGCAGATATCTCTTTCCGTTCTTCCGTCTTCTGTGTTTCAAGATATGTGTATGCATCTATAGAAAGGGGGGAAGACAAGATATGTGTATGCATCTATAGAAAGGGGCGGGGGAAAGAAAGGAAAATAAATTCCCCCTCCTTAAAAAATAACCTTGAAAGAAAGCTTTCGGAAAATAAGGCAGGAGAGTATTTTAAGGATTTCTTGAACATGAACAAAACACATCCAGCAATAAAGAAAAGGACTGCCACGTCAGACTGTTCCTTTAGCAGTTTGTTCATCAAAACAACATCACTGAATAAGTGAAAGGCAAATGACAGGGCAGGAAAACAAGGACAGAGGAGTGGACCACTAACATCTATAAATCGATAAAAGAGAGACAACCCAAAGGAAAGTGGGTGAGAGGGATGAGCCAGGGGCTCACGAAGGGGGCTGGATGGCTTAGTCCTCGAGGAGGTGCAGGCGAACTCAGGGGAGGGGGGCCATTAGGAGCACCACAGAATGTCTGGGACAGAGCAGGAGGCCTGTAAGACTAGTGCTTGCAAGCAGGCAGCAACTCGAAAGTCCAGTGCCGGGTGTGTGCGCTGCTGAGGGTTTTGGAAAACTGTCGGACAGCACTGATTAATCTGACCATGTGTGTCTCTCGTGTTGCAGCAGATTTTTTTCCAGGCGTTTAAGACATGCACAAGAATGTTCACAGAAGCCCTGTTAATAACAGCAAGAAAATGAGAAAATCCACACACACACCTCATCGACACTAGAATGGATGAAAAGTATTACTCACACAGTGGGAAGCTGGCCCGGCACATGAAAGGATACACCACTGCTCTTCATGACAACGAGATCAACTTCACAGACACAGGGAAGCCAGATTCAAAAGAACGCATTTCAAATTGACTCCTTTTACAGGAAGTTTACAAACACTGGTTTACAGTGAAGGAAGTGGGAAAACTGCTTGCCTCTAGGGAGGAGGAGGGTGACTGGGGAGTGGTTTCCTGTCCATTCTCATTCAGAGAATTAGTGAACCAATAAAATGTTTGACTCAGAGGGAAGGCACAGACAGTAATCCGAAGAGACAAACGCGAGGTAGCAGCTGCTCCTGGCTGCGGGGACGAGAATGTTGAATAAGAATCGCCTGAAAGGCATCTGGCTCTGTGTCACCAAAGCAGTGTAGCCTGGGTCCCAGACTGATTCCAGCAGAGCAGACGCCCTGGGAGGTGTCAGTGTGCTGACCCATTCTACTACCGACCTTCTTATCACAAAGTGCATCTACAAACATTCTCGTATGTATCTTCGGTGTAAATATGGTATGACTCTGGAATGGATTTCTGTGTCATAGATTGTGGGTATGTTCTATCTTGGTAGACACTCCTAAGCACGTTCCCAAGTAGTTTCACACATTAAAATTCCCGTTAGAAATGTGTCAGAATTCGATTTGCTTCACATGTTTTTCAACAACTGGCTGAGTGAGTGAAGTGAAGTCGCTCGTGTCTGACCTCTTTGCGACCCCGTGGACTGTAGCCCGCCAGGCTCCTCTGTCCATGGGATTCTCTAGGCAAGAATACTGGAGTGGGTTGTCATTTCCTTCTCCAGGGTATCTTCCCAACCCAGGGATCGAACCTGGGTCTCCTGCATTGCAGGCAGATGCTTTATCCTCTGAGCCTGAAATACCACCGTATTAGTCATTAAGGAAATGCAAATATATATGGAATGTAATATATAGAGAAATATAATATATAGGTACAGAAATTTAATATATAGAGAGAAATACTTAATATATATGTATTTCCTTGATGGTCAAAGTGGCAGTTTACCTTTTCACATGTCTGCTGCTACTGCTAAGTCACTGCAGTCATGTCTGACCCTGTGAGACCCCATAGACGGCAGCCCACCAGGCTCCCCTGTCGCTGGGATTCTCCAGGCAAGAACACTGGAGTGGGTTGCCATTTCCTTCTCTAATGCATGAAAGTGAAAAGTGAAAGTGAAGTCGCTTAGTCGTGTCCGACCCTCAGTGACCCCATGGACTGCAGCCTACCAGGCTTCTCCGTCCATGGGATTTTCCAGGCAAGAGTACTGGAGTAGGGTGCCATTGCCTTCTCCGTTTCATATGTCTATTGGTCATTAAAATATTCTCCTTTAAGAGGTACTTTTTCCAGGCTTCTATGTTTTTTATTCAGTTGTCTGTCTTTATCTTTTATAAAAAGCACTTTTATTTGAAAGAATTATAGATTTGTGGGAAGTTGCAAAGCTAGTACAAAGAGGTCCCATGTGCCCTTTACCCAGCTATCCCCAAGGGTTACATCAGATACAATTATAATGCAAAATCAAAATCAGAAGAGGAAGACTGGCTCTTATTATTCAGCACAACTCTCTGCAGATTGATTCAGGATGCTCCTGTATCACATTCATTCTGTTTTATTGTTGAATTGAAGTCCGCAGTATGGCTGTACCATCATTTATTTAACTACCATCTATTAGAAAAGGAAGAGGAACCAGAGACTAAATTGCCAACATCCTCTGGATCATCAAAAAAGCAACAGAGTTCCAGAGAAACATCTATTTCTGCTTTATTGACTATGCCAAAGCCTTTGACTGTGTGGATCAAAATAAACTGTGGAAAATTCTCAAAGAGATGGGAATACCAGACCACCTGACCTGCCTCTTGAGAAACCTGTATGCAGGTCAGGAAGCAACAGTTAGAACTGGACATGGAACAACAGACTGGTTCCAGATAAGAAAGGGAGTGCGTCAGGGCTGTGTATTGTCACCCTGCTTGTTTAACTTATATGCAGAGTACATCATGAGAAATGCCTGACTGGATGAAGCACAAGCTGGAATCAAGATTGCTGGGAGAAATATCAATAACCTCAGATATGCAGATGACACCACCCTTATGGCAGAAAGTGAAGAAGAACTAAAGATCCTCTTGATGAAAGTGAAAGAGGAGATTGAAAAAGTTGACTTAAAGCTCAACATTCAAAAAATGAAGATCATGGCATCTGGTCCCATCACTTCATGGGAAATAGATGGGAAACAGTGGAAACAGTGGCTGACTTTATTTTTCTGGCCTCCCAAGTCACTGCAGTCATTAAATTAAAAGACGCTTACTCCTTAGAAAGAAAGTTATGGCCAACCTAGACAGCATATTAAAAAGCAGAGCCATATTACTTTGTCAACAAAGGTCCATCTAGTAAAGGCTATGGTTTTTCCAGTGGTCATGTATGGATGTGAGAGTTGGACTATAAAGAAAGCTGAGCGCTGAAGAATTCATGCTTTTAAACTGTGGTGTTAGAGAAGACTCTTGAGAGTCCCTTGGACTGCAAGGAGGTCCAACCAGTACATCCTAAAGGAGATCAGTCCTGAGTGTTCTTTGGAAGGACTGATGTTAAAGCTGAAACTCCAATACTTTGGCCACCTGATGCAGAAGAGCTTACTCATTGGAAAAGACCCTGATGCTGGGAAAGACTGAGGGCAGGAGGAGAAGGGGACGACAGAGGATGAGATGGTGGATGGCATCACCGACTCAATGGACATGGGTTTGGGTGGACTCCAGGAGTTGGTGATGGACAGGGAGGCCTGGGGTGCTGCGGTTCATGGAGTTGCAAAGAGTCAGACACAACTGAGTGACTGAACTGAACTGAATTAGGGATATTTTTGGTATTTTCAGTTTTTAGCTGCTACAAACAAAACTGCCATGAACAATCATGTACAAGTTTTTGTGTTAGCCTAGTTTTCATGTCTCTAGAATAAATGCCCAGGAATGCCATTAGTGGGTTACATGGTAAGTATATACATAGTTTGGCTGTTGGTTTTTTTTTTTAAGAAACTGCCAAACTATTGATATTTCCCAGAGTGTCTGCACCATTTTACGTTTCTATCAACAATGTATGAATGACCCAGTTTCTCTGCATCTGCAGCAGCATTTAGTATTGCCAGCTGTCCTTTTTTTCTATATTTTAGTTGTTCTGATGGGTGTGTAGTGATTGCTCACCGTGGTCCTAATTTGTCTAATAGTGGTGCTGAACTTTTTTTCATTTGCTTACTTCACATCTTCAGTGAAATGTCTCTTTGCCTCTTTTACCCATTTTCTAAAGAAATAAATGTTGAGTTTAGAGCATCGTATATTCTTGATATGAGACATTTGCCATGGTCTTCAATTATTTTCTCTCAGTCCTGAGCTTGTCTATTAATTCTTTTAGCAATTGATTTTGTAGAACAAACTGTTTTAATTTTAGTGAAACCTGTCTTTATCTTAATAATTTTTAGTCTATTATTTGGACAAAGGTGCATATCAAATGTGTGTGTGGAGCATGTGTGTTTGAGTTGGCAGCTCTGGCCCAGTAGCAAGGCAACCTATCTTATCGACCTTTCTGGGCATCCGAAGACCTGCTGTCACCCACCCTCAGTCCTGTGTGGACCAGTTTCCCCTGAGCTGGGCTCCTACTCAGATGAGCACCCTGAGCTCCGAGCTGGGTGCCACCAGCTGCTTCAGGCTGACAGATGAACAGATGAGACAGAAGTCACACCCCGAATGTTGCCTCCTTTGATGCCGTGTCATGATTGTAATTCTGAGTCCATTTTAGAGCAAGACCTTTCAAAAATTTTCACTTGTCTTAATTATTTCGTGGAGAGTCTCTCTAGTGCTTGAGTTCTGTAAAGAAATTATATCCATCTACAAACTGCAACATTCAGAAATGAATTTAAACTTAACCTTTGTGAGTTACAGGCTTCTCTGGTGGCTCAGCTGATAAAGAATCCACTTGCAATGCGGGAGACATGGGTTTGCTCCCTGGGTTTAGAAGATTCCCCTGGAGAAGGGAACAGCTACCAACTCCAGTATTCAGGCCTGGAGAATTCCATGGACTGTATAGTTCATGGGGTTGCAAAGAGTCAGACACGACTGAGTGACTCTTACTTTCACCTTGGGCTTCCCTGGTGGCTCTGATGGTAAAGAATCTGCCTGCAGTGTGGGAGACCTGGGTTAGAGCCCTGTGTTGGCAAAATCCCCTGGAGGAGGGCATGGCAACCCATTCCAGTATTCTCGCTTGGAGAATCCCATGGACAGAGGAGCCTGGCAGGCTACAGTCCACGGGGTCACAAAGAATCAGACACGAATGAGCAACTAAGCACAGCACAGCACATGTGAGTTACAGCTGGACGAGCTTCCCCGAGGAGCCGATGCTCAGTATCTTTTCTACGGAACATCGAATAACAAATCCTTTTGATTTTAACCATTTCTACCTCTCTTCTAGCGCTCTTTCCTCCAAAGTTCAGGGCAGAGCCTTCCTTGTTCCTTCTGGGGCAAGAAGGGAGCCAGGGTGAGAGCAGACCTGGGGGTAGCTGCTGCCGGGGGAGCGGACAGGCCCTGCGCTCCCTGGGAAGATGAGCCGCGCACACCCTGTTCAAATCTCCCTCCGGCAGACACTGGGCTCACTGCCAACCAGCTCCCAGCATCCTAATAGGAACACTTGTCTTCATCCGACCCAGCACAGCTTTCCTGCTGGTTCCCTTCAAATTTCACCTCTCCCTGAAAGACACACACTCACACACACACACACTCACACACACAGATCTTCCCAGCTGCAGTTCCTATATCTGCTTTCTTTTTCTCCCTCCTTTTTTAAATTTTATTTTGACATCATCAGGTCTTCATTGTGGCATGTGAGATCTAGTTCCCTGACCGGGGGTGGAATTCAGGGCCCTCTGCATTGGGATCATGAAATCTCAGCCACTGGACCCCCGCCTCAAGGAAGTCCCCACTTTCTCTCTCAGACCAGTTCCCTGGGTTCCTGAGGGGAGGCTGTCCCTGAACCTACTCTTTGCCAGGATACCCACAGAACCCTTCTCCAGGTGAGTGATGTGATGGAGGAACAGCTGTGGGAGAGGGGACCCCCACCCCGTCCATCTCCTGTGCAGACCCACAGCTCATATTGACCCTCTGTCATCCTCAGATGCCCACATGGCCAGAGAAGCTCCAGGCCACCAGGCAGGCAGTCCTGTCCCAGGGAGCAGGCATGGGTTTCGAGGTGGGAGGGGGACTGCTGGTGGCCACATCTTCTTGGCCGCCCAGAAGGGACCCTGTTTGAGGCAGGATGCCCATGTGTTAGGACTTTACTGCCCTTCATTCTGCTCTTCCCTCTGGTGCAAATCCTCTCATTCTGTTTATTCTTTCGATAAAGTTTGATGTTTGTGGGTAGCAAAGGTCAGAGTTGACTTTTTTTGCTTTTGACTGAATTGCTTGGAGGTCACTAATTCATTTGGCTGGAGCAGCTTTGGATCGAGACATGAATGGCTTTGGAAAGACTTTCTGGAGCCTGAGCTCATCTTTCCCACTTAACGAAAGTGAAGGCTCAGGACTGAGAGAGTAGATCTCAGAAGTCTTCAACCCAAGCAAAAAAATTATAACTGCAGTGATGATGCTAACTAGACTTCTCAGGGTGGTCATTTCAGGATGTATACACACATCAAGTCACTGATGCTGAACACCTTAAACTAATATACTCATATGTCAAATGTACCTCAATTAAAAAATAATTTGGAAACTTTTTTTTTAATGGAAGCTGAGCTATGGGGTGCAGGAAGCAAGCCCCAGCTCAGCCATCAGCTGAGGACAAGTCTTTGGCTCTGGGTCATGTGTGTGGCTTGTTCGGCAGATTTAAATGCAGCTGCTGCTGATGCGGCTGGTAGGGGAGCCGTGCGCTTCCCTGGAAATGCTGGGGAGGTGGGGGTGGGGACTGTGACAGCCACAGCCTGTCTAGGACCATGGCCCCATCCTTGCTGTAGGCTCTCCAGCTCTGAGGAGCAGTGCTGGATTCCCCTAGTGGGCTCCCTCCTGACCCTCAGGACACAAACCTGCCTTCCTCAGCACCTGCCCTCATTCCTTGTCCTCCCCAGACACCTCCCAGGGTCTTTGCCTGTTCTCTGTCCAAAGAGGCTGATCCCTGGGGACCAGGCAACTGTCACCAGGCAGCTGCCTTTCTGGCCGAGAGTGAACAGCAGGGATGGGAGGTTAGAAGTGGAGAGAAACTGGGTGCTTCTTCTCTGACACCCCCGACTCCAGCACCTTGTTCTGGCCACAACTGTGCCACCTGCAATGATGGTGTCGCCAGATGACCTTTCTCCACACCGACATCTGAAGTCCTCACCCTCCTGTCCACGCGGTCTTAGGGATCACAGCTCCCCTGCTGTGACCTCCAAGGCCTTCACCTCCCCTGGTCTGGCCCGCAGCGCCTCCCCACCGCTACTGGCCCTTCCATTGGAGCCTCTTCATCTGACTCTTCCAGGGTAAACTCTGATATGGCATCATCTCTTGGCCCCTGGTTACCTAGCTCTCCTGGTGGACCCCCTCTCAGACACAGTCTGGCTGTGGACCCTGGGACCCACTCCAGCCAGGCCCCCTTTGCATTTGGCCCAATCTCTCCCACACCTCTGTCAGAGAAAAGAGCCAGAAAGAGTTGTTGCCTTTCTTGACCTAAAAAAATGCAAACTCTTGGAAGCTTTCGGTAAGGAGGCTATCTATCTGCAACCTTCAGTTAACTGGACAGTGGATCCCATCCCACAGGTTTGGCAGGAAACACACCTCATTTCATCTCGGGGTGCCTCCCACAGGAACGCACTGTGTTTCTAAGGTCTGGAATTGCACCTGCTTCAAAGGGTCCAAGTGGGGAGAGGTTCTTGGGCAGCAATTACCTATCTGCTCAGTATTTCCGTTCCCAGGACCATTGCAACAGTGGGGAGAGGAGCCTTCCACCCCCATGGACACACATTCTTGAGGTGGGTGGACTCCTGCTTTGCTTGACTGCTTCCTCTCAGGCCCTCTCCTGCCCATCAGTCCAGAAGAACTTCCCTCATACCAGCTCCTTCCAGCATCATACTTCCCACTGTGCTCTTCACCAGCCCTGAGAAAATCCCCAGGATCTCAGGGCTGTGGACACAAAAGCCAGGAAATCTCTCAGGCTCAGCGCCCCTCCAACACACACCACACAAGGCACAGAACCAGAGCCCAGGGGTGCTAGAGGGGACGGCAGGGAAAAGGGAGCCTTTGAGAGGAGATGATCATAGGAGAAATCACCTCAGGAGACCCCTGAGCCCCCCAAAACAGAAACCGCAACTGCCAGGCAGTCCTTGTTCTTGGAAAAAAGGAACAGAAGCCCCACTCAGGTGTGGAGACTGGCTTCAGCCGCCCCAGCATCAGCCTTCACCAGGCCTTTTGTCTGCTTTCCCTCAATCTGAATCTCCTGAGTGAACATCTTGCCAAGAAAGCATCCGAGGAAAGAAAGACTCACACAGTAGTCTCAGGTACCTTCTTTGGAAAATATTTTCAGACACCTACAGAAGTATCTTTTCCTTAAAAGTAAGGGGACCCTCTTCACCGTGGACCTCACCATTCCCCACACTAGCTACCTCCTCCACCATCACCGTGGGCAGGACCCACAGACTCCCTCCTGATGGAGGCACAAGACCCAGGCTCCTGTAGCCTGGCAACCTGGGCTGGGAAGGGTGCCCCCCACATTGAAGAGCTCGGCACTGAGCAGGGTGCTGGCTTGGGCTCTGACAGGAGAGAAAATTTCTATCTGACAGCACAGGACACTGGTGAACTGTAATAGAAACGGGCCACTTCCAAGAAAGTGATTTGTGTTCTGGTTTGTAGTCGGGGTGTGCACAGCCCTGCCAGGTTTCCAAGTGATTTATAGATTGAGAGCTTTTTGCTTATTCTTCTTAAGAAAGATTACTTTGCTATTTTCTTGTAGATGTTGTGGTCCTTGGGTGTGGCTGGGGCAAGACAGAATGTGTGTGACAGTCCAGTTCATATGCTGAATGCAGAATGTTCCCTGTGGGATGAAGCAGGGAGAATCATATATTGGTAAATATGGATAATGGTCCCAGGACATGGTTTGAGTATCTATGAGGAGCCCCTGTCTTGACCTGCAATTTGAGTGAATTTGGGGCTATGGAGAAGGCAATGACACCCCACTCCAGTACTCTTGCCTGGAAAATCCCATGGATGGAGGAGCCTGGAAGGCTACAGTCCATGGGGTCGCTAAGAGTCGGACATGACTAAGCAAATTCACTTTCAGTTTTCACTTTTATGCATTGGAGAAGGAAATGGCAACCCACTCCAGTGTTCTTGCCTGGAGAATCCCAGGGATGGGGGAGCCTGGTGGGCTGCTGTCTATGGGGTCGCACAGAGTCGGACACGACTGAAGTGACTTAGCAGCAGCAGCAGCAGCCTTCCCCAGCCCACAGGCTGCCCAGTTTGTCAAATGGCATGTCACTGGCATTCAACGGTTTTGCAGGCTCTGAAATCTGATCTATCAGCTCTTGAAATGTAAACTTGTCCATCAGGATTGAACCACACTGGCATGGCTCACAAGACGCAAATGTATAAGCAAGGATACTATTGAGGAAACTGTAATAGAAAACATACTCCTCAGGATGATCAGATGGCTCCTCTTGACATCCTTGGCATATTCCCTTTCTACAGACAAGAGAAAACAAAAAACTCCATATGATGTCTATGCAGAGGCTATGACATCAGAAGAAAGGGTTACTTGGATCATTCAAGCTGAGTCATTAGCCAGAGACCATGTACAGGCCTCAGGCAATTCATAAACAAATACTTTCAATGTTCAATTTTGTGACTCTTGATTCAATGTTCATATATTTTCTGATGACTGCCCTTCCCTTTCTTGACCAACTAACATGTTTTTAAAAATCTGTGTTAATATCTTAGGTCAAATTTTGCACTGACATGTGGCCAATCTGTCTCACTATCTCTCTAGAGATGTTGATTAACTCTTTCCAATGTCATTCATATTGTGCTGGTTTCACCCACTGACTCTCAGAGGGGAATCTTGCTTCTCTTACAGAGAAAATGTGTAGAAAGTCTCCTCATTGTCCCCCCCAAGAGACACTCATGCCCACAGCATTGTCCAATGTTGGCATTTCTCTCTTCTCTGTCCCAGATCTTCTCAGGTGTTCCATCTCCCTCAGCACTTCCACAGGGACATGGGGTTGCAAAGAGTCGGACACGACTAAGCGACTGAACTAAACTGAAATGAACTGAACTGAAAGCTATAATATGAATTAAAAATAAACTACAAGGTATTAGCTTATAATAAAGAAAATCAAAATAGCACAAACAAGGTAATACTCCTTGCATTATTGAACCAAGGAATAAAAATCCAGTTTAATGGTGGATCATTTGAGTCAAAGGTTAAGTCCCACATCAAACTGTTACTCCTTACTTTAACTACATTGGAAGTTATTTCTAGATCTTTCAATAAAAATATGGACCAGAAATTTGGGAAGATTCTGTACTGTCTACTTTGACTCAGCTAGACTAGAAGATAAAAAAAACATTTGCCCTTTAAATGGGGAAGAGGAGCTCCTGGACACAGGAGCATTTCACTTTGGAAGAGCAGCAGTTGATTCTAACCTACTCTTTGATCATGTTCAGTGTGGGGTACCATCTCTTTATCTTCTCTTTCAATGTTTTTATACATCAGTTGATTTCTTCACTAAATGAAGAAATTTTCTGATGTTGGGAAAGAGTTAAAAAATTCTTGGTGATTAAGTCATGCACTTTTCTTAAGAAATCCTTGTCCTTTAATACAAAAATCCTGCATCATCCGGCCTTAATGCATTGGCTTCCAGATACTGATGAAATAGAGTGACACCACTCAAGCAAGGCACTTGAAACTGTAAGATTACCTTCATGCACTGCATGCTGGGAAGAAATAGATTTTGCTTTCATCTCAAAACCCCAGGTGAGTACCTTACTCTTGAGAGACCAGCAGCTCCACAGTGGAAAGCAGAAATGTGTCCCCACTGCCTGTTGGGGCAGGACGGAAAGAGGACTCCATGTACTACCTGGTGGGGTGTATTTGCAGGAATGTGGTTGAGCTGTGAAGCCAAGTGGAGCCCCAGAGACTGACCACATGAGGACCCCAAGGGGCCATGGGACCCAGACCCATAGCAGGGGTGATGCTTCCTGGATGTAGCTGAGGGTCCCCAGTCAAAGCCAGAACCACAGTGGCTGCCACCTGCTGGAGGGGGTACCCAGAGGGGTTGAGAAGTCGTTGGGGGTCCCACAGAAAGCAGAGAGAGATGAGAAACCCCAGCCCCTCCCTCCCTCCTGCCCTCCCCTCTCGCATCAGGACCTTCACTGCCCAGACCAGCAGGCAAAGTGTTCGGCAAAGTGCAGTCCCTGAAGGGCCCAGGGAGTGAGGGAGAGCCATGGTGGGCCTGGGCAAGTGGGGGCTGGCAGACTGCCCATCTCTTCATAGCTCTTAAAGGTGTTTCTCCTGGCTGAAGGATGACAAGGATCTCACTGTCCCTTTAAGCCAGAATCAAGACTGATTCTCACCCTGGATGACCAACATTCTCATAACAGGGCAGCTGATGGGGGAACGCCCAGGGACCCTCCTTTGCCTTCCAGCCTTTGCTGAAGCAGCTGATCTGAGCTTCCAGTGGACATCAGCACTCAGATACCTTGCCTCTACCTTCTACTGCGGTGTGTGTTTTGAGGAAAAGAATGTGCATTTCGACGCACCCCAGTACCCCTCAGCAGAAGGGTACCCTGGCTCTTCCCAGCAGCACAGGGCATCTGCCAGGATGGATGAGAACCACTGCTTCCTCCTCCTTCTCCGCAGGGACCATGGGGCCGGGGGGCCTGAGGGATGCACAGCAGGGCCGTCACTGATGGAATTTTGCCCTCACCTGCTTTCTCATTAGTCATCGATCGGGAGGCTGTTTTTAATGCTCTTTTCTCATCGATGTCATCTCTCAATTGGACTTGGCCCTCAAGGGGCTGTTAGTGGTGGCCTACGGCCAGCTTTCTTTCCTGGAAAGTCACAGGCTGGACACCAGCCTGGTGAATGTGATGGGGACCCAAGTGTGCCTGGCATCCCGGCCCAGGGACAGAGAGCTAGAAGCATCAAACCCTCCACCGCATGTAGTGAACTCACAGGTGGTCATTCTCAGATCCCAGGAACCCTCCCCTCCACCAGTGCCCAAAGAGTCCTGGTGAGCACAGGACTCCTTCTGGCCACCTGGACCCCGCCTCATTAGAGGCCTGTCTCCACTGGGGCTCTAGGGAAATGAGGAGGTTTCCAGCTCTCCTCCCATTTATCTCCCCCATGTGGGAAACCATCCAGCTCTGATGGGAGAGAGGCCGGAAGCAGAGTCATCGCTGAGGTCCCATTCAGTCCTGAGTGCAGCCCCAGGTCACACCTGCCATGAGGCGTAGGGAGACAGATGTGCAGGGCTAACAGCATTTGGAGACAGTGTCCCTCTCTCATCTGGCCACGCACGTGCCCCAGACCTCAATCCTGGTCTCAGGCACAGAGATGGGTGGTGGAGTCTGTGCAGGGGGAACTCTTCCCCAAGCCAAGCCCCCATCACCTAAGATCTTTTTTCTTTTTGTCTGGCTAGCATCTCAAGGCTGAAAACCAGAGCCCCTAGACATGAGGGGAAAGCTAGGGGAAGGGGAGAAGGAGGAGAGAAGGGAGAGGAGGAGGGACCACTAGAGGGGGAGGGGAGGAAGGAGGGAGCTGAGTCACAACTAGCCTCAGCCATTCGCTTCCCTGCACCCTGGGCAGGACCCCACAGTCACGGCACCTGGGCTGTGTCCTGGGGATGGGAAAGAAGTTCAGAGGACCTAACCTTGGGAGGACAATGGGCTTTATGATGACGACTCAAGAGGCCAATCCCCACCCCTCCCCATTGTGGAAAAGAAAGCGCAACAATGTGAGCACCGAATTTTCATAAACAGCATCTGGGTACAGGTACAGATGTGGCTTAAATATATAACCACAGAAATTAAAGCACAAATGTCAAGATCTGACTCTCTCCCCTAATTTTGTGAAGCCAGCCCACAAGAGGGGGAAATGGGTGATGTTATCATTAATGCGCTTTATTGCAGTCATTTTACTTCACCCATTGCCTAGAATTACACGATTAAAAGGCAGTTGCTGTAATTAAGTCATTCAACAAATACCCACTCTGCTCTGGGCCTTTGGAGGACAAAACACGGAAAAGATAAAAAGCATATGCATCATATTATTTTAGTTCTTCCAAAGCAGAGCTGGAGACAGATTTGGAGGCAGATACTTTATTTGGAAGCTGATCACAGGCAGCAGGAGTGAGACAGAGAAAGGATAAAAGCCAAAACTAAGGATGCTTCAAAGGGCAGTCGCTGTGATGGGCCGTGGGGCTAGCCTCCCCTGGGACCCTTTGAGAAGCATGCAGAGCGCCCCACTGCAGGCCTGTGCAAGAGGAGCAGGGAGTGGGGGAGGCCTTTCTTTGTTGACCCTGAGCCCTCATTAGTTGGAGGCTCCCTGGGGTGCTGATCCTTGCAGGATGCTGCACAAACTTCTTTGGTGCCTGAGAAAGCAAAGAGCCTGGTGCCTGAATGAATGGGTTGGGTGCCAGAGATGCCCACATCATTTCAGGGGCTCGGAGTAGTGGCAGAGGGGAGGTGGACAAGGCATGGCAGCCCCTGCCCTTCCAGGTCTCAGCCCCTCAGCTGCATGCCATCTGGGAGCCCCTTGGGCATGTCGCCTGGGAAGGCACAGGGTGGGTGTGCCCAGGCTGATGGCTCCTCTGCTTCCTGCCCATCCCCCAAAAGAAATAAGTATATGATGGGGTTCAGGTCCAATAGGAGGGCTCTGGAAGGGAATGACCCCTCAGACCAGAGTTCACATTCCTAAACTGGTGCTTCCAAGGCTTGTGGCTCTGGGCAAATCTACCCAGGTTTGTCAGTTGTAACTTCTGCTTCCAAAGCTTTCCTCCTCTCGGGAATGTGTTCAGGACCAAAGATGAGGTCCATAGACAGGCCAGGTGAATTCTTCAGGGCTTTACAAAGGGAGGTGAGTCAGTGTCCTGAGCCCAGGGCTATTTCCACTGCTTTGTTTTAGTTAATGGAAGATAAAAATAAAAAAGCAAGTTTTCCAACTTCATAAAGTAAATGCCTCAGGGAAATCTGGAAGAATATCTCCATTCAATTTGGGCCAAAGTGCACGATTATCTTTTGTTTATGTGTGTGGTCAGGAGCCTAGTGATGGCTTTATCACTGATATCTGAGGACCTGTTTTATTTGCTGTGAGTCAGGGCAGGGGGTTAAATTGTGTTGTTCACATGGGTCCAGGAATAGTGGAAAGAACAACTCTGTTCAGGGAAGCTGTTCCCTGCATGTCAAGCCAGCTCCTACTGGGAACACACCTGGTTGCCTGTGAGGTGAACATCCTACGACCCTCCTTGTATTTTTAACAGCTGAGATGGGATGGAAATGGGAACAAAGAGCACTTTGGTTTCTCACTCCTAACAAGAGAAGGAGTGCCCTGGCTGCTCTGATCATCTCGGGAACTGCCTCCCCAGAAACATTTCTTCCCAGGAACCTCTCCCATCCCTTTCCTGATGAGGACCGAATGTGGTCCTGCCTGGAACAGGTGCAAAAATGGGCAGGTGCCTGACAGCTGGCAATTCCTGGTCACACTCAGGAGCTTGAAACAGCAGTGTTTTCAAGTTTGTAAAATTACAAAAGGAAGCACTAGGAATCCATTATCATAGTCAGTTTGTTGAGAGTTCTAGATTTTTTACTCATTTACACAGACTCTTTTGGCAAACTGGAGGGGGTTGTTCATTTGGGGAGTTCTGGGAGTTGGTAATTGGTATCATAACCACCTTACTATTTTCCATTTACTGTGTCTTTTTCATTAAATATGTATCTTGGACTTGTGTCTACAATTTATACAAAGATCGCCCACATTCTTTTAAAGTATTGCCTTTTCCTCCCATATACCAATCTACAGAGACATTTAATAGAGTCATGTTTCCCATTTTCTTTACCCTGAACTGTCTGTTAGTATCTTTCTCTATTGAATTGTTTACTTTTATGTGAATCTAATTAGAATTTTACTCTACATTCTGGACATGAACACTTTGTTATATATGCCACAAGAGCTTTTTCCCAGTCTCTCATCTTTCAGGGTATTTTATGTTGATTTTAGGTATGGGAAAAATATTAATTTTGATGTTGCCAAATTTATTTTCTTTTATAACAGTTATGTCAAGTGCACTTTTAAAGAAAGCTTTCTATACCTTCTCCCCCCAGTGATATATATGTTCTCTTATTTTGTATTTACTTAATTTTTGGTTTGAGTATAGGGTTCAGTTCAGTTCATTTCAGTTGCTCAGTCATGTCTGACTCTTTGTGACCCCATGAATCGCAGCATGCCAGGCCTCCCTGTCCATCACCAACTCCCAGAGTTCACTCAAACTCATGTCCATCGAGTCAGTGATGCCATCCAACCATCTCATCCTCTGTCATCCCCTTCTCCTCCTGCCCCCAATCCCTCCCAGCATCAGTCTTTTACAATGAGTCAACTCTTCGCATGAGGTGGCCAAAGTACTGGAGCTTCAGCTTCAGCATCATTCCTTCCAAAGAACACCCAGGACTGATTTCCTTCAGAATGGACTGGTTGGATCTCCTTGCAGGCCAAGGGACTCTCAAGAGTCTTCTCCAACACCACAGTTCAAAAGCGTCAATTCTTTGGTGCTCAGCTTTCTTCGCAGTCCAACTCTCACATCCATACATGACCACTGGAAAAACCATAGCCTTGACTAGACAGACCTTTGTTGGCTAAGTAATGTCTCTGCTTTTGAATATTCTATCTAGGTTGATCATAACTTTCCTCCCAAGGAGTAAGCGTCTCTTAATTTCATGGCTGCAATCACCATCTGCAGTGATTTTGGAGCCCCCCCAAATAAAGTCTGACACTGTTTCCACTGTTTCCCCATCTATTTCCCATGAAGTGATGGGACCGGATGCCATGATCTAGTTTTCTGAATGTTGAGCTTTAAGCCAACTTTTTCACTCTCCTCTTTCACTTTCATCAAGAGGCTCTTTAGTTCCTCTTCACCTTCTGCCATAAGGGTGGTGTCATCTGCATATCTGAGGTGATTGATATTTCTCCCAGAAATCTTGATTCCAGCTTGTGCTTCTCCCAGCCCAGCATTTCTCATGATGTACTCTGCATCTAAGTTAAATAAGCAGGGTGACAATATACAGCCTTGACGTACTCCTTTTCCTATTTGGAACCAGTCTGTTGTTCCATGTCCAGTTCTAAGTGTTGCTTTCTGACCTTCATACAGGGTTAGACTTGTTTAATTCGTTTTCACATTTAATTGTTTAATATACCTTTGTTTTTATGAGTAGTGTTACAAAGAGTCTAACAAAACAGAAGCCAAGTAGTCCAATATGGTTTTCATGATGGTTAACAATCATATAATTTGTTAGGTCAAGTCCACAATCATTATATAGTTTAGTAGGTCAAGTCCACATTCATTATATATGACTTGAAATCTATTCTGACTATTCGTGCGCATTATCTTTTCCATATGAATTCTAGAATTAGCTTGTCCAGATCATGATAATTACTGCTGTGGTTTTAATTAGGATGCCGTGAATCTATAAACTAATCTTTGGAGAAATGACCTCGTGAAAATATTGAATCTTTCTATTCAAGTCCATGATAAATAACTTATTTTTTTCAGGCCTTCTTGGAGATTCTCTGAAAGCTTAGTAGCTCAAGAGGTGTGATAATTGCACATGGTTTCTAGCTTTAGGATTATCATTTTATAATTTTGCTACTGTTATGAATGCAATCTTTTTTATTAATACAGTCTTTTAATTTTTTTTCTACTAGATTGTTTTTAAGGATAAAATACCTCACACTGGTGAAGGGGGTGAAATGTGCAGTTCCTGTATCAGGTGGAACAATACAAATACAGTAGATTCATTTGCCCTCAGGCAGTTAGACAAACTCCCTCCTAGGGAGCAAGGTGGGAGGTTTACTCTCTGCATGAATAGCTTTCCTTGTATGTCAGATACTCTGATATCAGAATTCAGTGAGCCAGCTAACCAGCAATTTTCTATTCCTGTCTATTGACTTGGCCCCTCAGTCAGCTCTGGTGCAGGAAGAGCCCTGGTTTAACATCTGTTACAAAAGTATAAACATGATTGTACTGACAGCCTGCATACTTGGACTCCACACACAGTCCCAGCAGGTGTGTTTTCAGCCCAGAGCTGAGTGTGTAGGTTGGGCCCCAGATCCTTGGGGGTCACACTTCTGTGGGGCTACAGCAACAGGGAAAGGATGGGACATCCACCTGTGGGATATTTTCCTCCCATCTGTCTTCCAGTGCCTGTTTCCCTCTGAAATGTTCCCTCTTAAATTGTTTGGGGTGTGTGTGTGTGTGTGTGTGTGTGTGTGTGTGTGTAAACATAAGCTCAGTCCTGCTGGCAATGGGTAAAGGCACTTAATTCTAAAAACCAATTGTCAACATAAACTCTCATTTGTCCTTGTTGTTGTTCAGTTGCTCAGTCATGTCCAACTCTTCGCGACCCCAAGGACTGTAGCTGCCCAGGCTTCCCTGTCCTTCATTATCTCCCAGTTCAGTTCCGTTCAGTTCAGTCGCTCAGTCATGTCTGACTCTTTGCGACCCCATGAATCGCAGCATGCCAGGCCTCCCTGTCCATCACCAACTCCCAGAGTTCACTCAAACTCATGTCCATCGAGTCGGTGATGCCATCCAGCCATCTCATCCTCTGTCATCCCCTTCTCCTCCTGCCCTCAATCCCTCCCAGCATCAGGGTATTTTCCAATGAGTCAACACTTCGCATGAGGTGGCCAAAGTACTGGAGTTTCAGCTTCAGCATCAGTCCTTCCAAATAACACTCAGGACCAATCTCCTTTAGGATGGACTGGTTGGATCTCCTTGCAGTCCAAGGGACTCTCAAGAGTCTTCTCCAACACCATAGTTCAAAAGCATCAATTTTTTGGCGCTCAGCTTTCTTCACAGTCCAACTCTCACATCCATACATGACCATTGGAAAAATCATAGCCTTGACTAGACAGACCTTTGTTGGCTAAGTAATGTCTCTGCTTTTGAATATGCTATCTAGGTTGGTCATAACTTTCCTTCCAAAGAGCAAGCATCTTTTAATTTCATGGCTGTAATTACCATCTGCAGTGATTTTGGAGCCCCCCAAAATAAAGTTTGACACTGTTTCCACTGTTTCCCCATCTATTTCCCATGAAGTGATGGGACCAGATGCCATGATCTTAGCTTTCTGAATATTGAGCTTTAAGCCAACTTTTTCACTCTCCTCTTTCACTTTCATCAAGAGGCTTTTAGTTCCTCTTCACTTTCTGCCATAAGGGTGGTGTCATCTGCATATCTGAGGTGATTGATATTTCTCCCAGCAATCTTGATTCCAGCTTGTGCTTCTTCCAGTCCAGAGTTTCTCATGATGTACTCTACATATAAGTTAAATAAGCAGGGTGACAGTATACAGCCTTGACATATTCCTTTTCTTATTTGGAACCAGTCTGTTGTTCCATGTCCAGTTCTAACTATTGCTTCCTGACCTGCATAGAGGTTTCTCAAGAGGCAGGTGAGGTGGTCTGGTATTCCCATCTCTCTCAGAATTTTCCACAGTTTATTGTGATCCATACAGTCAAAGGCTTTGGTATAGTCAATAAAGCAGAAATAGATATTTTTCTGGAACTCTGTTGCTCTTTCAATGATCCAGCATATGTTGGCAATTTGATCTCTGGTTCCTCTGCCTTTTCTAAAACCAGCTTCAACATCTGGAAGTTCATGGTTCAACCGTAAACTCTTTCCCAGAGTTTGCTCAAATTCATGTCCATTGAGGATGAGATCCAACCCTCTCATCCTCTGTTGTCCCCTTCTCCTCCTGCCTTCAGTCTTTCCCAGAATCAGGGCCTTTTCCAATCAGTCAGTTCTTCGCAACAGGTGGCCAGAGTATTGGAGCTTCAGCTTTAGCATCAGTCCTTCCAATGAAAATTCAGGGTTGATTTCTTTTAGGTTTGACTCTTTTGACCTCCTTATTAATCTGTCACTTTTACCCATCTCATGACGCTTCGGGGCTACTGTCATTTTCTGGTGACTGTGAACCTGAGGCTGTTTCCACCTGTTTCTCAGCCTCTTGGTGTTTATTCTTCTCTGTTTCCCCTCTTGACACTCTTTACACAGGTTCCATTGTCTTGATCCTTTCTCTCTTACCCACTTTTAGATATTTATATTTTACGAATATTATTATCTACTATAAGTACTGCTTTAATCTGTCTTTCACATGGCATTTTGTCTCTATTTTAACAGATTTATGAAAGTATAACTTAAACACCACAAAATTCACGCTTTGTGAAAGTCAGTGATTTTTAATAAGATTACAGAGCTGTACAACCCTCACCACAATCCAGTCTTAGAACATGTCCATCTTCATGAGAAGAGCCCCCATGGCTATTTCCATCCATTCCCCTCTGGCCCCTGCACCAGTCAACCACTGCCTCTTCTGGACATTTCATATGGTAGAGTCATTCAACACGGAGTCTTTGAAGTCTGATTCCTTCCATGTCCAGGTTTATCTGTGTCAGAATGTGTGTCAGTGTTTCATCCCTTTTTGTAGTCAAATAATATTCCACTGTACGGATAGCCAACATTTTTATCTAGTCACCAGTTCCTGGGCATTTGGACCATCTCTGTTTGTCACGAGCAGTGGTGCTATAAGAATTTTGCAAACATGTCTTTGGGTGGACATACCTTTTCATGTGTTCTGAATTGATGCCTAGTTATAGAATGGCTGAGTCATGTGTAAAATCAATATGTGACTTAATAAGCTGCCAAACTGTTTTCCAAAGTGGCTCTGCTGTCTTGTAACAGAAAGTGAGCCCTGGCCCTTTGGGGTCTGCACAGATCTTGGGTGGTTGCTGTCAGGATTGGATAGGATGGTATGATGCCTAACTGATGTCCAGAGAGTTAGAGAGTTGGTCTATGTGGGGAAACTGCACCCATTTGGTGTCATAAGTATTAGGAGTAGCAATAGCTCAGAGAAGAAAACTCTTACAGTCTCTCACCTTTAAACACCATGCCAATTGTAAGTTTTTTATAGGTTTCCTTTATCAAATTGAGAAAATTCCTTCTATGTTTTACTTGTTTTAAATCAAAGATTTTAATCAAAGATTTATTATTTGCTTTCCTCAATTTTTTAATAAAAAAATTAACATCAGTTGTACCAAAAAAAGATGAGGTTTCTGTTTCTTATTTACCTCTTCAGTTCAGTTCAGTCACTCAGTCATGAACGACTCTTTGTGACCCCATGAATTGCAGCACTCCAGGCCTCCCTGTCCATCACCAACTCCCGGAGTTCACTCAGACTTGCGTCCATCGAGTCGGTGATGCCATCCAGCCATCTCATCCTTGGTCGTCCCCTTCTCCTCCTGCCCCCAATCCCTCCCAGCATCAGAGTCTTTTCCGATGAGTCAACTCTTCGCATGAGGTGGCCAAAGTACTGGAGTTTCAGCTTTAGCATCATTCCTTCCAAAGAAATCCCAGAACTGACCTCCTTCAGAATGGACTTGTTGGATATCCTTGCAGTCCAAGGGACTCTCAAGAGTCTCCTCCAATACCACAGTTCAAAAGCATCAATTCTTTGGCGCTCAGCCTTCTTCACAGTCCAACTCTCACATCCATACATGACTACTGGAAAATCCATAGCCTTGACTAGATGGACCTTAGTCGGCAAAGTAATGTCTCTGATTTTGAATATGCTATCTAGGTTGCTCATAACTTTTCTTCCAAGGAATAAGAGTGTTGAGTCTAATTTTACTCTTTCTGGAGTACAGCCTGTAATCATTATAAAGAATGACTCTTTTTTTAAAAAAAAAAAAAAAAAAAAAGGAAAAAAAGAGAGCGAGATTCTTTAATGTGGTGGTAAATTTTCTGAATTTTTTCATTTTGAGCGAATTTTATGAACACTTCCGTTGGAGTAAGACCACACTGAGCTACAGAATTTCAAGTCATGGTGTTTTTTTCTTCCCCACCTTGTTTGGGTGTATTTCTCTGTCATTTTCTTGTGGATGAGAGGGATTCTGATGGTAATCAAATCCTCCCTCATCTCTTACCACCACCACACAGAGCACTTAGGACATCTCTCTATTCCTAGTTTCCTAAAATCCTGTCCACTGTATCTTATTTCATGCCCCACACACAGCACTCAGTGGGCCATTTTGGTCTAAGTCCCACCTTGCCCAGCTCTGGAAATGTTTAATTTCGAACATTGCCCTCCATGTTTTTCTTTCCTCTTCCTGTGACTCTCCTATGAGATCATTTAACCTTTATTAACTGAAAGGTGGCAGAGTAGCAAAGCATTTGAAACTCGGTGGCACGAGAAAGAACAGGCCAATATGCCTGGAATCTCTATCAGTTCAAGGCAATAAGCCTCAACCAAATGTCCGGGGAAGGGTGTCAAGAAGTAATTAAACTCCCAATCATAAATTGACTTGTGGAAGATTAAACTTTCAGGGACAGCTTGAGATTGATG
Organism: Ovis aries; assembly: GCF_016772045.2. Lineage (NCBI taxonomy): Eukaryota > Metazoa > Chordata > Mammalia > Artiodactyla > Bovidae > Ovis > Ovis aries. The sequence goes on from NC_056066.1 coordinate 41,939,372, forward strand.
TTACAGTTCATGGGAAGCATGATCATTTTTTTTTCTTTCAACCATTTATAAACCACCCACTGCTTCCTGAGGCTCTTGCTCCGATAGATGAGTTTGCCACAGGGTGTGTAAGAATTCTCCAGATTATTGCAAAATTTCTTGATTACTGCCTTTCTCTTAGTATTGGTGCTTCTTTCTGTTTGTGATGGGTTTGCTTTCTTTTCCTTTCTGAGATACATCCGTTGACACATGGAAATACATCACCAGCATAATTCTATAACCAAGCTTTGGTGGTGAAAAACCACTTATTCATTCTAGGACATGTTTGAGGTTTCAACAAGAAGCAACTGGAGATTTATTAAGTACATCGATTGTTCATTTATCACATGTACAGGTCCAATTTGGTTAGTTTCTTTCTTTCTTTTTTTTTTTTTTTTCCAGCCACATTGTGTGGCTTGCAGGGTCTTAGTTCCCTGACCAGGGATCGAACCCTCTGCACTGAAAGTCCTAACCACTGGACCGCCAGGGAATTCCCTGCTTATTTTCAATATTGCCTCTCTCTGGGGGTTGAACTGGGTTGCTTTTTACTGCATCAGTTCTCACAGAGATAGTGAATTGCATTATCACTCATGGATGAGCCAGGGTCCATGGTGGGTTGGAAGGGCAACCCAGTCTTCCTGGCCTCTCGACAGCCCCCCCACCCCCACCCCCACCCCCACCCCAGCACTTGGCCTGCAGCCCCCACGCCTGCCCCTCAGGCTCCTCCTGCAACCTTTGCCTATAATTCCTGCTTGATCCCATACCTTCTGAGCCGACACCTCCTATAAGGCATACTTCAAAGCCCTCTTGCCCAGAAAGTCTTCTCTGAGCTTGTTTCTCTGGAATTTCTCTTATCTCAACTTGCATAATATTTGCAGGCTAAAAAGCAAAACAAAAACCTGATTCACAATATCCTCTCCCTGTCTACAGACAGTGGACCCAGAGATCCTCACAAGGGTCTATCATCCATTGTGTTTTCTATATAAAACATTTTGGACAGTTTCCTGTTTCCTCTAAAAGTTCTTATTTCCTTAACTGTTTACTTTTACAGGGAAGAAAGCTCAACTTTTATTTGAAAGACCTTTGTCTCAAGCCCGCCTCCACCCTTACTAGGTGGCAGCTTATCTGGGCCTCAGTTAAGAAAGCAAGAAAAACATCATAGGGTTATTGTTAAAACTCAGAGAAAAGGATGCATGTGAAGGATCTGTATGGGCTACAATGGGTAACACCCATGGGACATATTTAGGTCTCCTCTTACACTGTAGAGAAAGGGCACTGAGAGTCCTGTGCCTCACCACACGTTTGCATCACGTCTCCTCATCACATCTGTAGAACTTAGAACTGCAAGGCAATGTCTCTCTCTACACAGCAATGAGCACATGCACCACGAAAAAGGCTCAGGACCCGGGGTCATCAGACGGTTCACATCTTAGACCTGCCACTTCTCAGTGTGCGATCCTGCAAAGCTGCTTGACTCACCTCAATTGATTCATCTATAAAATGGATGTGACAGCAGCAAGGCTAAGTTGGACAAGCCTAGACTGAGGACTAAGCTGCCCTCCCAGCCCCCTTGCCGTGATGTGGGGACTCGCTCCTGGGAAGCAGTGCATGCTGCTCTCTGGCCATATATTTTCCTCCAAGATCTCAGCACTTCCTCTTTCTCCCCCACAACTGCATCAGTCAGCTTTCACTGCGTAACAAATCACCCCAAATTCAGGGGCCAAAGTAAGTCCTGAGGCCAGCCTGGATTCAAGCCTGGGGAAGTAGTGTCCTGCTGCTGATGGGCAAGTGGGGAAGAATCAAGACCATTTCTGCAGTTGACCACAGCTTTGGGGACCATGCGTTGAAGAGGGTGGTGCCACAAGCCTCCCTGCTGATGCATTTGAGTACTGTGTGCCCGGAGGGTGGGGTTATTTGTCAGAGCATCCTAGGTCTCCTGATTCCTGCAGTGTGAAGGAGAACTCTTGGCTCACAGAGCTTTCATCAGACTGAACAAGGCAAGCTCTGGCAAGCTCTTAGAACAGTGTCCTGCCTATGCACAGGACATGGTGACTACTTGATTATTTGTTTTATTCTTGCTGTTTATATTATTAGTATTGTTATTAGAGACTTATGACAAACAGGCCCCTAACAGAGCCCTAATTATGTGTCTTGAGGGTCATGTGGTTCTGGAGTCCCACACCTGGCAGAGTTTATGTGAGGTGCTTGATAAATGCTCCTGAGCCAGCTCTGTCTCTGCTACTGCAGGCCCAGAGGGCATCTGCACAGCGACCTTTCTCCAAAGCTGCGGGGGCTTTGTCCTTCTCTCACTACAAGCCCAAGACTCTCCCTCGACTTTGCTGCTGACCCAGAGAAGACTTCAGCAGCAGACAGAGAGGAGAAGTCAGACCACTCTTGGTGAGAATCAGAAAGATGTTGGGGCAGTAACATAATTTCTAAACCAAAGAATAATTAATGTTGAGCAAAAGTTAAACAAGCATGCATACACAGGGTAAGACTCCAAAGTGAAAGTGAAGTCGCTCAGTCGTGTCTGACTCTTTGCAACCCCAAGGACTGTAGCCTACCAGGCTCTTCCATCCATGGGATTTTCCAGGCAAGAGTACTGGAGTGGGTTGCCATTTCCTTCTCCAGGGGATCTTCCCAACCCAGGGATCGAACTCGGGTATCCGGCATTGTAAGCAGACGCTTTACCATCTGAGCCACAGGAAGACCGCACACACAGGGTAAGACTCCAGGGGACGTGCTAAATGCATGCGTCCTTTTATATAAAAGCTAATCTGCGCTGTGCAGTCCAGGATGTGGTGCCTTCCCAGGAAGCAGGGAGTTGCTGAGGGGAGGGCATGAAGCCTCCTGGGTGCTACTGATATTCTGACTCTTGATTCGGGAGCTGGTCACACAGCTGTGTCCTGCTTGTGAAAACTCATCAAGCTTTTCATTTACGACCTGGGCACTTGCTGTATATATAATACATATCAGTCAAATGTTGAAAATGAATGTATGCTTTGATCATTTGTAACTCGTAGGGTCATTTGTATGTTAATATTAGTAATACAGTAAATAGAACTTTCCAGGGGGCACAGTGGTAAAGACCCCATCTGCCAATGCAGGAGACAGGTTTGATCCCTGGGTCCTAAAGATCCCCTGGAGAAGGAAATGTTAACCCACTCCAGTATTCTTGCTTGGAAATCCCATGGACAGAAGAGCCTGGTAGGCTATAGCCCATGGGGTCACAAAGAGCTGGACACAACTGAGCGACTAAACAATACCCTAAATATGTGCATTAATAAAATACTTGTGAAATTACATTAATTAAATCATATTTAATCTTGAATTTAATCATCATTTTTAAAGCTAGACTAACTGTCCTAGAAAACCCAAAGGGTGTGATGTTTGTTGCAGTTCACAAAGCAGCCAGCTCCGTGCCTCCTATGTCCATTCTTGTCTTCACCTGTACACAGGCAGTCAGGTATGACAGACAGCTATTTGGAACTTTATAAGTTATGGTGATTTTATTTATTTACTTTTGGCCACGCTGAGCCACTTGCAAGATCTTAGTTCCCAGACCAGGCATTGAACCCAGGTCCCAGTAATGAAAGCACCAAGTCCTAACAACTGGACCACCAGAGAATTCTCAAAGTATGGTGATGTTAAAGAGCACAGTTTCTCCCAAATCCCAGCTTCTACTTTCAGTTTTATTCTTCGATTTTTTTATCCTGTGTTCTTCTTTGCCTGAATTTGATTGATTCTGTTGTTAGGCCTTAGAAGCATAACCCTTTCTTTCCTCAGTCCCCTTTATGATGTGGAAAGTCACCCAAAAGGCCATATTCTGGTGGATTTCTGAGTCCCGCCCCCAACAGTGTCTGGTATGTAGCAACAAAGACCGATGGAGACAATCACGCCAGCTCCTGGTGGGAGGTTCTTGAGGGAAAGATGGCACAAGCAGGGCAATACCTCAGGGTCAGCAACCTGGACACACAGTGGGTTTGGGAATAAATCACTGTGCTAATCCTACAAGATTAGCAAGATTGGCAAGAATACACGGAAGAACCGTACAAAAAAGATCTTCCAACCCAGATAATCACGATGATGTGATCACTCACCTAGAGCCAGACATCTTGGAATGTGAAGTCAAGTGGGCCTTAGAAAGCATCACTACTAACAAAGCTAGTGGAGGTAATGGAATTCCAGTTGAGCTGTTTCAAATTCTGAAAGATGATGCTGTGAAAGTGCTGGACTCAATATGCCAGCAAATTTGGAAAACTCAGCAGTGGCCACAGGACTGGAAAAGGTCAGTTTTCATTCCAATCCCAAAGAAAGGCAATGCCAAAGAATGCTCAAACTACCACACAATTGCACTCATCTCACATGCTAGTAAAGGAATGCTCAAAATTCTCCAAGCCAGGTTTCAGCAATACGTGAACCATGAACTCCCTGATGTTCAAGCTGGTTTTAGAAAAGGCAGAGGAAACAAAAATCAAATTGCCAACATCCCCTGGATCATGGAAAAAGCAAGATAGTACCAGAAAAACATCTATTTCTGCTTTATTGACTATGCCAAAGCCTTTGACTGTGTGGATCACAATAAACTGTGGAAAATTCTGAAAGAGATGGGAATACCAGACCGCCTCTTAAGAAATCTGTATGCAGGTCAGGAAGCAACAGTTAAAACTGGACATGGAACAACAGACTGGTTCCAAATAGGAAAAGGAGTACGTCAAGGCTGTATATTGTCACCCTGCTTATTTAACTTCTATGCAGGGTACATCATGAGAAACGCTGGGCTGGAAGAAACTGGAATCAAGATTGCCGGGAGAAATATCAATCACCTCAGATATGCAGATGACACCACCCTTACGGCAGAAAGTGAAGAGGAACTAAAAAGCCTCTTGATGAAAGTGAAAGTGGAGAGTGAAAAAGTTGGCTTAAAGCTCACCATTCAGAAAACGAAGATCATGGCATCCGGTCCCATCACTCCATGGGAAATAGATGGGGAAACAGTGGAAACAGTGTCAAACTTTATTTTTCTGGGCTCCAAAATCACTGCATATGGTGACTGCAGCCATGAAATTAAATGACGCTTACTCCTTGGAAGAAAAGTTATGACCAACCTAGATAGCATATTCAAAAGCAGAGACATTACTTTGCCGACTAAGGTCCATCTAGTCAAGGCTATGGTTTTTCCTGTGGTCATGCATGGATGTGAGAGTTGGACTGTGAAGAAGGCTAAGCACCGAAGAATTGATGCTTTTGAGCTGTGGTGTTGGAGAAGACTCTTGAGAGTCCCTTGGACTGCAAGGAGATCCAACCAGTCCATTCTGAAGGAGATCAGCCCTGGGATTTCTTTGGAAGGAATGATGCTAAAGCTGAAACTCCAGTACTTTGGCCACCTCATGCGAAGAGTTGACTCATTGGAAAAGACTCTGATGCTGGGAAGGATTGGGGGCAAGAGGAGAAGGGGACGACCGAGGATGAGATGGCTGGATGGCATCACGGACTCGATGAACGTGAGTCTGAGGGAACTCTGGGAGATGGTGATGGACAGGGAGGCCTGGCGTGCTGCGATTCATGGGGTTACAAAGAGTCAGACATGACTGAGCGACTGAACTGAACTGAACTGAATCCTACAAGCTCCCACTTTCAGCAAGAGTGCACCTCCTCCAGCTCTTTTTCCATCACCTTGTGTGAGCAACTGAACACGGTGGAAGAAGCGTGTTCTTCAACATACTGCGATCTCTCTGCCTTTGGTCTCCATCCTCCAGGGCATCTGCTGCGAAACCCTGGGGGTTTCCTTCCTGGGAGACAGGGTAGCCAGGTATCCATCCAATGACTCCTGGCCCTCGTGGGCTGAGGGTTGTCCCTAGGGGCATTAACTCCTTGGTCTTTCCCAGATGCCCTGTTGTGCTTGGCCAGCTCCCCTAAAGTGACAGGAAGCCTCAGGGCAGACCCCCGCTGGCATGAGGGGAGGTGCTCAGGACACATGGAAGCAACCACAGCAGTGGCAGGTGAACTCGGGGTACAGGTAGGCCCAGGACAGTTTGGCTCCAGCTCCTGAGCTGAGCACAGCCTGGATGACACCCGCCCGAATATCCACACCTGCTCAGGTGCCCAGCCTGGCATAGAAAGTGCCACCTGGCAGCCGCCTCACCTCCCACTGAACAAGCCTATTATGTAGGAACCAATACTGCAAGCTGGTGGACCCGTTCCCAAGCCTTACTCAACATGTGTGTGTTTACTCAAAAGACATCTGGAACCCCTGAGTCACTGAGTCCACTCAGCTACCAGCATGAAACATCACACCCGGGAGAACGTGAGCCTTCATTTCTGAGCCAGGAAGCCAGCCCTCTCCTGGGTTTGCAGGTGACAAGGGACAGGAAGAATTCTGCCCTGAGCCATGCTCTCCGGAACTGAAAAGTGATATTTATGCCAAAATAATCGATCCGAGTCCCTGCCTGTGCAGACTAGGATTTTCCCACTGGTCTCACAACCAGGTTATTCATGATTTTTGGCTGCTCTCCCTGGCTGCTTTTCTAATTTTTAAAACCCTGACGTTGGCTGTCTATTTGGGGGGATAAAAGTGTGCGTGAGGAGCTCGGGCCCTTTGCACTGACTCTACGTCTTCTCGATTGGCCAACAGGGACCCTGAAGTTGGAAGTGATGGAAGAACAGACACTCAGGCCCTGGCCAAGTTCTGTCCAGCTGCCAGGACACCTGTGGAGCTCAGGTCCTTGCCCCCAAGGCCGACTCACTCCCAGCCTAGAGGACGCCCCCCCAGCCCCCGCTGATTCCCCGGCATCGTTCCAGGGGCTGTGTTCTGAGGCTCCTTCGTTGTCGGTTTCCAGCCTGTGCGGTCCGGAACTCCTCCAGCTCTGTGTCAACACAGCAAAGGATGGAGGGTCTACCAGCCCTGAACTGCCTGTTTAAGCAGACAGGTCTTTGGTTGTATCTACTCCTAAAACAGCTCACGTGAAAGATGGCTCTCGGGTCAGCCCTAAGGGCAAAGGCTCACCCAGCCCCAGCCAGCAGCACTACCCTGGGCAGACAACCTGTCCTCTCTGAGCTGCAGGGTCCTCACTGGCAGATGGAGGGCACAGGGGATGATAGGGTTCACCTCACCGAGTGGTTGTGAGGATTCAGTGGAAGGCAGCCTGGAAGGCACGTCTGCTGAGGAATCACATGAGGCCCGGAGTAGCCTCCAGCCTGGGCATCCATTCTCGCCTCACGCAGCACCGGGCTGCCCACGAGGCTCCTGCATATGGGGCATCAAGGGGAGGGCCGGACAAGGGGAGGGCCGGACAAGGGGAGGGCCGGAAGGCCTGATCCTGTTGTTCGGCTGCCGTCCAGCCACTCCTAGGCTGGCTGGCCTCAGGAGGATGAGTCAAGTCCACTCCTGCTCACCGTCAGGCTGATGACCAGCTCCAGAGAAGAGGACCCCGGCCCCTCAACCGCGGATCCCACCTGCCGGGCTGAGGCCTGGATGGGGCAGGTGCTTCGGGGATTGCGGGAGAAGAAAACCACTTCCTCCTGGAACCAAAAGCCTCCCTCTGATCATCCACTGGGCCTCGCGGGAAGCAGGAGGGCTCAGGGGCCACCTGCCCTGTGAGTTCTCCTTCCACGCAGACGCCACTGGAAGAAAGTGGTTCTCACCCAAACTTGTTCATAAATAGCACGGAAGAGCTCTGACACAGGGCAGGGCTTTTAGACGGTGAGCACGTGACTCATGGGGGAGGGGCTCCTGTTAAAGTGCAGGTTCCCGTTCAGATGCAGAAGTGGGTGGAGCTGAGGGTCTGCTCGCGCAACAAGCCCTCAGGCACTGCCATCGAGGCAGGTCTGGGAATTGAACTATGACTATCGGAATTCTAAGACCCCAGAATCTAACACAGGTGAGACACTGCTATGGGTGAGGACTTAACTGGGAACTCTCTGGAAGCAAAATTCCAGAAAAATTGACAAAGCTGAGTGGTAATAGTATGGTGGTGGTGGTTTAGTCGCTAAGTCGTATTCGACTCTTTGCAGCCCCATGGACAGTAGCCCACCAGGCTCCTCTGTCCATGGGATTTCCCAGGCAAGAACACTGGAGTGGGTTGTCATGCCCTCCTCCAGCAGATCTTCCCAACCCAGGGATGGAACCCCAGTCTAGGTTAATCAAAAAGTTCGTTAACGTTTTTCCAGTCAACAACCGGAGAAGGATATGGCCACCCACTCCAGTATTCTTGCCTGGAGAATCCCATGGACAGAGGAGCCTGGTGTGCTACAGTCCATGGGGTCGCAAAAGTTGGACATGACTGAGAGGCTAAGCACAGCATACAAGCTGAATTTGGAGAGCAGTTCAGAAAGAGAGACCAGTCAAAGCAGCATGCAGCCTTCGAGAAAACCAAACCCTCAGGATTTACTGCAGACCCTGGCAGCCCTGGGCACAGGAATCTGGGAGTCTCTTAGCAAAGGCTTCATTTGGGCCTGGGAGGGGAGCTTCTGTCCAGAGGGAGTCTTGGATTTCTCCACTATGTCTCTGGTGGGTGCTCGTCTGTTCAGTCCTGGAAGCAGGGCCAGGAAAGGCCTCTGACCTAGGAAAAGGTATCAACATGTGCCTTGGCAGGACAGGGTCAGGGGTCAGAGTTCAAGTTGAGTTAAGAATGCGGCTCTACAGAGGCTCAGATAAGAGATGACTAAACCTGCCAGGACCAGGAAATGGGGAGGACTTTAAAAGTGAGGGGAGAATGATGGGGGAATCTGCCAGAGAGGAAGAAGCAGCGCATTACTCCCCATCTGTCTTTCAGGTCTGAGTTCTGTCCCCCAGCCTTCCGGGGTTCATATTTCTCAGGAGAAAAAAAGATGACTCGCTGTGCGTTGCTTTTATAATAAATGAGGTATGAAAGTACTTCAATAACTTTAAAATATGATGCAAATGCCAAGTGGAGCTATTTTTATTTGCCTGCATGTAACTCACTGATTGTTTGTGTTCAGCAGGTAAGACAGATTAAAATGCATTTAGAAGAATTTGCTCTTGTTCTTGCTAATACAGTCAACTGAGGACCTGGGTTTATCTCAGCACCTGAGGGTGAATAAATCTTTCATTACTGTTGTTTTCATTCTCAAGCCAACAGTCACTAAATGCCTGTAGCAGATGCTGCTGGTGACCTTTAACTGGGCTTGGGCAGCCAGGTCCTAGCTGCATGAGCCTCTCTGTAGGGCAGCTCTGGGCTCAGGCAAACCTGGAGGGGCCCTGGGAGGCTGCCGCAGCCCCCACCAGAAGGGCCCCCAGCCCCCGACTGGCAATCTGGGGTCAACAGCCCAGTCCCTTCCTCTGGATGGATAAAGCTGCCTTGGAACAACTCACAGCCCCAAGCTCTGCAGGACCAGACTGAGGTCACACTTCTCTCTCTCTCTCTCTTTTTTTTTTTAAATTTTTACTGGAGTATAGTTGATTTACAATGTCTTAATAGTTTCAGGTGCACAGTGAAGTGAATCAGTTATACTGACACACATATGCATCTTTTTAAGATTCTTTTCCCATATAGGCCATTACAGATTATTGAATGGAGTTCCCTGTGTTATACAGTAAGTAGATCCTTATTAATTATCTATTTTATCCATAGTAAGGCAATGGCACCCCACCCCAGTACTCTTGCCTGGAGGATCCAATGGATGGAGGAGCCTGGTGGGCTGCAGTCCATGGGGTCGCTGGGAGTCGGACACGACTGAGCACCTTCACTTTCACTTTTCGCTTTCATGCGTTGGAGAAGGAAATGGCAGCCCACTCCAGTGTTCTTGCCTGGAGAATCCCAGGGACGGGGGATCCTGGTGGGCTGCCATCTATGGGGTTGCACAGAGTCAGACACAACTGAAGTGACTTAGCAGCAGCAGCAGCAGCAGTGTATTTAAGTCAGTCCCAATCTCCCTATCACCTGATAATCATAAGATTATTTTTTACATTTGTGCCTCTTCTTCTGTTTTGTGAATAAGCTCGTTTGTGCCATTTTTTAAAAAATATTCCACATATAAGCAATATCATGTGATACTTGTCTTTCTCTCTCCAACTTAACTTTACTCAGTGTGACAATCTCTAGGTCCATCCATGTTGCTGCAAATGGCATTATTTAAGTTTTTCAATTGCTGAGTAATATTCCATTGTGTTTCACATCTTCTTTATCCATTCCGCTGTTGATGAACATTTAGGTTGCTTCCATGTCCTGGCCATTGTAAATAATGCTGCAGTGAACCCAGGGGGCATGTACCTTTTTGAATTATGGTTTTCTCTGGGTACATGTCCAGTAGTGGGATTGCTGGATCATGGTAGTTTTATTCCTAGGTTTTTAAGGAACCTGCATACTGTTCTCCATAGTGGCTGTACCGATTTACATTCCCACCCACAGTGCAGGAGGGTTCCCTTTGCCCAGAATTCCCCCTGCTTCCCTCCTCCTCTGCAGGCTTCTCCTAAGAGCCTGTGCTCCATAAATCACGTGCTCAGGCTCTGCTTCTAGGGAACTGACCTCAGACAATTCTAAGACACTTTTCTGAAAGATCTCCTTTCATTGTGCAGTGTGTACATATATATAAGGTATGCGTACATATACATAAGGTATACATACATATATGCATGCTGCGCTGTGCTGTGTTCAATCGCTCAGTCGTGTCCAACTCTTTGCGACCCCATGAACTGTAGCCTTGCAGGCTCCTCTGTCCGTGGGATTCTCCAGGCAAGAACACTGGAGTGGGTTGCCATTTCCTTCTCCAGGGGATCTTCCCAACCCAGGGATAGAACCCACTGCAGGCAGGTCTCCTGCTTTGCAGGCAGATTCTTTACCAGCTGAGAGACCAGGAAAGCCCATTTCATATATATAAATATTTTTAATGGAATCTTGAATTTTAGGTGGAAAAAGATATCCTGCCTCCTCCATGCAGTATGCAGCATGGGGATTGGCTGGAAATGGTCCCACAGAATCAGAGAGCGTGCGGTAAACAGGGCCCTGGACAAGCCCCTTTGCTGACTCTGCTATTGTGGGAACTTGTGAATCTTCTCAGTGTTCCCCCAGCTGTTGGTACCACAATGCGATGCCTCCCACCCACAGCCCACCACTCATGGTGCTCCCCTTCCCCACCTCCAGGGGGATCACACCCAACAGAACAGCTCCTCTCAAATCTCTGAAGCCTGTGCTTTAGGCCTTGCAAGTGACAGCAGTGGAATTCCAAGCTCTCCATTGAAGTGAATGGTAACAGAATCACTGCTTGCTTTTCCCTGGGCTCCTTCACAGTGCACTCATCCCAGGACTCAGAAAAGGGGTCTCTTCCCTTTCTCCGCAATTCCCAGGCCACATCTGCAAACTTTGCCCCAATTCTCTTGACTTCACACATAACAGATTGTCCTCAAATCTTTCGAATATGACTCCAGAAGTTGAATGGGGAGTCCATGCCTGGTCAGAGTGATCACAGGGACAGTGACTGTCTGGGTAACCCCAGGCTGCAGGCCCAGCGCCCTTGGGAAAACCTTTGCCGCCTCCTCCCACTCAAGGGAACCTTGCAGGAGTGCCCAGTCTTCAGTCCTGATGACCCTTTTGGGAGTTTAAGGCACCACTGGATAATGCTGCCAGCAACCAGACCACTGACCCCAGCATCCCAGGTTTCCAGGATGGCGGTGGCAGACCACACTTCACTAGCCCAGTAAAGCCGACCCCCTCGATGGAGAAACAGGACCACTCCCCAGGGGCAGCCAGAGGAAGGCCCTTTCAGGAGCTTCATGCCAAATGGAGGGTGAGGACGGAAGTCGGCAAAGTGGGGAGTTGCAGGCAGACCTGGGCCCTTTCTGACCCTGACATCTCACTCTGATTCTTCTTCCTTGGAAGAGCTCCTTGTAGACAGCAAACAGCACCCGCCCACGAGCAGTGGGGACATTGCAGAAGGTACTGGTTGGTGCTTACCCGCCAAGGGAGGCTTGGCTTCCCCTCTAGGAGCTGAGAAACCGGAAAACAATGGCCTAGCATACAACAGAAAAATATTAGATATGCAAAAAAGCAGGAAATCATGACTATAATCTACGGCGGAAAGCAGTCAATATAAAATACCCTGAAAGCTAACACAGATGTAAAAATTAGCAATAAAAGCAGTTAAGTAATGCTTATAAAAGCACTGAAACATTTAAAGGAAAAGTTGAATTGTAATGGTGGAACAGAGAATCTCAGTAGAAATGGAAATGTAAAAGAGAGCCAAATGGAAATTTTAGAACTGATCATTACAATATATAAATTATAAATTCCTTTGGGTTATGGAAGCATGTTATAGATTGCAAAAAATAAAGGTCATTGACCTCAACCAAAGATCAGCAGAAATTTTGTAACCTGAAGAATAGAGGAGAAAAAAGTTTGAAAAAATATAAACGGAACACAAATGATCTGTGGCATAATATCATTTGGGTGATTGGAATTTCAGATGGAGAATAGTGAGAATGAGGTAGAAAAATATTTGAAACCACAAGGACCAAAATGTTCCCTAAAGATGGGAAAAAACCCCAATTTACAGATGAATGAATCTCAGCAAATCCCAATCAGAACAAAAGCAAGGAAAACCATCAGACCTTAGGTACACCTTAAAGGCATCCAGAGGAAAAAGATGTATTATTTATGACCCTAGTGATGCAAATAATGATGATTTTTTTATCGTAGTCATAGATCAAAAGGCAATGCAATGACTACTTTAAGGTGCTGAAAAAAATGCATCAATCTATACCCTGGTAGCTCAGTTGGTAAAGAATCCATTTGCAATGCAGGAGACCCTAGTTCGATTCCCAGGTCAGGAAAATCCGCTGGAGAAGGGATAGGCTACCCACTCCAGTATTCTTGGGCTTCCCTGGTAGCTCAGCTGGTAAAGAATCCACCTGCAACGTGAGAGACTACCTACTCCAGTATTCTGGCCTAGAGAATCCCATGGACTGTATAGTTCATGGGGTCATAAAGAGTCAGATACAACTGAGAACTTTCACTTTCATAGTATAGATAGATAGATAGATAGCAAAAATATCCTTAAATATGAGAGTGAAATAAAAACATATGCACGTAATTAAAAATCTGAAAAAAGTTGTTAACCAACAGACTTTCACAATAATAAATAGTAAAGGAATTCATCACTTCCCTGATGGCTCAGATGATAAAGAATCCACCTGCAATGCAGGAGACCTGGATTCTATCCCTGGGCTGGGAAGATCCCCTGGAGGAGGGCATGGCAACCCACTCAAGTATTCTTGCCTGGAGAATCCCCATGGACAGAGGAGCCTGGTGGGGCTGCTGTCCATGGGGTCACAAAGAGTCAGACATGACTGAGTGACTAAGCACAAAAGTATTCTTCAGGCTAAAGGGAAATAATAGCTAGTGGATAAATGACTCCAAAGGAGGGAAAGAAAACATTTGAAATATTAAAGGATTAATTGCCTGGAAAGTCCCATGGATGGAGGAGCCTGGAAGGCTGCAGTCCATGGGGTCGCTGGGAGGCGGACACAACTGACGGGCTTCACTTTCACTTTTCACTTTCATGCACTGGAGAAGAAAATGGCAACCCACTCCAGTGCTCTTGCCTGGAGAATCCCAGGGACAGGGGAGCCTGGTGGGCTGCCATCTATGGGGTTGCACAGAATCAGACACGACTGAAGCGACTTAGCAGCAGCAGCAGCAATTTGAAGATTATATACTTTTTCTTCTTATAACTTTCTTAAAAGATACTTGAATGTGGGGAGGGTGCAGAATAGGTGAGGAAGAGATGCAAACTTCCAATTTAAAATAAATAAAGCTGTGGGAATGTAATGTACTGCCTAAGGAATATGGTCAAGAAAATTATAATAACTTTGTGTAGGGACAGATGGTTACTAAAATCATTGTGGTGATCATTTCATTAGGCATGCAAATGTCGCATCACTGTAGCTCCCTGGAGACTAACATAATATTGCACATCAACTGTATTCAACTAACAAAAGATACTTGAATGTTCAAGGAAAATAGAATAACATGATGCTAAGGGCTATAACATATTTAAAAGGAAAAATGTGATAAAAATATGAATTATATGGTGTAGCTGGAATTATTCTGCTGTAATATTTGAACATGTTCTATAAAATGATGCAAAGTTAATTATATGTAGACTGTGGCAAATGAAAATGCATAGTGAAATTTTTAGAAAAACCATTAAAAAATAAAAGTATAGTAGACAAAAAAAAAAAGATACTAATAATGTGATTAGCTCAAAGGAAACTGCCTAGGAAAGAAATAAGAAATAAAAAATGAGGACCCAATAGTAAAAACTCAATTAGTAAAAGTGGTTAAGGTGGATAAGTATAATATATATTTATAGTTATAAATATGTTATACATGTATATGAATATGATAGCTTACATCATATATATATACTTATATATAAACATAATGTGTATTATATATAAGATAACTTATGAAATATAAGACTTTGTCACTCAAAGACGGGAATCAAGCTTCATCTAATCGACCCAATGAAACTATGTTAAATGTAGGAAAAATGCAGCCCAAGAATACTTCTCACTGGTGATCAGTGGGGAGACTAATAAAAGCATTGCATCCAAAAAACAAGAACAGGCTGCTATAAAAAAGATACATTCAGAGAATAAGATAGCGGGCAGGAAAAGTTAACCCTCTGTTGCTAATAGTTTATGTACATGTACATATGCCCGTGTGTGTATGAAAAGCAGAGCAGACAGTAGTAAACAGAGTCACACAAACACAACCAGGAAGTATTCTTCTAGAAAGAAGAATATAAAGGTGAAACTGTCCATTTTCCAAGGCCCTAGAGACAGAGCTCAGTTTAACTGAGATCACAGACTCCACCCCAGCCTGCATCCTGCCACCACCTAGGAAACTGTCTTCTTTCCTCCCAAGACCCTTCCATTGGCTTTCCCTCCATGCAGACTTCCTGTAAGCAAAAGAACTGCAGTTTACATCCTACTGAGATACAGGGGGTGGAGGGCTTGCAGATCGGAGGATACCAGGATAAAAACACCAAGGAACTCGTGGCATGGGAGTTCTTGATATTCTATTCAGGTCTACAGCAAAACAATGCACTTCATGCTTTTTCTAATCACTTCCGAGACAGGTAGAGACAGCCCAGAACCAAGGAAGGTCAGGACCCCTCCTCAAGAGCCCTGAGCTCCTAAGAACCCCCGAAGAGACAGCCCTGAGCAACTGTCCTAGGAGGCTGGTGAGAGGCAGAGGCAGGGGCATTGGGATCCCTGAGCAAACAGAAGAGCATCCCCTCTGTCCCCTCCCTCACTCACCAGATTCCCCTCCCTGTGGGGAGGCCCCAGCAACCCCCCTCCCCTTCCCCACCTTCATTCTGTTTTTCTCCTGAATAAATTGGGAGTGGGGTGAATGAACCTTCTTTGAAAGAAATTATGTAACTCTGCTTTTTTTTCTTGACTGCGAAAAAGCCTTAGGGCAAAACTGTATGATGAAAAGAAAATGATTAACAACCATAATTTGTGCTTCTGAATTCTAACTCCAAATATTTGTCCACTTAAGAACTCCGATAGAATCAACAGACCGAGTTGGGGGACTAATGAGGGCACCGAAGGCGGCTTGGTAACAACTCCACACAAAACCCAGCCAAGCTGCCACTGGCAACGATCAGGAGAAAAGGAGATGGCATTCAGGAATGCAAACATAATAAAAGACCCGGGAATAAACCAGTTAAGAAATTCATAGACAGCGGGTTAAAAAAACCCATACATGCATGATTTGGCCTCCTGTTACAGAAGGGCAAGGACATGGGAACAAGAAACATGCGGATATGCCCAGTGCTATAAAAGTGGAAATACCTTTAAACCCATCAGTAAACTTACAAATTGCTATCAAAATCTTATGGTGATTTTTAATGAACCTTGGCAAGGTGTCTATAAAGTTCGTATGGAAAAGAGAATATAAAAGAAGAAGAAGAATTTTTAAAACATCAGTATTAATGAGATGCCTGCCATACCAGATGTGAAAGCAGCCTCAGCAGTCAGAGTAGTGAAATCTGGGTGGTGATGACCCAGGTCCAGACAAACGCAGGAGCCAGAGAAGACAGATATTCCCGGAAGAGATCCCTGTGTGATACAAATAGGATGCACAAAAATGGGGAAAAGATGGATCCTTCAGTACATTGTACTTTGGCAAATCCATTCCGTTTTGTGGTAAGCAGAATAATAGTCCCCATACTACCCCTTATACTTTATGACCTTTCATGACAGGGGGAACTTCAAAGATTCTATTAAGTTCATGGACCTTGAAATGGAGAGCTGATCCCAGACCTCTAGGGCTCAAACCAAACCCGAGAGCCTTTGAAAGTGAAACTGTCCTGGCTGATGTCAGCCACAGAGACACCGAAGGACGAAGGGTCCGAAGGACGAAGGGTCCTGAGAGGAGCAGTGGCCCCTCCAGGGGCTGAAAAGGCGAGAGCCTGTCCTCCCCGAGGCCCTAGAAAGGAAAGGGTTCCTCCCACAACCTCCTCTTGGTCCAGTGAGCCCTGTGGGACTCCTGGTCTACAGCGCTGTGACACAGTAATTCCAGTGATGTAAGCCACAAAGTCTTTGGTAACTTGTTACAACAGCAACAGTAAACTAATACAACTTGGAAAAAGTACGGTTTCTATCATTCTACATATAAAGATAAATTCTAGGTTCATTATTGAGTCAAACATAAGGCTTCCTTGGTAGCCCAGATGGTAGAGGATCTGCCTGCAATGCAGGAGACCCAGGTTCAATCTCTGGGTTGGGAAGATCTCCTGGAGAAGGGAATGGCAACCCACTTCAGTATTCTTGCCTGGAAAATCCCATGGACAGAGGAACCTGGTGGGCTATAGTCCACAGGGTCACAAAGAGTCAGACACAGCTGAGCGACTAACGCTTTCACTTTTTCATAACAAAACATCTGGTTTGAGAGTTACAGACACACATGTCAGTGAGATGTGCACAGTGAGGCCGGAAGAGAATGAAAGCAGCTTCAGTAGGATGTGTGTACACCCTTGAGGTGAGAGAAAGCCCTCTCAGCCACACAGGAAGCAAGATAACAAAAAGATGGATAAATTTGACTTTGAATAAATTTTGTAAATGTTCTCAGGGACAAAACAAAATGAACAAGAGCAGCCTGGCATATATACTTGACAAAGTGATTTCTAGCATATGTAATTGGATAGCATATGTAATAGGAATAGTATCTTTATTATACAAAAAAATGTATCATCTTTATTCATCTTTATAGCACAAAAATATTGTACTACAATATTAAAGAAAAATAACAGCAACTGGGTGGAAAAAATTATAGAGTATGAGAGTAGGTAATTCCCCAAATAAGTAATTTACATAGCCGCTGCTGCTAAGTCACTTCAGTCATGTCCGACTCTGTGCGACCCCATAAATAGAAGCCTACCAGGCTCCTCTATCCCTGGGATTCTCCAGGCAAGAACACTGGAGTGGGTTGCCATTTCCTTCTCCAATGCATGAAAGTGAAAAGTGAAAGTGAAGTTGCTCAGTCGTGTCCGACTCTTAGCGACCCCATGGACTTCAGCCCACCAGGCTCCTCTGTCCATGGGATTTCCCAGGCAAGAGTACTGGAGTGGGGTGCCATTGCCTTCTCTGAATTTACATAGCTAGGAAATATATAGAAAAGAATGGAATCCAGGAAATAGTAATGAAATTGACAAAGAAAATCAAAAGTGCCATCAAATGGCAAAACTTTCAAATATTGATAACTGTTACTGATTGAACATTAGAGATTTTTCTTTTTTCTTTCATGGTATGTAAATATATGAAAAGATATGAAAATGAAGAAAGTAAAATATTTTTTTATCTGGCTTATGCTATGGTTGAGTCAACCCTAATTCTTTTCCTTCTGTTATACGAGACAAACACATGAGCACATGCACATACTTGTCCGTGCACACCCATGCACGCACTGACAACAGGCACAGGCCTGCACAGACAGACACGCTAAGGTCAGAGCTGCTGAGCCGAGTCTGAAGGGTCTAAAATTCCAGAGGTGAGAAGTCAGATGCCCAAGGCTTAATTCTGCCGTGTTTGTGAAGTGTGTAGGCCACCCGCCTGGAGAGACCTCAGAGCGCATCCAGGGGAGACCTGCTTTGATTCTTGCTGCCCACCTGCCCTTGCCCTGTGGCTGGTGGGTTCTTCCAGACACTAGTGGTAATACGTTGCTTTTGTCCTTTTCCCTTGTCCAGGGAGCTTTGAAGGGACTTTGTGGGTGGGATAAAATAAAACTTGAAGTTTATTCAACTGAAACATCTCTTGTGAGATTCTCTGCCTGGGACACAGCACCTGAGTCTAATTAAAGGACTCAAAGTAAGAAAACCATAATTAAAAAAGATACATGCATCCCAGTGCTCACTACAGCATTATTCATAGTAGCCAGTATGTGGTAGCAACCTAGATATCCATCAACAAATGAATGGATAAAGACCTTGTGGTACATATATAAAGTGGAATGTTACTCAGCCATAAAAAGGAACAACATTGAGTCATTTGTGGTGATGGATGGACGTAGAGTCTGTCATACAGAGTGAAGTAAGTCAGAAGGAGAAAAACAAATATAGCATATTAATGCATACACATGGAATCTAGAAAAATGTTGCTGATGAACTTGTTTATAAGGCAGGAATAGAGACACAGACGCAGAGAACAGACTTGCGGACATAGTAGGGGAAGGAGAGGGTATCACTGACATGAACACACTGCTGCGTGTGAAATAGCTAGCTTAAGGGGAGCTGCCGTGACAGCCTAGAAGGGTGGGATGGGGTGGGTGGAGCGAGGGGATATGTGTAAGCTTTACAGCTTATTCATGTCGCTGTACAGCAGAAACTAACACAATACTGTAAAGCAACCATACTCCAATTAAAGAAAGAAAATAATAAAAATTAAAAGGACTCAAAGTAAAACTTGAGAACCCAGCCTCCAGCCTCTCCACACCGCAAAGAGAGAGAAGTCAGCTCCTTGGGGCAGTGTGAGTCCGCGCGGCATTTGGCAGAGTGACGGCGTCCCGGCTGTTCCTGCAGGAGAAGAGAGATGTCACTGCAGCTTGGTTTATCCCAAGAAGGAGGAAACTGGAAATAAGCCAACTGTTCATGGATGCAGCGAATGCGAGTACATGATGCTTCAGCAGGACATCCTACATTGTGTGCTTGCACTGCGGGCCTCCTTCCACAGGCTGCCCACCCGCTGTTCAAGGACAGAGGGAGGGGGCCTCCACTGCAGCCATTAAACATACTCAGTGCAGATGGCAGGGGCTTCAGCAGGTGCTGGCCCAGGGCACCCTCACCTGCCTGCAGGTGCCCCTTCCTCCTCAAGCAAAGCCATGCGTCAGCAGGTGTGTGGGAGGAACAGACAGCAGAGTCCCTCTCACAAGAAATCACGAAGGGAGTTGCTGCATTCTGTCACTTCCAAGGATGGGAAACCGGAATTTCCCCAAACAAGCAGAAGACGCAGTGTGAAGCTTCAAGCTTCGGCTTTGAACCGCTTGCTAAGCTTGCAGCGCTGGATGCTGTATGTGACTCTCTGAACTGGCTGTCCACTTTACAGAAATGTGTACATGATGGAAGTGGGTAAACACATGTGGAACACCTGCTGGTGCAGAACATGCCACAAAAGCCTGGTGCCTTTTCTCCCCGGAGTCTGTCTCTGGAGTCAGCCATGGGCCAAATCCCACCCACCACCTGTTTCTGTAAATATTTTATTGGAACACAGCCAACCCCCTTGTTATGCATTGTCTATGGCTGTTTTGAGCTATGAGGGCAGAGTTGAGAGTTCACATCAGAGAACATCTGGCCCACCATTTCTTTTTTTTTGATTAATTTTTATTGGTGTATAGTTGATTTACAATGTTGTATTGGTTTCTATTGTACAGCAAAGTGCATCAGTTTTGTATAGATATAGATAGATGTATACACACTCTTTTTTAGCTTCTGCTCCCACCTAGGTTATTATGGACTATGGAGTAGAGCTCCCTGTGCTATACGGTAGGTCTTTATTAGTAATCTATTTTCTATGTAGTAGGATGTATGTGTAAGCCCTAATCTCCCAGTTTATCCTGCCCCCACCCTTACCCCTTGATAACCAAGTTTGTTTTCTACATCTGTGACTCTGTTTTGTAAATATGTTCATTTGTACTATGTATTTAGATTCCACATATATGCGATATCATATGATATTTTTCTTTGTCTTACTTCACTCAACGTGACAATATCTAGATCCATCCACGTCTCTGCAAATGGCACTATTTCATTTTTTGTGGCTGAGCAGTATTGCATTGTATGTATTTCCACATGGATAAAGATCCATTCCTTCACCAATGGACTGGCCCACCACGTCTTAAAATCCATGCATTTTTCCGGAAAGATCTAAGAGAAATTGGTGACATCGTTTGCTTCCAGGGAAGAGAATTGGCTGGTTGGGGGCCACAGAGAGAGATTTTTAGGTGACTGTCCCTTTGCATTTTTTATTGTTTTATGATTTACCTATTCATAAAACCAGATAAAGTTTAAATTAAAGATTAAAAAATATGCATCTGGCCCACAAGCCAAAGATACGCACGTCTTGCTCTAAGTGAAAGAAAGTCCCTGGACGATCAGATGTTTTTGACATCTCCCTATCTTTCCTCAAGTGAGTGTCACTAAATGACTGCACGAGTGTGAAAATATGGAGTGTCCATTTATGATATGGGCCTTCTTCATACTTTTACTGGTAATTGCACTTTCAACTTCATCTAAGTCATTTTCTATTGGAGTGTGTCAGAATATGATAATAAACTGAATTTCCTAATGTTTTAGATTTCGTGCATCCTTTATTGAAAGAAGGCTCTAAACTCTTTCAATATATTCTCAAAAAGACAGTTTTAGTCAAGGCACATCTTGTCAAGTAGGGTATGCTCGGCTGCGAGGAACAGAGCTCACGACCCAAAGTGCTTTAAGAACGCGGTGCTGATTGACTTCACAACCTAGGATGCCCGGAGGTCAGGGCTGTCTACCTGTCCAGGGGTCCCGTGGTCTCACTGTTGTTAAATCCAAGTTCATGCACCCGACTCACAGTGAGGCAAAACAAACTTAAACATGGGAGTCTGGAGCAGAGCAAAGAAAGGAGAATGGACAGCTCATGTTCTAAAAGAGGCGTGGGGGCAAGAGTTGTTATAGACACAGTTTGTGGGGAGGGCTGCATGGTGTGCGACTATTCTCCAGCGGCTCCTAGAAGAACTCAGAGAGAAACATCAAATTGTTTTATACATACCTGGAGGAGGAGCCAGCAGCAGGCTCCATCCTACACTGCTATTTCTCTCTCTTTTCCTCAACTCCTCTAGCTAGTCACTACTTGAATATGCCGTTTGGAACTCAGGGAAGGTCTGGCAGGCTGAAACCTTCCTCCTTCTTAAAAGAAACAAGGGACCTGGAGGGGCTTTTATGCCCGGGATGGGGGACCAGGGCCCTGTTTAGTTTCTCTATCAGTGATCTCAGTTCTTTTTATCCTGCTGCTCTGCCATCCTCGGGGCTTTGGAAAGAAAGTGCTAGTCGCTCAGTCATGTCCGACTCTTTGCAACCCCATGGACTATAGCTCACCAGGCTTCTCTGTCCATGGGATTCTCCTGGAAAGAATTCTGGAGTCGGTTGCCATTTCTTCCTCCAAGGGAATCTTAACAACCCAGCGATCGAACCAGGGTCTCCTGCATTACAGGCAGATTCTTTACCATCTGAGCCACGAGGAAAGCCCTTGGGGCTTTGGATTATCACCTCTGTGCTGCATGGTCAGCTCTAGACACTCACGAACAAAGACAAGTAGAATTGGGGAGGGATGGGGAAGCGGGAGCAAGAAAAGTCTTCCCCTCTTCCCCCTCTCCCTTTATAAGAGAGAAAATTTCCCCAGAAATCCTGTAGCAGCCCTTCACCTCACCTCTTGTTGGTCAGAACCAAGTCACCTGATCTCTGCTGGCTGCCAAGGGTGCTGGAAATGAGTGTCTGGGTTGAGACAGGGACTTGCCTATTTAGACGAGGGTTTACCTATTTAGACAGGTATTTGCCTATTCAGGAAGGTATTTGAGTTTGATGCCCATCTGGGTTGAGGGAAGTACAGATGCCCCTGTGAGCAAATGAGAAGAGTCAGAGGTTGGGCAACATGATGCAGGTGGACTCACATCCTGGGTTATCAGGCTGCTAACCCTCCTCTTGGTGGGGCCTAGCCTCCACTCCCCCATGCTGTCTGCATGCAGTTTGGAAAGGGGTATTTTCGAAGGTGGATTTTCAGAAATGGAACCAACTGTGATGGTCCATCCTGTGCTCAGAAAATGGGAGCTAATGGGTGTGATCCATGTCCCTCCGCCTGCTTTTCCCCCTGGGTCCCCTGGAATGATGGGACTCCTCACCCAGTGACAGGGCCCCAGCCAGAAGCCACCATGCTCTGTCCCCTTCTCACTGAGCCCAGCTTCTCCTCCAGGTCGAGGTGGACAAGTGTTTCCCCTTCCCACTGAGCATCAGTCTTGTCCATAAGTGATTTTATTGATTTTGGCCAAAGGCCTGCTGCAAGATTTATCAGGGCTTGTGCAGTCTTCAGAGCTGGAGGGACTTTCAGAGCCGGGAAGAAGCTGTATTTCAGAAGTGGTGTTGACTCATACAAGAAAACCCTGAGGTCTGGGGCCCCACTTCCCCGAGGCAGCTGGTGCATCGTGTCAAGCTTGCAGTCCTGCTGTGTGAAGAGTCCTCATTATACTGAATGTCAAGTTCCCTTCGGAGTTCCCCAGTGGCTCAGTGGTAAATAATCCACCTGCAGTGCAGGAGACACAAGAGACGTGGGTTCGATCTCTGGGTCGGGGAGATCCCCTGGAGGAAGGAATGGCTACCCACTCCAGTATTCCTACCTGGAGATTCCCATGGACAAAGGAGCCTGGCGGCCTACAGTCCATGGGGTCACAAAGAGTTGGACACGACTGAGTACGCACGTACACACACAAGTTCCCTTCTGACCAGGTGGACACACAGACGAGGATGACAGCCGTGCCCCAACATACGTCCACAAGGAGGAGCCTGATATGATGTGAGAGTAACCTGACCTCTACCCAGCTTAGGGAAACACACAAATTTAGAAAACAGTTTTTTCAAAAAAAGAGTCACAGAGCCTCCAGACTCCCAAACCACCGTTATTAGATGTTGATCTTTGTCATGTGTTTCCTAAGAGCATTGTATATGTAGGTCTGGTGTGTATATATATATATATATGTGTGTGTGTGTGTGTGTGTGTGTGTGTGTGTGTGTTCAGTTCAGTTTCTCGATCATGTCCGACTCTGTGACACCATGGACTGCAGCACGCCGGGCCTCCCTGTCCATCACCAGCTCCCAGAGTTTACTCAAACTCATGTCCATTGAGTCGATGATGCCATCCAACCATCTCATCCTCTGTCATCCCCTTCTCCTCCCGCCTTCTATCTGTCCCAGCATCAGGGTCTTTTCAAATGAGTCACCTCTTAGCATCAGGTGGCCAAAGTATTGGAGTTTCAGCTTCAACATCAGTCCTTCCAATGAATATTCAGGACTGATTTCCTTTAGGATGGACTGGTTGGATCTCCTGGCAGTTCAAGGGACTCTCAAGAGTCTTCTCCAACACCACAGTTCAAAAGCATCAATTCTTCGGCACTCAGCTTTCTGTATAGTCCAACTCTCACATCCATACATGACCACTGGAAAACCATAGCCTTGACTAGATGGACCTTTGTTGGCAAAGTAATGTCTCTGCTTTTTAACATGCTGTCTAGGTTGGTCATAGCTTTCTTTCCAAGGAGTAAGCTTCTTTTACTTTCGTGGCTGCAGTCACCATCTGCAGTGATTTTGGAGCCCCCCCCCCCAAATAAAGTCAGCCACTGTTTCCACTGTTTCCCCATCTATTTGCCATGAAGTCATGAGACCAGATGCCATGATCTTAGTTTTCTGAATGTTGAGCTTTAAGCCAACTTTTTCACTCTCTTCTTTTGCTTTCATCAAGAGGATTTTCAGTTCCTCTTCACTTTCTGCCATAAGGGTGGTGTCATCTGCATATCTGAGGTTCTTGATATTTCTCCTGGCAATCTTGATTCCAGCTTGTGCTTCCTCCAGCCCAAATTTTCTCATGATATACTCTGGCATATAAGTTAAATAAGCAGGGTGGCAATATACAGCCTTGATGTACTCCTTTTCCCATTTGGAACCAGTCTGTTGTTCCATGTCCAGTTCTAACTGATGCTTCTTGACCTACATACAGTATTGGATGCAAATTTTCTAAGTTGTTTTGCAGATGTGAAAACCCCTCACCCAATGAAAGATGTTAACTCCTTGATGAAGGGGAACACACAGCCCCAGGCGTCCTGGAGCCTTGTGAAATGTGAAACTCAATCTTCAGTCCTATCGGACTCTTTGCAACTTCATGGACTATAGCCTCCCAGGCTCCTCTGTCCATGGGGATTCTCCAGGCAAGAATACTGGAGTGGGTTGCCAGGCCCTCCTCCATCCTGAAGCCTAAGAACTGACAATGTTCACCCCTGTGACACCTACCGGCTGCCTCACCATCAGCAAATCAGAACTGTACACAAGCTGATCACAGACCCTGCAACCCTCCCCCACACACACACAACCAAACACACACCTGGCTTTTAAAAATGCTTTGCCAAAACCCTTCTGAGAACTTGAGGCTTTTTAGGGCATAAGACATCCCATCTACTTGCTGGCCCTGCAGTAAACCTTTCTCTGTTCCAAACTCCGAAGTTTCAGTTTGTTTAGCCTAGTTGTGCGCGTAAACTTGTGTTTCCATCATTTTCTGATGTTGTGGTATTTATATTTGCTTGTTTGTGTGTTTGGGGTAATACCCATCATCATGAGTGTAGAATATCTCACCGTGGTTTTCATTTACATTTCCTTAACTACTAGTGATGTTGAGCATGTGTGCTTATCGGCCATTTATTTATCTTTGGAGAAATGTCTTTCTTTGCCCATTTTTACTGGGTTATTTTTCTTCTCAATTAGGGGCGCTTTAGGCATTCTGGATGCTAACCTCTTAACAAACATATGATTTGCAAATATTCTCTCCAGTTCTGTGGTGTAGTTGCTTTTTCACTTTGTTGATAGTGCCTTTTGATGCACGAAAGTGTTTAATTTTGGTAAAGCCCAGTGGATTTAATTTTTGTGGCTGTTGTTACCTGTGCTTTTAGTGCCATATCCACTGTACGTTTTAGGTGTTTAGAGTGAAGTGTGTTTCCATCTGCAGTAAAAATGTTGGCAAGCTTTGCCCCATTCTCTGTTTCTGTGGCACCCACAGGTAAGCCTTGGGAATCTCTTTTCTTTTTAATATTTACTTTTTTATTATTTATTTAGATGTGTGAGGTCTTAGCTGCAGTATGTGAGCTCAGTAGTTGCAGCTCATGGGCTTAGTTGCCCCGGGAATGTTGGATTTTAGTTTCCCAATCAGGGATTGAAACTGCATTCCCTACACTGGAAGGGGGGTTCTTCCAATGAACAGCCAGGGAAGTCCCAGGCCTTTGGAATTTCTCAATCATCAAGTTGGTTGTGATTTTTAACATTTCTGAGTCATCTTTCTTCTTGTTTCATTGGTCTTTTTATCATCTTTCTTCTTGTCTCCCAACAGAAGGGTGCCTCTGATGAAAAGTAGCAACTTTTCAAATTTCTCTATGACATTTCCTGGGGAGATATCCCAGATCTCAGTATGTTTTTAAATTAATTGGATAAATTGAAACGTGTATTTATTTTCATTGCGGTTTATGATGCTTTCCATGAGGATTAAATAGACAAAATATTAGTGAAGTGTTAGAAGGTGGGGCTGTCCAGCTCATCAGCTGCTGGCCGCTGTCAGCCCTGAGCTCCAGAATTGGCCAAATATTCACGAGATTCCTCATGGGACATGCCTGGAAGTCCCTGTAGAGGGTGTTTTACAGGCATCAAGCACCATAAGGGACATTACTGTCCAATAAGTAGGGCCACAATGGATGAAACAGAGTTACAATCAGACAACACCATGTAGCCTGAGAATAAAGCACACAGGGAACAAGAACCAGGCCAGTTGGAAAGGCCTGCAGTTTGAAAGGGACCCTGAGACACAGAGACGGGTCATGTGGACCTGCTGTCCTGCCCTCTGGCATCTCCCCCTCGGGCTGAACATCCTGAGTCATGCCCCTTCCCCAGAGTGCACACGGTGCACCCTATCCATCTGGACAACCCTCCCCTGCCCGGCCTCATTTCTCAGGGTGTGACAATGTGATGTTCTGGGAAAAACAAAACTGCAAGTATAAGTCTAATTTAACTTAGCAATATAAAGGCAAAACTTGTACAGGTGCCAAGCGTGGCTCTACCTGAATTTTGCTTTCTCATAATTTTCCATGTTTCTATAGCAAATATAAGTGGCTATGCACTGATTTTCACACTAGAAACAGAAAATGTTTGTTATAAGAATGCACCCTGCTCCTCCCCTTCCTCCTTCACCGTCCCCTCCCTTGAGGGTTGGAGCTCTGCACGGGACCTCCTGGCCTCCGCAGCACCCCTACCCATAAGAAAGAGACAGAGGACCCTTCGTGCAGCCCTAGAAGCAGGTGCTGTCATGTTGGCAGAGACACGGGAAATGCAGGGATCTCACCCAGTTTCACCAAGGAGTAATTGTAAAAGATATTTTAGGGGGACTTCCCTGGCAGTACAGTCAGTAAAACTCCAGGTCTCCAATGCGGGGGAGTAGGGTTCAATCCCTGGCCGAGGAACCAAGATTGCACTTGCCATGAGGTGCAGAAAAAAAAAGAAATTATTTAATTGCCATAAGGTAGGTGTAGGTGCACTCAACCGCAGCAAAAATAAAAGATACAGGTTGTAGAGTAACATACAAAATGTATTTCTTTCTTTGGGGGCCTCTTATTTCCTCAGGAGTCTACCAGAAAGCTTACCTACATCTTCTTTTGTTCCCAACCCCGGCCTCCAAGTTCCCTTTAAACTACTGGAGGCTGAATAAATGCCCAGACACGTGCGGTTTTCAGACAAGAAATCTGTGTCGCTGGCCCCATGCCACTCTCCTGCCCACCCCAGTTCACACCTCCTGTGACGTGACCCACTGACCCCCACAGTGTGCACAGGCCAACATGCCCAGAGGGCCATACGGCCTCATTTCCTCCACTCAGGACACCTGTGCCCTCCAGCCTGGGGTCCTCACCTCAGGGAGGCTGGGCCCCTCACCCTCCCATGTAATACAGACAATTCTGATCTCATTACTTTCCCAGAGACTGACTTTTGCTCCAGAACCCACCACAGGTCTTCATTTCCCTGCCGTGTTTTCATGCCCTGGAATTTATGTACTGAAATGTGCGTGTGATTATCACAGCTTCCCACCTGGTACTTCTTCCTCCCTTGATTAGGGTATTAAATCGATTTGAAATTTGAATTCTTTGAAATGATGCATGCATATGAGTCGAATCATCTAGAAGCTTCATTTTACAAGGTTAAAGTGGATGTTAGTTATTTTTCCTAAAAGTGAGCTGAGGACCAGTGCTGTTACCGAATCTCTCTGACTGTCTGAATCAGCTCCCTTCCCTGGGCAAGAAGTATGAGGCCTCAACTCAGCTATGTTCTCTGGGTTTCATTTACCCATAAAACTCTGAGATGCTATCCAACCGTTCAACTGGGGTATTAGTCAAAATGGTCCAGAAACCAGAAGAGTGAGTCTTCCAACCAGCCATGTGAACCAGGGCCATCGGACAGCTTGCAAGGCCAACAAGGAAGCCTTACCTGCAAAGAGGTAAGGTAAAGAAAGTCTAACCACCCCCTTCCTCTTGTCTATTGTGCCTGGTGGGGAGCGAAGACCCTGTCTGGAATTTTCATGGCCTCACTGTAACCAAGCTTTTCCTTCTCTCTGGCGACCTTCCCCTGCAAAAGTGCTGGAAATCACAGCCATGTCTTAGGATGAGGAAATGGAGGCACAGAGAGGTTAAGCGACTTGTTCAGAGTCACAGAGCTTGGATGTGAACCCAAGTCTCTTACAGCATCCTGCCGAGGGTGCTTTCACAGGTTCCCTTTCCAGAATTCCAGCTTTCTTGCTGTGTTCAGGTGACAGAAAAGACTCTGAGTGGAAGGGAGGCAGCACACTGGGCCCTCTGCCTTGCCCCGGGGTGTGTGTGTGTGTGTGTGTGGAGGGGGGCTGGATTCTAGACCAGAGGTGCTGAGGCAGCCCCTCCCTCAGGAGCTGTTCTCCCCTCACTTCAGGCACTTCTGACCCTACTGGAGACACAGAGATGGGTCGTGTGGACCTGCTATCCTGCCCTCTGTCGTCTCCCCCGTGGGCTGAACACCCCGAGTCATGCCCCTTCTCCAGAGCCCACCTATCCATAGGTGAACCCTATCCATCTGGACAACCCTCCCCTGCCCGGCCTCACTTCTCAGGGTCCCTTTCAAACTGCCACAGCCAGGGCCATCCTGCTAAATTTATTCCTCTCGGTTTGGGGCCAGCTCCTGGCTTTCCCAGGCCATTTGGAATCCTGCAAGTTTGTTCAGAAAATCAGCACTGTCTGTCTGTCTTTGGGCCCCAGAATGTGTGTTTGGGTCTGAACGTAAGAGCAAGAGCCAAGCCGGCAGGACAAGGACAAAGATCCTCCCCCCGCCGCAGCGGATCCCCGCCCCCGCCACCTGCACACTCACACTCACACACTCACATTTTCACACTCACACACTCGCACCACTCCCAGCACTGTCCCCCCCAAGTGCCCCTCCTGGACACGCCCATTCCTCCATCCTCTCAGCCACCTCTGCTCTGTCTCCTGTTCCAGGTCCTCTGCCAGCCTCAGATTTATCTTGAAAAAAGTCCAACACCTAACCCACTTTCCAAGGGCAGGTCTAGGAGGGAATAATTGCTGTTATATAGGGCGAGCCCCGGCGGCTCTCGGGAGATGCCCTGGTTTCCATAGAGCTGGTGCTCCGCTCACCCCCTGCATGGGTGCTCAGCCCACCCCCACCCAGAACCCACTGTTGAGAACAAAGATAGAGTCCTCCCGGCGGGAAAGGGGACCCTCCTGGCCAGCATCAATGCTCAGAGGACAAAGTCTGCAGACACTGCTCATTGGCTGTGGGGCCCAAGCACAGGGATTCTTGGCAAGTGTTGAAAAGTGAGGAAGTGTTGGAACTGGGCAGCACATTGATGAAGCAGCCTTGGCTTTGGTGGGCATAGCATAGGGAAGGTCTCAAAGGAGTCCTGAGAGCAGAGCCTCTGTTGGGACTCACCTCCTAGGACCAGGGTTCCCCCACACCCCGGGAGCGGGCGCCCTGGCTGTTGTTTTGTCTTGGGGTTCTGTGCTTGATTCCAGTATGGTGTAACACGGGGTCAGGAAATCCAGTTGGTTTCAGTGCTCAGTATTAATCAGAAAGAAGGCAAGTTTGAATCCACGCAAAAGGAAGTCCCTTTGGGAAGAGGTAGATGATAGCCCATAAGTCCACCAGGAAAGAAGGGATCAAGGATCCAGTGGTTAAGACTCTGTGTGAGCTTCTAATGCTGGGGGCACAGGTTCAGTCCCTGGTCAGGGAACTCAGGTCTCAGCCAAAGAAGCAAGGGGATCAGACGAGAGAAACTTAGTGGCCTCCACAGTCACAAGGGAAGCAGACCAGAAAGCATCTTGCCCCTCCAAATTAGCTACTAATTTTTATTTTAATGTTAAACCATGGCATTATTTACCATCGAACTCCACCTATTAAGCACAGTTTAATGAATCAATCCAATATTTTTACAAGTGAGACATATTAAGAATATGAATGTATTAGTGAATCAAATGATTTGTTCAAAATAATGCGATGTGATGATGGTACATCTAATTAGAAATTAAAATCAGGAACCTGATTAGAGGCAATTGTAAAAGTATGTAGGTTTTGTTAAACAAGTAGAAGGTGGTGGGCTAGGAGAAGGCACACAAGCTATTCAGGACAGTGCTTCGCCGAAGGTGAGCAGAAACAGAGGCGAACCTGAGGCTGTGAGCATCACCTGTGGGCCTCACCGGGGTCTCAACCAGAATGCTCAGCTGTGATGTCACAGCCCCAAGGTTGACCAGGAAGATGTTGATAAATGCTTTCTCCCAGTCCAGCCACCACAGCTAACTAACCACCTCACTGAGTCTGGGCACCAAATCAAGCATCTTAATTTCCATCCCTTCCTCTGCGGATTCGTGAGGTCATAAAATAGAATCTTCTTTCTGGGGAAAAACAAAAAAAACTTTTGTATCATGAAAATATTTACCCTGATCACAAAGTTATATGGAAATAAAATAAAAAGCAATGTCTGTAAGTACACCTAGTTTTCAAGTGTTTTAGATCAAATGTTTAATGTTCTTGTGAGAGACCATCGGCCTCACCACATTGGCCTGGAACAGCTGGCTGGGCCCAAGGCCACCCCACCGGTGGGCACTGCCCACCACTCCAGAGCTCACCTGTTCTGCAGAGCACATCTCTCTTTGCTTTGCACATTCTTGGTCCTGTCTCCCCAACATCAGCCTCCTAGATTAGGAGGCCTCGCCAGGCAGAGGCTGAGTTGGAACCACACCTGTATCCTCTGCAGCACCTAAGGAGACACCCTGAACCCCTAAATGCATGCGGGAACTGTGTCTCCCACTGCCCGCTGGCCTAGAGGAGGGAGGGTTCGGTGGATTCAGACCCACCTCCAGTCACAGCCTGGAGGTCGCTCAGGACGATAACTCAGCCAGCCCAATAGGAGGATGGCCTGACTAGGGGCTAAGAAAGGAGACAGGAAAATATAGTAGAAAAGAGCCGTTGTCCCAGCCAATTGAAATTCAACAGATCCCCTGGGGATTCATTTTCTAAATGGCTTCTAATTTCCCTAAGTGTTTTGTCCTTTTCTGTCTTATATTCGGGCATCCAATGAGCAGGCCTTGGTGCCATAAATTTTTGACATTCCCTCCCTGGCAAAATCCGCTAATTATAAAACACCGCTCACCAGCAAGAGCCTGAGGGAAGAGTAAATGACTTCACTTTTGTTTTTACCATCGACTCCAGAGATGACTGTCTTCTCATCCCCACAGAGCGAGGCCATCTTCCTCCTTCCCTTTGTAGCTGGTGCTGGACGCCTGCGCTCAGCCCACAGCCCCGGCGATGGGAGGCCTGGAAACTGTCTGGCATCTCCCATTCCCGGTGACCCTCTGCAGAACGTCAGACAGTGTCCCCCCAAGGATGGGTCTCACCACCTTCTCCCAGCCCTGGGCAGCAGGAGAGGGGTCCTCCCAGATACAGGTACCCTCAGGGTTATGACCTCAGCAGGACAGGTATGAAGGACAGAGGGTTAAAGTGAGTTGAATGCCAGCGGGGGATGGTGGGGGGGGTGGCGCGCTCCAAGCACGTTTCATGAGGAGGCATTTAATCCTCCCAACAGAGAGGATTAAATGATGAAGAGACACTGTTACTGCCCCCATTTTACAGATGAGAGCCAAGGCTTGGAGAGATTAAGTGTTCGCCCAGGGTTTGTCTTTCTCTCTCTTTCACAGACACATATCTGTGCACACAGACGTGCACACACACGCATACACACACAAGCATACACACACAAGCATACACACACATATATACAGAGTCGCTAAGTGCTGGCACCGCCTTCTGATTGGGTACCTTCCTCCTGTACACAATGTCTTACCCCTCATAGCAGCCTCCTTTTGTGATCTTGGCCGCAGAGCCTCAGGAAGTTAGAACTGATAGAAACTCTAGTTCAAGTGAGAAATCCAAGCCTGGGAGAAGGTGGACAGCACACCAGAGGTCACTTGGAGAAGATTTGCCAAAGAGACAGTTGAGAAGGTGAGCAAGTCCTAAAACCCAGCATCTCAGGTGGGTCTCCCTGAATCAGCCTTGAGATGAGGCCCCACGGGCAAGTGACTGATTATAGCACAAGGCCCCGTCGGGGGTCAGGAAGGAAGCAGAAGAGACAGGAAGGGAGGCAAGCCCACCAGGGCAGGATCTCAGGGAAGGGGAGGGCATCTTGCAACAGGGAGCCTCATCGGGACCCCCAAGTCTCTGGAGGGTGGGCAGCACCTCGGGCTTCACCCTGCGTGGATGTAGGGGAGCCAGACTGTGCCTCGTTCCATCCTCACCAGCCTCCAGGGAGGACGTCGCCCTCAGGCATGTCCGGCTCTCTGAGTTCGCAGGGCAAGAAGTCCCTGTGGCCTGAGTCTTCTGAAGACAGTACCCACGCTGGCTTTAGGAACATGGTGTAGGGGGCTCTTGTTACGGCCGTCTCAGCAGAGGATCTTCAGCTCAGTTCAGTCACTCAGTGTGTCCGACTCTGCGACCCCATGGACTGCAGCACGCCAGGCTTCCCTGTCCATCACCAGCTCCCAGAGCTTGCTCAACCTCATGTCCATGGAGTCAGTGATGACATCCAACCATCTCATCCTCTGTCATTCCCTTCTCCTCCTGCTTTCAACCTTTGGAGGGTCTTCAGTGCCTGTCTTAGACCCCTCCCACTGGGAACAGCGGCAGTCGTGAGGAGCCTTGTCGGGTGTCGCAGGAACACAGATGCCATCAGAGCCCAGAGGAAACAATGAAGGGTCTACCAGGATGACTTGAAAGGAGAAGTGCAGGCCTAGGCCCAGTGGAGGGCAGCACTCACTGCTGCTCAGAGGGATTAAAACACTCGTCTGCTCGAGTGGAAGTCATATCGAGTCAACACAGTAGCATGAGGGGTCCCCCCGAGGCACCCTGAGGATACACTCTACTGCTTGTTTCTTCCAGCCATTGAAGGGGCACCTTGATCACTTCAGGGCCGTGTGGGTCTCAGGTCCATCATTCCTCCATTGCCCTGTGGGGATGCCAGGGGTCAGGGGGTAAGCCACAACCTGGAGATTAGCACCTCTACTTTACACAGAACCCAAGAAAGGATGGAACTGCCATTTCTTGAATCCAGAGCATGAGCAGGTTTTGCGCCTGCTCCTCGCCTCCAGTCTCACTCTTCCGCTCCGTGAGCCAAGTCTCCAGGGCGCTTCCCTCCTCTCCCTGCCCTGACTCTTTTCCCCTCAGACCAGTCCTCCAAGGTCAGTGAGTCAAGGTGCAGGCCATGGTCTGGAGAAAATGCAGAGTCAGGAGGCCCAGATACAAGCATCAATCTTGCCACTTGGTAAATGTGACCCAGGGGCCCAGCTGGGATATTGAAGGCCACAGGGAGCTCCAAGGGTGGCCTGTCCCACTCCTAGGAAGAGGGCTGAGCCCCCAGTTTGCAGGGAGGATGGTTGAGGTCCAGTCCCAGACCTGCGGAGCGAGAAGCTGAGGTCTAAAGCAAGAATGTGGCTCGAGGCCAAAGACCAAGGAAAGGGGGAGATAAGTAGATGGGTGAGTCGCAAGGAAGGAGAGAAGCCAAAGGAATCAGGGGCCAAACCGGGCCTAGGGTTGTGACTCAAAGCCAGGTTACTCTTCTTCACTCCACACAACAACCCAGGAGCCGCGCCTCTGCATGCAGGTCATGATGCCTGCAGAGGAGACAGCCTGAATGTGTAGCCCTGGAGCCCAGAGACCAGCCCAGTGCCCAGGGCATCCCAGCACCTTCTCCCAAAGTGGTCAGCAGATGTGCTCATCCATGTACCCAGGGCCAGAGTTCATCCACACCCCACAGCAATGCAGAGCCCAGGGAGGGGAGGGAAGGAGACACATCCCAACTGACACTGCTCCCATGACTGCTGGACCACGGCCTTGGCCAAGGTCCACCTGCCCCTGGGACAGGGATGTTATCTCGGCCTCCTCCAGATGACGGCGGGAAGACACCAGGTAATTCTCAGGTCACCATCTCAGTTTGGTGAGCAGGCTATTTATAGGAAAGTGAGGGCTCATAAGTCTAAAGCCTGGGGCTGGGGAACTGAGGAAAGGCAGGCATGCACTGCTGGCCTGGCACCTAAACTCCCTGGGCGTTCAGCATGGAGGGGAGGGCCGGCCCCCATCTCTGTGGACACCGGAGATGCTGGACACACCCAGGCTCCTCCCACTCCTCCCCACTTGAGCCCCTTGGAAGGGAAATGGGCTGAGCTGAGGTGACCTGGGGCAGCCAGAGCCAGAAGCACCAGAGCAGAAATAACCAGAGAGGAGATTCCAGAGGGAGACGGACTAGAACAGACTGTCTCAGCACAAGCCGCTGCTTATTCGGGAAGGATGGCCCAGCCTGTCCTGTGGAGCCGGGGCCGCCCCCCTCTGCCAGGTGCCACTCCCACCTCTGGCCACCCCGGCTGTGCTGGGACGTCTGTCTGCGAAATTGTGGTGTCCAGTCAGTGGAAGCCACGTGACCCAAGAGCCGCTGCCAAAAGCCCACAGCAATTAAAAACCTCCACAGAATGTTTCAAAATTATTGTTATGGCTAATTTAAGTTTTTAATTATCAAATGCATTTGCGTGGGAAGGAAAAAGCCCTATAATACACATAAATTCTAGGACATGCGTAATTTTGCAGCAAGAACACCCCATAGTATTCAAATTGTGTGCGCCCTGCTCACTTCTGCTTCTCTGCTGCTACCATGGACAGTGCCCAGGCAGCTGCAGCGGGGACCCTGGGGACAAACACAGGCCGAATAACCCCATGCTCATGGTCCTCCCCTCCCCATAGAGGCCTTGCAAGCTTGCAAGCAGAGCAGTTGAGATGGATAAAGAACGGAATAGTGCTCCAGGCAGGAGGCAGTCTGGGAAACAGACACAGAGAGGGACTCCCTTCCTGAAGGGAGGACGAGGCCCCAAGGTTGTGTCCAGGAACTGGGGATGTCAGCAGTGGGCCTGCCTGTGGGCGGACACAGTGCAGGCCAGGGGCGGATGGAGATGCACACCCGACCCAGAGCACAGAAGAAGCCCAGGGAACTTGAGATATGTCCTGAACTAGGGGCTCGCTTCATGGCACCTGTTCCAGAGAACACTTTTCTTGTGCTGTCAGCCCTGAAGTGGGTTATTGTTGTAGGCACACTCAGCCCCTGCTGTGGGAGGAGACCTTCCTCTCCCCGCACGCCCTAATATCCAGCAAGGCACGTGCAAGGCACCCCAGCAATGATCAGCTGCTAATGCGTATGACAGTCACCCAGGGGAGCAGAGCCAGGCACAAAGGGCAGGTTCCAGCATTTGTCCGAATGAGTTCCTTTGTTCCAGAAAAGAACATTCTTTTCTTGAAAAATGAGTGATAAACTGGGAATCACAAAGACGAAATTGCTTACCTTTGTGGGTTTTCCCCTCCAGTTCCACATCCTGCAAAATTACAGAAGTGGCTATTTTTGCCACAGAATTCGCTTTTTCTTTTTTTTTTTGCAGAAAAAAAAGCACAGACAGCAAATATATATATATTCTTGAGCCAAAAACGAGTTTGTAGGCCTTTTAGAAAATACCAGAAATCACGCTAATAATTAATGACATGTTCAAGTGCTTAGATCTGCACCAGCAATGTTTTCGAGGACCCCAACCTCCCAGCTTCTCGTTAGTTTAGATCAGTATACACAGTTCTTCCATTTGGCAAGAAAAACACAGTCTTCTTTCATCTGAGTGAAGGAGGTGCAGTGTCCACTTTGGTGCATGGATCGAAGTGGATTTACGAAGTCCCGTTTTGAAGCTAGTGTTTCTGAACACACTGTTGTAAATTCTAGCCTCCCAGTCCATCCCAATAGTAAGGTTTTGTAAAGATCAGCTTTCCCTAATGATTTTTCTGTCCAACCATCCTGGAACCAATCCTATTTCCAACTTTCCGCTAAAATACATTTTCTGAAAGATACCGATTATGTTGATACTATCCTCTGTCATGATAATAGATATGGGTTATGGATCATTAAATGGGTCATGGAAATGAGTCCGTAGATGAAGAAGTCACCTGCTGAGGCAGGTCAGGGGGAGCACAGAGGACCAGCGTTGCTGGCCACAAAGGTGGGACAGGGCTGGGCCATCATCTGACACCACGTATCCAGGAGAATGCGAGGCCAGATCTGTGCTCAAGTCAAGTGACAGTCCAGGAAGAAGAACTAAACTGTCCAAATCAGGAGACAGAATGGTGAGGGTGGGAGACTCTTAGTGGAAAGGGCCCAGGATAACTGCCTGGAGAAGAGGCAGGCCCTTGAACTTGACCTCTTTCCTGGTCGGTCTCTGGCTGCCCGGTGCGTATGGGCTGTTTCCTGGGAAAGGTTTAGAATTGACCCCTGCTGGACAGTGTCACCAGGCCTGCCCCTTCATGTCCCTCCATGGGTCCTGTGTGTGTCCGGTGGTCCTAGACCCACCGGGTCATCTCTCCAGGCTCTGGCTTTAAAGTCTGGAGCTGAGTGGAGCAGGAGCCCACAGGCTCACACTCTGATAGGAGAAATGAAGGCTGTCCCAGGAAGAGAGACTGAGGCATACACCGGTGTGAGTCCTGAGTGGCAAGGCCCGTGGAGCCAGGAGCCAGCAGAGGGACCCGTGGGATCTGACAGGTGTCGGCCTCGCTCAGCCTCTGTCCCCTGAAACAAAGAGGCACTTGGATGAAAGAAAACATCAATCGCCCTCTCATGTGGCATCTGAAGACCTTCTAGCAGCAGCATGCTTTGTGCCGAGAATCTAGATTTTGCCATTCCCCTCGACTTCCTTGAGAAAAGTCCCCAGCAGCCTGGCAGTCTTGCCAACTGCCTTTAAGAACAATAACCCACTGTCCCTGCCCAGGAACAGCCGGTGCACGGAGCACATGCCCATCTGTACATGGCCGGGCAGCAGATACAACAACCACAATCATTAAATGCGAGGAAACCAGGCTCCCTGCCTGAGGACAGGCGACAGCAGTGGCAGACACTTAACCCCAGGCTTGCTGAGCCCCTCACTGTGGTAAGCCCACCTTGAGGCACACCCTGTGTGAAGGCTGGCTGTTCACAGAGCCAGAAACAGACCAGACCTGAGCCCCCTCTTCACTCCCTAGCAGTGAGACCACCATGTCCAACACTCAGCCTCTTCCTCTCCTGGGGTCAGTCCTGCCACCCCCCAGGCTCTGATCAGGATTCAACAGCAGCTGATTGCAAAAATAGCCCAGATGCCTCCCATTCTCATGCATCTGATCTCCAGTGGGACCTCAAGGCCCCACCATCAAAGGCTTGAGGCCATCTCCCACCTCTCGACCTTGGGCCATGTGATGACTTTGGTCAAGGAGACCTCACTATACAACGTGAGCTTGGAAGGCCATGTGCACTGGGCCTGAAGTGCTGGGCACCACCAGCCTGGGCCCATCACCCCAGTCTGCAGTCACCACCCCCAGACAGGTGAGGAAGGCCTGGCGGGCAGCAGACCACAGATGTCCATGGGAGCCCAGGTGACACCATGGGAGTCAGAGGTGCCCAGTGGATCAGCCAGAACCACCACCCTCAGAGATGTGAGCAAATGGAGGGTTGCCATTTTCAACCACAATGTTTGGGCTGGTGTGTTTGCAGCAGCAGGTAACTGATCCACTGGACCACAGAGGTGGCTCACAATGTTAGCTTCCTGCCCTCCTTGATTCATTTCCAAGTGGTGCAAGGGAATGGCACAGATAGACTTGCTCAATGCAGAGTTTCCTCAAACCTTCAACTTGTAATTAAAAAAAAAATCTGTGAAGCACAATAAAGCTAAGCCCAATTTTTAAAAAGTGATGCGAGGGATCCAGACGCCAGACCACAGATCTGAAAGTTGGACCTGGGTTTCACACCCCACTCAGGCCACCTGAGGACCAGAGGGCCATACCAGGTGAGGGCCATACCATGTGAGCGCCATACCAGGTGAGGGCCATGCCAGGCGAGGGCCATACCAGGCAAGCGCCATGCCAGGCGAGGGCCACGCCAGATGAGGGCCATGCCAGGCGAGGGCCATACCAGGTGAGGGCCATGCCAGGTGAGGGCTGTACCAGGTGAGCACCAGGAACTCCGCTGACTCCCATGTTCTGGACTTCCGGTACATCTTTACCTGTTTTAAGCTCCCACTTCGACATTGCCTCAAAACTTTGTCTAGGTTCAGAATCTCTCTCCCTTTATTTCTGATACCAAATTCATTTTTTTCTTAGAGCCTTGCCCATCATTCCTACAATACTTTGGCCACCTGATGTGAAAAGCCAACCCACTGGAAAACATACTGATACAAGGAAAATATTGAAGGCAAAAGGAAAAGAGGGCGGCAGAGGATGAGATGGTTAGATAGCAGCACCAACTCAGTGGACACAAATTTGAGCAAACTCTGGGGAGATAGTGGAGAACAGGGGAGCCTAGTGTGCAGCAATCCAGGGAGGTGCAAAGAATCAGACAGGACTTAGCAACTAAACACCTGACTGGTCATCTTTCTGTTCTTCTGAGTCCACAAATTTCTCCTGGATGTCATCTATCAAGACAATTTATGTAATAACAGATTGGAGGGCTGGAACAAGATGAATGATACTGCCTTAAAATTGGGTATACCTTCTCGGTTGCTCTATCCTTAGTATTACAATCAGCATGTAACAAGGCTGAGCACTTCACACATTTGATCTAAAGGTGGTTTAAAAGGGTCCTGCTGAGCTGCAGGCACCATGCAGGGCACTTTGGAGGCTCTGCCTGGGGTCTGGATGCTTTCAGTTTGAGATGTGCTGAGGAGTATCTCCTACCCGAAGACCTCCAGTCCGTGCGTCCTTTCATCCTCCCGCCTGCCTCTGGGCACTAACAGCTTCTCCAGAAAGTCATGCAGAGCCTGACAGCTGGCTGGCGCCTGAGTGATGGTTCACAGCACAGGAACTGGCCCCCGACCTCTCTTAGCTCTGCGAGTTCTGTAATCACTCCTAAGAGATAAGCCTTGTCGAGAAGGTTACTTGACACCCAGGAGATCTGGTGACTCCTGCTGTGTCCCGCTGCTCGGTACGTGACAGTCCCTCTTGTGTCTTCCTATCTCAACTCTCATCACAGGGTTAACAGAGATGACGACATTCCAAGCAACACCTCGGGATCCAGGCTCAAGAGAAACTACCGTGTAGGTGTGGCTGCCTACCATCCCAGACCAGCCAGGTGCCCACCTGGCCCTTGGTGCCTTCCCCGAGCGGCCACACCTTCCCGGAGCGGGAGACACCCCTCTCGTCCTCTGAGATTCCCGGCCCTGGCAGGTTTCTCACGCAGTGAATACTGACACACAATGGAAATGCAGACAGCAAAAGGTGTCTGTGCACGTGTAGGGGTGGGATCTAGAGAAGAGCATACTTCTGGAATGCTTGAAGCTATGTGAGTGGCATGGGAGAAATGAACAACAACAACTCACCACATCACGAACTTTCCCCTTTTCCTTCAAATTACCCTCTTTCCTCAGAGACATCTAATTTTACCTATGTGACCCCCATCTAGTGCAGTCAGTTGCCTGGGATGCACTGGGACCAAAAGCCGTAATGAGAATAAAACATAGTGACCTAAGGGAGCCACCATATTCATCCCACAATGGAAGACCACCAGACTGTTTGAATGCTAAACTGAGTAAGGTGTGTTATGAAAATGAAGCCTCAGAGATTGCTCGGAAATGTACCACACTGACCCCATGTACCCACTCTCCACACGTCACCTGGAAGAGCTTGGGGACTGAGTTCTAAAGCACCAGCATGGGGTGTTCCAAAGTACCAAGGACACGACACAGAGGTGGACTGCAGAACTCCACACAGGAGGCCACTGAGAAGAGGCTCCCTTCCTTGCTCTCTGCACCCCTCACTTCTGGAGGGAGCACCACGCAGGCAGTCAGCACAGGTAGGGGTCACATGTTACACCACACTCACGAGGTACCTGCCTGCTCTATCCAGAAAAGTCCAGTGGAAAAGGCATGTCGTGCTCTGGAGGCACGGGCAGGTGCAGCTGCGCCCTACGCTGGTGTTCTCTGGAGCAGAAGACAAAGCAGGCCCCCGAAGCCAAGGCAAAGCCTGGACAAGTACAAGTGCAATGAGAGGTGAGAACCCGGGTCAGCTGTACTTCAGTGGCTGCAAAACTCCCAGGTGATAAACAGGAGTCATGCCTGTCCACCTCCAATGAGTCTAACAGTATCTGCTCAGCCCAGTGGTTCAAATGACAGAATGTTCATGACCCAGGAAAGGATCCAGGGTCAGTGGCAAATTCACAAGGGTAAGATGGCATCTTCCTCCCATCCGAGCAGTTCCTCTAGTGCCCTTTCCAGAGAGTTCCAGACCACACCCCTTTCAGGGACCTGAAGGAAGAAACCTGGCTGCACTTTGCCACCTTGCAAAGATGGAGAGGAGGTGGCTTCGGGTGGATAAAGACAGAGCACAATGGACCCGGGTCTGCTGACCCATGCCCCCATCCCCATGCCCACTTTGAGCCTTCTCTCTGGGCTGCCAGGGACCCAACAGGAGCCAGTCCCTCAAAGGGAACTTGGGGAGAGACCTATGTTCTGGCCCCACCTCCCATCCCAGCCATCCGGAAACTCCACGCTAGGCTCCTGGCAGAGGAAGAGATGCCTTCTTGGGGGCAAAGGGTTGGTGACCAGGCAGGGACAGACTGTGCACCGTGGCAGGTCTCCTGGACGAAACAGACCATGACCACCAGCACGTGGCCAGTGCCTGCCCGCCTGGCACCTCTGTGCCTGGGACAGAAATGGGCTCACAGATTCTTTCCCTAAATCACTCTTTCTGGTTATTTCTTTCGTCTTTCTCTGTGAAATCCCAGCTGAAAACACCACTTCCCCCGCCTCCCTCAACCTTGGAAATGCAGACTATCTTGGGAGGTGCCCTCCCTCCCCACTACCCACTCTCTTCATCAGGATTATGCCCACCCACCCCCATCTCCTTCTTCACCCGCCCTAGTTTCCTCTCAGTCCCCAAGGCCCAGGCAGACGTTGGGCCAGGACCCGAGTCTGAGCCCCACGCCGGGTTTCGCGAGGATGGCTGGCTGGTCAAGACTCGGGCAGATCAGGCCTGTAAAGGGGGTCCTTAGAAACCTCAAAAAGAACGAACCAGAGCCTGGGGAGGCCTTTAGGACCGAGGGGAGCCATCTCTCCTCCCAGCCAGGAGGCAAATCCGCCCCATTAGTTTCCAGGGGCCTCCCCCTTCCCCCCCAGCCTCCGTCACCCACATTCCCAGACACCGGCCCGGGCCACCTGCCAGACGCGATCCCCCGCGGGGCCCGGCCGCCCGGGGCAAAGTTGGCGGAGCCTTCACGAGGAGCCATTCCCTCCTTGCTCCTCCTCCTCCCTGCCGCCCCCCGCGCCCGTGGCCGCCGCCTCAGGCACGCGTGTCTCCAGGCTCTGCAGCCGAACCAAGCGGCGCGCCCCGGGCGCCCCTCGCCCACCCGCCCGCCGGGCGCGCGCCGCGGGAGTCTCCCCGCACCCTCTTCTCCCGGGGACCGAGGGCCGGGCTCCGCCCGCCGCCGCCGCTCGCTAGCTCGAGCCGCCCGGGCCGCCGCCGCTGCCCCGCGTCCCGGCGCTCCAGGACGCGCGGGGCAGCCGGGGGCGCGGGCGGCGAGGGCAGTGCCGAGCTGCACGGAGGGGACGGAGGGGAGGGCCGGGCGGCGGGGGAGGGAGCGGGCAGCAGAGGCGGGCGCAGGATCCCCGGCGCCCCGCGCGCTCGCTCGCTGTCTCCGGAGACGCGCGGGCCGTCGCCGAGCGCACTAGCGGGTCACCTTGTCCAGGAGGTAAGTCCCGACCGCCCCGGCCGCGCGGGCAGCGGAGGGGTCGGCTACAGTGGGGCGGGGGCCGCGGGCGGGCGGCCCCCGCGCGGGAGGGAGTCCTGGCTCCGCCTCGGAGCGCGCAGACCGGCGGCGGGGTGGCGCCGGGGTGAATCCGGGCGGTCCCGGCGGCGGGACCGGGGAGGCGCGGGGTCGCCAGGCGCCTGGGAGAATCGGAGCAAGCGAAGAAGATGAGAAAGAAGGGGCCGGGCGCCGGCAGCCCGGGCTGCAGCCTGGCGCCTCGCCACCCCAGGCACCCCGGTGGCGCCTAGGAGCCGCTGTGCAAAGTCGGAGGGAGCTGCTGAGATCGAGACCCGGGAGCGCGGTGGAGCAGGGCTGCCCGGGCGGTGGAGGCGCACGACAGGCATTGGCTCTGCGGGTCCGGGAGACCCCTTCGAGTGACTCACAGGAGACAGACGGTGGCTGGTGAGCGGGGCCGTGGCGGAGGTGGGGACCGAGGTTCATCTGGGACCGGGAAGGGAGGCGGGCTTCGCTTCACCAAGCGGAGGGAAAAAGGAAGGCAAGGGTGAGAGCGCGCTGGGGCCCGGGACTCGGGAGCCCCTCGCGGCCGCTACAGCCCGCAGCCCCAGGAGCCGCCAGCAACCGCGCGAAGAGGGCAGAGAGTGGATGCGTTTGGGGGTTCAAGTTGTGGTCACGATTTTCCTTGGTGCGATTTCTGTCTCTTCGTGCGCGCTCTCGGAGGTGAGGAGCGAGGGAATTGGGTTACAGGGAAAACTGGGCACTTTTCCTAGGGAAGGGGCTTTGATGGCGATGCGTTTGCGGCGGTTCCAGTGGAGTGGGAGCTTCGAGTCCTGCTTTGGGAAGGCTGCCAATGGGGTCGCTCGGCTTTTCTGAAGGACTAGAGAAAGGGGTCCTCTGGTCGCCTTCGTTTCCTGGGGTGGTCCCCGTGCACGCAGAGCCTTAGGCGCCTGTCACCCAGACTTCAGGTGCGCACAGCCCTTCTGCGGCGTCAGATGCTCTGGCGCCCGCCAGGCTCCTGGCCGAACTCCTGTCTGCGCCTTCTCGGCCGCGTCCTGGGTTCAGGTTCGGTGCGGCAGACACTGGCCGAGGGTTTGGCCGATTTAGCGGCCGGGAGTAGGTGGCTCCGTGCTTTAGTTAGAATCAGGCTCAGACAGTGGGGTGAGCCCCCGGGTCTGTGGATCTTGTTGACCCCTCTCCTGCTGGCCAGTGTGTTTGGTCAGAGCCCAAAGGGAGAGGCTCCTGCGCTGCGCAGACCTGCAGCCCGCGGGGTGAGCCTCCGGTAACAAAACCGGGAGCCGGCCAACTTTTCCTTGCTGAGGAGAGATCGCCGGGCAGTCAGAGTTGGTGCTGGGATGTGGTCTTTTGAGGGGCTTTGGCTCGCTAAATGCTCCGGGCAGCCAGAGTGCAAAGCCAGCCCGGCGGTGGTCTGATGTCCATTCTGG
The DNA here is from genome assembly GCF_016772045.2 of Ovis aries. NCBI lineage: Eukaryota > Metazoa > Chordata > Mammalia > Artiodactyla > Bovidae > Ovis > Ovis aries. Next base: position 41,982,443 of record NC_056066.1, read on the forward strand.
CTAGGACAGGAAGTGGCTGGAGCAGGTTTGCGATGAATTATTGCATGCTCGGTGCCTGGCGGTGGTGTGGAATGTCTTTCTGGAGATCAGACCACAGGTGCTGGCCTGTGAGGCGTTTGAGGACGAGTCCTCACCTCTCTCCCTCCCTCTCTTTCTGCAACGCCCCGGGGTCCCTCTGCTCCCAGCAGAGGTTAGTTTGTCGCTCGTCTGCTGCCCTCTCCCACCCTGCCCCCACCTACTGCATGGAAATGGAATCGCGGTCATCAAGAAGGCCTTATCAAATACAGAAAAAACTGGGGAAATCTCTGTCTGAAGTTTTTTACGATGGAGGATGTCAGTGCCCCTCCTCCAACCCTGTTGCCTCCCCTCCTGTTTACCACTCTCCTGCGAGTTGGAGGCCATGTCTGAGGAAGGGTTTGGAAATCCATTCGCAGCTCCCTTCATCGCAAAACACGGCCCCATGAATCTCCAGCTGATGACGTTTCATTTCATTTTCATGTAACCAGGGACAGAAACAACTTCTTCAAATGATTCTATGAGAAATGGGTGATGTTAAAATAGAAGCAAAGATGCCCCCATGTCCATTATGGGGTAGAAAAGAAACCTGCTAACCTCCTGGAGGCCCAAAGAGGGGAATTGAAGGAGGAGAGAGAAAAATTCAGATGCTGAGAAAAGAGACATGTGGAACAATTGCACTTGGCTTGTGCCAGTGGCCGTGCAAGGGGTAAACAGATCCCAATTAAACCAGGATAAGCAAAAGAATACGTTTCGGTTAAAAAAAAAAAAAAAACAACTTGAATCATTAAGCAATTTCTCCCACATTAAAAGTGCTGCGCTGACTTGGCCTCAGCTCCTCATTAGCTCTAATGCATATTTTCTCAGGAGTTATTACTATTGTAATAGATTAAAAAGCTCTTTTCTTATGTAAGTTTTCTATGAGAGACACTAGTCGGTGCTATCCTGAGGTTCATGAGAGTGCTGACATTTCATATCTCAATTAGAGAGCATGTGCTGGTCACCTGGCCACATCTGGAAACTGCTTGCTCTGATGGGTTCCGAGTGTGGGGTCTGTGGACTGGAGAGGGTCTCCTGGGGCCAGCCCCCGGAAACGGTGGGAGAGAGCCCCCATACCTGCACACCCTTCCCATTCCCCATGCCTCTGCACCTGGCTTTATAGAAAAGCTGCTCCTAAAAATTGCCAATAATGCGCTTGGAGGACTGGGCGGGCTTTCAGACACCTTGATAAGGTGAGCTCTTGAACCGGATCCTCAGCCAGCCTGCTGTGATGTGAATAACCAGGCCCTAGAGCAGCACCTCCCACTAGCTTTGTTCCTAGGGATGCTTTCTAAGGCCCACTTGACTTCACATTCCAGGATGTCTGGCTCTAGATGAGTGATCACACCACTGTGATTATCTTGGTCTTGAAGATCTTTTTTGTACAGTTCTTCTGTGTATTCTTGCCACCTCTTCTTAATATCTTCTGCTTCTGTTAGGTCCATACCATGTCTGTCCTTTATCAAGCACATCTTTGCAGGAAATGTTCCCTTGGGATCTCTAATTTTCTTGAAGAGAGCTCTAGTCTTTCCCATTCTGTTGTTTTCCTCTATTTCTTTGCATTGGTCACTGAAGAAGGCTTTCTTATCACTTCTTGCTATTCTTTGGAACTCTGCATTCAGATGCTTATATCTTTCTTTTTCTCCTTTGCTTTCACTTCTCTTCTTTTCACAGCTATTTGTAAGGCCTCCCCAGACAGCCATTTTGCTTTTTTGCATTTCTTTTCCATGGGGATGGTCTTGATCCCTGTCTCCTGTACAATGTCATGAACCTCAGTCCATAGTTCTTCAGGCACTCTATCTATCAGATCTAGTCCTTTAAATCTATTTCTCACTTCCACTGTGTAGTCATAAGGGATTTGATTTAGGTCATACCTGAATGGTCTAGTGGTTTTCCCTACTTTCTTCAATTTGAGTCTGAATTTGGCAATAAGGAGTTCATGATCTGAGCCACAGTCAGCTCCTGGTCTTATTTTTGCTGACTGTATAGAGCTTCTCCATCATTGGCTGCAAAGAATATAATCAATCTGATTTCGGTGTTGACCATCTGGTGATGTCCATGTATAGAGTCTTCTCTTGTGTTGTTGGAAGAGGGTGTTTGCTATGACCAGTGCATTTTCTTGGCAAAACTCTATTAGTCTTTGCCCTGCTTCATTCTGTATTCTAAGGCCAAATTTGCCTGTTACTTCAGGTGTTTCTTGACTTCCTACTTTTGCATTTCAGTCCCCTATAACAAAAAGGACATCTTTTTTGGGTGTTAGTTCTACAAGGTCTTGTAGGTCTCCATGGAACTGTTCAAGTTCAGCTTCTTCAGCATTACTGGTTGGGGCATAGACTTGGATTACTGAATGGTTTGCCTTGGAAATGAACAGATATCATTTTGTCGTTTTTGAGATTGCATTCAAGTACTGCATTTTGGACTCTTTTGTTGACCATGATGGCTACTCCATTTCATCTAAGGGATTCCTGCCCGCAGTAGTAGATATAATGGTCATCTGAGTTAAATTCACCCATTCCAAAAAAAAAAAAAAAATCACCCATTCCAGTCCATTTTAGTTTGCTGATTCCTAGAATGTTGACGTTCACTCTTGCCATCTCTTGTTTGACCACTTCCAATTTGCTTTGATTCATGGACCTGACATTCCAGGTTCCGATGCAATATTGCTCTTTACAGCATCCGACCTTGTTTCTATCACCAGTCACATCCACAACTGGGTATTGTTTTTGCTTTGGCTCCATCCCTTCATTCTTTCTGGAGTTATTTCTCCACTGATCTCCAGTAGCATATTGGGTACCTACTGACCTGGGGAGTTTCTCTTTCAGTATCCTATCATTTTGCCTTTTCATACTGTTCATGGGGTTCTCAAGGCAAGAATACTGAAGTGGTTTGCCATTCCCTTCTCCAGTGGACTACATTCTGTCAGACCTCTCCACCATGACCCGCCCATTTTGGGTGGCCCCACGGGCATGGCTTAGTTTTATTGAGTTAGACAAGGCTGTGGTCCTAGTGTGATTAGACTGACTAGTTTTCTGTGATTATGGTTTCAGTGTGTCTGCCCTCTGACGCCCTCTTGCAACACCTACCGTCTTACTTGGGTTTCTCTTACCTTGGGCGTGGGGTATCTCTTCATAGCTGCTCCAGCAAAGCACAGCCACTGCTCCTTACCTTGGATGAGGGATATCTCCTCACCGCCACCCCTCCTGACCTTGAACGTGGCCTTAGAAAGCATCACTATGAGCAAAGCTAGTGGAGGTGATGGAATTCCAGTTGAGCTATTTCAAATCCTGAAAGATGATGCTGTGAAAGTGCTGCACTCAATATGCCAGCAAATTTGGAAAACTCAGCAGTGGCCACAGGACTGGAAAAGGTCAGTTTTCATTCCAATCCCAAAGAAAGGCAATGCCAAAGAATGCTCAAACTACGGCACAATTGCACTCATCTCACACGCTAGTAAAGTAATGCTCAAAATTCTCCAAGCCAGGCTTCAGCAATGTGTGAACCATGAACTTCCAGATGTTCAAGCTGGTTTTAGAAAAGGCAGAGGAACCAGAGATCAAATTGCCAACATCCACTGGATCATGGAAAAAGCAAGAGAGTTCCAGAAAAACATCTATTTCTACTTTACTGACTATGCCAAAGCCTTTGACTGTGTGGATCACAATAAATTGTGGAAAATTCTGGAAGAGATGGGAATACCAGACCACCTGACTTGCCTCTTGAGAAACCTATATGTAGGTCAAGAAGCAATAGTTAGAACTGGACATGGAACAACAGACTGGTTCCAAATAGGAAAAGGAGTACATCAAGGCTGTATATTTTCACCCTGCTTATTTAACTTATATGCAGAGTACATCATGAGAAACGCTGGGCTGGAAGAAGCACAAGCTGGAATCAAGATTGCCGGGAGAAATATCAATCACCTCAGATATGCAGATGACACCACCCTTATGGCAGAAAGTGAAGAGGAACTAAAAAGCCTCTTGATGAAAGTGAAAGTGGAGAGTGAAAAAGTTGGCTTAAAGCTTAATATTCAGAAAACGAAGATCATGGCATCTGGTCCCATCACTTCATGGGAAATAGATGGGGAAACAGTGGAAACAGTGTCAGACTTTATTTTGGGGGGCTCCAAAATCACTGCAGATGGTAACTGCAGCCATGAAATTAAAAGATGCTTACTCTTTGGAAGAAAAGTTATGACCAACCTAGATAGCATATTGAAAAGTAGAGACATTACTTTGCCAGCCAAGGTCTGTCTAGTCAAGGCTATTGTTTTCCCAGTGGTCATGTATGGATGTGAGAGTTGGACTGTGAAGAAGGCTGAGCGCCGAAGAATTGATGCTTTTGAACTGTGGTGTTGGAGAAGACTCTTGAGAGTCCCTTGGACTGCAAGGTGATCTAACCAGTCCATTCTAAAGGAGATCAGCTCTGGGATTTCTTTGGAAGGAATGATGCTAAAGCTGAAACTCCAGTACTCTGGCCACCTCATGCGAAGTGTCGACTCATTGGAAAAGACTCTGACGTTGGGAGGGATTGGGGGCAGGAGGAAAAGGGGACGACAGAGGATGAGATGGCTGGATGGCATCACGGACTCGATGAACGTGAGTCTGAGTGAACTCAGGGAGTTGGTGATGGACAGGGAGGTCTGGTGTGCTGCGATTCATGGGGTCGCGAAGAGTCGGACACAACTGAGTGACTGAACTGAACTGAACTGAGACCAGCACCTTCATTCCTCTGCCCCCAGCAGAAAAAACCAGCGTGATCCCCAGCACCTCGCATTGGCCTTTTCAGGTCCCACGCACAATGGGGATCCTCACAGCCAAATGGGCTGGTTGAAACGCTGTGACCTGTAGTCACAGCAACATCCTGGGCTGGGCAACATCCTTGGACTGGGCAGGCAAAGGTGAGAAGATTGAAGGATAGGGTGTTGGTTTGTCAGCATCAGCACAGCCTCAGGCTAATGAGAAGAGAAACGCCTGGTCCTTTGGTGGGAAGTCACATGGGGCTGTTTGGAGGGAAAAGACTGATCAGGGGCAACATTGGGGCCACAGCTTTGACCCAGCATCACTGAGCTGGAGGGCTTGTGCCAACACGTCATAAATAAAAATAAAACATGAAAGGTATTCAGATATTAAATATTCCGAACATTGACCCAGTTCCTGCTCGTGTCACCAGAATTGGAATAATGCAGGTAGTACCCAGTGGTTTAAACAAGTGTGATTTTTCTACATTCTCTGTGCAAGATATTAGGGCATTTCACATTTTTTTCAGAGAGCTTATGTTTTAAACAGGAACAGCTGTAACTCTTTCAGCCTGGACTATATAGTTCAGTGCCCTCAGCCTGGCTTAGTTCAGGTCAGACAGCCTGAGGACTTGGTCTGGGAGGGAGGAGGAAGGGGGAAGTGGGAGGGGAAGAGGAAGGAGGGAGGAGGAGGAAGGGGAAGGAGGAGGGGGAGAAAGCGGTGAGGAGGTGTGGTCTGCCCCAGGACACCACCTGGAATTTCTGTGCCGAGACAGGCTCTGCTGTTTGCCCATTGAATGAGCTGAGCTCATTTAACTTTCCTGAGATTCTGTTTCTCTCCTCAGTGTTCTTCCCAGGGTTTTGAAAACAAAATATTAAAGGCTGCTACCGTTTTTAAATGGGAACAACTCTGGTTTAGGAGCACTTTGGTTAGAGTGTTAGGGTGTCTCTCTGGGTGAAGTTCTTGTCCCTGTGGTTCTCAGGACATAGTGTGAGCCCCAGCCTGTCCTTGCTCCCGCACCCTCCAGATTCCTGTTGGCAGGAGTCAGGATAAGGTTTGGGAGGGGGCCGCTGATCCACAGGGACATGCCCTCAGTAGGAACCTCCTGAGCACTGTCAACGTTGCTGCTGTGTGGGTTCAGAGGACGCACGTGGGAAAGGCTCATGAAAGATACCTCTAACACAACTGTGTTTAGACTCACATCAACTTAGAAAAGTTACCTTAGAAAAGTGAAGCTTGTTCTCTAGGATGAAACTCTTTTTTTTTCTTTCAGATTTTATTTTATTTATTTATTTTTTTACTTTACAATATTGTATTGATTTTGCCATACATCAACATGAATCCGCCACAGGTGTACATGTGTTCCCAATCCTGAACTCCCCCTCCCACCTCCCTCCCCATACCATCCCTCTTGGTCATCCCAGTGCACCAGCCCCAAGCATCCCGTATCCTGCATTGAACCTGAACTGGCAATTCGTTTCTTACATGATATTATACATGTTTCAATGCCATTCTCCCAAATCATCCCACCCTCTCCCTCTCCCACAGAGTCCAAAAGACTGTTCTATACATCTGTGTCTCTTTTGCTGTCTCGCATACAGGGTTAACACCAATACAGTATGCTAACGCATATATATGGAATTTAGAAAGATGGTAACTATAACCCTGTATGCGAGACAGCAAAAGGATGAAACATTTTAAAGCAGATCATCAACCAACCACAAAGTACTGCTTATCATATGTGATGATTTAGTTACAAATGTTTCGGTCAAAAGTCCAAGTCATCTTCAACCATGTTTTGACAAATAGCCTGTTAAATTGCATGAGATGAATAAAATCAAATACTAAAGGAGAACAAAAACAAATAAGCCTTGGGACTCAAGAAAACCATTAGAACTAAGACTAACACAACCAGGAAACAATATGTGTGCATAGGAAGTAATAAACAGAAAAGCTGCTTCTGAAAGACCAGCCCAGGGGACAACTCTGCACATTGGCTTACTTAAAAAGAACGTACCACCGAGTTCAATTTACATTATCCCAGAAAGGTGAGAGTTTTGCTTCTGTGGGTCAAGTCAGTGTTCAATGTAAAACATTTTGAGTTTTTAACTCCCAACCGCATCTTGTGTTCATCACAGTCATTTTTAAACATTGGTCCTAACAATGCTACAGTGACATTTTGGGGCTGTGACTCTGAGGGAGAGAACGTGGGTGTTAACTGATTGCAATCTGAGCCTTTCATCAAGGGCCTGCTTAGCTTAAATTCACATTTTTAAAACATATTACTTCTCAAACATTTGACCTGATTGAGTAATCACTTTTCAAACCTATCTTCCATTCCTTCCTTAATTTTTTTTGTTGGGAGACATCAGTGCCCAAAACAAAACCAAAAAGCAAACAAACATTTCAGACAATTAGAGCCACAAAGGTTTCATTCCATTGCCTCAGTTTTGAACCAAAGGTACTCCTAAAAGAGAAAAATACCGTACCTCAAATATGTTGAGGCTTCAGCCCTGCTCAGGAAAGCAGAGGAACAAACATATGACATAAACTTAACCTTTCTGCCCTGGTACAACATACGGTTTTTATGTGACCCTCATGATTCTGGCCTTCTCACCTTGGTGTCACGGCTCTCAGCTCTGCAGTGTTTGAAATAAAAGGGTTTGCTTTTGAGGATTCCAGTGTGATTAAGTCCTAGGTCAGGGCTGAGAAGGGCTTCCCAGATGACGCTAGTGTTACAGACCCCAGCTACTAATGCAAAAGACGCAGGAGATATGGGTTTGATCCCTGGGTTGGGAAGATCCCCTGGAAGAGGCCATAGCAGCCCACTCCAGTGTTCTTGCCTGGAGAGTCCCTTGGACAGAGGAGCCTGGAGGGCTACAGTCCAGGGTCTCAGAGGCAGACATGACTGAAGTGACTTAGCATACACGCATGCAGGGCTGGGAAACCCAGCACTAAGGCCTGGGCTTAAGCTCTCTTTAGCATCAGAAGGGCCCCACGGATGTCCAGGTCATGCCACCAAAGATTGCTACCCGTTCTTCTCTTGTTGGCAATGTCTCAGGTTGCCTTTAAATAAAATATTCACAGGGACTTGCCTAGTGCTTCAGCAGTTAAGATTCTGTGCTCCCAGGGCCAGGGGTATGGGTTCAATCCCTGGTTAGGAAACTAACATCCCACATGGCAAGCGATGTGGCCATGTTCCTCAAAAAAGAGTGGGGCATAAATTTTTTAAAGATGTAATAAATAGTAAAGGTAAAGTCTTTGCATTTCTGTAGCTAATCTTAGTATCTGAAATTTCAGCCCCAGCCCTTTCCCTCGGGTTTCCTTTAGAGGGAACATTTCGGTGCCAGTTGGGGTGAGGCTGCTGTGTCTTGCAAGCCAGCAGGAAAGGTGAGCTGAGGTGGGTCAACAGTGTGCTCTGGGTCTGAGACACCATCTGAGCACAGGGGCTGGCCCATGCCCACGGCTCAGCCACTGGTAGACTCAAGAGCCAGGCGTCTGCTCCAGACTGTGCCCAGGGTGCACGCAGACAGTGGAGAGGACCCTGCATTGGGCAAGCCCACCCTCCTAGCCCAGCCTGGAAAGGCCTTCCAAGACCCCTGGCCTGCAAACAATCCCGTCCCGTCTTCTCTCTCCCACTCTCTTCCTCTCCCTTCATGTCCTCCCTGCAAGCAGCTGCAAAACACAGGCTCCAAGCGGACGAATTAGCACGCTCACTGCCCACAGCTTTTTCTTTTCTACACTGAACCCAGAGACACAGCACGCCTGGCTCAGGTCTCCATGCAGGGCCATACCCCCAATGCCATCACTAAGAGGGATTCCTGTTAAACATTTAACTAAAGGGAAGTCTTCTCTTTTGTTCTAAGTCCATTCTCTGCCTTTCACCCTTGATATTCTGTTGGCTGTGGATGGAAGGTCCCACCTGACACGTGGGCACCCTCTTCCTTGCCCCCTTTGCTCAGAATGAGATCTCAGGGCTCTTGCTGGCATCAGCCCTAATATCCCCTGCACTCAGCACAACACACGTGCCCAGCGGCTCAGAACAGGACCACCAATGTGACCATGTCCCAGACCCTGTCATCCTCCTTTGACCCCAGTGTTCTTGGCAGGATTGTTGATCTGAGTGTTCGGCGTGCGGGGTCCTTAGCTGTAAACAGGGCCACTGAGTTTATTTGAGGCCATCACGGTCTGTTCTGAAGCCACGGAGGAAAATGGGCTGTGGCTGAATAATGCACTTTCCTTCTCTATTGCTGGACTCCAGCAGTGACTTTCCAAATCCCTTTCTGGGAAGAACATGTACTTCAGGTAATTGGGTGGTAGACATGAGTTCCTGCCCTGATTCTCATGGTCTCTGCTTGTGTGTAGGACAAACCCACCTCCCAGGGTGAGTGGCTCCAGTGAGGCTGTGACCGCTTGGCTGTGCTCACTGCCCACGGGTGTTTGATCCTGGTCCAAAGTAGAGAGGTTTCCATGTGTTCAAGTCCCCGGCCCCCACGCTCCATCCACCAGGAGAATGGACATTTTGGACACACCATCGTCCCCCCTTCCTGTTCCCCTCTTTGGCCCTCGACTTAGAAGCTCCTTGGTGGGTGTAGCTCGGGGGTCTCTGAACTCATCCCTCCTGGAGCTGCTGTGCCTCAGCCAGCTGCTCTGTGGACAGACAGCAAGACAGTGGCAGCCAGCCTCCCAGATGTGTGAGCAAAGGGCTTCCCAGTGACCTTGGTGAGGGTGGGCTCCGGAGCTATGGCCCGTCTAGAGCCGCCCACACAGCACTCCAGCTGCCTCAGGTTCCTGGGCTCCTGCCCAGATGTCCAGTCACTTTCAGATAGTCATCGCCTAGTCCAGTTTAGAAATGCAGCCCCATCACACTGTGGACTGGAGAACGCTGCCCACTGGGAGTGTGCCCGCTCCGTCTGCCATCAGCTCTTTTGTTCCACTCGGGCGTTGGAACACTGTTGGTGGGGGGTGGTGGGGAAGGGGGCAAACAGCTGTCCCTTCACTGGAGCTGTGGTCATCCCCTCTCTGCTATTGGGGAGGCACCACTGATCTGTTCCCAGGACCTTCCCAGGGCACATCTCCCTCCCCCAGGCTCAAGGGTCCCTGCTCCATCTGTAGAATGGGAGCACCATCTGTAGAATGGTCTCCACTCTTACAGCCACCCCAGCCTCAGAATCCGTGCTCCTGGCTTGTCCAGCTGGTCCCCGGGAGAAAGTATGTGACCTCTAGGGAACATGAACCCAGCCAGACCTGTGGATGTCTCTCCATCTTCAGGCTGAGGGCCTGGGAGCCTGTGGACATGTGTGGGGGCTGAGGGCAGTGTGGGCCTGACATAGAGCTACTCCAGGTGGGGCTGAGCTTGAGAGGAGAGCAGTGATCAGGGTGCCTGAGGCCTTCTGGGCTGTGAACCCTGATCCACCCACAGGCCAGGACAGTGAGTCCCACAGCCCCGCCCTCCTGGCTGCAGTGGATCCAAGACGCAGGGGAACTGGCAGCCCTTCAGTGGAAATGAGGGCTGGGGGAGGGGGGCTGGAGGGAGGAGGGAGGCGGGGCCCAGGGAGGCCAAGAGCCACCAGAAGGGCCCCTCCTCCACTTCCAGTGGCAGAGGCTCCCCGGGGGCCGGGTCTGGAACCACCGCAGGGACTCAGCCCTTGGCTTCTCCTCCCCGGTGGGCAGCCCTGCTCTCTTCTCTCGGGTGGAGCTGCTGTGCCCACCTGAGCTATGGTGGACTGGTTGCACCAAGGGGGCCCCATGGCCCAGTTGCCTTGTGAAGTAAATTGAGTTCACTCACTTGGAGGAGAAGCATCAGCGCGCGTCTGAAGGGCCAGACGGAAGCTTTCACAGCACAGCAGCTTCTTCGCGGCTTCTTCAGGGAAACCCACAGAAGCTTCTCCTGTTTGCCCCGCGTTGCTTCTCCCTCCAAGGCCAGGAAGAGAGGGTGACCATGGCAAGTGTGTGTATCATGCGGTTTTATCTGGATCCCCCATCTCGCACTTGGGGGTGAACCCCAGGGGGTTCCCCGCTGGCTCTGTGGCTCTCCCATTGCCAGAGGAAGGGCCCGGTGCATGGACCCTTCAGGGACCTGTTCCTTTGCTGTTTGTCTCAGGGTCACGTTTGCCCACCCCCACACTCAGGTTTCTTGGTGCTGTGCTTAGTGTAAAGCTCAGGACAGTAGCCTGTCCTGTGTCATCTTGGACTGACAGACACAGACAATTCCATTTTGTGATAAAAGCCAAATGGGACAAACATCACTGTGTCGTCTGTCCCTCTGTGCTGGGTGGTGGTTTCCTGGGAGGATAGTGTCCATGCAGGTGAGCAAACAGTGGCCAGGGGTGAGGGGAATCCAGCTGTGGACCACCCAGGGGGGGTGTGCCCACAGACGTCCAGGAGAACAGGTGTGTCCTGTACAACACACGACAGTCGGAGGGGAAACTGCTTCCTCTATTCCTGCAGGCTCCAGATGACACAGAGAATGTCTAAAGACATAAAACAGGGCGGGAGGTCACCCAGCGAGACCTGCTTTCTGCTCTGGCACAAGGCTTTTCTCAGGAGTTAGAAATGTCCTTAGATGCTGCCCAGAAAGGCTGGTCTTCCTAGAATTTGTATTCAGAGCTTCAGATGTTTCAACAATGCATTTCAGTGAGATGGGACTCTGCTTGCTGCTTCCCTTTCTCCTTAAGACCAATTTGGTCCCTCTCTTGGAGAATAAAACCAAGCTGAGCTCAGTTGTTTCTTGGGGGCACAGATCAGAGGGCCAACGACTCCGCTGGAGTTCAGCTCAGCCTTAGAGGACATCTTGGGAGCACAGTCCTGATCTACACCTCTCTTTCCTCTGAATCCTTCTTCCCCACCTTGACCTCCTTAGATTCCCTGACCAGGTCCTCTGGGCCAGGAAAGGTGAGCCTGGAAGGAGTCCACTGTTTGTACCCTCCTCATACTAGCAGCTGAACTGTCCTGGAAACATCACACATCTTAATTTCAAACTATACTACAAAGCTATAGTAATCAAAACAGTATTTATTGACATAAAAACAGACACATAGATCGATGGGACAGAAGAGAGAGCCCAGAAATAAACACGTGTATACGGTCAATCAGTGTATGACAGAGGAGACGAAAATGCAATAGGGAAAAGACAGTCTTTTCAATGAATGATGGTGGGAAAATTAAACAGTCACATGTGAAAAATGAAACTGGACCACTATTTTACACCACACACAGAAAGTAACTCAGGATGGGTTGAAGATTTGAATGTAAGACCTGACACCATAAAACTCCTAGAAGAAAATGTAGGTGCTAAGCTCTATGACATCACTCTTAGTGATGGTTTTTTTGATTTGACACCAAAAGCTAAGGCAAAAAAGCAAAAATAAGCAAGTGGAACTCCACCAAATTTAAAAACCTCCGTATAGCAAAGCAAACAATTCATTGACAGTGAAAAGGCAACTGACCTACTGATTGGGAAAAATATTTACAAATTATATATCGATAATGGGTCCATATCCAAAATAGATAAATACTCTACAATTCAATAGCAAATAATACTACTAATGACCTTATTAAAAATGGGCAGAGAATCTGAGTAAAGATTTTTCCAAAGAAGACCTGCAGATGGCCAGCAAGTACCTGCAAAGGTGCTTTATTCACCAGTCATCAGAGAAATGCAAAAGCTAATAGAGTTTTACCAAGAGAATGCACTGGTCATAGCAAACACCCTCTCCCAACAACACAAGAGAAGACTCTGCACATGAACATCACCAGATGGTCAATACTGAAATCAGATTGATTATATTCTTTGCAGCCAAAGATGGAGAAACACTATACAGTCAGCAAAAACAAGACTGGGAGCTGACTGTGGCTCAGATCATGAATTCCTCATTGCCAAATTCAGACTTACATTGAAGAAAGTAGAGGAAACCACTAGACCATTCAGGTATGACCTAAATCAAATCCCTTATGATTATACAGTGGAAGTGACAAATAGATTCAAGGGATTAGATCTGATAGAGTGCCTGAAGAACTATGGACAGAGGTTCGTGACATTGTACAGGAGGCAGTGATCAAAACCATCCCCAAGAAACAGAAATGCAAAAAAAACAACATGGCTGTCTGAGGAGGCCTTACAAATAGCTGTGAAAAGAAGAGATCGAAAAGCAAATGAGAAACGGAAAGATATAAGCATCTGAATGCAGAATTCTGAAAAATAACAAGGAGAGATAAGAAAGCCTTCCTTAGTGATCAGTGCAAAGAAATAGAGGAAAACAACGGAATGGGAAAGACTAGAGATCTCTTCAAGAAAATTGGAGATACCAAGGGAACATGTCATGCAAAAATGGGCTTGATAAAGGACAGAAATTGTATGGACCTAACAGAAGCAGAAGATATTAGGAAGAGGTGGCAAGGATACACAGAAGAACTATACAAAGATCTTCACAACCCAGATAATCACAATGGTGTGATCACTCACCATGAGCCAGACATGGAATGCGAAGTCAAGTGGGTCTTAAGAAGCATCACTACAAACAAAGCTAGTGGAGGTGGTGGAATTCCAGTTGAGCTGTTTCAAATCCTAAGAGGTGATGCTGTGAAAGTGCTGCACTCAATATGCCAGCAAATTTGGAAAACTCAGCAGTGGCCACAGGACTGGAAAATGTCAGTTTTCAGTCCAGTCCCAAAGAACGCTCAAACTACCGCACAATTGTACTCATCTCACATGCTAATAAAGTAATGCTTAAAATTCTCCAAGCCAGGCTTCAAGCGTACGTGAACCTTTACCTTCCAGATGTTCAAGCTGGATTTAGAAAAGGCAGAGGAACCAGAGATCAAATTGCCAACATGTGCTGGATCATCGAAAAAGCAAGAGAGTTCCAGAAAAACTTCTTTGCTTTATTGACTATGCAAAAGCCTTTGACTATGTGGAATACAACAAACTGTGGAAAATTCTAAAAGAGATGGGGATACGAGACCACCTGACCTGGCTCTTAAGAAATCTGTATGCAGGTCTGGAAGCAACAGTTAGAACTGGACATGGAACAAAAGACTGATTCCAAATAGGAAAAGGAGTACATCAAGGCTGTATATTGTCACCCTGCTTATTTAACTTATATGCAGAGTACATCATGAGAAACGCTGGGCTGGATGAAGCACAAGCTGAAACCAAGATTGCCGGGAGAAACATCAACAACCTCCGATATGCAGATGACACCACCCTTATGACAGAAAGTGAAGAACTAAAGAACCTCTTGATGGAAGTGAAAGAGGAGAGTGAAAAAGTTGGCTTAAAGCTCAACATTCAGAAAACTAAGAACATGTCATCCGGTCCCATTGCTTCATGGCAAATAGATGGAGAAACAGTGGAAACAGTGGCAGAGTTTATTGGCTCCAAAATCACAGCAGGTGGTGACTGCAGCCACGAAATTAAAAGACGCTTGCTCCTTGGAAGACAAGCTATGACCAACCTTGGTTCGGTTTGGTTCAGTCGCTCAGTCGTGTCCGACTCTTTGCGACCCCATGAATCGCAGCACGCCAGGCCTCCCTGTCCATCACCAACTCCTGGAGTTCACTCAGACTCACGTTCATCGAGTCCGTGATGCCATCCAGCCATCTCATCCTCGGTCGTCCCCTTCTCTTCCTGCCCCCAATCCCTCCCAGCATCAGAGTCTTTTCCAATGAGTCAACACTTCGCATGAGGTGGCCAGAGTACTGGAGTTTCAGCTTTAGCATCATTCCTTCCAAAGAAATCCCAGGGCTGATCTCCTTCAGAATGGACTGGTTGGATCTCCTTGCAGTCCAAGGGACTCTCAAGAGTCTTCTCCAACACCACAGTTCAAATGCATCAATTCTTTGGCTCTCAGCCTTCTTCACAGTCCAACTCTCACATCCATACATGACCACTGGGAAAACAATAGCCTTGACTAGACAGACCTTTGTTGGCAAAGTAATGTCTCTACTTTTCAATATGCTATCTAGGTTGGTCATAACTTTTCTTCCAAGGAGTAAGCATCTTTTAATTTCATGGCTGCAGTCACCATCTGCAGTGATTTTGGAGCCCAAAAAAATAAAGTCTGACACTGTTTCCACTGTTTCCCATCTATTTCCCATGGAGTGATGGACCGGATGCCATGATCTTCATTTTCTGAATGTTGAGCTTTAAGCCAACTTTTTCACTCTCCTCTTTCACTTTCATCAAGAGGCTTTTTAGTTCCTCTTCACTTTCTGCCATAAGGGTGGTGTCATCTGCATATCTGAGGTGATTGATATTTCTCCTGGCAATCTTGATTCCAGCTTGTGTTTCTTCTAGTCCAGTGTTTCTCTTGATGTACTCTGCATAGAAGTTAAATAAGCAGGGTGACAATATACAGCCTTGACATACTCTTTTTCCTATTTGGAACCAGTCTGTTGTTCCATGTCCAGTTCTAACTGTTGCTTCCTGACCTGCATACAGATTTCTCAAGAGCCAGGTTAGGTGGTCTGGTATTCCCATCTCTCTCAGAATTTTCCAGTTTATTGTGATCCACACAGTCAAAGGCTTTGGCATAGTCAATAAAGCAGAAATAGATGTTTTTCTGGAACTCTCTTGCTTTTTCGATGATCCAGCGGATGTTGGCAATTTGATCTCTGGTTCCTCTCCTTTTCTAAAACCAGTTTGAACATCAGGGAGTTCATGGTTCACGTATTGCTGACCAACCTAGATAGCATATTAAAAGAAGAGACATTACTTTGCCAACAAAGGTCAATCTAGTCAAAGCTATGGTTTTTCCAGCAGTCATGTATGGATGTGAGAGTTGGACTATAAAGAAAGCTGAGTGCCAAAGAATTGATGCTCCAACTGTGGTGTTGGAGGAGACTCTTGAGAGTCCCTTGGACTGCAAGGAGATCCAACCAGTCCATCCTAAAGGAAATCAGTCCTGAGTATTCATTGGAGGGACTGATGCTGAAGCTGCAACTCCAATACTTTGGCCACCTGATGGGAAGAACTGACCCATTTGAAAAGACCCTGATGCTGGGAAGGTTTGAAGGTGGGAGGAGGAGGGGATGACAGAGGATGAAATGGTTCAGTGGCATCACTGACTCAATGGACATGAGTTTGAGTAAGCTCCGGGAGTTGGTGATAGACAGAGAGGCCTGGCGTGCTGTAGTCCATGGGGTCACAAAGAGTCGGGCACGACTGAGGACTGAACTGACTGTCTGATGAGGCATCACCTCACACGTATCAGAAGGGGTTTTATCAAAAAGACAAGAAATCAGTTGTTGAAGAAAAGGGAACTGGTGCACTGATGGTGGAAATGTAAATTGGTACAGTTGCTATGGAAAACAGAATGGAGATTCCTAAAAACATAAAAATAGAACTACCATACAATCCAGCAATTTCACTTCTGGGTTTATGCAAAGAAAATGAACACAGTGGCTCAAAAATATATATGCACCTCTGTATTCACCATAGCATTATCTACCATAGCCAAGATATGGAAGCAATTGATAGATGGATAAAGAAGATGTGATTATATATAGCTATAGACACATATATAGCTATAAATATATACACACATATAAACAATGAAATATTATTTAGCTATAAAAAGAAGGAAATCCTGCCACTTGCAGCAACTTGGGTGGACCTTGAGGGCACTGTACTAAGTGAAATAAGACAGAAAGATAAATACAATAGGATCTCACTTGTACATGGAATCTGAAAAAAAAAAAAATGAACAAACTCCAAACTCATAGGCAGGCAGTGGTGAAGGGGTGGAGGAAAATGGGTGAAGAGGGTCAAAAGTTACAAATTCCAGTTATAAGGTGAATGTCATGGGATGTGCTGTGCAGCATGGTGACTGTGGTTAACAGTATTGCACTGTATATTTGAAACTTGCTGAGAGAGTAGACCTTAAAAGTTCTCATCACAAGAAAAACATTGTAAGTATGCCTGTGATGGATGTCAGTTAGACCTACTGTGATCATGTCACAATATATGGAAATGATCATACGCCACTCACTTGAAAGTGGCATATGTCAATTAGGCTTCAGTAAAACAAAGACAAAACTGCGGCAAGGGTTGCTTGGCTGCTTCTTGTACTCAGGAGAACCCGTCCCTGGGCATGAGTTGGAGTGGGTACCAGATGACCCAGAAGCCCAGGGGGTGTGGGTGAGGCCACCTGACTCGACCGCTGCTCTCACAGCTGTAAAATGAAGAAGATGCTTCCCTACTTCCTTCTTGGAATTACTATGAAAATGGAAATAAAGGGTGAAGTGGAGAGAAAACTTAGGTCGGGAACTGGGAAGGTTGGGAACTGAGAATGTTCGATCCTAAAAAAAAAAAAAAAAAATTTAAGTAGTTCTAGAGGCCTGATGGGCTGCCGTCTATGGGGTCGCACAGAGTCGGACACGACTGAAGCAACTTAGCAGCAGCAGCAGCAGCAGCAGAGATCTGTTTGACAACAATGAGAATACGCTTAGCACTACTGAACTGTACACTTGAAGATAGTCCAGATGGTAAATTTTATGTTGTGTATTTTTACCACAATAAAAAAAGACTCATATTAATTGGAGCTCAAAGGTTCTAATTACTAGTGACTAATTGATGTGGACTCTTCTGATATAGCCTCAGGAGTAACTCCTGCCACATCTCATCAATTACGTGTGAGTCACAAGTCACATTGTTTCTCAAAAGAATCTTCTAGAATGTGATGCTATCTTAGGCCCATAGTCAGAAACTGGGGCAAAGATTAATAGCAGTGATTTTGCACATTATGTGGGTGCATTCATTATTATGTGATTGAATTCTTGGTCTTGGAAATTTTGTTCAGTTCCATCATTCTCCAGAGATAAAAGGGACAGGTGAGAAAAACAGAAGTTTCATGTCCTCACAGGTCTAACAACTTCTCCAAATTTATGCAGAAATCAGTGGCAACGCTGATTTGGATGCGACCTTTTGCCTTTACATGTCTTATTTTCTCCTTTTCCTTATTTGTGTGCAAAATAAAAAGACCTGTTTAAAGAACTGTGTAAGTTCATAGGTTAGAAATGAAGCAGCAACAATAACAGAGAACCAGGGTCATGGGAGCTGAACTATAGGGGTTATTTTTCTGATGTGATATAAGCAAAGCGGGAGGTTGTGACTTGGCAACTCGGTGGAGTCAGGGCAAGGTCTTTCCCACTTCTTGGTTCCCAGGTGGCTGCTTCAGCTTCAGACATCACATCTGAGATCAAGGCAAGAGGTGGGAGAGGTGGACACAGCCCCTCCAGAAGACATTTGCCCACAGCTATCTTGGGCTTGAAGCTGTGTGTGTGACCACTCTCGGTTATAAGAAAGCCTGGGGTAAGGAGGAGGATTTAACTTCTCCAGCCTCCAGGTGAAGGTGTGCAAAGGTGATGTCCTGTGGTGGGCTCTCCATTCAGCCAGTGACTGTCATCCACCTGTCAACTAGAAGAGTGCCAAGGGGTATTCTGGGATGCAGTGGGATGGAAAGACCAGACCGTGTGTACAGTAAGTCCCCTACACGTGAACAAGCTCCACTCCAAGAGTGTGATTGTAAGTCCAGTTTCTTCATAAGTTCAACAAACACAGTTTAGGTACCCAGCTAACACAATCAGCTGTACAGTCCTGTACTGTAATCGTTTATGGTGCTTTTTACACAAATAATACATTAAAAAAAAACATTAACCATGTTAAATCTTATAGTACGGTACCTTGAAAAGTACAGCAGTACCAGCTACATCGTGCTTTAATGCTTGCTTTCAGACATCCTGGGCTTGAAATAAAGATACCGTATTACCGTACTCTGTAACAGACAGTAAAGCACACAAAAGCCCAACCACCTGTAGAGGATGCACGCGGTGACAATGTACACCAGACAACACGAAGTAGCTTATGTGATCGGACATGCGAATGCGCATTTGCTCCTTTGAAAGGGAGCATTTTGAAGGTTCATGTGTAGGAGGCTTACTGTCCGTGTGAACACAAGGGACCACGGTGGTTTGCTGGCGACAGTGTGTGTAGTGTGCAGGGGAGGGATGGCAGGCAGGTGGAGACAAGGGAGGTGACAAACCTTGGGCTTGAGCCCAGCAGACAGGACCAAGGCTGAGCAGAGCTGGCTCAGCCCAAGAGACCATGTGCATCTCCTGGGGGCTGGTAAATGCAGGCTCTGGGGCAGTGGGTCGGGGCAGGAGACCCTGCGTCCTCACCAGGCACCGAGCTGATGCTGTTGCCTCCCTCTGAGTGGCCTAGGTCCAAGTGGTTCGCAGATTTGGTGGCACAGTGGATTCACCAGGGGATGCTGAAAACTAGTTTATACACAGATAACGTGCAGAATACAAATTGAGTTCAATAATGTTTAAAGGAGCAGCTGAGTCGGCTCTTCTTACCGAAACACCTGTTAGAGCCACACTCGCCAAACTCTAATGCACACGAAACCCTCAGGGATTTGCAGACGGGCCAAGCCAGGCTCAGCAAGTCTGGGTCAGAGCCGGAAATCTGTGTTTCTAACAAGTGCCCTTTGATGCTGCTGCTGCCGGTCCCAGGTCACACTTTGCAGGCAGGTGATAAAGGGCTGAGGGGTTGGGAGAGGGTGGGGGCATAGAAGAGGTGGACCGTAACCCTTGTGCCTGGTGTGAGCTGAGGAAGGGTCCCAGCTGCATAGTGGGAGAGGCCAGCATGCTGATAACCCTTACATGTGAGCTTATTAACTGTATGTAAACTCACATGGGGCTTCCCTGGTGGCTCCATGGTAAAGAATCCACCTGCCAAGGTAGGAGACATAGGTTTGATCCTTGGGTCGGAGAAGGGAATGACTCCAGGAGAAGGAAACCCACTCCAGTATTCTTGCCTGGAAAACCCCATGGACAGAGGAGCCTGGCAGGCTACAGTCCATGGGGTTGCAAAAGAGTCAGACAAAACTGAACAACTCAACAACAGCAACAGACTTGTACAGCCTGGATTTAGGGTCAAGAAGTAATGTATATTTAAAATTTATCTTATGTAGTATTTTTTAAAGAACAAATGCTAGAGTTGGCCATTTCTGTGCCTCTAGGTTGACTGGGGTGAGTGTTGCAGGTCGCATGGCTATGGCCCAAGCTCAGGGGGCTGTCCCCCCATCCTACAGTCTCTATCATCTGTGCTCTGCTCTCTCCACTTCCAAACCAGAGACCAGTGCTGTTGGTGCTAGGAACATGATAGAATATCCCACAAAGGCTCCAGAGCACTCCTTGGCTGGCAGGGGGGCTAAATGAACACAGGAATGCAAATGTGTAGACACCCACAGTGTGTATGTGTTCACGTGTGCATATGTGCACATGCGTGAATCATGCATGTCTCCTTCCTTCCATAATATCTTGACCCGTGGGAGGTACAGTAGCTTGTTTGCAGACATGGGTTACAGCAGCAGTCCCCAGCCCCAGTCCTCAGCCTGTTAGGAACTGGGCTGCCCAGCAGAAGGTGAGGGGCTGGCAAGCGAGCAAAGCTTCCCCTGTGCCTCCCCATCCCGCTGCCCCAACGTTGCTCCCCGTTGCCTGCTTTACTGCCTGAACCATTCCCCATTCCCGGTTTATAGAAAAATTGTCTTCCATGAAACAGGTCCCTGGAGCTGAAATGTTGGCAACCACTGGGCTACCAATTCCTCTCCTCTCCCCACGCCCCTCCTTTGCACGGTGTCCCTCCCATTGAGAGGAGTCTCTTTCTCCACTCTTGGGTGGGGCCTGGCCACCTGCCTGACTTTGACCCACACTGTCATGTGGGGGAATGATGTACTGGTTCTGAGAAGCCCTGGCTTCTTCTGCACTTGCCCTTCTGGACCTTGCCTGACTGGTGAAGGAGCCCTGGGCAGTGCAAGGTCCAGCCAGGAGCCACCAGTGGCACTGGTGGGGCTGACCTGAGCTTCCCGGTCCCAGTGAGCCCCAGCAATCACAGCCTCCTGAGTGATCCCAGGAGAGACCAGCCAAGAACCAAGGAGCCCGGCTCAGCCCACCTGGTCACCCAGAGGACTGTGAGCAAATAGAACAGCTGCAATTTTAACCTGCTAAATTTGGGGTGTTTGTTACACAGTGAATAATGACTGACGCCCATAGCTAGAAAAACCTGGGCTGGAAATATATCTGCATAAAAATATGTGTTTGAACTGCATTCAATACTGCAGCCCTGTTTTTTGTTTTTTAAATTCTGGCCATGTTGCACAACTTGCAGGATCCTGGTTCCCCAACCAGGGATTGAACCCAGGCCATGGCAGTGAAAAGGCTGAGTCCTAACACTGGACTGCCAGGAAATTCCCAATACTGCAGCCCTTGAGTGAATGTCAGATGGGAGTTCAGCATGCCACTCGCTACCCTGCAGAGAGGAAAGGTGGGAAGTGACACGGCTGGCACCCCTGAGCCCCTGCAGAGGACCTGCCCCACGTGAGCTGCTGCCTCCTCAGGACACTGGACCTAGCATCCCAGGCAGACATCACTCCTTCTTCACCCACACAAAGTGCTCAAAACAGTGTCGTGTGGACTGACCTCCCTGTCAGTGACCTAATTGTGGCTTCACTGCCCCAGGGTGGCTTGAGAACAGGTAGACCAGATGGATGAGTACTAGAGCAAGGTGGTGATAATCATCCAGGTTCCAGACTGTCCCCCGGGCTCCAGGACCAGCTGAGGAGGGGCCAGTGTCCTCTGTGGTGTGACCTAAGGATGTGGGTGCAGGGAGCCCACCCCATGGGCACACCGGCTCTGCCTAGAGAGCGGCATCTCCCCGGGTCAGCCTTCACTGAGGACTCTTCATCCTGGGCCCACATGCCTTACCGACAAGCTGAATGGGACCAGGTGTGGGTGTCTGCAGAACAAGAGTTGAATACAGAGACACCCTGTCTGCCAGGATGCTCAGCTAGAAGCACGGCTCTGGGTCAGCCAGGACTGAGCCCAGGCTCTGCTGACTCTGGGACAAAAGGGGGTGACATGTAAAAAGCCTCCTGGGTTGTCATCATTTCTCCGGTGGTGACTCAGCCCTGTCAATGGTCTTGGCAAGTCTGAGCTGCCTGTGGAGGCCGAGATTCCTCCCAGTGCCCTGACCTAGAACTGGACATCCAGCTCCTTGTAGAAGACAATAGGGTTGGCAGACGAAGGTCACGTTCCTTCCTTGTTCCTTTACATACACACAGACTGCATATGCACACAGTGACATATTCACACACGTGTAGACACACACATAACATACCAACATAAACATGGGTACATTCAGTTACAGAAACACACACACTCACACCCTGAGCAGTAAATTCCACCGTGTGAACATCACTGCTGGACATAGCTGTTTTTGGAGGGTGAGCCAGGGGACAGTCCTAGGGGACACAGAGACTCCTCACGGGGCTACTCGATTCCTCATCAGGCAGCCCTCTCTCCAGGGCACCTGAGCTCCTGGCTCGTCCGGCTGGCAGATCTGAACGTGGCCCCCAGGAGTGGGTGCCTGCAAACAGCAGCAGAGGGGTGGTAGGAGGGAGGGGGCAGTGGGAGCCTGAGAGCACATGTCAGGCAAGGATGTGGGTGGATAGGGGGCCCGGGTTTTTAGGTAAATGGATTCTCTCCGCTCTCCCCCCATGATGAGCAGCTGCAGGCAGAGTCAGCAAGGGGGTCTCTTCTGTTGTGCTTGGACCTCCTGGTGGCTGGTCTGTGTCCACACAGGGTTGGGGTTGGGGTCGGGGGAAGAGTACAGTTCCCAGAGGAGTTTATGTAAGGCTTGTCTTCGCAGCGTCTTGATTTTTATAGAGAGAGTTATTGCACCCAAAATAGCAGTCATGCTTTGCCTATGAGCTCTTGGGATGGGGCTTGCTTGGGACGCTTGGAAACTGGAGAGAGGCTGGGGCGGAGGGGCGGTGGTGGGGAGGCGGCGGTGCAGACTGTGCTGGGGGTTCAGCGGTCCACTTGCCCAGGGCTGCACCCTGGCTTATCCCATGCCCTGTGCAAAGGTATTCAACCTCTCTGTACCTCGGTCTTCCTGTGAATGAAGAGGAGGCCCCAGTTGCCCTGCCTAGGGTTGTTAGGTGAGCTAAGATGAGGCAGCACTCAGTGCTGTCAGCTGAAGTCAGGGCCAGCTCAAGGGGATGTGCACTCCCTCGTATGGGGCCTTGACCAAGGGTGGGTTTTGCACGGGGGGCCAAGCCATGCTAGGAACCTGGGCAGCCAGGGCCCAGGTGGGCACAGAGGAAGGCGAGACAGATGCCTAGTCAGAAGCCACTTCAGATGCTCTGTAAACTTGAACCGTCCATGTGGGGCCGAGCCAGGGAAGAGGCGAATCCCAGGGGATCCTGACCACCTCCCAGGCCTGGTAGGGGGTGCCCAGTACAGATAGCCCTGAACTTCCTCAGAGCCTGACTGCCATGCAGGCAAGGGTGGCTGTTGAGAGCAAGTGCCAGGAGAGGGCTTCCCAGGTGGCACTAGTGGTAAAGAATCCACCTGTCAATACAGGAGACAGACCTGGGTTCGATCCCTGGCTTGGGAAGATCCCCTGGAGAAGGGCACAGCAACCCACTCCAGCATTCTTGCCTGGAGAACCCCATGGACAGAGGAGCCTGGTAGGCTACAATCCATAGGGTCACAAAAAGTCGGACAGGACTGAAGCAGCTTAGCACATGTGCACGCCAGGAGAGGGCAGGTGGAGTCCTGTGTAACATGAGGCTATGGAAGCATAGTCCTCACAAAAGTTAGGGAAACCCTGACTATTTTGTGAATATCATTCCCTTTCCAGTTGCTGTGAAATCAGTTTTGTTGGAAGAATTAATTACACCAGCAAACCCGACCACACAATCTTCCTTGCTCAGAAAGCCTGTACATTCGTAATTATCTGTAAACCTTGTTAAAGGTTAAATGAACTCACTTCCTAGGCTGAGTTCCCCTTGGGGCAGGAAGCCCACATGTGTACACACTTCTTGAAGGTTGGTTCCTGATTTTAGTGTACTTATTTTAGCTATATTTTCCTCCAAATCCAAACTATCCTTGAAGTGAAATGAAAGTCGCTCAGTCGTGTCCGACTCTTTGCAACACCATGGACTGTACAGTCCATGGAATTCTCCAGGCCAGAATTCTGGAGTAGGGAGCCATCCCTTCTCCAGGGGATCTTTCTCCAGGGGATCTTCCCACTCAGAGATGGAAACCAGGTCTCCCACATGGCAGGCTGATTCTTTACCAGCCGTGCCACATCCCCAGTATTAATATAAGTTCTGGAAGTGTTCAGATGGCCTTTCCCTAGAGTCTCCATGTGGAGCTGTGGTTGGTCTGACTTCCTTGGGCCACTCTGCTGACCAAGGACCCAGAGCTGGCACCATTTCCCAGTCGCTGCTGAGTCCGGTATCATGGACAGGGTGAAACCAGAGCCTGGCAGCAGAGGTGCATTGCCCACTCACAGCCAGACCAGGTCAGAGCAGGCTGAGTGTGACCAGTGCCCTCTTTCAGGCCCAACAGTGGCTGGTCTGGTGGTGAATCATGAACAAGCAGATTCAAGCAAATTCTTGGGTGTGAATGATCATGGATGTGAAGCAGGCACCTGGGACAGTGTGGGCTGGAAGCTTCTAGAAAGACCACTTCTCCATCCTGTGGACCACTGAGCATTTTTATGAGCCAGGCTATGATGTGAGCAACCAGAGAGTAAGGCTGGCGTCAGCCACTGGGACATGCATTCCTGGGGGGCGTGGGGCTGGTTAGGCAGTGTAGACTGTGGAAGAAGTCTGCAGGTTCACATGACAGGTAGACAGGCCACTGTGGTTCAGTTGCAAAGTCGTGTCTGACCCTTTGTGACCCCACGGACTGCAGCACACCAGGCTTCCCTGTCCTTCACCATCTCCCAGAGTTTGCTCAATCTCATGTCCATTGAGTCAGTGATGCCATCCAACCATCTCGTCCTCTGTTGCCCCTTTCTCCTCCTGTCCTCAATCTTTGCCAGCATCAGAATCTTTTCCAGTGAGTCAGCTCTTCGCATCATGTAGCCAAAGTATTGGAGCTTCAGCTTCAGGATCAGTCCTTCCAATGAGTATTCAAGGTTGATTGCCTTTAGGATAGACTGGTTTGATCACCTTGCAGTCCAAGGGACTCTCAAGAGTCTTCTCCAGCACCACAGACAGGCCATTGGAATGTTATCTATGTAGTGGTCATGGATGGTAGCTGTAAGAAAATGACTTTGGAGCCGAGACCCTGAGGATAAGAAGGATCTGGCCAAGACCAGACGTGTGTCGAGGGTGTGGGCACAGCAGATGAGACCGAGCAGACCTCACAGAGTTAGCCTCACTGATGGAGAGGTGGGATCACATGGCATCTCCAGGCGGAGGGCCAGAGCCAGGCTGTGTTCTGAGTCCATCAAGACTCTCACAGGTGGTTGGAGCATGAGAGAGAGGCTCTAGTTCCTGAGTGGTCCAACTCTGACCATGAAGGGGAAGCAGGTGGGGGGAGGGGGGCAGGGCCAAAGATGCCTGGTTGGGATTGGGCTGCCGGTGTCACTCAGGAAGAGGCAAGTGGAGGATAGCTCAGGTCTGGGACCACATGGCTACGAGACTTGGATGCCCTCGAGGCCGGGCTCCTGTCCTGTTTGCTCACTGCCCTGTGTCCAGGGCCTGAAATTCATCTGAATCCCAGAGGGCATTCTGTGCTATACGGAGGTGGGAGAGGAACACAGGGAAGGTGGGCTGATCCCCTGAAGTACCAGGGGGTACCCAGCTGACTGCCAGCTCAGAGGGGACATGTTGCCTGCCAGTGTGGACGCCACCAGCACCACCAGGCTCAGAGGAGGGTACTGAGCCCAAGGACTGGCTGAGCCTACCCGAGGGAGAGGGAAGAAAGGAAAGATGAAGGAAGGAGCTAGAGTTCTCCTGACTTGTAGAGCCTGACTCCTGGAGACCCAGGATCAGCCCAGGAAACAGAAATCAGGAGACACAGAGTCCTCAGGCTCCGCCCTTCGAGATCTCAGGCCACAGGGGCCCAGGCTGGGGGCTCAGTCACCCCCTTCATTTACCAAGTACTGGGGCCGGGGAGGCAGGAGAGGAACAGAGGCTTCTCCAAGAAGGTGAGGGAATTGTGCCTGTGAGTGTGGCTTGTGATGGTGTGTTAGAGATCACGCCGTGGGCTTGGGGTGTGAGGTGATCAGACGGTGAGGGACGTCCGGTCCCTGGGTTGGAGTTCAGCACTGGGGGCGGTGGTGGAGGCTTGATGCTCCGGGGGGAGGATGCAGAGAGGGGAGGGAACCCCTTGAGGAGCCAGGGAGCTGGGTGAACCCTGAAACCACAGAACAGTGACATAAGGGGTGGTTGGTGGAGGGTGTGACATCTCCCCCTTGTGAGTGGTTCCCGCAGGTTGGATGAGGCAGCGGGCAGGGCAGGGCTGCCAGGACCGGCCACAGGGAGGACCCAGGGCTCCAGTGTGGTCCCTGTTCCCTCTGCTGTGCAGAAGCCCTGAGTGATTGCCCAGCGGAGCCCCTGCGTGCTGGGGAGGGGACCCTGAGGAGGCACCACATGGTTCTGGCTCTCAGGACGCCTCTAGGGTGGGAGGCACTTGACAGCCCTCCTCCCCCTCCAAGGTGGATTCCCAGATGCCCCCTATCCCCACGGGTGGGTGTGAGGTCCCTCCCAGCACTCAGTGTCTCTGTAGGTGCCCCTGCTAGGAACGGTTTACACTGCTCAATTCAAGGTCCCAGAAATGCCAGTTCTCATTTGATATATAGCATCGGTCAGTTAGAAAGAATTTCTATTTATTGGAACAGTCACTCTTGTACCTACTATGATTGTGGTCATTGACACTGTACTTATTACACTTACTCTGAATAAGGTAAGGCAGGGATCTAGCCTGGGAAAGAACACATGTATCCGAGTTCCACTAAGGTGGGATGTGCCAGCTCAACTCTGTGACCTGAGGCCAGGGAGAGCGGGTCTCTCTAAGCCACTTCAGGTGACAGGCCTGCCCTCCATGGGCGGGAAGCATCTTTCACACCCACCTGCCTGCTGCCCCACCTCACTGGAGTTTGGCTACATGACCACTTTTGGGGGGATACCCTCCACCTTGCTGCCTTTGGGGGAGATACAAACACTCATCCTTTGTTGCCCTCTCCCCATGTATGTCTTGAGCTTAATCGAGTTTATAATCTGAACCCATGTCATTCCATTCCCCTGGTTACCTGGTTTACGAAGAGTGACGGCAAGGAGGCTGGGGCATCACCTGGGTTGGGACCGGAAGGCATCTTGGCTGAGACTCACTTCATTGACAATTCTAGCCTCTGACAGTGTTGGTTAGGTTGGAATAAACATGGTGAACTTTCCTTTATCACAAACCAGTGGGGTTTTACTCAGACCTAAGGTCGAATCCTAAAACTTGGCCTTCACTTTGTTCAGACTTAAAATGGCAGCGATTCTGAGTAACCCCAAACTTTTGAGGGCATTGAACAAGATCACCGGGGGGAAGTATATGGACCCCTAGCCTAACAGTAACTGTCCGACAGGTGGGATTGTTACTGTTTTGTGCTTGGTAGCCGTCAGGTTGCCCTACATTGCAGCAGCAGCAGGAGAGGAACCCTGAGTCTAGCATTTCTGTGTGCATTCTCAGGTAAGTTTTTCACTTTCTGCCCAAACGCTGCTTCATGCTGACAGGGTTGCCCGGAATCTGCTGGCTGACCTGCAGGCCCTTCCGGCCGTGCAGTTTGCAGTCCGTGGGCACGGAGTGTCTCTGTCTTTACTTAGTTTTGCAATTGCTTTAATGGTGTCTCGGTAGTTTTGGGTGTACACATTTCAGCTTCTTTTGTTAAATGTGTTTTATTCTTGATTCTCAAAGCATGGTGTTGTGTGTGATGGTATGAGGGTAGGCTTCCAAGAGACCTGGGCGTAAGCTCTGCCTCTCTTCCTGACCAGCAGCTTGAGGCAGCTTCTCTCACGTCTGCTCCCTCCTCCATAAAGTGAGAGTCAGGTCCATTAGTAGTGGGGTCAGCAAGGTGATCACCCAGGGTAATGAACGCGAGAGTGCTCAGCACTGAGCAAGTAAATTCTAGCTGTATCCTTCCTTTACTGAGTCTGCAGTAAAAATTATGATTTTTTCCCTACATATGACATCTTGCCCCCATACACTAAATTAAAAGCCCCAACAGAGTCGAAGAAAAAAATATCTACTTTTGTACTTTAGATATTTTAAAATAGTCTTTCATTTTTTTCTTTTGAGTGATATATATAATTTTTATCTGTTTCTAAAATTCAGTTTCTCTTTATCTCCCACTCCTGAAAAATCCCTCTGCGTTTTTCTTTTTTTAATTTTGTTTTTGCCCTTGATCCAGCTTTTATGGGCTGATTAAAGAATTTTCTCTCTTCCAAGTAGCACGAATACAACTTCCTCTGTTTACTACCTCGTTGCTGGCTCATGTGTTCTCAGAAGCGTGGAATTTTTACAGGACATAAAATCCAGGGCAACATTTGCGTCCAGGCCCCGCAGGGCGTTGTGTTTCCCACATGGCTTCATCCTCTGACTCTGTGAGGCGCTTGGTTAAGCATGGCTTTAAAGATGCTGACACAGATCAGCATGTCTATCTAACATCAGCGCTGCCCTGGGAGGAACACAGGACAGTGGCTTGGAAGCCGCTGCTGGGAGAGATCCATTTCCCACAAAGTGGAATAAGCCACACCCCCCGGCTCTTCCACGCACAGTGGGGACCTGTGTTCAGGACCCCAGGGAGGCCCATGGGAGCATTTTTTAATTAGTGGAGAAAATTGAAATCAAAAGCAGATGGCTTACCAACTCTACCATACAAACACTAGAAACACGGGGAAAAAATGAGATTTCCTCAAGCTAGCAAGCATCTGGAATAATTGGGAGTGGCTTTTAAGAAAAGAAATATATCTAGGTCTCCTGATCTAGGTACTGAGGGTATTTGCATATTTCATATATTTAAGTACGTTATTTATTTTATACTTTAAATAGTAGTATCTATGCTTTGTTTTGGATATAGTTTTATAGGTAATATACTAAAACTCTTGAAAATTCCTACTTAATGGTGGTACAGACTGAGTGTTTGTATCCTTCCCAAAATCCATGTTTGAAACCTCAACTTCAGATGTGATAGTATTGGTGGGTGGGGCCCTGGGGAGGTAATCAGGGAGGGAAGAGGTCTTCCCCAGTGGGTCAGCGGGTAAAGAATCCACCTGCAATGCAGGAGATGCAGGAGACACGGGTCTGATCCCTCCCAATGGAACTGTGTGTGCGTGCCAAGTTGCTTCAGTCATGCCTAACTCTGCAACCCCATGGACTATAGCCTGCCAGCCTCCTCTGCCCATGGGATTATCCAGGCAAGAATACTGGGGTGGGTTACCATTACCCTCCTCCAGAGAAATCTTCCAGACCCAGGGACCGAACCCAGGTCTCTTGTGTCTCCTGTGCTGGCGGCAGATTCTTTACCAGTAATGCCACCTGGGAGGCCCTCGTGATGGGATTAGTGGCCTTAAAAGAAGAGGAAGAAGCAGGTCTCACCCTCTGCAGCACAGGCACCCAGGAAAGGACACGGAGAGAAAGAAGCCGTGGCAGACAAGGAAGAAACCCTCACGGGAAACCCGCCGCACTGGCCCCTTGATCTCGGATTCCAGCCTCCAGAACTGTGAGAGGATGCATGTCAGTCAAGTAGGCCGCCCTGTCTCTGGTGCTTTGATGGCAGTCCAGCTGACTTTGTACCGCCCTTGACACCAGCCCTGGGTGACAGCTAAGATGTCATCCAGCCTTCGTATTTGTTCCAGGCCCCAAACAAGTCTGTGCACAGCCCAGCCGGGTCCATGTCTGTGTCCAGCTGCCTTCCTGACATGGTAGCTACATGGAGAAGAGGATGAAGACAGGCTCTGAAGCTACATAGGCCTTTTACAGGATGTCTAAGACAGGTAGGCTGTCAGGAGCTTGCCCACTTCATCCCCCTGCTACCACCCACCACACTTCGGCTGTACCCTTGGGGGTAAAGAAGATGACCACTCGAAGTCTCGTCCAGGAGTCTTGTGTGCAGGGGCCTTTGAACCTTCAACTCTGGGAGTCCAGGCTCTTTAGAGCAAACACCTGCCACTTCCTAACTGTCCAGCAATAGAATCCCTCAGCCTGCAGGCTCACAGGGCCAGGGAGCAAGGGCTGGAAGTGACCCTTGACCAATGGTGGACCAGGGTCAGTGGGCAGAGGCCCCTCAGGTGGGAAAACTCCAGGTTTTGTACGATCCTTGGACTCCCTGGTGGGATGGGGTCCAGCCAGCAGCAGCAGTAACAATTTAACAATGCACACCTTCTTGCCCTCTGCCTTGCTCCCCTCTACCTGCTCTACATTTCTGGAACCTCCTCCCTGATAAACCCTTTACACGCCAGTCCTTGTTTCCAGCCTGCCCAGCAGACTTGGGCATCACTGTGGACATGGATTTATAGCCCTACTAAGATGGTGGTCCTGCCAAGATTATGCTTCTCTGCTGCTCGGGAGGTGAGCTCTGTCCCAGGCTGGTGAGGGCAGGGCTGGTGTGTCACTGGAAGGCAGTGAGCCTTGGGAAGCAGCCTTGCTTGTGCACAATATTGTTGCTCTGATTCACAGAGCTCACAGCCTCTCAGGATGAGTCATCTCCCGGGCACAGACGGGAGTGGATCTGGAGGAGACAGAACCTCTCCAGATCCCCACAAAAGAGCCTTCTCCTGCAGAGCCAACATGATTGTGAAACAACTATCCCCTGTCTTCTGCAGGCATTTTGGTGACTTTTAAGGGAAAGCATCAATCCATGGATGGCCCAGGCAGAATCCCTTAAGAACACGTAACTTGCGTTTCCAGATCAAAACCACATCCCTACGTGCAGGACCATTTGTCCTCTGGATAGGAAAGCATGAAGGCCTGCCAGGCTGTCCTCAACCATCCAAGGTGACAAAAGCCAAAGGTCATAGAAGAAAGAAAAGAGTGCCAGCAACCATGTTACAAAGCGTCAGTTTCCAGCATGTCTGGAAAGCACCTCAGAGAGTTTTATCTGTATCTGTGTTTATTCTGCTTTCAGTTCCGACTAGTTAAGGTCGTCTCTGGATATTAACTCTGAAAGATCCACTCCACGCTCATTCAGAAGTCACGGCATTGAGCATGACACACTTGTGCTCCAAGTTTTGAGGTTGCCCTGGATGTGTGATCCATTCTTTGCCCCAGATTCGTAGCTGGGGTCCCAGAAGCTCTGTGGCCTGGAAGCAAAGCTGGTCGGTGAACCACCCTCGTCCCTCTCTGAGTTGCTCCTCCCTGTGGGCCATGGAGTCGGGCTGGCTTCCCTGCTGCTGATGGCCAGGAATCCACCAGATGGGTCATGCATGTTATCAATCACCTGGGCATGACAAGGATGCTTGGCAGTTAACAAGACTGGTTAACCAACCATCCAGCTAATCCATAGGTGATATTAATGGGTAAAGAGAAAAGATTAGGGGAAAAAATGAGACAGAGCCAGGAGACAGGTCAACACCCCACATCCTATCATGGTGTCCAGAGTGACCGAGAGCTCACAGCCACAGTGCAAAGGAGGGAGACACTGTGAGCAGCATGACTCATGGTGTCCAAGTGGTAAAAATAGCCTGGGCTCATGCGAGAATCGTCTATTTCTGCCCCTGAGATGAGATGCAAAGTTGTCCTGGAAGCAACATCACACTGCGATGCACAGCATCTCCCAAACACCCCCAGGTACCTCCCCACCCTGCTTCCAGGCCCCCTGCCCTACTCCACCCTGCCCATGGCTCCCAGCCTCATCACTCAAGTCTGCCTCCCACCCTCAAGTATAGCGTGGGCTTCACAAGAATGGGGCTTCCTCACTCGGGCCCCCATCTGGCCTTCAGCACCAAGGACAGTGTCTGCCCGTGCATGGGTGCTCACCGGTGTTACTGACATTGGACTGAAGAACTCCCCTTCCATCAGGTCTGACCTTGCAGAGAAGACCCCAGGGTCTATCCAGAGCACTGTTCCCACAAACCCAGGAAGCCCTAAGCAGGACAGTCAACTGACCGTGGTCCCTCATAAGAGCCCTGGCCTGAAGGGGCCGCTTAGACCTAACTAGAGAGAAGAGTCTGGGTCTCCCAAAGACACATGTGGGCTTAAAAACAAAGGCCAGAAATGAAGGAAAGAAAACCCCCTAAGAAGAGAAAGGGATAAAACAGACTATGGGACTTCCCTGATGGTCCAGTGGCTAAGACTGCACTCCCAGTGCAGGGGGCCTGGGTTCAATCCCTGGTCAGGAAACCAGATCCCACATGCCACAACTAAAGAACTCAGGTGCCTCAACGAACATCAAAGATCCCAGATCCCAAGTACCACAGCTGAGACTCAGCACAGCCAAATAAATAAATAGTTTTAAAATAAATAAAATCTACCTTTTGGGGAAATTAAAAAACA
This sequence comes from Ovis aries, assembly GCF_016772045.2. Taxonomy (NCBI): domain Eukaryota; kingdom Metazoa; phylum Chordata; class Mammalia; order Artiodactyla; family Bovidae; genus Ovis; species Ovis aries. Next base: position 42,014,575 of record NC_056066.1, read on the forward strand.
ACAACAACAGACTAAGGAAATGGGAAGGAGGTTAAGGGGTGACTCAATATTAACAGTGGGGAAATGGAAAGTTAGAACCAGGGATGATATTTAACCATCAGATAACTTAAAGCTCCAAGAAGAGAAAAAAAGTTGATGAGTTAAAAAAAAAAATTGAAAATAGATGTGAAAACAAGCAAATAAAAAACATACAGGCCACAAAACTAAGAGGAAAGCCAAAAGTTAAAGATTAAAATTTAAAATAAAAACAACAAACAAATGAGCACACAAATGCTAAAGCGAGAATAGAAATTGAAAGCTAAATAGATACAGTTCTTCAAAACAATAAAAATTTTTTTAAAAGGACATGATTTTTCCAGCTCCCAACCCCACCTGCCCGCACTCTGAAATGACTGTGACACCTGTGGTGGATTCAGGTCAATGTATGTCGAAACCAATACAGTATTGTAAAGTAAAATAAAGTAAAAATAAAAATTTAAAAAAATAATAAAGTTTATTACTAAAAAAAAAAAAAAAGAATTGAAGGGAAAAGAAAATAGAGGTAGAAAGAAAGAACCTACAGATTAACTCAAGAGTACTGCTACCAGGCCAATAAGAAATAAAAACGCAATTGCCAGGACACCAGGTCCTACAACAGAATGCATTCATTGCGATTTACGAAAGTAACACAGCGTAAAAAGACCATAAATAAAATATATGAAGGACAGCACAGCCTTGAGGAGTAAATCTCTCTCTGGAGTGCACATCAGCTTACTGTAAGATGTCACTGGGTCCCTGTAATTTTTGCAGAAACCCCTGGCACAGACACCAGTCACTCAGAATCTATGACCCACTGGGCTGCAGGCATGTTGCACTCAGTCCCAGGGGGATTCAGGGATTCAGCGAGTGTATGCACACGCACACACACACAGACACACACAACTTTAACTCGTTGTCATTTTAAAGTAAATCTGAGTCTCTGGATTCTTGTGAACTGTTTATTCTTCCCCCCCCCCCCAAACTTATTTAGAAGGTATAGTTTTTATTCACATTGCTAGCTGTGATTCTTAAAATTTTATGCGTACTCCTTAATTAGTTAGTGTTGCCATCATCCTGCTTCTTAATGATGTAAGTGAAAGTGAAGTGGCTCAGTCGTGTCCGACTGTTTGTGACCCCATGGACTGTAGCATCCGTCCATGGCTCCTCCGTCCATGGAATTTTCAAGGCAAGAGTACTAGAGTGTGTTGCCCTTTCCTTCTCCAGGGGATCGTCCCAACCCAGGGATCAAACCTGGATTTCCTGCATTGTAGGCAGACGCTCTTACCGTCTGAACCACCAGGGAAGTCCCTTAATGATGTAAGGATCTTAGGATTCTCCTCCCATCTTGCATGATTGTCCAGGATTTCTATTCCCTCTCACTCCTCTCAGAATTCGTCATTACTGCCGCAGGGTTGCGGTCATCTTCTGTAGTCAATGCTTATCAACGATTGACCACATTTCTCCCTTCCTTACATCTTCATTTCATTTCTTCATTCTGTGGTCAGTTTTCTTTGGCAGAAGGACATGCTGCAGTAGCCCTTTCAGTGAGGGTCTGCTGGTGGTTCTCAGTGTTTGGCCAAATGCAATATGTTCTTATTTGTGAAAAATAGTTTATGTATTGAATTCTAGGTCCAGTGTGTTTTCTCACTTTCTCTGACATCTTGTTGATTTTTTTTTTTTTTTTATGATTTCTATGACTGTTGGTGAGACATCTCCTCGTGGTTTGCCTTTTTCCTGGAGACAATCTATACATTTTCCTCTGGTTAGGATCACCTTTCTGTGTGGTTTTTCTCTAAGATGTATAGGTGTGGAATCCCCTGCATTATATGCTTCTTTCACCAGTTCTGTGAAAGTGAAAGTCACTCAGTCCTGTTCGACCCTTGTGACCCCATGGACTATACCCCGCCAGGCTCCTCTTGTCCATGGGATTCTCCAGGCAAGAACACTGGAGTCGGTTGCCATTTCCTTCTCCATCACTAGTTCTAAGAACATTTCAAATCTCCTTAGACGTTGCCTCTTCCTTTCTGTGTTCCCTCATGCTGGAACCCCAATCTCTCCCTGCAGCATTTCTATCAGTTGATTAAAGGACATTCTCATTTTATCTTCCTGCCTTCTCCTCCTGCCCCCCGTTTCCCACCGTATGCTGACTGCAGGCAGTGTCAGCCCCGCCATGTTCCTGTGCTTTAATTCTCTCATCAGATACATTCAATTTGCTCATTAACTCATCTGTCCTGTTTTAAATTCAGTGCATATTTTTACTTTAGGAAATTCCAATTTGCCTCATCTCTTTTGAAAGTGTGCTTCCCCCTTCATGATTTATTAATGCTTCCTCCTTGCATGCCGTGAACATCTTGGAAGAGACTTACCAAGTCACTTCTTACTGTCCCTGAGTTCTTGGGAGGCAGCTCTATCCGCTGACACAGGCGCATGGTGGGTGGTTTCTTGGTAAACTGTAAATATTTACACTGTGATCCTTCTCTGTGGAACTCTGCAAATTCCAGCTGAGGATTTCCTGATGGGAAGGTGTGTCTGGTAGGTGCCCCAGGGATCCCTGACTTGAGACCATGTTGTTGTTTTTTTTAACGTGAATCTCTCAACTTGAGAGGTTTCCTGACCACATGCATATTAACGTTTCAGACCTCAGTTCTACATGACATGGAATTTCCAGCAGAAAACATGCCCCAGTCTCAGGCCGAGAGGATCAGCCCCATTGTCCCCCTCCCTGTGCCAATGAACAGCAATTCTAGGCAGCACTTTCACCGGACGTGTCATCCTCTGAGAGTCCCATCTTTATGTGGGGCATCTGCTCCTACTCCTTCTGGAGGGACTGCTACAACCCAAGCCTCGTTTACTGAGACTGACCCCTCCACAGGGAGGCAGTGGCCTCAGTTCAGGTGTCAGGCTCCGTATTTTGTGTCTGTCTTTAACATCTCTGCCCTGGAATGTTCCCCTTGCTCTCTCATGGGCTCAGCTCTGCCTTTGGCAGCGTCTGCTGCTACGCAACCTGGTCAGAGGCTCTATCACAGGAGGTTACACATCGCACGCACGGTCTGTCTCAAAGCAGATTTCTTCCAAGAAAAACAGTGATCTGGTGACACCAGGACTGAAATAGGCAGAAACAGGCTGGGGCAAGTGCCCTGGGTTCAGCCTCTGGTTTATCACTCAGAATATACCCTGGTCTCCGTGCTGGTGTCTGTGATCCAGCCTCTTGTGGTGCCTGTTTTTCTAACTTTGAGGCTCACTGTGTCCAGGCCCGCCAGCTAAGGCCAGAAGGAGCACAGCCCGGGATCAAATGAAATTGGCCATATTCAGCCACTGCTGCAAGTCGAGGGGGCTGCATAGACTGGTGGCGGCACCCTCAGAGGAGGAGGGTCCTGAGGACTGGGGTCGGTGCTCAGTGATCCTCGGGAGCAACTGGGGAGGGGGCAGCGAAGGATGTGACTTTGCAGAGAAGCCTGGACTGTAATCTGTGTCCAGGCAGCCGGGCTGGGTGGTGGGAGAGGGCGTCACTCAGAAGCAAAGCTTGAGGCAGGTTTTGGGTTTTTTAGATTACATTATTATATTTTTGTTGAAATATAATTGCTTTGCAATGGTTTGTTAGTTTCCAGTGTACAATGAAGTGAATCAGCTGTGTATATACATGCATCACCTCCGTCTTGGACCTCCCCGCCAACGCCGCCCTCCATCCCGCCGCTCTAGGCCATCACAGAGCACTGAGCTGAGCTCGCTGTGCTATACAGCAGCTTCCCATGAGCTATGCATCTTACACATGGTAGTGTATATACGTCGATCTTTTTAAAACTTATTTAACTGGAGGATAATTACAATATTGTGATGGTTTTTGCCATACATCAACGTGAGTCAGCCATAGGCATACCTGTGTCCCCTCCTCTCTGAACTACCCCCCACACCTCCCTCCTCACCCCACCCCTCCAAGGTTGTCAGAAGAGCACCAGCTCAGGGTTCCCTGCATCATACATCAAACTCCCAAGGCTGTGTTTTACATATGATAATGTATATGTTTCAATGTTGTGTCGGCAGTGGATTTCTCATGCAGAAACAAGAATTTCTGTAGGATTTCTCTCTGTCCTGGTGGAAACATTGTTACCACCAGCAGGGCTGGTTTTTCCTCCTGGGACTTAGCTAGCCTTTCAGGGAAATGTTTTCAACAAAGAGAAAGTCCTTGTTCTGAAGGAAAGCCCAGCTCTTCTGAAGCTCCTGGCCCTGCCTGTTTCCCTGCCTGTTTCCCTGCCTGTTTCCCTGCCTCTCGATCTTGCTGCGTTCTGCGTGTGACCCACTGGGAGCTCTGCATCTTCACTCCGTAAAGTCCCAGCCATCGAGCTTTGAAGCATTCGCCTGGGAAATAGCCGGTTCTGCTCTGCTGAAAGCTAATGAGATTGACGAAGCAGCAGGTGACCTGCGATGAGGGTGTCCCCACCCCAGACCGGCCCAGCGGGTTCCCTTACTCCAGTTGTGTTTGCCAGGTCTGTGAAGATGCCAGACTGGCAGAGAGGCTGAAAATACATGGCAGGGAAAAACCTGAGACGTCGCCTGGGAAGGCTGGGCTGAAAGGTGGCTCGCTATCTCTAAGGCAGACTCTGGCAGGTGCACTTCAGCTACAGATGAGCTGGTCAGTGCTTCCTCCATGAAGGTCTGAGGCAGCGTGAAGTTTACTGTGTCCATTAATTAGAAGGTGGGCCAGGGACGCAGCATGAGATGGTGCTTCTGTTTCTGAATCTTTGTAATGAAGGGTGTTTCTGGGTTGAAGAAGCCCTTCCTTATGAGGAAAATGTGAGGGAATATCACTTTTAGTTTTTATGCCCTTAGTGTACTTTAGCAAATCTGAGGTTTAGGGAACCTCATTGTACAGGAAAAAGCAAACCCCGTCTGTTTTCATGGGTCCCTGAGATTGCGTACTGTCTTATAGGTGTCTTTTAGTAGCTGGTTTACAGTGTGAAGGAGGAGCTGGGGCTCCTTCTGGATTTATTTCTGTGAACTTGGGAAGGTAAGAAGCATGTCATTGTTGCAGCCTTCTTTTTACCCTTTTCCATGAAATGGATCCTAGCAACAGCCAATCCTCAGCCCACTTCAGTGTGTCTTTTCTGTGGATATGGATGGGCTGCTGGGCTGCTGTGCTGCTGCTTTGATCCTTTGGTGATTTTATTCCTCGTGAAACTCTGGTCTGCTGGGTGCATGGTCGAGCTCTCTCTCGCTCTGTCTCTCTCCCCTGTGTGCACGCTCTTACACACACACACACCAACACGCCCCTGCCACCCCTCAAAGCACAAGCTATGACTCCTGCAGGTGAAGCCCATTTATTAACTGGCCAGTGTGGAAGGATTTCTGGGAAGATGTTGCAGTTTGAGGCTCTCTTTAATATTTTATGTCTCCAGTTCTAGCATGCACAGTCTTCACACTTTAATGTTTTTCTGAAATTCTGAAATAGGGATGTGTTTTACAATCCATGGCTACTGAGACTTGCTGAGTTATGACAAGGATCTTCCCTGAGCATGTCTTTATGTATGTGGGCAAATTTAAGTGAATACTGACCTCATGAAATAATAATAAAGTAATTTAGGGTTTAAAATATATGTACTTCATATAATTATATATTTTTAAAATAATATTTTGTATATATTATGCAATAAATGCAATAATAGTACTAAATTGGGAGGTACTAATAGTACTAAATTGTGAGTACTAATCAGAATTAACATGTTCTAGAGTTCTTGTACTTTCCGGAAAATGATAAAAGAAATAATTTATTTTAAACTCAAATAACATTAAATATACCATATCTTATTGGTTAGGATGCCAAAGTCACTGCTTCTTGTTTTGAAGAAAGCAATTTTTTAAGGTTTTTTAAAAATATTCATTTATTTATTTGGGTGCATGGGATCTTCGTTGTAGCACACGGACTCTCTAGTTATGGCCCGCAGGCCCGCAGAGGGAGCCGAGCAAGACCCCGGGCTTCAGCAGTTGTGGCTCGTGGGCTCTGCAGAGCCCAGGCTCCGTAGCTGCAGGATAGGGGCTGTCTAGTTGTGGTGCACAAGCTTAGTAGCTCCACAGCTCATGGGATCTTAGTTCCCCGACCGGAGGTTGAACCCATGTGCCACATACAGCAAGGGGCATTGGATGACCTAACCACTGGATGGCCAGGAAAGTCCCAAAAGTCTTTTTTTTTTTTAATATGGTAAAATGCACATTACTTAAGATTTACCATTTTGGCCATTTTTAGATATGCAGCTTCGTAATGTTAAGTATTTTCACATTGTTGTGCAGTCATCACCTCATCCATCTCCAGAACTTTCTTATCATCCCAAATTGAACTTATATCTATTAAATAATCATTCCTCATCCTTCTCCCCTAGCCCTTGGTAACCACCATCCTACTTTCTGTCTCAATGAGTTTGACCAAAAGGTATCTCATAGAAGTGGAATCATATGGTATTTGTCCTCTGCTGTCTGGCTTATTTCACTGGGCATGATGTTCTGGGGTCTCCTCCCTGTCGTTAGAATTCCCTTCCTTTTGAAGGCTGAATAATATTCCACTGTATGAATGTAACACATCTTGCTGATCCTTCATCTATTGATGGGCGCATGGGTTGTGAATAATGCTCTAATGAACACAGTGTACAAATACCTCCTAGAGACCCTGCTCTCAGTTCTTTGGGGTAACTCCCACAAGTGGAACTGCTGGATCATCTGCTCATTCTAGGGTTAATTTTTGAGAAACCACCAAACTGTTTTCCACAGTGGCCTCAGCATTGTACACTGCCAGTACCCATGTACAAGGGTTCCAATTCCTCCACAATAAGTGACTTGCAAATTATTTTTGTGGTTGTTTTGACTCAGATAACAAAGACACAGAAAGATATTAAGTAGTAGACAAAGACAGCAGTGAAAAATTCCAATCTCTCACCTTGAGTCCTAACATATCAGCCATATTCCCAACCTGCTCTCCAGAGGTCACCCGTTCCTCTCGACAGCCAGCACACCTGGACTGCTGGGTGCATCCAGCCTTTTCTTACTCCATTGGCTTTATATTCTGTGCAGTAAACCCCTTGTTTTGAAAGGGGAAAGTTTCACTTACTTAAGGCTAGAATGTAGATCACTGACATTACTGCCCATCTCCTTCCCCCAAGCTTTCTGGTGTGTAATTTTGAGTCCTTCCATCCACCACTATTTTATCTGTAAAGGGACTTGATTAAACCCCCATCTCCCATCTTCCTGCCAGGCAAGAGGAGGCTGTGGGCAGCGTGCTTGCCCACTCTTCCTCCCTCATACCATGTGCCTTCCCATGAGCTCAGTTATGTCCTGACTTTACACCAGAATGAATGAGTCTCACTTAATGACTGTGAGTCAGACCCTGAAATCAGGCTTCCTGGATGTGATTCTGGCTCTGCTCGTAGGTGATAGCATGAAGCAAGGTACTCATCCTCTTGATCCTGGTCAGTGGAATGAAGATAATGATAATACCTACCTTAAAAGGGTTATTTTGAAAATTAAACAGGATAATCCAGGGGACGTCAGAGGATGAGATGGCTGGATGGCATCACCGACTCAATGGACATGGGTTTGGGTGAACTCCGGGAGTTGGTGATGGACAGGGAGGACTGGTGTGCTGCAGTCCATGGGGTCACAAAGAGTCGGACATGACTGATCGACTGAACTGACTGATCCTTATAAATACCTTAGCACAGTGCCTGGTGTTTAGGAAATGCCCAGCACTTCTTGGCCAAAATGATGATGGTGATAATGCTGATGACAACTTTGTCAGGACTGGTAACCTTTAAAATCTGCTTTTTAATTATGTAGATTCCAAATGTGGAATTATAAAAGTTATCATCATAATTCTTTAAACATCGTTGACTATAAGCCCAAGTTGTAGTGATAAAATACTATTTCCTTTACACTAGTTGCCAGTACCAGACCTCGTGTACTAGGAGTAGAAATATTCTTAGTGTCCAGGTCAAACAGGATCTGCCTTTTTATATTCCATAGCTGCCCAAAATAATGGGAAATTTAGGGGGTGGATTTCTGTATTTAGACTCACAGAACTCTGGCAGTCTTTCTGGTTGTGCGTTTCTTCTGGAGTTTCTGAATGACCTTGTTTTAACATTGAGGGAAGAAACCTGTGCCTTCTTGCAGCATCACTGATGCCTTCTGGTGCTGTGTTTGTTCTCTTTCCTGTTGTTGACGGAAACAACACAATGAACACAACTTGCCTTTGTGAAGCCCACAGATGTTCGTTATAAATTGGACAGATTGCTGCAGGACAGCTGCTAGACGGGGATTTCTTTTTATCATTTCTGGATATTCACTGTTTCCTTTATCTCTGATTACCCACTTCTTTGGTTTTCCACTGTCTTTTTTTTTTTTTTTCTGGAGTAAATTTGTGAGCTACTTATTTAGAGTGAGTATGAGTGAGATAAATTTTCTGAGCGCTGAAAATATTTACAGTTGTTGTTTGGCTTCCTTTTTATTTTTGCTCCCACTTGAGTGATCGCTTGTGAGGTGCATAACTCAAAGTTTGTCTCCCAGCTTTGAAGGCACGATCCCACTGTTCAGCGTGTGCTGTCTTAATGGAAAGTCAGATGTCAGCTTGTGTGCCTGCCTCCCCGGCCGCCTCTCAGATTCCAGGCCGAGGCCACCTTGTCCCTTCCAGTACTTTCCTCCTTCAGGAAAGAAAAGGGAATGCGGCTATGGCTTTTCATCCTTTCAGTATTTGCTACGACTTTCTCTTCTAGTAAGCTTTTCTTTTTTTAAATTAAATTTTTATTGGAGGGCAGTTAGTTTACAATGTTGCCTTAGTTTCTGATGCATAGCAAAGTCAGTCAGTTGTACATACTCATATACCCATTTTTAGATTCTGTTCCCACCTAGGTCATTACAGAGTGTGGACTCGAGTTCCCGTTGCTATGACAGCAGGTCCATATTAGTTATCTAGTCTCTATATGCGTGTGCATATGTCAATCTCAATTTCCCAGTTTATCCCTGCCTGGAAGATCTTTCTCATTCCTTCAGTGGTTTTTCAAGACACAGAAGACAATCGACGTGGCAAACCCTCCTCCTGCAATCAGGAGCCTGGCTCCAGCGTAGCCTCTCACCCGGGCCACCAGAGGCTTGTTTTCCAAAGGACAGACTGGCTTTGCTGGTTCCCAGTGTCACGGCTCTGCTTTCTGTTCCACCATGTTGGCTCTTGTCTTTGTTACCACCTGTCACCTGTATCTTTTCCCTTCGTCGTTATTATTTTGGCTGATCTATCTATTTGGGTGTTGATTCATTTATGTTCTAACCTTTCTTGTCCTAATATGTGCATGTAAAGCTGCTTTGTCTAAGTGCCTCTTCACCCGCACCCCTAGGTTTTGGTACGTAGTTTGCTTTAATACATAGTTTTTTCAACAGGATTCAGTTCTAAATAATTTTATTCTTCGGTCCAATAGTTATTAAGAAAGTGTTTGTTTTTTTTCCTTCACTTCTAACTGAGAGTGGCTTTTGCTAAATGTATTGTTTTTTTTTTTTTTTTGGCTGCACTTAGTTCCCTGACCCAGGCCCTGAGCAGTAAAAACACAGAGTCCTAACCACTGGACCACCGTGAGTGCTTGTCCAACTCTTTGCAACCCCCATGGACTGTAGCCCACCAGGCTCCTCTGTCAATGGAATTTTCCAGGCAAGAATACTGGAGTGGGTTACCATTTCTTCCTCCAGGGGAATCTTCCCAACCCAGAGATCAAACCTGCATCTCCTGTGTCTCCTGCGTTGGCAGGTGGATTCTTTACCACCAAGCCACCTGGGAAGTTTCCTAAACGCATTGACTTCTGTATCAACTGTACTGTGGTTCCAAAACACATTCTGTAAGATACAAAATGATGTGAGATGTGCTGGTGCGTCATGGCTTGGTACTTGATCCACTTTTGGGAGGGAGAGAGGAAGGGAATGGAGAGAGAGAAGGAAGGGAAGATTAGGAGAAACAGAGAAAAAGACAGCATACCAGTGCCTGGAAGAATCTATTCTATAATTGCTGGATGCAGAATTTTCTATGTGCGCATTGCTTAAAATTGCTACTGTTGCTTTTTGAATATTCCACATCTTTCTTATTCTTGGTCTGTTTGTTTCTTAACATGGTTTAGAGAGTGTTTTCAAGTTTCTTGTTCTGCTGGTGAAGATATTCCATTATTCCTGTAATTCTACCAGTTTTCCTTTGAGACCGTGATATGAATTGATTGTGTGTCGGGAAGTCGAGCAATGAGCCGGGTGGATTGAACCCCTACTATGTCGCATCTATGTTACTAGGTGGTAGCTTTTTTACTCCTTGATGTCTACTTTGTTTTGTTTATCTTTTTAAAGATTTTTTTTGGACAGTGGACCATTTTTAAAGTCTTTATTGAATTTGCTACAATATTGCTTCTGATTTACATTTTGGCCTTGAGGTATGTGAGATCTTGCCTCCCTGACTAGGGATAAACCTGTATCCTCTGCTTTGGAAGGCTAAATCTTAACCACTGGACCACCAGGGAAGCCCCTTCTCCTTTGTTTTAGATTCATTAAGCTGTGCCAGGTTTATTTTCCGCCTAGGATTTTTCTTGTATACATATTTTCCATCCTTCTGTTTTCAGCACCTCCACTTCCTTATGCTTTAGGTATGTCTCTTATAAAATATGTCAGGATACTGTTTTAAACCCAGAGTGAAAACTAATTTTAACTAGCGATTTCACCTAATTAATGGCCATTGTGAGTGCTGATCTATTTTCACTTGTTACCTCAATTTTTATTTTTATTTTTGTCCTGTTCTATTTGTTTTTTTCTGTCTTACTCCCTTTTTCTCTCTCCTAATTTGAAATGTGTATAGTAATTTTTATTCATTTGGTAGTTATCCTTGAAATTTACCCAGGCGTATTTAACCTAAGCCTAAAACTGAATAATTTAACACATTTCTAGAACATTGAAAAGATGTTAGTATCACCCACCTCCTGATTTACATACTATTGTTTTCCAGTGTTTAATTTTTTTAAATGAACCTCATAGTTTAGGGACCGGGGTCATATAGCCTCGTTATTTGTTTGGATTCATAAACAAGGTGTTCGTTTCTCTGTTCACCAGCTCTTGCCCCCTAAGCTGCCCACCAGCCTCGTTTCTCTTCCTCCTTTAGAACTGTGTTTGGGTCAAGTCTCTTCATTTCTTAATCAATCGTATTTCACTTTGTTCTTGAAAGACAACTTTCTTGTGTTCAGAGCTGGCAACTAGAGACATGGATGGACCTAGAGACCGTCATACAGACTGGAGTAAGTCAGAAAGAAAAGCAAATACTGTACATTGATTCATATATGTGGGATATGAAAAAAAAATACTGCTGTAGACAATCTTATTTACAAAGCAGAGACACAGATGTAGAGAACAAATGTATGGACACCAAGGGGGAGAGAGAGGTGGGGTGGATTGGGAGACTGGGATTGACATGTATACACTATTGATTGATACTGTGTCTAACGTAACTAGTGTTTAACATAACATAACGTAACGTAACCCACTGCACAGCACAGGGAACTCTACTCGGTGCTCTATGGTGATCTAAATAGGAAGAAAATCCAAAAAGGAGGAAATATGTGTCCTGCTGCTGCTAAGTCGCTTCAGTCGTGTCTGACTCTGTACGACCCCAGGGACGGCAGCCCACCAGGCTCCCCCGTCCCTGGGATTCTCCAGGCAAGAACACTGGAGTGGGTTGCCACTTCCGTCTCCAATGCAAGAAAGTGAAAAGTGAAAGTGAAAGTGAGGTAGCTCAGTCATGTCCGACTCTTTGCAACCCCATGGACTGCAGCCCACCCGGCTCCTCCATCCATGGGATTTTCCAGGCAAGAGTACTGGAGTGGGGTGCCATTGCCTTCTCCAGAATATGTGTGCTCATATAAACAATTCACTTTGCCATGTAGTAGAAACGAAGGCAACACTGTAAAGCAACTGTACTCCAATACAAATTTTTTAAAGACACACAAAAAAATTAAGTGGGCAGCTACTTTCTCTTGACACATTGTCTTTCTGATGTTCGTTGCTGAGTAAATTATCTGCCTTTTTCCTCTGACTGCGTATAAGGTCTCCATGAAGTTTACGTTCATCAGCAAGTCCGTGAGGCATTCCTGTGTTTATCTCTCCATTCTTTCTGGAACTCTTACTAGAAATGGGTTGAACCTTCTTATTCTGTACTCCACATTCTTAACCAACCTTTTATATTTTCTATCTCTTCTTCTTTTAATAGTGCAGTCTAGATGTTTTCCTCAAAGTTATCTTCTGGTTTATTTTTTTTTTCTTCAGCTATGTCTATTTTGCTATTTTCTAACAACTGAAATACTTTCACTTTTTAAAATTCAAACTTTTTATTTTTTTCTGTTTATTTCTGATAGTCTCTTGTTACTTGCTCGTCTTTAAATATTTCTATTTCTTTCATAAATATTTCACAAATTATTTTTATCATTTAAGTCTGTATTTCTATAAATATTTCCATAAATATTTTATAAACAATTGTTCTATATTCCTACTATCTAATATCTGAAGTCCTTGATTGTCCAAAGCTATTTTTTCCTATTGATTCTCCCTCACAGGGACATGAAGTCTTTGTGTGGGAGGAACCTTAATTGTCCGCTTATTGCTCGGTCTTATTTTTCTTAATATTTATATTTTCTGGCCGTGTCAGGTCTTAGTTGTGGCACACAGGATCTTTGTTGCATCAGGAAGGCTCTTCTGTTGCCAGGTGAGGACTTAGTTGCCCCATGAAATGTGGAATCTTAGTTCCCTGACCAGGAATCAAACCTGCATCCCCTGCACTGCAAGGCAGTTTCTTAACCACTGGACCACCAGAGAAGTCCCTGTTTGATACTTCGTTGTTGTTGTTCAGTCACTAAGTCGTGTCCGACTCTTTGCAACCCCATGGACTGCAGCACGCCAGGCTTCCCTGTCCTTCACCATCTCCCTGAGTTTGCTCAAACTCATGTCCATTGAGTCAGTGATGCCATCCAACCATCTCATCCTCTGTTGCCCCCTTATCCTTTTGCCTTCAATCTTTCCCAGCATCAGGCCTTTTCCCATCTGTTGGCTTTTCTCATCAGGTGGTCAAAGTATTCAAGCTTCAGCATCAGTCCTTCCAATGAATATTCTGGGTTGATTTCCTTGAGAATTGCCCGGTTTAATCTTGCTGTCTCAGGGACTCTCAAGAGTCTTCTCTAGCACCACAGTTCGAAAGCATTAATTCTCTGATGCTCAACCTTCTTTATGATCCAGCTCTCTTATATGCTTAAATTAGGAGAGCTTCCCCATCCCAGAGCTTTGATTCTATTTCTGCCTGGAGCCAGGGGTCATCACTTACTTGACACCATGTCAGAATCTATCGAACAGTGAGTCTCAAAGTGTGGTCCATGGATATGCATATCCACATCCCACTGGCTAAGAAACTGCTGGGGGCCTGGGAATCTGTGCTTGGTGATGCTAGTCCTTACACTGAGGCCACTTCCATCAAGTCTCAGCTGAGAATTAGGGGTCGGGTATCAACTTCACAGTCTTATGTCTCTACCAAAGCTGTGTGACTCACTGTCACTATTATGGTTGGTATCAGTTTAACTCTGCCCCTCCCAGCAGTTCTTCATGGAAAGGCAGAGGTCTTTGGTGATTTTCCTTCACAACCAGCATGTCTCCAGGTGTGTCCTAATCCTGGGTTTTATTTTGCAGTAAGAGAAACCCTTGGAGCATGTTGTCAACGTTAAAGTCAGAAAGGATGGTCTATCTGTTGAGATTTTAATTTCACAAATATAGTTTTTTTACTTTTACTTTTAAAGTTCTAAGTTCATTTTTAAACACAGTAAGCATGTTTATCCTGTACCTGCGTCTGACGTGTGGCCCCAGTTCTGCGTGTTGGCTCACCTCTACTGAAAGTGAAAGTGAAAGTCACTCAGTCATGTCTGACTCTGCAACGCCATGGACTGTACAGTCCATGGAATTCTCCAGGCAAGAATACTGGAGTGGGCAGCCATTCCCTTCTCCAGGGGATCTTCCCAACTCAGGAGTCAAACCCAGGTCTCCTGCATTGCAGGCTGATTCTTTACCAGCTGAGCCACCCACCCCTGATGACTAGGGCTTGTTTCCTCAAGTGCTTAATCCCAGACTCTAGGTCCACAGCATGATCGGTGGACATTTTCTGAGATCTGTCTTTAGCACATTCTTCCAGAGGGGATTTTCATTTGCTCCTGCCAAGAATCAGAGCAGAGGTGAGTGGGATTTCTCAGCCCTGGACACTCTAAACTGAGTGATCCAGGCACACAAAGGGTGAGGGCTTGGGGTCCAAGTTCAGGCTTGTGGCTGCAGGTTCTCTGAGTTGAAGTCGCCCCAAGCTACAGGTCACTTGCAAGATCTAAGGGACAAGAATATTTACTTGCAAGACTGCTGTCTCTATCACTCACTGGTGAGGAGGAAGATTCTTGCTTGCATCTGTGTCCTCACTCAGAGCCCTCTCGAGGAATTCTTTGACACACAGGTGGCCTCCGTACCTCTGAACCACAGAGTTGGGTAGGGGGTGTGTCACTGCTACTGATGGTGATGACAGTGTCCATGTCACTCGTGCTGTCGGTGGTGGTGATGTTGGTGGCAGTGGTGGTGGCAGATGGGAGGGGTTATGGTCAGGGATCAGTCAGCTTTTCCTGTGAAGAGCAGATAAAAGCTATTTTAGGCTTTGCAGATCATATGGCCTCTTATTACAGGTGTTTAACTGCTCTTTTAGCGCAGAACAGTTAGAGGCATATGTGAGTGAACGGATGTGGATGGGGTTCAATAGAACTGTATTTATGGATACTAACAGGCTTCCCTGATGACTCAGGTGGTAAAGAATCTGCCTGCAGTGCAGGATATCTGGGTTCAATCCCTGGGTCAGGAAGATCCCCTGGAGAAGGAAATGGCTACCCACTCTAGAATTCTTGCCTGGAGAATCTCACGGACAGAGGAGTTTTTAATTTCTCAGTTTTCATGTATCATGGAATATACTTCTTATCTTCAGTCATTTAAAGATGTATAAAATCTTTCTTGCTTGTGGGTTGAATTTGTCTGATGGGGTATAGTTTGCCAATTCCTGGTGGTGATAGTGGTGGTGGTAATGTGATGATGATGGTGAAAATGGTGATGATGTGATGGTGGTGGTGGTGGTGATGGTGATGATGGTGATGGTGGTGGAGATGGTGGTGGTGGTGATGATGGTGGAGATGGTAATGATGGTGGAGATGGTGGTGATGGTAATGATGGTGGAGATGGTGGTGATGGTGATGGTGATGGAGATGGTGGAGATGGTGGTGATGGTGATGATGGTGAAGATGGTGGAGATGGTGGTGATGCTGATGATGGTAATGATGGTGGAGATGGTGGTGGTGGTGATTGTGGTGATGATGATGGTGGAGATGGTGGTGGTGGTGATGGTGGAGCTGGTAATGATAGTGGTGAGGGTGATGGTAATGATGGTAGTAATGGTGATGGTGGAGATGGTGGTGATTAAAAGCTAGAGGTGGTGAAGGTAGACATGGAGGTACTATTGGAAAGGAAGACTCTTCCCACAACATCTTCCTTAAGACTGAGATAGAGACCCACAGAGCTAAAGGAAGTTAGCACAACTTTCACAGACAGCAGAGTCCTTGATACACAGGTTTACACACTTCCGATATCACAGCATTTCCTCTCCAGAGTCACGAATCAGGCTCAGATTCCTGTGCTCTTCCCAGAGGTGCTGTGACAGAGCCTGGCTCCCCACAGGAGTCTGAATCAGCTGTGTGAGCAGGAAGTCCCCAGCCACCCGAAGTCATGAGTTGGGTGATGCAGCATTTTACAATTGTAATGTGCCATTTAAACGTTAAATAACAATAACCGATCTGGTTCTAATGCTTCATTAACTCTCTCCACTGCCAAATCACAGGCTTTTCTGTATGTTTATGCTAAAGGCAGATTTTAATTGTTTTAATGAGGACTTGCAAGCAGATCTCTTCTCTTGACACTTGGGCATTGGTGAGAATACATCTATTATTTGCTTAGCAGGAGGGAAGTATTACTGTTGATGCAAGAGGCGTCTGACAGTGTTGGGGTTTAGGGAAGACCCCGCACCTGGTGCCTTCCTAACACTTTGCTGATTGAGCCGTGTGAAGGCAGATTGTGTGAGGAGCAATCCAGGCCTGTCACAGGGCCCAGCATCATGCTAACCGAATCTGCTAATTAGTTTTGTTTTCCCCATCGACTGCCTGGTTAGTTTGCTCTGCTCTCCTTTGATTCAAAGATGCTGCTCTAAAGGTAGTTTTACGTGTTAAATGGAACTCTTGCTGCACAAAATCTGGCACAGATAAAGGTCTTAATCAGCCACAGAGGCACAGACATCAAGTACTCCTCTACGAAATTCCTTCCTCCCCCAATAGACACAGATTAGGAGTGCAGATGATGGGGGTGGGGGAGTGAGTGACAGGAGGTGGGGAAATAGATTTTTTTTTCAAGATCTAGAGTTGTGTACAGGCTCAGAGAAAAAGACAACTCATAAGAAGATGGTTTAGTTCTTCACTTGCGTTTACTTCATTGCTCATACCTCTGGAAATTATTACACTTAACAACTCTGGCTCCCAAAACTTTCTTTACATTTTTTTTTCTGAGTTACTTCCTCAGAGCAAAACATTTATGAAATATTGGAAACAAGATTGAGAGAAACACAACCTGGAATATGTAATCCCAGTTTCTCCACAGAGAGGTCCATGTATAATTCTGCCATATTCATAATAAAGGGTCCTGGTGGTGTGCATGAGTGGTGGGGCCAGACAGAGCTCAGAATCGCTCAGACCCTGTTTCTGGTGAGGGAGATGGAGGCTGGCGCTGCAGTCCAGACTGCCTTGTTCTGAGGCCCCTGCTGCGTTGGGGCCGGAGCTTTCTGTCCAATGAGGAGGCAGGTGCAGCTCGCGGCGTGCCCTCTGTCAGCAGGTCACATGGCCTGTCTGCCCCGCGGGCTTTCTTTGGCCCGGCTGAGATGGGGGCGACCCTACCTCTGCTCTCCACACTCCGTGAAATGCCTTTCCTGCACTCCAGAGGCACAGACTGAGAGTTCATTTTGCCTTGTTCTGTTTTGAAGACATTTCCATTCTGACTTGGTTTCCCTTGTGGTTCAAATGGTCAAGAATCTGCCTGCAGTGTATGTAACCCAGGTTCGATCCCTGGATCGGGAAGATCCGCTGGAAGAGGAAATGGCAACCCACTCCAGTATTCCTGCCTGGAAAACCCCATGGACAGAGGAACCTGGCGGGCTACAGTCCATGGGGTCCCAAAGAGTCGGACACGACTGAGCAACTAACGCAGTCAACTCCATTCTGACTGCGCATTTGCCAGAAAAAGAAAGCTCTATTGTATTAACAACTCAACAGGAGAGGTGCAGTTGTAATTAATCCAGTATTACATAGGATCTCAAGAGAAACCCCCCCCCAACAAAATGCTGTGCAGCCACGCAATGGATGACCCCTCGGCCAGGAGGAAAAAAACGCTGACACGGACTCACCGTGCACCCTGAACACAGGACACTCAGCGAGAGAAGCCTGGCGCGGAGACCACACACATGATTCTTTTCATGTGGAACATCCAGAGTAATCAAATCCATACACGCGGCGGGCAGACTGGCAGCTGCCAGGGCCCAGGTGAGAGGGCAGTGCTTGCTGTGTGACAAGTGATGAAAATATTCTGGAATTGGATGAGAGGAAGACTGCACACCGCTGTGAGTATGCTACAGCCCTGGGAACTGCACACTTTAAAAGTCAGGCAGGGCCTTCCGTGGTGGTTAGGAATCCACCTTGTGATGCAGGGGGTGTGGGTTCGATCTCTGGTCGGGGAACTGAGATTCCGCAAGCTGCGGAGCAACTAAGCCCATGTGCCGCAGCTACTGAGCCCACACTCCGGAGCCTGTGCGCCACAACTAGAGAGCCCGGGCACTGCAACGAAGGGCCCACCAGACACAGCCAAGATCCCTCGGGCTGCAACTAAGACCTCATGCAGCCAAATAAATAAATTAATATTTTAAAATTCGTTTTAAAAATAAAAAAGTAAAAGTCAGGTGAACATTATGATGTTGGTGCGTGTGCACTGGGTCGTGTCCAACTCTCTGCAACCCCATGGTGTCCTCTGTCCATGGGATTTTCCCAGCAAGAATACTGGGGCAGGTTGCCATTTCCTTATCCAGGGGGGTCTTCCTGACCCAGGGATCTTCCAGACCCAGGGATCGAACCTGTGTCTCTAGATTATATCCCAAAAATGTTGTTATTTTTTTAATGAATGAAGTTACTAACTAAAACGAAAGAACAACGGAACTGGGATCTTCCTGAAACAGCACACACCCCTCAGCTATGAGGGCTGGTGGTGAGGTCCACAGTCTGACAAGCTTCCCCAACTTCCTGGGTGACACGTGGGTGTCACTCCAGCTGAGCGAGGAGATGGTACACCTTGGAGTCAGACATACCTGGTTCAAATCCCACCTGTTTCTCTTCCTGGCTGGAGCACCTTTTTTTTCTTTGCTTAACACACTGTCTGGGTTTGTCATCACTTTCCTGCCAGGAAGCAATTGTCTTCTAATTTCACGGCTGCGGTCACCATCCACAGTGATTTTAGAGGCCAAGCAGAGGAAACCTGTCACTGCTTCCACCTTTTCCCCTCCTATTTGCCACGATGTGATGGGACCAGATGCCATGACCTAAGGGTTTTTTTAATATTTAATTTTAGGTCAGTCTCTTCCTTCCCCCTCATCAAGAGGTTCTTCAGTTCTCTTTGCTTTCTGCCATTAGAATGGTATTATCCACATATCTGAGGTTGTTGATATTCCTCCCAGCAATTCACTAGAGAGCATTCCCTAAAAACTGCAGAATAGCCCTTGTGGTGGTGTTTGTTCGGATTTGAGTCAGTAGCTCCAGGTGGTCAAGACTCCATCTTCCTGACTGAAGCCCAGAAGGTGCTGATGCTGCAGGTTCTCAGTTGACTCTGGGTGGTGGAGATGTAAGCTGTGCCTGCCTCCAAGTGCCACGATTTCAACCGACTTCTGGATTGGTGCAAGGCAAGGAGATCCCTAAGTCGCATTAGTCCAATCCTGTAACTTTTGACAGACATTCACTGGCTGTATACCAGGGCAAGAACAGGGAGGAAACTGTGGTCCTCTTGTCTCAGGCTCTGGGCAGGGCAGGGCTGAGGAGGCGGTGATGTTGAATAGCTGTCCCATTGGCAGCGAAGGATACACCAGGAGCTGTAGGAGAAACCGAAACGCACCAGAAAAGGGAGGGTCACACTGGCTATGCTGGAACAAGGGACTCCATCCGAGGAGAGGAATTTAAACAAATGCAACCACATGTCATTTGTAAGATACTCACTGCAGATCCTGGCAGAAGGAGCTGAGTCTGAGAAGCCAATCTGAGCTTCAGGAAGGTTTTTCTGGGCTTGGTGGTACACCCAGCCCTGCACAAGTGGCCCATCAACTTCTCTGTGGAAGGATGAAGATCAGAGAGGCTGGATGTTTGGACCAGAAACACCTGGAGGAGCTGGGAAGGTGACCAGGTGTGGAGGTGATGCTCACACGCAGGATGTGCTTCACAGGTGCTTAGAATTTCTGGTTTTAGCTCTTGGTTGTTACTGGACCCCAGGGCTGAGGGCTTAGAGGCCCAGGAGCAGAGCTGGCACTGTGTTCTGGCCTCTCTTACATGTGTCACGGTGTCAAGCTGGTGACACCCACACCTCGCAGTGCATACCCTGCCCTCGACCGGTCATCTGTTGACGTGATTAAACTGCTATTTTCCCCTTAATCACAAGGGTGTCTTCTTTCTCTCCTCTGCTTGGTGTGAAATTTCAGATTCCTGTGCATGTGCATGCTCAGGCACTTCAGTTGTATCCAACTCCTTGTGACCCTATGGACTGCAGCCCCTCAGGCTCCTCTGTCCATGGGATTCTCCGGGCAAGAACACTGGAGTGGGTTGCCATTCCCTTCTCCAGGGGATCTTCCCAACCCAGGGATTGAACCCGAGTCTCTTACGTTTCCCGCATTGGCAGGCAGGTTCTTTACCACTAGTGCCATCTTAGATTCCTGAAGCTACCTCCAAACAAAGCAGTTATAATGTAAGACAATCCTTAAATCTCCTAGAAAGCCAGAACAGCAAAAGCCTCAAGATGGAATGTTGCTACGTAATAGTTATTAACTTGCAAAGAGGAAAAGCTGCCTCCCCAAAATCATAAACTTTGGTGTCTTCTTCTTAACATATGCAACTCTAGAAAGGAAGTAGGGGGAAATCGTTTAGAAGAATTCTTAATTGTATCCCAGATACACAGGTGTTTCTTTAAGCCAAGCACCACTGAGGCAGGGAAATTTTCAGTCCACTTCCTGGGACCCTGCTGAAGGCCAGTGTGAGTGTCAGAATAATTCTAACATGTGTGTAGAACATACTAACATGTGCGTGTAAGATTTCCTCAGCTGGGGAGCTCGGTCCATGTACAGCACTAACACATAGGTCTTCTTATCACTTACCTTCTAAATCTGTGTGGGGCATTTTTATTTTTTGTTTTTATCATAGTTAGTTAAGTCGCTCAGTCGTGTCCGACTCTTTGCAACCCCATGGGCTGTAGCCCACCAGGCTTCTCTGTCCATGGGATTCTCCAGGCAAGAATACTGGAGTGGGTTGCCATTTCCTTCTCCAGGGGATCTTCCCGACCCAGGGATCGAACCCAGGTCTCCCGTATTAGAGGCAGACGCTTTAACCTCTGAGCCACCAGGGAAGCCAAGTTATAAGCAAAGGCAACTTAGTTCTTCAGAAAAAAAGAAAAGATAAAATAGATCAATATTTAAGATATACTAGACAAAACATCTGAAAATATAAAGATAAAAATACATTACTCAAAAAATTTTAATTTATTAGTATATAAAGATTTTAAATCCCTCTAGTCAAAATTTCATTCACAAGAGGTTGTATGTTGGTTGCTTGTTGAAAATCTATTTGAAAAGATCAAAAGGTGAAATAATTCTTTATTCCTTTGTTCCATTAGTACTAAGTCACAGGATCTTCCTTCGTGTGAGTTTTTCTGCTGGGATGAGGAGCCTGGGAGAGTTGAATGATTGACCCCACTCACCCCGTGGTTGAAGCTGGTGTGGGTGGGCTTGCCTATGGGTTTCAGGAGTCAGCTGAAATCCTGGGGTTCTCTGGGGCAGCAGTGGTCCTAATTCCTGCACAGCCACCTTCATTGGGAAGCAGAGTCTATCCAAAGATGTTCAGGGTCTATCTATGCCTCCCTCTGGCCACTGCCCCCACCGAGCCTGTCTAAACCATCAGGGTAAGTGGGCTCAGATCAGTGACTGTTCACCCCAGCGACCAGGACACACTGGGACAATCAGGGTCTGACTGATGAGCTTTTCAGGTGTGATTTCCTTGCCTCATCTCTGTTTCTTCCTCCTCCAGGAGAAATGGGCCCCGTGAGGCAAGCGTGACCCTCGAGTCCAGCCCGCCAACCCGACGACCAGCCGGGAGGACAGCACCATGGCTGGAGTCGTGGAGCAGAAGAGCGGGCTGGTGCGCAGCAAGCTCAGCGAGGCCAGCAAGAGGAATGGCCTCATCAACACCAGGAGCCTGGTGGCCGAGAGCCGGGATGGCCTGGTGTCCGTGTACCCCGCTCCCCAGTACCAGAGCTGCCGGGTGGTGGGCAGTGTGGCACCGGCTGGCCCAGACGGCGCCCGGAACGAGCCGCTCCAACAGCTGCTGGACCCCAGCACACTCCAGCAGTCGGTTGAGTCCCGCTACCGGCCCAACCTCATCCTCTACTCGGAGAGTGTACTGCGCCCCTGGGGGGATGGCGTGGCAGCTGACTGCTGTGAGACCACCTTCATCGAGGACCGCTCGCCCACCAAGGAGAGCCTGGAGTATCCCGATGGCAAGTTCATTGACCTCTCGCCCGAAGACATCAAGATCCACACGCTATCCTATGATGTGGAAGAGGAGGAGGAGTTTCAGGAGCTGGAGGTCAGAGCGTATGTTTGTCACGGGCCGTCCAGAGTGGGATGTGGGGCTCTGGGGGGACGAGAGCCAGGCAGGCGCAAGTCAGGACATGAAGCCAGTGAGCAAAAGTGCAAGGAAACCACAGCCTCCTGGGCGCCCTTCACTCAGAATCTGTGTGAGAGATACAGGGATGGAGGAGGTGAGGTCTGGGACCTAGGGCTTCAGAGGGAATTCTGCTTAGGGGACACAAGGTCGAGGCCATCAGGATGGGACTAAGATGCGTTTAAGGGTTGACCGTGCTGGCAGCTCAGGGGGCTGGGGGTTTCTGCTGACTGCCCAGCCACAGGGGAGAGTGCTGTGCTGTGCTAAGTGGCTTAGTTGTGTACGATTCCATGGATGGTAGCCGACCAGGATCCTCTGTCCAAGGGATTCTCTGGGAAAGAATACTGGAGTGGGTTGCCATGCCCTCATCCAGGGACTCTTCTTGACCCAGGGAACAGTGGCCGCTGGCCAAAACCCCCACGGGGAGGAGATTCCGCAAAAGCCTGGAAGTGCCCACTTGGGGACAATTTGGGATGTTTTGGCTGCCACATGTGGTTTCCTTAATTTGACATTCTGGAGTGTTTACTAAGCATTGTTGGAACAGCTGAAACCTAAACCCGGCTGGAAGAAATAGTTGAAATTGATAGCATAAGGGGCAGACAAGCTGAATTATTGTAGAGTCCCGTCTCCTGTAGGGCAGGCACGGGCGTCAGATCACACTCTTAGGAACATGCATGTTGCCCATGGTGTGCCACACAGCTGCCCCCATGGCGGGGTGAGAGCAACGCCACAGGCGTCTGAGCCCAGGAGACCAGCACCCAGGCTGGGGGGCAGTCATTTCATGGCTGTGGGGATGGCTGGAAGAAGGCTGCCCCACCGGGCTTGCCAGGTTCCCCTATTGGCCTGAGCCTGAGAAAGCCGGCTGGCCACTGGCCCCGGAGACAGGACCACACACCTGTCATCACGTGGCGGCCACGTGAGTCCAGCAAGCCAGAGCTCTTCAAGCCTGTGCATGGAGCACACGTTACATCTGACTGTCCCAAGCAAGTCATGTGGCCAAGACCAAAGTTGGTATGCAAGGGGCTGCTCAGGGTGACGGGACAGGAACATCTCAACTGGGGGCCAGGACGGCAGCAGCCCACAGCGAGCAAGGGTGTAGACCGCTCACCATCACTCTTTAATTGTCAAACTGAATGGAATGAGAACAGCCATGCTTCTATTGTGAATGAAACAAAAAACTCAGTCCACACTGACCTGAGGCTCTTCCCAGGAAGCAGCTCTACTTCGGACAAGAGAGAAAACGTGGTTTTGCATCCTTGGCCAGAGCATCACTGGGTCAACAGCAGAGCGATTCTGTGTCCAGGAAATTGCAGTTTGCAGAGAGCTTTGCCCAGGTAGGAGCAGGGTCTGTCGCAGGAGCTTCCCCTCTGCCCTCATCTCCTGCCTGATCAGGTTCACCCTGCACTTGCAGCAGAGCAGTCCTAGTGCAGAGAGGTCTGCTGGCCGGGCACGCGTCTGCTGAAGCTCGTGTGGCTGCGTCCTCTGGGCTCTGGGGTCAGCGGTGTTAGCAAGCAGATCTATAGCTGATTGTAAGCGTCTCACAGAGGGGCCTCAGCCACAGCATCTGCCCTGCACTGTCTCACAAGGGAGAGTCGTCCTGGGGGGTTCTGGAGGTGCACAAGGATGGAGGGTGGCCAAGCAGGCCACCTCGGGGGCCCTGGGGATTCTCCAGGTGTGTGATCACCAGGCTGGGGCCCTGCAGCCCTGGGGCCTCCTCCTGGTTCCCGGACACAACAGCTAAACCTCATCTCCAGGACCCCAACATCTGGAAATCACATTTCCTTGTCACACAGACAAATTTAAACTGAGAGATGCAGGCGCACCTAATAAAGCAGTTCTGCAAACTGTCAAATTTGGGTTTAAAGCTGAAAATGAGTGGCTGCAGGTCAGGACTGGAGGGCCTCGCCGCCTGTTGAAAGGCTGATTGCCGCCCCTTTGTGACAAAGCCAAGTCTGTGCGTCCATCAGAGAGCCCGTGGAATGTCATCACTGGGAACCAGTGACGCAAGAGCAAAGGGGAAGGAGAGGCACGTTTTTGGAGCATCTTCCCTCCCTCCTCTCACCATCCCGTCTGACCCCGGAGCCTGCAGGTGGCAGGCTCTGTCCCTAACACTGCATGTGGGAGGCAGAAGCTTGGAGGGCTTTTAGGTGCCTCTGCTGGCTCCAGACGCCTGTGTCCTGACGGTGATGCTGTGTGGTCCCCAAACGGCTGTATCGTATACAGCCACCTCCTCACGTCTGAGCCCTCAGCTGGACCTCTCTCCCGTGAAAAACCACAAGTCCCAGAAACCTGTCAGGAGAGATAGGATTCCACACTACAGGTAGCACCTGCAGAGGCTTCTTCACACGCAGGAGAAGAGCTGGGAGGACACGCAAACATTGAACGAGAACCCCAAAGCGAGAATGAGAAAGAGCAACAAAAATAGACGAGGGGACCCAGAGGAAACAGAAATCACTCAGGGAAAAGCAGGCAGTGTTTTGAACACAATCTCATGTCCCGTGAAGCTGATCTGTGGTGGGGCGAGGAGGCAGGATGCAGTTTGGTTGGTTTGCCTGGCTGCCCCCGGCTGGACCCTCACACGCAGTGATGAGGGAGGTGGTAAGTGGGGCTCCTCCCTTCACTCCTGGTTCAGGGGCAGTGCTCAGACTCTCAAATGAATGACCAAGCTCTTCAGGCTCTTTATCAGATGTAGAAAGTGGCCTTTGTCAAGATGTGGTTGGACAGGGTGTTTTAATACAAAAAACAGGTGTTTAACTTTGCCAAATGTCCATTTAGATCATCGTGTGTGTTGGGGGTTGTCTTTACCCTATTGCTATGACCTATTACATTAATTGATTTCATATACTAAGCTGTCCTTTACATTTGGGGATAAATTGGCCATGGCGTTTGCGCCTCTTTATTGCTGGATTCAACGTGCTAACAACTTGGCAAGGATTTTTATTTCTGTGTCCATGAGGACCCTTGGTCCTTGTCAACTGCAGCTTTCTTTTCCTGTGTCTTTCCCTGGTTTTGGTGTCAGGGTGACTGGCCACAAAGGATGAGTTGGGAAGTGTTCCTTCTTCTTCCGTCTGAAAGATGCTGCCCTGCGCTGGGACTTTTTCTTCTCAGATAGTCATTCACAGTGAAGCCACCGGGGCCCAGGCTCTTCTTGGTGGGAAGATTTTTTTTTTTTTTTTTTTACTACTGATCAGACCTGATTTCCTTATGATTTGAAAGAAAATCTTTAGGTTTTCCTTTCATCTTGACTCAGCTTTAGTAATTTGTGCCACTCTAGGGATTTTCCCCTTTTATCTTAGTTACCTAACTTGTCAGCATAAGGTTGCCCGTAATAGTGCACGTAAATCTCCTTGCTTTCTGCACAGTTGGTGATGTTTCCTCTTTTTCCTGCCTAATTTGGTGATTTTTCCATTTTCTCCTTGCTCAGCCTAGCCAAAGGTTTATAAATTCTGATGATCTTTTCAAATATCTGTCATCTGGTTCCACTGATTTGTCCTTCATTTCAGTTTTCCATTTCAGTGATTTTCGCTTAGATATTTCTGATATTGTCCTGTTTTCTATAGTCTAAATTTGCTCTTCTTTATCTAGTTTCTTTAGGCTGGAGCTTATTTATCCCTTTGAGATTTTTCTTCCTGTATAATATATGTATTTAAAGCTGTAACTTTCAAACACTATCTCAACTGCCTCCTATAAACTGTGATATGTTGTGTTTTCATTTCCTGTTTAGTTCAAACTAAGATGTGAGGAGAGCTTCCCAGGCACTGTGGTCCTCTCCCTGCCAGGAGCTCCTTGTTAAATTCCTGGATCATGCAGCTCTCTGCCACTTGGCCCAAACAGATTAGAGCCATAAGTTGGGAGAACTGCAAGCTTTCCTGTTTGTGGCTGAGAATGGAGCTTCCACCCTGTGCTCCCCAGTCAACTCAGCTCCATCTAGCAGCAGAGAATGTGGTCTCCAAGAGGAGCCCCTCCCTAGCAGAAATACTTCACGGCCAAGCAGGTGATGAGTCTGGATGAGCTCAGAGCAAGAACAACCAGACTCACACTATTCTTTTTTTGTGTGTACTTCATTATTTTGTTTATAATATTCTTTTTTAAATTAATTTATTTATTTTAATTGGAGGCTAATTGCAATTTACAATATTGTCATGGTTTTTGCCATACATTGACATGAATCAGCCATGGGAGTACATGTGTCCCCCATCCCGAACCCCCCTCCCACCTCCTTCCCCATCCCATCCCTCAGGGTTGGCCCAGTGCACCGGCTTTGAGTGTCCTGTTTTGTGCATCAAACTTGGACTGCTGATCTATTTCACATATGTAGTATACATGTTTCAATGCTATTCTCTCACATCACCGTACCCTCGCCTTCTCCCACAGAGTCCATGTTCTTTATATCTGTGTCTCCTTTGCCGTCTCACATACGTTTACGGACTCACACTCCTCTGACTCAGGATTCAGCAGTGGTTGTAAGCAAACACCCCTCCCTCCAGGAAGGCTGTTTTGAACATTCTCTTCAGTCATTCCTCAGGGACAGGATCTGCCTGCCTCCTGGCTCTGTCGTACCAGAAGTCTTGAAAAAGGATATTATCTGCAGTGCTACGTGTGTTTTCCAGCAGGCACTAGATGTGGACAAAGAATATGTCCACAGATGGCTTGTGCTTAGGTTAAGAATCTTAATCAAGTTAATTATCTTTAAATAATCTGACATATATCCACTTAAAGCACTAGGAAATTTAATTACTCATTTTCCTCCCTTGAGACAGTATGTTCAGTTCAGTTCAGTCACTCAGTTGTGTCCGACTCTTTGCAAACCCATGGATTGCAGCGCGCCAGGCCTCCCTGTCCATCACCAACTCCTAGAGTTTACCCAAACTCATGTCCATTGAGTCAGTGATGCCATCCAACCATCTCATCCTCTGTCGTCCCCTTCTCCATCTGCCTTCAATCTTTCTGTAAATAAAAAAATATATTTGGACATCCCAGGTTCTTATGGCTCTAAGTGCGGATCATTCACCCTTAGATGAGTGATCTGAAAATCATTCAAAATGATCAGGAGATCTGTCTTAACCCTCCTTATAGTCACATCTGATCTAGCGCTGTCCAACCTGCAGCAAACTCCTCTTTCTGTAAACAAGCCTATGTGAATAACTTCCTATCTGGAAATTAAATTTACCTTTATGGAATAAATATTTTGAGGGCATCCTACATACTGACAATTTCCAAAGACGAATTCAAAAATATCATGTGCAATGTAAGCATGATCGGAATAGTAGTGTGCCATTTACCGTTTTCATTTTCTGTGTCAAGGGAAACTCTCATTTAAATGTGGGACTTGCAGCATGTTTCTTAAAAAGTAAAAATCAATATCTTTATATTCTCATCTTACATTTGCCAGTAAAAGGCACTGGAGTGTGTAATTATAGCCGTTTGATGGGGGGAGAATCTATGAGATAATAAATCCATCTGTCATAAGAACACAAGGGGATCGTTCATCATGTTCCTCTGAAATACTTTACGATAAGCAGAAGGATTGGGGCATCAGATTGAATTTGTATGCCAAGGAAATAAAACCTTTTTACTTTTTCAAGCTCACACTGATCAGATCCCTTATCCGTGGCTCCTGAGCCCCTGCTCAGAATCACAGTTGGGAGAAAACTGTTTATCTGTTTTGAAAGAGGGAGAATGTTTCATCATTATAAGACTAGAGTTATTCTGGGACTTCCCTGGTGGTCCAGTAACTAAGGCTTCACACTCGCAATGCAGGGGGCCTGGGTTTCATCCCTGGTCAGGGAATTAGATCCCGTATGCCGCATCGAAGTTCAAAGATCCCACATGCTGCAATTAAGACCTAGATCAGCCAAATAAAATTTTTTTTAAAAAGACCGCAGCTATTCTAAGATTGCCAGGAGTAATATCAACGACTTCAGATATGTAGATGATACCACTCTAATGGCAGAAAGTGAAGAAGAACTAAAGATCCTCTTGATGAAGGTGAAAGAAGAGGTGAAAAACTGGCTTAAAACTCAACATTCAAAAAACTAAGATAATGACATCCAGTCCCATCACTTCCTGGCAAATAGAACGGGAAAAAGTAGAAGCAGAGACAGACTTTATTTTCTTAGGCTCCAAAATCACTGTGGATGGTGACTGCAGCCATGAAATTAAAAGACACTAGCTCATTGGAAGGAAAGCTGTGACAAACTTAGCATGTTAAAAAGCAAAGACATCACTTTGCTGACAAAGGTCCGTATAGTCAAAGCTACAGTTTTTCCAGTAGTCACTTATGAATATGAGAGTTGGATGACAAAGACGGCTGAGCACCAAAAAAGTGATGCTTTCTAATTGTGGTGTTTGAGAAGACTCCTGAGGATCCTTTGGAAAGCAAGAAGATCAAACCAGTCAATCCTAAAGGAAATCAACCCTGAATATTCATTGGAAGGACTGATGCTGAAGGTGAAGCTCCAAAACTTTTACCTGATGCAGAGAGCCAGCTCATTGGAAAAGACCCTGATGCTGGGAAAGATCGAAGGCAGGTGGAGAAGAGGGTGACAGAGGATGAGATGGTTGGATGGCATCACCGATTCAATGGACATGCATTTGAGCAAATCCCAGGATATGGTGAAGACAGGGAAGCCTGGTGTGCTGCAGTCCATGGGGTCACGAAGAGTCAGACACGACTTAGCAGCTGAGCAACAATTCTAATGAAATCAGCTTTCATAAGATTACAGATAGCTGTGAGTCAAGCACTAACACAATGTGGTTTGAATGACAGTGAAAGGAGAGTCCGTGACTTTGGTGAGTCTCTTTCATATTCAGTTTGAACAAACACCAGTAAAATTTGATTCTAAACCACATTGGAGTTTAATAAAATTTCTCCAAGCTTAACCAAAGGTCCACATATTTTAAGCAATATTCATGCAACAAAACCCAGTACCAAGAGCATCCTTTGGGGTCCCTCAGAGACAGATTTGCTCAATGCTTCATGAAACGTCCCTCCTCAGTGCGTGCCCTTAATGCCCACGTTCAGTGACCACCGTGCATGCAGAAAACACTCGTCACAGCCTGGAGCCCTGGGGAGGCCATTTAACCTTGGCCCATGTTGATAAAAACCTCATCTTCCACCTACTACAGTATAATGTTATCAGAAGAGGAAAGTGATCATAAGCATTCAAGTGTGTTAGAAGAAGCGCATCCTTTGAATTTAAAGTTTTTGGTGATGACAGCGTGCCCTACCCTTTTTTAGCTGGATTGCGAGGCATGCAGAACTTCCCAGATGAGAGATCAAACTCATGCCTCCTGCAGTGGAAACTCAGAGTCTTAACCCCTGGGCCACCAGGGAAGTCTGACAATGCCCTTTTTAAGGGAATGATGTGAAGCATCACCCCTATATCATGGTCTGTTCAGCTTTTTGTCCATCGTGCTTCTGCGGAACAATGGAAGAATAACCACAGAAATCAAGCATGAGCCCAGCTTCATGATTGCCGATATTTTCTTTTTTTTTTTTCCCATGCAAGCCATTTCACAGCGTTTCCTAAAAAGATAAGGAAAAGCTCACAGGGCTGACATGCAGATGGTTGTTCACAGACATTCTATGAATTCTGCGATGCAAAAAAAAAAAAAAAAAAATACCAACGCAGGGGAAATAGTGCAGGTGGCTGGCCCTCGTGTGCTGGAGTCATGCTAGATTTCTGTAACAAGAGGCATTTGGCCAGTGCAAGGATCATCAGATCATTCAGACTATTAGCAGGTGAGAGAGACTCCATCCTTATGGACAAAGAGCCCGCATGTTGTCCTTGTGGTCCCGGGCATTGGATCCGTGGTGCTCATATTCACCAGGAGGAAACAGACACAGAGAAGGCAAGAGAGACGCCTCACTGTGCGAAGTGCTGAGGGTCCCTGTCTGGCTGGTCTCCAGGGAAGGTGCTGTCCCCATT
The DNA here is from genome assembly GCF_016772045.2 of Ovis aries. Lineage (NCBI taxonomy): Eukaryota > Metazoa > Chordata > Mammalia > Artiodactyla > Bovidae > Ovis > Ovis aries. Next base: position 42,044,624 of record NC_056066.1, read on the forward strand.
CGGAATTGGGATGGTCCCACCTTGGCTGTCCTGAATGTCAGCTGAGGGTCCCAGAAGGAAGGATCTTTTCTCCTTGATAATGAAAACCACACTGCATATCACGCCCCTGTCACCAGAGAAATGTGAAACTGAGTTAGGAAAACAGCCTCTGTTCAGTTAAAAAACAAATCCACACAGCAAGAGGTGCATGCTGCTGATGGCAGTGTTCATAAGAAAACATAGGAAAATGTCCCCTCGCATGGTTCACCCGAGGTGCCCATAAATATCCACCTGATATCAGTCAGCAAAACATCCACCAGCCTGCAGTGGTGCTGAGCGGACGAGTCATGAGAAACCTCAAGCCTGGAAAAGTGAGAACCACCAGGGGGTCTGGGGGATGGCCAGTGTCCTCCTCAAACAGGTAGAACCTGAGAAGTCGGAGGACACTCCTCAGAGTGGAGAGAAGTATATCTAGAAACAGAACATGTTGCTTGGAACCGTAACCTTACATAAGATGCTGCCCACGGAGGTCTACACCGTGAACTACAGATTCAAGAAGAATTTAGCAGAGAAAGCAGTGGTGTTTCGGGGAGGCTTGGTGGAAGAGGGTCCGGGTTGTGAAGGGGGAGCAGCTGTAACTTGAGGTCAGATCCCAGAGGACGGTGGTCTTTCCAGCTCACTGGCCCAGTGCTCTGCTGGCCCAGGCTGGGTAAAGTCTGCACACGTTTCAGCATGGCATTGGGTGGATTTTCCTCTTGTGTTTCTTCTAGGAAATAGGAGGAAGATCTAGCTTTCGATAGGTTAGCCAATTCCTGAGTCTCCTCTTCTGGTCCTTTTGCTTTTATCCCTTTTGAAATGTCAGTAAGCAGCAGATCACCCAAAGAGAGTTAGATTAAGTGTAGACACTCGAGGGTCCTGTGAGCAGTCCCCTCCCCCGTCACCTCACCTCACCTCTCATTCATTCCCTGCATCCCCAGACTCCTGATCCCTCAACTTCCCAGCCCCCCACATGCCTTTGAAGCTCCTCCTGCACCCAGAATATTCTCTCCTCCCCTTCACTGAGCTAGTTTCTCATCAGCATCCAGGTCACAGTGTTCGTGCCCCGGCTGACAAAGTCTCCGTGTTTTGGCTTGTTTATTTTCTGTCACACTGGACACTGCCGAGCCACCTTAGGTTGAATTTCCCAGAAGCGATCAGTGATATGAGGGCTGATGAGCACCTGATTTACTGGGAAATGCCCCCTGAAGACGAGCCGGTCAGCACGGGGAGCAAGATGGGAGGCATCCAGGAGGGATGGGCTTCAAAGCACAGAGGCGCCCGGCCTGGCCCCAGGACCAGGGATGTGGGCAGTGTCCCCATGGACACTGTGGATGGAGCAGGCCATGGGTGAGTCGAGTGTAGCCTCCAAGGTGAGGACCAGAAGCGAAGTTCCTGGATACATCCCCAACTCAGCACTGAGTGGGCACCTGATGACCTGTTGCACTGATCGGTCTATCAATGAATAGACGACTCTGTTCGAGGAACTCCAGGTCAGTGTCATCCTTTTTTTATAATCAAAATGCAGCCAGACTCTCCCTGTGTGAGCACCCAGGCTCCTCAAGCATTTATGCTCCTGGTGAGCATTTATGTGACCTGGACTTTGTTTAATGGGATGCTTTAAAAAGTCTCCAAAGTCAAGTCCATGGGGCAGACACGGGAACAGTGCTCCACAGGGCCTGCGGTGGCCCCAGGGCCTCTTGGCAGCGATCGGCTTGGTGCTGAGACACAAGAGCAGACAGTGTTTCCCATGAACCGCAAAAACAGAGACAGGCTCCAAACCAGGAATAAGGAAAGCAGAACATGAAGACTGTTATTGGCATTTCATTAGAGAAGAGAGAAATCCCAAGGTCGTTCTAGCTAATAGACCTTCCCCGTGACTGCGGAGGAAAGAAGAGAGAGCAGGGGGGCCCTACCAACCCCACTCAGCCCCCTGCCCATCCTTAGAGTGTCCATGGGATTGAGAAGATCGAAGCTCCCAGGGACAGCCTTGTGGTCTCTCCGGAGAGGACGGAGTCAGAGGTGCGTGTGGACAAGCTCGGCATGGCCACTGGGCTGCTGTCCCCTGCAGAGTTTGTCCATGTTGGAACAAGATGAAGAGCCTCATGGAGGCTGAAGAACCCAGGAGAATTGAGGACAGAGAACAGAATGAGTGACGGTGGGCTTGTCGTTGCTGTCATTGCTGCGTATTTGCTCAAGTAGACGTTGGTCCAGAGGTAGGTATCAGGGCAGACAACTTGGGACATTCTTGACATGTGACAGTGGAGAGACGCCCCCAAGACAGAATCCCCATGATTCCCCATCCAAACACCTCTCTGGAGCCCAGCAGCCTCTGTGTAGGTAGGTCCCGGCTCTCTAGGGTGGGGCCTGGGCATCTGCATTTCTGACAACTTCCAGTAAGGCCGATGCTGCCGCCCCTGGACCACACTTTGAGCAGTGAGGGCAGAGAGTGTCACTGTTCAGTGGTTCAGGCAGCTTCTAAGCCACTTCATGGAGAAGCTACAAGAAGGTTTCTCTCACTAAAGAGGGGCTGCCCCCAGCATCCCCTTGTGATGCCTGAGGACCTCTTTCTCCTTCTTCTAAGGAAGGCCCTTAACCCATCGACAAGGCTCACCCCTTGAGCTCCCTGCCCCAGGACCCTCCCAGTAAGACATCACTTGACCCTCCTCATCATCCTGGTCGCTCTGGATCCTTCTTGAGATGAGGTGAGTAGATCATCCAGAGGTGATCTGCACAGTGTGGGGCAGACTGGAGCTCCTGCCCCTCCTCCTAGAACCTCCCTTCCCGAGGCCTGCTGGTGCTGCCAGGCCTTTGGCGTCCGGGTGGCACAGGCCTCACTCGCTGCCTCTGCCCAGGCGCTTCCTCCCCAGGCTCTTTCCATGAGTCCTCCTGCCTCATGCTTAGCCTCAGAGGGCAGTGAGGATGGCTATGAATCCTTTCCATGTGTCTTCTAGAAATGTAGCAACGAACTGGTGCGGCCTCACAGAGGAGGCAGGTGAGCTTCTTGCTGGGCGGATACCGGCGGCTCAGGCAGGGTCCTGGCATCGGGCAGTGTGTTCCTAAGGGACTAGCAGCTCTGTCCTCTGTTCCAGCTGGAACTGCCCACCGCCCTCCCTGTAACCGCCTACCTCCCGTCTGCTGTTCTTAGCATGGGCTGAGGGTCAGGTGTGAGAATGTCAGACTCCTGGCAGACAGGAGAATGTCAGACAGGAGGCTGACCTCTAATCCACCAGCTCTGAGTCCCTTCTCACAACACCCGGGGTCCACCTGGCGGGCAGGACGTCTGCATTTGGGAGGCAAAAGCTAAGGGAAGGATGCCAGGGACTTGGAGGAGAGTGTGGAAGGAGCCAGCTGCCACATCAAAGAGAGAACAGATGCCTCCCCAAATAAGAGATACAAATGGCAAATAAGCACGCAGAGATGTCCACATCACCACCTCGGGAGAAGTGCGAACTAAAGCCAGCACAAGTGAGCCCTGCACAGAGTGTCAGAGGGCAGGCAGCCGGGAACCGACAGCTACCAAGCGCCGCGAGGATGCAGAAGCCAGTCGGCTTCCCCGGAAGACAGCTGATCGCTTTCCTGTAAAGTTAAACACTGTGTGACCCAGCAACCCCATTCCTGGTATTTAAAGACACGAATTCTATGTTCAAGCCGAAACTTGCACAAGTGCATCACAGCCTTTATTAGTAAGAACGAGAAACTGAGAGTAAAGTCTTCAGTGGACGAATGGATGAACACACAGCGGCACTTCCTTACCGTGGAAAACCACTCGGGAATAAAACGGAGTGAACTGCTGACACCCTCAGCAGCCTGGGTGACCCTCGGGGCCTGGTGCTGAGGGGGCTGGTCAGGGGTCTTGCCCCAGGCAGAGGTGTATCCTAGTTTAGGCTCTGGGCCACGCTTACGTAAGAGGTGCGGTCACGGATGTGGGGATGCGTTCTATCTTTGCAGTCCCTACAGGAACTCTGTTCTAGTTTCGACACTTTTATGTGAGTCTAAAATTGTTTCAAAGGGTGTGTGTGTGTGTCTGTTTGTGTGTGTATACACATATACATCTCTGTGACCTAGACTTAGTTGAAGAGTTTTTAGATATGACCTCATACACAGACACAGTGAGTGAAATAATTTATTCATAAACATACATACACATACTGTACAAGGCCATCTTTAATGAATTTTAATATTCTATAATCTTCAAACTAACTAAAATACATTTTAAATACATGCATTCCTTTCAATAAAATGAAGCATTTTAGGACAGTAAAGAAACTTGGGAAATGAGTGATTTTTTTAATTTTTTAATTGAAGGATAATGGCTTTACAGAATTTTGTTGGTTTCTGCAAAACATCAACGTGAATCAGCCATTGTTGTTGTTCAATCACTCAGTCATGTCTGACTCTTTGCGACCCCATGGACTGCAGCACACCAGGCTTCCCTGTCCTTCACCATCTCCCAGAGCTTACTCTAACTCATGTCCATTGAGTCGGTGATGCCATCCAGCCATCTCGTCCTGTCGTCCCCTTCTCCTCCTGCCTTCAGTCTTTCCCAGCCTCAGGGTCTGGGGAAGTATACATACGTCCCCTCCCTCTTGAACCTCCCTCTGGTAACTGATGACTTTGAACAGCCCAGCCAGTGACTTGATATATGGCTATAGGTTTACTGTGATAGGATCTTACACAGAGGCATCCCTTGGTTTAGAAAATGCTCTCATTTTACAAACTAGGGAGCCCACCTCTGCCACAGGTGCACGTGGACATGCGGGACGGTGGCCACGCTCGGTGGCAAGGGGGTGAGGTACACCAGGTAGGCAGGCCCTGGGGTCCCTGCTCCTACACAGACGGCTTTCTCGTTGCTGCAGAGGTGGGGCAGGGAGCTCTGAGGACCTCACCCTGCACAGGGGCTGGCATCCTTGGCCAGTCCCTGATGCTACAGAAGGATGAAGGAGGCATCAAACAGGCAGGAGATCCACAGTCAGCCTGCTTCAGAGCACGACAGCCGTGGCCCCCACTCCAGCGAGAGAGGCTTCTGGTGCCTGGCCAGGTGGGGGGCCCAGGAAGAAGAGTGCGGCTGGGCTCTCAGAGGAAGGCCCTGTGGTTCTCACTGGCCCCTCCTGAGGCACGAGTAGCTCCTGCACTTCCTCAGGGTGCAGATCCCCTGTGGTGGGTGGGCAGATGGGTGAGGACGATTGGAACGACGCTGTGTCCCCATAACTCATTCCCAGGAGGTGTGCGCCCCACCTCTCTGGGCAGACAGACAGGTGAGGATGGCTGGATGGATGTGTGTCCGTAGCTCGTTCCCAGGAGGTGAACGCCCTGCCAGGGCCCCCGCTCCCTGCCCACCCTCCTCGCCTCTCAGTCGAGGACAGTGTCACCCTCACAGGCCCACGTGAGCTGTCCGCCACCAGGATCACCTGGGAGCCCTTTGTCACTGGCCCCGGGGGTGGACGTGCAGCCACCCGTCGGCTTGGTGACCCGGCTTTGTTCCAAGAGCCGCCCTGGGCTCCACGCGCCTCCGAGCTCCTGAGCGAGCAGGCGTGTGACACTGACACTACTAAGTGGCTTCTCTGCAGAAACACGAAGAGGACAAACTTGGTGAGACGCCAAATCACAATGTAAGATGAATTATTCATGTGTCATAAAAAGAGTGAATTTGATATTTTTTTCATTTCTCCCCCATAACTCTCACAGTGTTGCCATTAAAGTGTAATGAAAAAAAGAGGGGAAAGTGAATGCAATGCCTAATCCCCAAAAGAAAGAATTCAATTTAAAGTATAATTCTTTCCCTCCTAAAATGGCACGTGTGAGGGATTTTTTAACTTTTTATTTCCGAAATAATTTCAGACAGAAGAATTGCAAAAATGGTATGAAGAATTCCGATATGCTTGTCACCTGGTTTCCTTTGGTCTTAACCATTTACCGTTGGGTGCGTTACCATTCTCTCAATGTGCACATGTTTTCCTGAGCTCTTTGCAAGAAGGTATCAGACAAGATGTCCTTGTACCCCTAAACGGGCGAGGTATGTTTTCTAAAAACAAGTGCAATTATAAAAGTCAGGAAATTAAAATCATTCTGGTACTGTCATCTCATCTATAGACCTTATGTACATTTTTCCAGTTCTTTCAATATTGTCCTTATAGCAAAAGGGGAAAAAATCAGGCCCAGTTCAGGACCCTACCTTGCATTTTCTTGCTCTTCTCTTGTTGTCGTTGTTTAGTTGCTAAGTCGTGTCTGAGTCTGCAATGCCATGGACTGGCTCCTCTCTCCACGGGATTCTCCAGGCAAGAATACTGGAGTGGGTTGCCATTCCCTTCTCCAAGGCATCTTCCCAACCCAGGGATCCAACCCACGTCTCCTCCTTGGCAGGCGGGTTCTTCACCACTGAGCCACCAGGGAGCCCTGAGGCTGTTCTCTGATCATAGTCCTCTATAATCTGGAACCTTTCTTCCGCCATCACCTTTATGTTCTTGACATGTTTCGAGAGTCCAGGTCTGTCGTTTCACAGGGAAGCCCTCCTTCTGGGTCATCTGGTGATTCCTGCTGGTTGGATTCAGGAGATGGAGCTGTGGGCAGGGCCCCCATGAGGAGACACCTGCCTCCGCGTGTCCTGTTACCAGTGTGGCATGTCCGTGGGACACCTGACAAGTGGTGATTCCATCCCTTTTTGCAAGCAGCATCTGCCAGGTGTCTCCCAGCCAAGCAGCATTTCTCTGGAATTAATAAGCATCTTGCGAGGAGGTGCTGTGTGAGGATGGAGCACCCCACTTAGCGCTAGTTGTTCACTTACTGGTTTTAACATTCTTTACAAGCTCCTAACCTCATGGCTTCTTCTGTATTCATTAGCTGGGCATTCATCCATGGAGTAGAGTTTTCCCTTCCCCCATATTTATTTCTTTACACATTTATTGCTTCATACAGGCTGGACCATTGATTGTTACTCTATAGGTTCCTGTCCATCCTTACAGTATTCATGGTGTGTTTATTCTCTTTGTTACAGATTAGACAGCAGATGCCCCTTCTGGTTGGCTCTGTGTCCTTTTGACACAATTCATCATCTCTTACCCATTTTATCATTATTTCCTGTGCAAAGAGCTGTCCCAGGTCTGTTTTGGATTTGGCAGCCCTGACCCTGAAATCGGTCATTTCTTCAAAGTGCCGTGGTTCCACATATTGGAGAACCGTGTTTAGAAACCGACGTCTAGGCACTGGATCTGCTCACCACCTGGGAGTGGGTGTGTTGTCCCAGGCCCTCCCCACAGACTGAGCTGGAAGAAACATGTAGCACATACATACATAAGCACATGTGTGTAACTGTGTGTTCACAGTCCGTGTGTACACGGCATACTTATTTTTTTAATCTATTTATAGATAGATGGAAACTAACATCCTCAGTCTAATCCAGGCTTCTCACATCAGTATCACACACTCTTTTTTCAGCCACTTTTTATCCCATGGGCTGGACGCCTCACCGTTTATGTAACCACTGTCCTTCGAATGAGCGTTTAGGTCATTCCCAATATTTTGCAATTACATACAAGGCTGCAATGAATAACCTTGAACATATGTATTTTTCTATTATCGGAGGTGAATCTTCAGGATAAATAACCTAGAAGTGAGATTCTTGGGCCAAAATTCAGCACGTATTTAATTGTGCTGCACATTAACAGATCTGCTTCCTAAGGTGGCACCAGTTTGCATTCAGCCAGCCTGTGTCCCCACAGCCTAACAGACAAGATGGCTGGTTTAGGTAGAACACGGTATCTTCATGAGATTTTGCTTCTCCTTTCTTCAAGGGAGGATGGACATCATTCCACTTGGATGAGACGAGACCATCAGAGCACCCAGGCCAGGAATTTCAGACACTGACCCTGCACTCATGTGACTCTGAGAGTCAAGTCCTAGTTCAAACCAATCCCAACCTGTGGTGCCAAAGCTACCATGGACTTTCCACCTGCAAAGAGTAGGGAACCCAGTGGGTAACGTGTTATATCTCTCTGACAGGTGTGACATAAAGGGGAAGACTAAGATCTAAAGGTGTGAGCATTGCTTTACACAATTACATGAACCTCTGTGTGCAGAAAGTCGGACACGAAGAGAAGCGCACTGGACGGGAAGCTACGACAAACCTAGAGAGCGTGCTGTTCTTTACTTACACAAGTTACATTTATACATCTAGTAGGTAAAGCAAATTACACCCATTTCAAAATACACATTTAAACACACACCTGAGTACCTTTCAAAAGGCAAGAAGTTTTTAAGAGAACTTCAGTTTAACAAACCAAGCTAAATGGAGAGAATCTAAGTTTGCACTTGACATGGTATTTAAACAAAACCAAAGGGCTAACGCTCAGTATTGAGACAAAGAATGCAGTTCACTAGTCACTAGGCAAAGAAAATGGCCCATAGCAGATGGCACACAGAATGTCCTCCAAAGAGATATCACTTTGCCAACAAAGGTCCGTCTAGTCAAAGCTATGGTTTTTCCAGTAGTCATGTATGGATGTGAGAGTTGGATCATAAAGAAGGCTGAACGCTGAAGAACTGATGCTTTTGAACTGTGGGGCTGGAGAAGACTCTTGAGAGTCCCCTGGACTGCAAGGAGGTCAAACCGGTCAATCCTAAAGGAAATTAGTCCTGAATAATCGTTGGAAGGACTGATGCTAAAGCTGAAACTCCAATACTTTAGCCACCTGATGTGAAGAACTGACTCATTGGAAAAGACCCTGATGCTGGGAAAGATTGAAGGCAGGAAAAGGGGGACAACAGAGGATGAGATGGTTGGATGGCATCACCAACTCAATGGACATGAGTTTGAGCAAGCTCCAGGAGATGGTGAAGGACAGAGAAATCTAGCATGCTGCAGTCCATGGGGTCACAAAGACTCAGACACGACTGCGTGACCGAATACAATAGTGGACTCGTGGGGCAGTGGTGCCATGCTGGTGTAGACATGGGTACCGCGGCGGTCTTAGACCTCTGTGGCCTGGTGGGTCGGACCTGCGTCTCAAGGAGTTCCAGTGCTGTGCTGAGTTCTGACCTGCCCCACTGGCTGCTCCTTGGGCCCCCGATGCAGCGTCTCCAGGTGGACCATATCCCACGTGCTCCATGTGAGGATAAAGGGCGGGGGGGCCCCACCCTTCAGCACGTCTGCTCCTTTGTAAGTTTCATCGCCAATGACCTTGCTTCTTGTAGGGAAAACCAGAAGTGCGGAAAGAAAGGAAAAAATCACTGATGTGCCCCCTCATCTGGAAGCAGCTTAATTCTGACATTTTGGGGGAAATGTGACTTATTCCACGTTCTACCTCTTTCTTTCCCTCAGTTATTACAAGCGTCTTTCCAGGGCAGTGAATAAGCACCCACATCACCATTTTCCATGGCTGTGTAGAAAAGTCCACATTGAGTCCTCTGTGCTTTTGCTGTTTTGAAGCAGTGCTGCCGGGAGCACCACGCAGACTTCACAGGAATTCCCGATGCCCAGTGTCTCCTGGCCTCTGCCTCCCAACCCAGGCCACGCAGAGATGCTTCGCCCAGCAGAGATGCTCCCCTCAGCAGAGATGCTTCCCTCCCCCAGCAGAGAAGGCCAGGGGATGAGGGGGCAGTGGGGGCCCAGGGAGCTACTGTAGGGGTGAGGCCTTGAGAGAGATGAGTGACAAGGGGTACAGCCCCCTGCACCCTTGTACCCTCATGTCCATGCTCACAGGGCTGATACGTGTCCAGCCAGGCTCTATGATTATCCTGTGAAATCTTCCCAAGGAAGAAACCTCAGGGGCAGAGAACCAGCTCTCTGCATGGAGGTCACGGCTGAAGGCAGACTGCCTGGCCACTGGGAGGAGGTCCAGACCTGCTCTGCCCGCTTGAAGCATCTGTTCCGCCAACCACATGGATGGTGAACACCTTTGGATGCCTGCATCCTGCCTTGCAGATATTCTAATCTAATGACCCATGAAGAGGATTTTCAGAAACAGTTGCTGTGTGTGGCTCGTGCCTTGGTGGTGGCAGTTGTGTGTTCCCTCTTCTTGGTTTGTTGGTGTCCCTGTCACCCCCCCCCCAGGCCCCCACCCCCGTCTGATGGCGCAATGCCCAGGACCAGTTGTATCTACAGTACTGCTGCTGATGCGAGGGAGAATGTACAGAGAGCTGGGCTGTTTTTGTCTGCCTTGTAATTTATCTGAGTTTTAAAAAATCAATTTTAATCAAAATTGACTAGTTGTTTTGATGCTATGTAGCCACAACTTCGTAGTTTACAGAAGTGGCTCCCTTATACTCTAAATAAAACTCTGAAGATTTTGAGGGGTGACTCTTTACATGGTTGTGTCATCAGAAGCTATTTCCAGAGAGGGGAGTCGAGGCCCAGCATCTCTGCGGGGTCTGTGGTCACAGCTCGCACTGCACTGCTCTTCGATTGGAGGACTTCCCACTGACCCCTCTGGCCACTGGCCTCCCCGTTGCCACGTGAAACTAAGCAGTCAAGAAGTGGTCATCAGAATCCCAGGGCGGAAGGGTGTGGAGAAGACACCCCAGCTTCAGACAAGAAGCCACTGAGGCTAGTAGGGTTGGCAGATGACCAGACACTGCTGTTCAGACAGTGGGGAGCACAGAGGTCCAGGGTGACCTGGCCAGCTGGCAGTTCTGTGGCTTAGGGACATTGTAACCTCCCAGAGGCCAGGGTGTCTTTTGCCAAATAGAAATAACCAGAAAAATAGCCACAGCCTCTATTTCCAGAGCTGCTGTGAGAATCCAGCCAGCCCACATATTTAAACTCATAGTAAACTAAAACAAAACCTAAAACCCCCAGGGAAGCCCAAAGCCTGAACAAGTACCCACAGTCAGAGATGTCACACAGGCACCAGGATTCCCACCTGCATAGACTGACCTGTCACGTGACACACGTCCTCTCTGGATCTGTCCTTCGGCCCCATCCTCTGTGTCTCTCCTGGGCCCTCAGGTCCTGCTGACTCTGGGGTCCCTTCCCCAGACCCCATGCAGAGGGCCATCAAGGGCAGCGTGGCAGTTCCAGCCCAGTGCTGAGGTTCCTGGAGACCCTACCTGGCCTCCCCATCCTGGATGGAAGGTTCCGGCCTCCCTGCAGGAGGGCACATGTGCGTCTGCCCACAGCCCTCAGTCCCAGACCCCGTCATGTGCGACACCTCCCTGGGGCTGCGGGTTCCACCTCTGCAAGAGTGAGGACGGGTGTCCCCCCTTCCCTTTATTCGTTGGGAGGCGAAGCTACAGAGGAAAGACAGGAGCTCTGCAAACCTGGCCCAGCGAAGGGGAAAGGGAGGGGTGCTGGGGATCTGAGGTGTGTGTGTGTGTTCATCTGGATGTGTGTTTTGACATGTTTGTGTATGTACGCATGCGTCTGTGTGTATCTGCATGTGTCTGCGTGTGTCTGTGTGTCTACCCGTGTGTATGTGTTCGTGTGTGTGTGTCTGTCTCTGTGTTCAGATGTGTGTTTGTGTGTGTGCACGTGTCTGTGTGTGTAACTGTGTGCATGCGTTTGTGTGTGTTTGTGTGTGTGCTTGTGTCTGTATATCTGTGTTTGTGTCTGTGTGTGTGTTTGTGTGTCTGTGTATGTGTTTCTGTGTGCACATGTGTCTGTATGGATGGAGGGCAGCTGGGTGCTGTGTGGACAGTGTATCACCTGCTCCCACCCTGGGGGCCCAGGAGGTCACTCCTTGCCATCGGGGTGAGCCCCTCCTCGTGTGCCTGTTTCTCCCCCAGATAAGACAGAAACAGTCCAGCAGGAAGCTTCCTACGCAGGCACAGTGGACGCTCTGATTTGCAGTTTTATGTGTGTTTGATTAACCAAAACAGGAGGGACACCGGGGCTCAAGACCAGCCCACGACATCCTTATAGAGGTCACAGTCTAAGGAAAGAAGGGATTCAAGGCAGTGTCCTGGCCCCAACACCAGTCCTGCCTCATCTTGAAACCAGGTTGACGTCCTAGAATGAGGAGTGGACTCCACACCCCGCTTGTGTGCACCCAGCCCCATTCTCCAGTGGACACCCCGCTGTCTGCACCCCATCCCAGGGGTCCACTGGGCTGTGGGTTTAATATCCCTGGAACAGCCCAGAGCCCATCCTTGGGGTCTTTCTCTTCCTGCGGGGGACGGCACTTGCCGGGCAGGCTTGCTGGGCCTGACCCCCGCATCAGTGATGGTGGGAGACCCCTGCTGACCCTCGTCCTCCCATCCGTCTCTCCCGGCAGAGTGACTACTCCAGCGACACGGAGAGCGAGGACAACTTCCTCGTGATGCCCCCGCGGGACCACCTGGGCCTCAGCGTCTTCTCCATGCTCTGCTGCTTCTGGCCCCTGGGCATCGCCGCCTTCTACCTGTCCCACGAGGTGAGGCCTCCCGCTGGCCACATGTATGCGGTCGGTGCGCCCAGGCTGGCGAGGATGGGGTGGGGGTGCTGTGGGGGGAACCTGGTCTCGGGGGCTCAGCCTCACCCCAGCAGACCCGGGCGCATGCTCAGAGGGCGGCCATGGGGAAAGCAGCACTTTGGGACCCGGGCCTCTGAGCAGACACTCATGGGGCGCCGGCAGGACAGACTCTGTGTTGGGAGAGTCCGTTGGGGGTGCTGGAACAGAGGTAAAGTGGGTTCTGTTTTCTTTGTGAAAGGCTCACACATAAAATAGAGCCCCATGACATGGCACCTGTGCACGCACCCCAAACAGCCTGTCTTGGCCAGTAACTGGGCCCTCTGTCCAGTGGCAAGGCTCTAAGAGAGTCAGTTCCTGGCCCTTTTTCATGGCCAACCTCCTCCTTGTGCCTTCATGGAGCCCAGGTTTCAAATACTTCCTCTGTGTTCCTGTCACTCAGAAATTACCTATGTTCCCCTTCTTATTAATCAAAGGAAGATGTGTACTTGTCAATTAAAGAGGGAGTTTCAGCCTCACCCGTTATCCCCACCAGATGGGGAAGAAGGCAAGCCCCTTCTGTTGCTCCAGAGCCCACAGCATCCTCAGGGTACCTGGGGTTCCCTCGCCAGTGTCCAGGACTCTGGGGCTGTCCAGCCAGGCCTTGGGCTGGGAACGTTCATTCCTCTTGCTTTGAGAAGGACCCTCGCCTCTCACTGCTTCTTGCTGTTGTCTGTTCTGATTCAGTGTGTTGGGGTGAGAGTGCCTTTGTGTGCTCCTGTGTCCCCTGCCCCCCTTTCCTGATCCTACAAGGAGTGAGGAGGGAGAGGGGAATCCACTAGTGGGCTTGAAGGCAGCTTCCCTTTGCAAGGAAACCAAGAGGCCCCAGAGGCCCTTCCAGGGGGCGTGGCGCAGCCGTTGCTCTGAGATCTTGGTCTCAGAGGATGTACGGGTGTGGGGAGGGGTGACAGAGCCGTCCTACTTGGCCAGAGTTGGGCCCAGTGGTTGTTCCACATCCAGCTTTGGCCTGGAGGGTCTGTCTGAGCATCTCTTTGGCGAGTTGGTTCTACACACGCCAGAGGCCCCTACTCTGGGGTGCACAAACCCAGGCTGTAGAACTAGACTGCGGGCCACCAGGGGCCTGGGGGTGGTGAGTGGAGCCAGGCTGGGAGCTCCTGGACCCAAGCAGTGGCCATGCGTGCTGCGTGCGCCCAGGATTGGGACGCACAGTGGGACCTGAACAAAGGTGTGTGGGCAGGTGGGGCCGCCAGAAGACCTCAGGCCTGGAGCCCACCGCTCCGTGTCAGTAGCACCCTGATCCTGTGTTCCTGCAATGCAAACAGGCAAGAGGGTTCCATGAGGTGAAGGAAGGTCCAGGAGGGTGGAGCCAAGGGAAGCCGGGTGTGACGTCAGCGCCCCCTGCATCCAGTCCTGACACATCCAGAGTTGAAGGCGGGTGGCCCATCCCGAGCCTCCTGTCCTGGCCTGCTGACTCACCCCATCCCCCGCAGAGGGTGCCCTCCACACTAGAGCTGTGTTTTAATTGCCAAATTGTAGAACAGGACCAATATTTTTACTCTACAAGTGGACATTGGTGTCACCTGCCAGCAGGGGCTGCGTAAGCCCTGGGTAAGCAGAGGTGGGGCCCAGGACAGGTTGCCTACAGACCAGGTCATTCCTGATCTCGGCTTCTCCCTGATCCTGGGGGAGGCCCGTCTCTGGAGCAGGGCAAGGCAGGCATAGCATCTCTGTCTGAAAGATGGTAAATACAACAAAAATCCAGCCACAATTGCAGAGACTGGCATTAGATCCTCCTTCTCAGGTTGGGAAGATCCCCTGGAGAAGGAAATGGCAAGCCACTCTAGTACTCTTCCCTGGAGAATCACATGGACGGAGGAGCCTAGTAGACTGCAGTCCATGGGATCTCAAAGAGTCAGACACGACTGAGCGACTTCACTTTCACTTTCTCAGAGGGTAATGTTATCCTTCACACCTTAAGAACCTCCTAGACTCGGTCCTGACCAGTCAGGATGTTTAATACTTTTGATGGAAAGGATTCTGATCATTTATTAACAGCAAATGTGAAGAGCAAGTGTTTGGAGGCCTGAGGGATTGCCTTCACTCTTGGAATAAGAGGAGGGGCTCCGAGGTCCCCCGCTCTCAGCCCCTCTTCTCTTTGTGCTGTGAGCGTCGGTTGCCCCTCGAGGAACATGGGTCCATGGGAACTTGTGGCTGAGACCCAGGCACTGCAGGCCTGGGAGGCAGGCAGCCCCAGGCACCCAGCACTCCAGCCCAGCCCTGAGGCCCCCAGGCCTTCTGTCCCTCCCTCTAAAGCCCGACTGCAGACACTGGAAATGGGAATTGTCAACACACACCTGAGTCCCCAGGTGAAGGGACAGCTGGACGGAGACATGGGGTCTTTTCTCCAACAGATTTTATGATTCGAAAAAGGCCTTACGTAGCAGTGACAGCAGTCAAAGTATCAGTGAGGTGGGCAGCGTCTGCTCCTGCCGGGTCCTGATCCAGGTTAAACACCCTACACCTGCCTTCTCAGGCAGTCCTGGCCAACAGCGTCGACAGCTTCAGCGGGGTTAGAAAGTCGTGTTGTCTGGCCCCACCGACCTGCTCCCTGAGAGCCACCAGGGTGGGGCGTGGAGCCTGCAGTTGAACAAGCCTTCCCTCCCTCCTGATGCTGCTATAGTCTGAGCTGTTGCACACACGTGTTCTCTCAGGAAGTCTGTGACAGGGCACTGCCCTCACATCACTTGGTGGCTATGGGATCAGGGAGGGCGATGACATCCCAAGGCCAGACATGGCTGGCAGTGGACCTGGCCTGGAGCCACCCCCAAAGAGGCAGCGAGTTGGAACTGACAGTGTGAGGGACTCAGCATGGAGGCCCAAGTGTAGTATCTGTCCACAACTTCATTTACTCCAATGCTAATCATTTGATCCCAGCCCCCAGTGTAGGCATGATTTATACACCAAAGAGAGAGACTGTTGTGTGTAGTTTTGGTGAGTCCACCAAGGAACCGATACTCTGAGTGATGCTGAGAGTGGGGAGGAACTCAAATTTGCTGAGCGACGCTAGGACCTAGTTGATGTGCTCACTTTATCTTATTTAATCTTTGCAATGAGTCTGAAAGCTGGGAATTTATTATCCCCATTTTATAGATGAAAAAACTGACGTTTCAAGGGATTAAATAATTTCTTGAAATCAGAGATGTAGCAAGTATGGTACCTGATGCATATATCAATGTTTCTAACCCTCAAAATCAAATTTCCTGCAATATAACTTTTTAAGACTTTTTTTTATTTTATTTTTTGGCCATGAGACATGCAGGTTACCCAGCCAGGGATGAAACCCACACCCCTGAAGTAGAAGCACAGAGTCTTAACCACTGGACCACCAGGGAAGCCCCCTCCTTCCCCTCCTGCCATATAACTTTGACTTTTATCTGCAAACAAAAAATAGAAGCACAGTTCTCATGTCTAAATCCACTGTCCCCACTTGCTTAGAGTGTGTTACAGTGAGGAAAAGAACCCTTCTAGAAGGGACTGGGCGTTTACCTAGGTGCCTTCGCCTGCGTGGCAGGTTTGAGCTTGAGACTGGAGCTGGAAGACGTTTCCGTCCCCCCACCACCCAGAGGCCCTGAGTCTGGAGCCAAGGAAAGCCTGAGGGCTCCGTACGCTGTGTCTGCTTCAGGCATTGTCTACCTTTGAGCATCTATCATGTCCTGATTTCATTTCATTTCGCAAAATGTTTCTTTCCTTTGTTAACTGCACTATTATAACAATAATTAAATGAGAAAAGGGAATTAAGAGCCAGATTATGAATTTTATGAATAGCATCAGTGCTTAAAAGTATTATTTAATATTTCATAAAGAATCTGTAGCTGTCTTCTGCAGAAGGCTTGTTGCGTCAGCAGAAGCAGAAATCTGTATTTCTCTCTTCCCTTAATTACTTATACAGATAATGTGTTCCTTTCACAACAGGGATATTTTTAATTAGCAAACTGAAGGCTTGATTGAGGAACTTAGATTATCTGTCACCTGAGTTCCCATTCCTTCCGACACCAAGGCAAGTGGTCAAGTGCACTGGGACATACAGACCAAAGCCCATCAGAGCCTCATTCAGACTCAGAGAAGTGGCACCACCGAGTGAATAATGGGTGGAAAGCCCCAGGCCCGGCCCTTCGAGGGGCTTGCATGTGTGTCTGATGCAAACACCTGCATACCCATTTTCTGTTTGGCCGTTTCCTAAAGATGAACCATGTGGCTTACAAACGTGGTGTCTCCTGAGGGTGTCCAGACACAACCAGGAGGAGCTGCCATGACAAAGATCAAGTCGAGCCACCAAATACTCTGGGCACACACCCTGCTCAGGTCTGTGGGAGCCAACACAAGCCCCCCACCTCGGGCCCCCAGGAGGCAGTGCCACCCTCTGAGCTGCCCACCAAGGAGAGGCTTGCATCAGCCATAGACTGAGGGCTCCCCACTGGAGGAAGCCACAAAGACAGAGGTGATGTGAGGGCCCCGGGAGGGCAGATCAGGGCCCAAGAGCCCTGATCACACACTGTAGTCGGTCTGTTCACAGGGTTTTAAACCAAAGGATAAGGATGGGAAATAAAACAGGTGTCAGAGGGCACCACCCAGAAGCAAAATGCTCTGGAATAGTCAATTCAGAGCAGAAAATCCTTCCACAAGAAAGCGAGCATATGTGTCAGGCACTGTGGGGCCTCCTTGGGTTTCTGCTTTGCACCCTGGGGGTTGCTGGAGACAGATGGAGGGAGACAGGCCTTTCACCTCCCTCCACCCCCATGTCAGCTGGGAGCTTGGTTCCAGCAGAGTCTTGACTGGCAGATGCCGCGGGCGTTTTAAGGAGCCATCACCTGTCCATCTCTAGCCATTCATCTCACCCGAGGGACCGGCATTTCCATGCTCTCCCAGCTAAACCCTGTCACAAACAAGGACAGGTTTTTGAAATGCTCTTGTTTGTTCAAAGGTGTGCTTGGAACAGGTGCATTACGTAAAACTGGACCCTTGTGTCCTGCCTGCACTGAGTGCTGTGGTTTATAATCATCCACAGGTCTGGAGGTAATGTTTTATGTATGTTACCATGTCCCTTTTTTTGGTCCTCAAGTTCGTTATTCCCAAATGCCTTCTGATTTATAGGAAGTTGAGTACCGCTGGTGACTGCATTGGCAAGTCCTAGCAGACTCAGAATTAGCACAAGACCCGATTTCATATATGAGAGTCCCAGGTCCTCTAATAGAGCTGCCATCTGGTTCAGCAAGGCAACAAAGCACTGGTAACTAAATACTAAAGCCATGACCCTCGAGAGTCACAGAGAAGGACCCGGCAAGACCCCTTTCCAGTCTCAGCTGGTGTGGAGAAGCAGGAGTGACCAGACCACCCGGGAAGGAAGATGCTACCAAGGGGCAGGAGGGGTGGGAAGGATTTGGACAGACCAGCCTCTTCCCCTCAACCACCAAGGTTATGGTCAAGGAACTACTGGGGCTGCAAGAGTCCCACAGGCGCAGGAATGGTGTTGACTTTGCAGAAGTGGAGTGAAAACATGACTAGAAAGATAACCTAATATATCAGACAGATATATTTTAACCTGTATCTCCCCCTCCACCCCTCCACCCCATCCACCTGTCCACCCCTCCCCCTCCCCTTTCTCTCTCTTCCTCCTCCCTCCCTCTCTTCCTCCCTCCTTCCCCAGCTCTCCTCCGTTGCTATCTCCATCTCTCTATGTATATTTAATATGCCGATTGTAGCTTCCGAGAGCTGTTTTGCAACTTCTGGATCTAAACAATTCTTTATAAATATTAATGATCCTGTGCAGCCAAGACAAACCAGATTTCTGATCTATTTTTCTTCCTCTGGGATTCATGCTGGAGTTGAGTCACTGATCTCAGCTTGTTTTGGTGGATAAATGAACAAACGCATCATGTCTGTTCCGTTCCCTGGAGTGGGTTAGATGATTTTTTTTTTCAGTTATAGGATATGTATTGTCTCAGTAATTAGTGTCCTGATTTTGTGCTTATTTGTTCAGAGCAGAGAACCCCGTGTGTTGATTGTCCAAGGGCAGAGCGCATGCAGTGCCCGGCAACCTGGGAAATGAAATGCACAGCGGGTGTTACATTCTTCCCTCTGGCCTCGTGCTCACCTCCGATTGCATTGCCGAATGCATGATCTTTTTGCTCTGGGACTCTGGGATGGTGTGTCGAAAGCTCTGAGGACATAGCCTCTAAAAGAGCTGGTCTTTTCTTTCACCTCTTTTCTGAGGTTGAGGCTCTGCATGGGTCCTGTGACAACTTGAGAAATAAACAAACCAAACAGCTGTGGTCTCAGGAGCTCTCGCCTCTGTGCAGTGGCCCGTGACCTCCGTGGCCCAGCTTGTGAAAGCTGAGTCCAGCCTGGCCACATTCAGCCAAGAGGGCTCTGGTCTGTGACAGACACCAGTCTCAGCACAGGCATCTCTGGGCCCGGCCACAGGCGCGGCTAGGCCACTGGGCCATCTCACTGTCCATAGCACGAACGGGCTGGACAGTACCTCCTGTGTCTGGATTCACAATACAGTGACGTCAGCAGGACATAGACATCTGCGGGCCGTTGTGATGACTCACTGCTCAGTGAAGTCTGCCGAGTGGACTCTAGTGGGAATCAGGGCCATTGTTGGTACATCTCTGACACTGTGATGTTGGCATCAGTGGAATTTAGCCTTTTGCACTGAGAGACCCCTCACTGGGCTGCCTCACCCAGGAGGCCAGCTGTACGTGGACGTTAACGGTCCTGATGACTTTACATGGGTACCTTGGACATAGGAACTGGTGCAGCGGGAGGACGGGACCTCGGCCCCTGACTCAGGGTGGGGGTTGGGGGTGCTGCTCTCAGCAGGGCTCCTCTTTTCTTGCTTCCTTGATGAGCTTTGGCATTTTTCTGGTGCTTGAGAGTTGCATGAATCCCAGACACAGAGCTTTAGAGGATGCTGAATTTAGAGCTGGAAAATCACCTTGAGCACAGCACGTACTGTGACCTGCAGAGCATGTATGGAGCACTCCTCGTTCTTATTTTTCCTTCTCTCCTTTTAGACGGAGGATTCTTCATCCTTAACCTTTAATTTTATTTAAATTACAAATGAATAGGAAGAGTCCTTGAAACAAAACTGCAGCCTGTGTTTACATGGGTCTAAGCTTTTTGCCTCAGAGTCACGTCCATGCACATACAAGGTCAGGGTCGAAGGAGCCCTGTGTGCCCAGCCCAAGCTGGTCGGGGAGAGCCGTGGGGCCAGCTGCCTTAAAAGTAAAGAAAAGATAAAGAAGCAGTGAGTTCTTAGGTGACATAATGCAGATGGCTTAGGGGGTGCAAGATGCAGCAAGACGCGTAGGTGGAGAGTGTCCTTTAGAACTGGCCCTGCACTGGGGGCAGAGAAATGCAGGTGGTGAATGTGGCCCTGGGCCCCTGCCATACCCCCTCTGGCACGGCTGGGGTTCTCCAGGAAGCTCCACGGTCTGGGGCCACTTTGGCCCATCTCAGTCCCAGGTGGATAGTATCAAAGCCCCAGCAACCGCCCTCTCCATCCAAACTGAGTGAGGTGTTGAAAGCCAGCCTAAACCCCAAAGCTTCCCCACTACCCACATTCTGCCCTCACCCCACCCCCTCCTGCCACTCCCTCCAAGACCTCCGCCCCATCCCAGGCCTGCACTGCCCACCACCACCAGACCGGGTCTCTGGTGGTCCCCTTTTGGTCACTAAGAGCCTCAGAAGCTTCTAGGATAGGTTTAACGGGTGCACAGAGTACTGAGAACAGAGACTTCCCTGGTGGTCCAGTGGCTAAAACTCTGCACTCCCAAAGCAGGAAACCCAGGTTCCATTCATGGTTCGATCCCACACGACACAGCTAAGACCCAGTGCAGCAAAACAAATAAAAATAAATAGATAAATATTTTTAAAAGGAAGAAAGTACTGAGAACAGACTGGTAGTACTTTGTGGTCATCCCAGGAATCTAAGCACAGTGAAGGTGTGTTAAGTCCATCCTGAGACCCTGCCCCTGGAGCTCAGTTCTAAAATCAGTCTCTGCCTTCCTGAGATGACTGCATCATCTTGCCTGGCCCTTAGAGGTGTATGAAGTACCTTCCATTCCTCTGAAAATGACAGGCAGCCTTTCAGAACCACAGTGGAGCTTGTAAGTGACGACTGTTCGTCCAGCGCCCTCCGTGTCCATGTAAGTCTTCCTGGGCCTCGCCCGTCGGGGGCGCTGGGAGTGTATTTGTTGCACAGGGAGGGCGTGCTGATCCAACTCAGAGAATACCCCTGATTGCTCTGGCCCCTAAGCTGGTTTTCAGATAACTGGCAGGTGTCTCACGAGACCGCTCACTGTGAAAGTCAGTTTATTACGCATGAATTTCAGATCAGGAGGGGTGTGCCAGAATTCGGCTGACCCGCTGTAGTCTGAAGGAGGCTGGAGCCTCAAGGGCGACAGGTCCCCTCAGGGTGCGTGGCCTTTCTTCCCAAAGCTGTTCTAGGGCTTCCCCGGGGAGGCGGGTGCCCCGGGTGCAGGGAAGCGCCATCCGCAGCCTGGCCTCCTGGAGGCACGTGTGTTCGTCTGCGGCGGCAGGTGCAGAAGCTGGCAGCTTGGTTCCGTGGTCCGAGGGCTGTCTTTGCCCCAGGTTGGCTCCCGTCACCAGTCCAAGAGGAGAGTTTGGAATCTGCTCCCAGGCCCGGACCTGGAGGTGCTCAGGGCGTTCTGGATGCCAGTGGAGAGTGTTTTCTTTCCTCTGCGGACGGATGCAGCACTGGCCCATACTCAAGGTTGCAAACAGCTCGCAGATGCCCGGGCCTCCCTGTCCATCTCCCGCCCACTGCGTTCACTGGGCTCTGACTCCTCACACCCTCCAGGTACCAGCCTCGTCCTCACCTCTCCCCCCTCAGCCCTTTCACCCAACTCCTGATCTCATGGCCCCTTTTCTGAGGCCTTCGCTGTCCCAGCTCAGGACCCTATTTCCAGTGCCTCTTCTCCCGGTGCCCCGTGCGCAGATGGACCCAGGCTGGTCCCCAGCTCACAGGCCTCAGTGACTCCGCAGCCCACAGAATAGCCAGTGCCCCCCAGCTGGAGCCCAGAGCCCCTTGGGCCCAGTCTGACCCCAGGACCCCACAACCCACCCCCACAGCATCACCAGACCCCAGCACCTCCCAGGAAGAGGCCCCAGCACCTCCCAAGAGGCCTCTCTTGGCCCGGAGGACCCCTCAGTGTTCACAGCTCTGTGCAGGCATGCTGTGACCCCAATACGCAAGGGGGACCATCAAGGAAACGTGCTGGGCATTTCTGGCTGTTTTGCTCTGTGGCTCCCACCTCATTGGTGTGGGGACCGGCTCTGAATGCAGGATTCACAGGGAATCAGGCCAGATCCGCACTTCGTCAGCATCCGGAGAAATACAGTCCAGGAGGAGAGGACTCAGGAGTTCTGGGCTATAACCAGATGTACCCATGGGTCCCCCTGCTTTGTCCGAGTCTGTCATATCTGTGCTGATAGCTGCAAGGCTGCTTGATTTCAGTAACAAGGAAATACTGCCCCGTGGATATTACTCCGTTTATCATCAAGCTGATAAGCACCTGGTTGTTTAAATGCAGACAAATTCCACTTGCCTCCATTCTTGGCATAAGAACCTTTCATGAGAAAGGCCAGTTCTTTCTGAAATTTCCCTGTTATATCATCACCCTGAGACCAGGGAGACCCGGAGTGACTGGGTTCATTTCCCTAGACAGCAACCCTTCCCCAGCAGACAGGAGATGTCTGGCTCCAGCCAAGAGACTGGGGAGGGCTGCCTTTACTCAGGAGCGAGGACTTAGCTGTTTGGTGTCAGGACAGGATCGGGCATGCCCTAAACACCCCAGCCATCTAATTGGGAATACTTCGGAGCCCACCTGCTGCCCTTGTCTCCCAGCAGAGAAATGGGACATCCCAGGCACAACGCAGATGCCCGACAAACCATAAAACTGAAGAACAGCCTGGGCGGCAGGACGTAAAAGTGCTCTTGGCACAACCTTTATGAACCTGCAAGATGATTAACTTTATTTCCCAGGATCTTAACAGAATTCAAAAGCCAGGGGAAGGCTTCAAGCAGAACTGGGCTTAGCTATATTTCTAAATTTATCTAAACTCAGAGCTCTTCCCTCCTAGCTCCCAGGATAGAATTATAATGATAGTCTGTCGTCAGAAATCGTGGCGGAAGGGTTTCAGCTCACGATGGGCTGTGGATGGATGGGGGGCTGCCTCGCTGTCCAGTCAGCTGCATCTCCAGGGTGTGGTATTTGGTCTGTGGCCTAAACAGGAGTCTAGTAAACACACTCCAGGTGTCTGCCTGGTTGGTGTGAAGACAGAAACGGGAGCAGGTCCAGGAACAAGGGGCCTGAATGAGAGAGCTCGTCCCCGAGTCGCCCACTCTCCTTAGCTGAAATGAGTTCCTGAGCTGAGAGGTTGCCCTGATGGGGACAGTGAGCCCACTGAGATCTGGGGGAACAGCTGGGAAACGGGATGAGTGGGGGCCACTGGCCTTCAGGAAACAGTCAGTCTTCCTCATTCTTTCTTGGAGGCAGCCCATGAACAGATAAGACAGACACACAGCTAAAGTCCCTGCTGACAAGCTGTTGTCAAAGAGGAGTCCTGCTCACCCATTAAATGCTCACAATAGAGTTATTTATTACAGGCAGATGAGTGTAGCCCAACAGGCGTGTCAGGGAAAGAAATGAACAGAAGGTAATGATACCTTAGGAGAAAAGTCCTAGAAAGCATGGATGCTCAGACATTTCCACTGCAGCAGTACTGCCCCCAACGACTTCTTCTGTCCCATAGAAGTCAGTGGCTTATTTTTTGAAGGAGTTCTTTCAGTGGCCTCTCTATCGAATTCTTAATGACATTAGTGCCTTAAGTAGGTGAGGCTGCGTCCTTGTGATATTTTAACATCTGTTTAGTCAGCTCCCCTGGCTTTGTCCATCGTGCTTCCCCACAGCCATATGACGCTCCTTTAAACACCGACACCCTAACACCGAGGGATGTAGCCGGGGGGACACTCCCATGGAGGCCGAACACCGGGAATGCCCTGAGCCCGCTTGTCCTGTTCACGGACCCGCAGATCGGGGTCCTCTGCTCCAGGGCCTCCCCTCATAGGTGGCTTTGCTGGGGACACAGGATGCTGTCATCCCCACACACCATCCCTGAGGTAGCACCCACTTTCATCCCCACCACCTCCTCTCCCAGGAGTCCTGGACATCCTCTTTCAGCTCAGAAAGTGTGGGCAGCCGGGTGGTCTTCCCCTCCCCACCCTCCTCCTCTAGCGGAGGGGTGCGCGTGTATGCATACACGCTATATCACTTCAGTCGTGTCTGACTCTTTGTGACCCCATGGACTGTAGCCCTCCAGACTCCTCTGTCCATGGGATTTTTCAAGCAGGAATACTCGAGTGGGTTGCTGTGCCCTCCTCCAGGGGATCTTCCCAACCCAAGAATCGAACCCATGTCCCTGTCATCTCCTGCACTGAATGGCGAGTTCTTTACCAGGAGTGTCACCTGGTGGGGGCAGGGGTTGGGGGCTGGCAAGTCCTAGATCCCACCAGGGCAGGCAGACAGGCCAGCAGGGTCATCCATGGGCTTGTGGGAAATGAGTTCATTGTGATGTTTGCCAACTTCCAACTGAAAGTTAGCATTTCTCCCCATTGTGAAAATGGCCCCTAGCCCCAGGGGAGCCAGAGGGCTGGTCCTGGTGGAGCCCTGAAGGGGCTCCCAGAGGGGCCAGAAAGATGGTCCTGCAGCATGGCTGAGGGTCAGAACTGGGACAACAGTACCAAGGGCTCAGCCTCAATGTCCTTTTCTTGCCAGGGTCACTTTTGGCCCACATAGTATGCTCCTTCCAGCCTGTTATTCTGCCAGCCCACAAAGCCCTGAGGAGAGAAAGACATCATCCCATTATCTTCATATTTCGCTCTCATCTTTGAAGCTGGCGAAAGATGCTCTGTATGAAAATGTCCCTTCCTGCCGTGCATAATGCTAATGTCTTCCACATAATAAAGCTAATGGAATATGTTACACGCTGGAAATAGCTGCAGTGACCTTTCTTCTTTGTGGAAGACGCTCTTACTTCTTTCCCTCTCGCTCCTTCCCCTCCTCGTTTGCTTCCACCCCGCACCCCCCACCCCCACCCTGCTTTTGCATGTCAGCTTTCAGGAGCATCTTCCAGAAACAGCAAAGAGAGTTATCAAATGGCAAGAGGGAAGCACTCCTTTCCTCCAGTTATGGCCTGTGCAAAGCCCCAGATTCTTCCAGGAGGAGGAGCAGACCTTGGGGGCTTAGTTGGAGGTGCAGGTCACACCTGAGCCCTAGGGCCCCTGTTGGAAGCCCCTGTAACTTAGAACTGCCAGAGGGTCTAGAGGGAGGCAGTGGTCTTGAGTTTATCACTTTTTCCAGCTTTATTGAGCTATAACTGACAAATAAAAAAAATTAAGGTGCATAATATATCACTTACACTGCAAAAGTGGAAAAGTGTGTGTTTAGAGCAGACATCTGAATTGTTGGAACCTTTAGCTGAACATGACCATTCCTGGTGGCTGGGAAGGACCTGGACTGGCCGGGCCTCTCTGAGCCAGCACCCCAGGCCCCCCAGGGTCCACGGTCCCTTGTCAGGGTTCAGGCTGTCCTCTCAGTGCAGCTGCCGTTAAGTGAACGGAAGGTGGCAGGTCCCTACATGCACGCCATTCATTGGTGTCCTTTCCTCCTCGGCTTCTAGGAGGCGATGAGAAAAGCAAGACAGAGGTCAGCCAGTTTATACCTGACCCAAAGGTGGGACCCAGCAAAAGGAATTGTCTGGAAGGGCTGGGCAACAGGGAAGAGCGACATTCAGACTAGTCTGTTGTTTCCGATTCCCCAGCCAGAAAGGCACTTTCCTCTGAAAGATTTTGCTTGTTTCTTACAATGGAGAGTGAAGAGGGTGGCAAGACTATTGAAAAAGACTGCTTCCAAAAGGGGCAGACACACCAATGAAAGGAGAAGCAGAGGGACTTCCCTGCTGGGACTTCCCTGGCAGTCCAGTGGTCAAGACTCTGCCTTCCAATGAAGAGGGCGCAGGTCTGATCCCTGGTCAGGGAGCTAAGATCCTACATGCCTCGGGGCCAAAAAACCAAAACAAAAAACAGAAGCGATATGTAACAAATTTGATAAAGACTCAAAAAGAAATAAAGCGAAAATATATTTTTTAAAAAAAAAGGAGGAACAGAGAGAAAGTCTGTGGGCCCAAGACAGCTCTCCCCTCTCTCCTCCATCTGCCCTTCCTGTGCTCATGTCCACTGACAGTCTCACAGGAACTGGCCTTTACGTGGCAGAAACGAGGCCCTGCATGTGCACACACACACGTGCAGTTTAAGCACCTTACCCATATACTGTGCTTGCAAGGTTTGTAAAGTCAGAGAGAGATCATATTGTCACTGTGTAATAGCCTAGCCCTTGTTGTCTAGCCGTGTCCGACTCTTGTGCAACACCATGGACTGTAACCCATGTCTCCTGCATTGGCAGGAGGATTCTTTACCACTGACCCACCAGGGAAGCCCCAGTCTAGCCCTGACTGGCTAACTTTTCTTATATTCATGAGATTATCTGACTATAAAGCCCCAGAGATAAAAGGACCATATCCCGGGCAGTGACCAGAACACGCCTGACGCCAAATCCCTGCAGGGTGACCCAGCCGCACTTTCTTGTCTAAACTCACAGAGGGTGGAGTTGCCAGTGCTGGGGCAGAGGAGATGTGACCCTGAGCCTTCTGCAGGGCTTCAGACCCTGCAGGGACCACCGCAGAACGCTGGCAGGTTGAGCCCCCCATGTCTAAGAGGACTCATTAACGTGCACCAACCCCAGCCTCCCCAGAGAAATGCCCCAAGACTTCTACAGAAGGGACGACTCCTGCTGCCTCAGGGAAGCTGGTGTGGTTTCCTCAAATGCTCGTAGTCTCCATGCCTCCTGCCTGGCTCTGCAGTGAAAGCGTTTGGCACACCACACCTGCCCCTGGTTTTCTGAGAAGCCTCTGCCTTTTATTCTGGGTGCCGATCCAGTCATTTCTGCAAAGCCAACCACCCTGCTCCTCGTGGCATAAGACAACCTTTACACCGTGCTCGGGATCCAGGACTCACTGTGGGAAGGCCTGTCTCTGCTCATCGTGTCTGGGGTCTCTCAAGGCCAGGACATCTGTGGCTTCGTCACGCCCACGTCTGGGCACTGATGCTAGCTGTTGGCTGGGACTTCACATCTGTCCACAGGAGCACCCAGGACACAGCCTTTCCATGTGTCCTTCCATGTGGGCTGATTTGACCTTCCTCACAGTGTGGCAGCTGGACTCCCAAAGCGAGTGTCCCACAATACCAGCGCAGAGCACACCTTGGTAAGACCCAGCCTCCGAAGCCATGCCGCATCGCCACCACCAGACGCTGCTGGCCAAGGCCTTGGTCATGGTCCACCCAGACTTGTGGGAGGGAGCGTCTAAGAGTCAAACTCCAGAAGATTGTGAGGAATGGAAAACATCGCAGCTACCACCCTGGGGAAAATAGTCTGTCATAGCTGCACTGACAGGGATGGAAGGAAATTAGATATATAACACTGTGATACTCTTAGGTTCATAGGAAAATGAAAAAGGACAGAACAGCTTTCTTTCCTAAATACTATATTCAGAAAGAACACATGAAATTAGCAAACCCTCTGAAACCCAAAAAGCCTTCTAGTTTATGAGGTCGCGGCATTATTACAGTAAAAAGTAAAGGGTATTTTTACTCCAGCACAATTATACTTATCAAATGCAAGTGGGCACGCGTGTGATGATAAACACATTGCCTTGTGAAGACAGAAGGGCCGAGAATCTTGTGAATTTTCAATTAGCAAACAGCACTATGGTGGAAAGGCTGAATGACAGTATTAACTGTGCTAAGTGATTTCTTCTGGCTGTGCTGGGTCTTCACCGCTGCCCGCAGCGAGCAGGGGCTGCTGTCGAGTTGTGGGGCAGGGGCTTCTCGGGCTGGTGGCTTCTCTTGTGTAAAGCACGGGCTCTAGAAGGCAGGCTCAGTAGTTGTGATACAGGGGCTTCATTGCTCCGTGGCACGTGAAATCTTCCCAGACCAGGAGTTGAACTCACATCCCCTGCATTGCCAGGTGGATTTTTAACCACTGGACCACCAGGGAAGTCCCTACATGATTTTTAAAATAAGTTAACCTATTTCTTCAGATATCTCCAGCCTTCCAGCATGTGTGTATAGGGAAAGAAATAGAAACTGTCTCAACAGAAGACACTCATCTTAAAGCATTTATTTATCTTCAGCATGCATCTCACTTGTGATTCTAAAAGCAGAGTACTGGGAAAGCTTGTCACATTTACTTTTGAACTTAAGTAAAGAATTTATTGCATCATGAGTGCTTCAAAGGTTTGAGCTTGGCTGAGCACACCAGTAACACCGAGTTGGTTCCCTTGTGCTGTTAAGTGGCCGTTTACAAGATGTATCCTCTCAGATTTACTCAAATACTGCATTTCTAAGTCAGCACCCTGCTTATTCATATTTTGAAATAACTCTTTTGTGATTTGGCTTCATTTCCCTTTGTCGGTGGGTCTGCTGGGATCTCATCATTTCCTTTGTAGTCGTAGCTGATGCTGGGTGGTCTCTGGCAGGCTTTTGATGTGGGGAGCGATCTTACTCTGGAGGAGGGACAGAAAGATCATGGAATTCATTCCTCTTTGTGGAGTACCCCCTGACCAACGGCGTGCTCCAGTTACAAGACTTAGTGGATCAGAGAGCTTTCCCTCCCCTACACTTTTCCATCTTGTGGATTTAAGCTTCCAGTATGATAACCATGGATGTGAGTGGGGGACATGAGACATGTACTCTGTTTAAGGAGCAGGACACAGGGAATTCCCAAAGCCAAGAGGAAAGACAAAAATAAGGACATTAGGGTTGTCCAGTAGCTAAGACACTGAGCTGCCAGTGCAGGGGGCCTGGGTTTCATCCCTGTTTGGGGAAATAGATCCCACATGCCACAACTAAGACTTGATACAGTCAAACAGGTTAATCAAAAAATAAATAAAAAATTTTAATAAGGACATTAGAAGACTGTGAAGTTTTTGGTACAATACAATTTTGAGCTATGACAAACATCAACCACTCTCCACGTCTGACCAGATTAACATAAACACTCACTCGAAAGGCCTGTTTGCTTTAATATCTGCTTCCCTATAAAGATGTCTATCAACAAAATATCACAAGGCATACTGGGTGTCCAGATAAGTCTGAAGAGACAAAGCAATCACTAGAACCAAACTTGATTATGGCTCAGATGTTAAAATTATCAAGCAGAGGATGTGAAATAACTGTGTCCAATATTTTAAAGGGTCTAAAAGAAAAGGTAGACGGTGCATGAAGATCTGGGTAATGTCAGCAGAGAGATAAAAGCTAAAAGAAATGCTAGAAGTAAATACCAGTAACAGAAATGAAAATATTTTGTTGGTAGACTTGACGCAGTTGAGAAAAGAATCAGTGAGTTTGAAGATGGGCCAAAAGAAACTACTCAAACTGAAACATATAGTGAAAAAAGAACACAGCATCCAAGAATTGTGGGCTGTGAGACCACAGGAAATGGTGTAACATGTGTAACTGGAACACCAAAAGAAGAAGAAATAGTTGAAGAAATAATACCAGGAGTTTTCCAATGTTAGTGACAGATACCAAATCACTGTTCCAAGAGGCGGAGAGAGAGCAGCAAAAATCAACAACAAAACTTACATGTATTATATTTAAAGAGCAAGAAATTGAAAACAAAGAGAAATTTTTGAAGATTCCCAAAAAGGAAAATAAAACACCTTACCTACCAAGAAACAAGGATTAAAAATTGTGGCCAAAGGACTTCCCTAGTGGTCTAGTGGTTAAGACTCTGCAGTCTCAGTACAGGGGGCCCATGTTCAATCCTTGCTCAGGGAACTAGATCTCATAGCCCTCAACTGAGAGTTCTCATAATGTAACTAAAAATCCTACATGCTGCAATGAAAATTGAAGTTCCTGCCTACCACAACTAAGACCTGGCACAGCCATATAAATAAATAAGGATAAATTGAAAAAATAAAATCCCTCCTTTAGAAAAAAAAAAATTGTGGCTGACTTTTCTTCAGAATCCACATAACTAGGAATATGAACTCAATCTTGAAAGTGTTGAGAGAATAAAACAAATAAAGAAAAACCTGCCAACCTGGGCATATATCCAGGGAGAATATACTTCAAAAGTAAAGGATAAATAGAAATGATTTCAAATAAGCAACTGGGGGAATTCACTGCCAGCAGACCTGAGGTCTAGAAAAATATTCAAGTTCTTCAGGGATCAGGAAAACAATATGGGTCGAAAACCAGATCTACATTTATTTAAGAAAGAACAGCAGAAAGTGAATAAATAAAAGTGAGATATAATTTTTGTTTTTATTTTTCTTAATTTATCTAAAAGACTGCTGCCTGTTTAAAGCAAGAATAGGAAAAAATGCAGTAATAGTAACCATGCTCCGACAATCAGGGAACATGTAAAAGCTGAAAAGTTCAATGGTTTTGAGAGAGTGAGAGGAATGATTTGGGGAATATTCCATCATAAGGTACCAGCACTATACTTGAGACAACATGGTGCTGTGTTTCAAATAGTAGGCTTAGCAGCTGAGATATAAATTTTAAAAGGAAGTATAAATGATAAGGCAATAGAGGAGGTAAAATGGAATCACAAAATGCTCAATAAAACCAGACAGGACTGAAAAGAATTTAAAGAAGAAATAAAGCAATGCAAGAATATACAAAGATGATAAATATTAATTCAATTATAGTGTGTGTGTGTGTGTGTGTGTGTGTGTGCAAGCGCATGTGCTAAGTCACTTCAGTCATGTCCAGCTCTTTGCAACCCTATGGATGGTAGCCCACCAGGCTCTTCTGTCCATGGGATTCTCCAGGCAAGAATACTGGAGTGGCGGCCACGCCCTCCTCCAGGGGATCTTCCCCACCCAGGAACCGAACCTGTGTCACCTGTGGCTCTTGCACTGAGGCAGATTCTTTACCACTGAGCCACTGGGGAAGTCCTCAATTATATTAATAATCGTTTAAATGTTAAATGATTTGTCTAGTCTAAACACACCAGTTAAAATACACAGATTATCAGACTGGTTTTTAAAAAATGAGATCCAACTATATGCTGTCTACTTGTAAACTATATGCAGTCTACATTTAAAGAAACTTGTATATAACGCCTAGACAGATTGAAAGTAAATACTAAAAGCAATGATATGGGAAAAGGTATATACTATAGCACAAATCAAGATAAATCTGGAGTATCTTATGTTCAGTTCAGTTCAGTCACTCAGTCGTGTCCGACTCTTTGTGACCCCATGAATCGCAGCACACCAGGCCTCCCTGTCCATCACCAACTCCCGGAGTTCACTCAGACTCAAGTCCGTCGAGTCAGTGATGCCATCCAGCCATCTCATCCTCTGTCGTCCCCTTCTCCTCCTGCCCCCAATCCCTCCCAGCATCACAGTCTTTTCCAATGAGTCAACTCTTCGCATGAGGTGGCCAAAGTACTGGAGTTTCAGCTTCAGCATCATTCCTTCCAAAGAAATCCCAGGGCTGATCTCCTTCAGAATGGACTGGTTGGATCTCCTTGCAGTCCAAGGGACTGTCAAGAGTCTTCTCCAACACCACAGTTCAAAAACATCAATTCTTTGGCGCTCAGCTTTCTGCACAGTCCAACTCTCACATCCATACATGACCACTGGAAAAACCATAGCCTTGACTAGATGGACCTTTGTTGGCAAAGTAATGTCTCTACTTTTCAATATGCTATCTAGGTTTGGCCTTGGAATACGGAATGAAGCAGGGCAAAGACTAATAGAGTTTTGCCAAGAAAATGCACTGGTCATAGCAAACACCCTCTTCTAACAACACAAGAGAAGACTCTACACATGGACATCACCAGATGATGGTCAACACCAAAATCGGATTGATTATATTCTTTGCAGCCAAAAATGGAGAAGCTCTATACAGTCAACGAAAACAAGACTGGGAGCTGACTGTGGCTCAGATCATGAACTCCTCGTTGCCAAATTCAGACTCAAATTGAAGAAAGTAGGGAAAACCACTAGACCATTCAGGTCTGACCTAAATCAAATCCCTTATCTTATGTTAATGTCATACAAAGTTGACCTTAGAACAAGGCAGATTATTGAGATAAACAGATTATGTCGCATAATGATGCAGGGTTGATTCTCCAAGAAATAACAATTATAAACTAAGGGGAATGCACTAACCACAGAATTGAGATATGAGGCAAAACTACAGAACTGAGAGAAGAAATAGATACAAGTATAGTTGGAGACTTCGGTCCCCTCTGTCAGTACTTGATAGATCAAGTAGACAGAAAATCAGCAAAGATATAGACAACCTGAACAGTTTTGTCAGTCAGCCAGCACCGCCAAACCCATATGCTTCTGAAGAGCATATGGGGCGTTCACCAGGATAAGCTGTATCCTGGACCAAAAAACAATCCTTAAACATTGTTAAATATATATTAACACATACATATGGAGTCTAGAAAAATAATATAGATGATCTTATTTGCAAAGCAGAAGTAGAGACGCAGATGTAGAGAACAAATGTATGGATTCCAAGGGGGAAAGGAGGGGAGGAGTGGGAGGAATTGGGAGACTGGAATGGACACATTTACACTGCTATGCATAAAACAGAAGGCTAATGAGAACAGCACAAGGAGCTCTACTCAGTGCTCTGTGGTGACCTAAATGGGAAGGAAATCCAGAAAAGAGAGGTTATATGCAAACATATAGCTGATTCACTTTTCCGTACAGTAGAAACTAACATAAAATTGTAAAGCAACTATTCTCTGATTAAAATTGATTTTTTAAAAACTTTAAAGAAAAAAATATAAAGTTCATTCTAGAACACACAGGAATTAAAATAGAAGTCAAAAACAGAAAGGCACCTGGGATTTCCTGAATACTTGGCACTTTAGAACTATGCTTCTCAATAACCCATGGGTCAAAGATATCTCATGGGAAATTTAAAGATATTCTGAACTAAATGAAAATAAAACATTAAAATTTGTAGGATGTAGTTGAAACAGTACATAGAGGGAAATTTGTAGCATTAAATGCATATATTAGAAAAAGAGAAAGATCTAAAATCTATAACCTAAGGGGCCACCTTAAGAAGTTACAGAAACAAGAGTAAATTAAAGCAAACAGAATGAAGGAAATAGCTACAATTAGAGGAGAAATCAATTAACAGTGAAAATGGGAAAACAGAAAGTCAACAAAATCAAAACCCAGTGCTTTGAAAGAAATCAAAAAGGAAAAAAATCAATGCAATTTGAAAAGGTCAATAAAATTCATAAACTGCTAGCCAGGCTAGCCAATAGAGAAAAAACAAAATTACCTGTACCAGGAAAGAAAGAGTTGTCACTACTGATGCCCTGGACTTTAAGAGAAGAATACAAGATTTCAACAGATTAAAGAGTTCTGTGCCCATAAATTCAGTAACCCAGATGAAATGGACCAGTTCCTTGAAAGCAAGGAGACTAGACTCCCCTTGAATTGCCATCTCTCTGTGCAAACAATGGTTCCCTCCTTGGCTGTGTATTGGAATCACCTGGAAACCTTGACTAGCTCTCAGCATCTGGGCCCGTCTTAGGCATTTTTATGTAATTGGGATGGGGTCTACATGCGGCAAGGACACTCAGGCATCTCCATATCCTGAAGGCCTTTGAGCAAGATGGCGTTTCCCTGCTCTTACAAAGTCTTTCTCTTGGTCCGTCTTCCAACAGCTAAAAAGTGTGACGTCTCCCTGATCCCAGTGCCTGGAGCTGACAATGGTTTTCATCTTCATCCTTAGACATGGGAAAACTTTCAGTTCTCAACAGCAAGACACTTTACTCCCAAAGTGGAAGGGACCTTTGTGAGCTTGTGTTTGATGTCCAGGTGAAGGAATCTTAAGGAGGGAGCCTCTCAGGACTCCAGATCTTCCCCAGGAGCGGGACCCCTAGTCAATGGTGTACATGCTCACAGAGGATAAAATGCTCATATCACTGGGCATGGAGATCCTCCAGGCTCAGAGCAGAGGTGGAGAGAAAAAAATTGAAGAACAGCGCTCTCCACTGTGGTGTATCTTTAGATCTTTTATTCATGTCCTGGGCATACAATGTGGATATTAAACCATTTTTGATCATTTGTGCTTAACGCACTCGGGTGAGAGGGGAGAAGTCCCCACTGGGAACCAGGGAACTGAGTGAGGCGGTGGGTGTGGGTGAATCGTGGACACAGCTTCCATGTTCCAGCTCCCGAGCCACCCTTAGCTGCTCAGCCCCCTTCCAATGGAAAAATCCCTTGTGGGGTATAAGGAGAGGAATTCACCCCAGCTGCCAGGGCTTGTGGGAAGTTTTTGGGGGTGGCCAGGGCTCTTCTGAAGCAAACGCCAGCTGTAAACCTAGAGTCTGGGTGGGTTGGAGCATCTTTCTTGTGGAGCCCCACACGGCCCCTCTTCCCAGCCTCTGTGTTTATGGGGGCCATGAGTGGGGATCATCCCCCTTGTTCTGAGCCTTCAGGACCAGTTTTGAGTACCACCTACTCCTAGAACCACTCCTACCCCCACTTGCTTCTAGAACCCCTGAGCTGTGGAATCTCCTGACCAGGAGGTAGGTGGTTCCGAAGCAATCAGCTGCAGTGATTTCACCACTACACACACCGAATTCAAGGGAAAAGCCATAAAGAGCAACAAAGAATAAGACTCCACAGAGATGGAGGACAGCAAGGTGGAGCAGTGAGCGAGATCTGGAAGGGCAATGGCTGAGGCTCCTGATGAGTAGGGAGAAGGCTTACTGGGGAATGTCATCCACGGGGGTGAGGCTGAGAATTAAAGGCCGGCCTGGGGTCCTGTGTATGTGAAGTCAAGGAAGGCTGGAAACCCAGGAAGAGATGTAGTGTGCAATGGACTCAGCCTCTCTGTCATGTCCAACTCTGCAACCCCTTGGACTGTAGCCTTCCAGGCTCCTCTGTCCATGGATTATCCAGGCAAGAATACTGGAGTGGGTTGCCATTTCCTCCTCCAGGGGATCTTCCCAACCCAGGGATCGAACTCAAGTCTCCTGCTTTGGCAGGCAGATTCCTTACCACTAAGCCACCTGGGAAGCCCTTGAGATGTAGTGTGGGTAGCTTCAAACTGACATTTGGAGTGACCTGGGAAGAGCAGCAGAACGTTGCCCTTTCCTTCGGATAGTTTCACCAGTGTTTGGGGGAAAGAAGGCAGCAAACAGCAGTGCCTCCAGGAAGAAGGTCTCCCGCAGCCGAGGGAGGATGAGGGTCTGGGAGAGATGACCGGGCTTCAAGAGACAGGGGTTCACGACCACCTCCCCCCTTCTGGAATGAACCCATAAGAAGCCATGGCGTGTTGGAAGGTCCTAGAGTGTACACCGTGGCTCTTGCGAAGTTTCTTATTTTCTTCTTGGTCAGTGAAGTTGCCATCGGCATCCACAGCTCAGAACCATCTTTCCCATCGTTTCTGATGGTTCTTCGTATTTCTGCTCTGGTCCTCATCCCCCAGGAAATCAGGAGTGATGGATGGGCCAAGGTTAATGTGAACATGGTGTGCTCGGGGGCCTGCAGCAAGCTCCTCTCCATTGTAAATATTCGCTGAGGAGGCGGGCCTGGAAGTGGTCTGCCTGGTGAGTTCACCTCCAGACAAACCCAGCACATCTTTCCTTCGGTCTGGGCAGATGTCACAGCCCTGTATACAAACACGAGTTCTTGGCCTTCCCCTCTGTGTGGATCCACCAGTGCCTGCTGACCCCAGGCTCTGCCACCCAACTCGCAGCCCCTACCCCACTGCCACCCTAGTATCCCTTTGTCTGTAACCCCAAAATACCCTGACCAGGAGTCAGGCAATTTTATTCATTATAAGGGGAAAAGTAGTATTTTTTCCTTTCTCATTGAACAGATTTCCTAAGAACCTAAAAAGAGCCAGTGGATTATGGTAAATGTGGAAATCAACGTTTGGTTCATTAGTGAGAGTTTGAACAGGATGGGCTCCTCTGCTATTGAGTTTGAGGATGATGAAGCAGGACTGACCAGGGCAGGGCTGGCCTGAGCCCCTGGCAGCATGCATTGGAGTGCAGTTGAGGCCAGGTTTGCCCACATGGCCAGTATCTGACGGTGTCCAGGGCACCAGCAAGCTCAGGACCCCTGGGGGCACAGGCATAGATGTCGGGGCGGGTCCCTACAGAGAGGGTATTTCCAGATACTTTGCTGACTCACTTCTAGTTCATCATCCTAGATGGAGCCCCAAAGCTCAGTAGGACGTGCCCACTTTACCAAGCGCCATGGTGGGTCTCAAGGTGCTTTTCCCTGGACCAGGACTGAGGCCATTCCCAGTGCCACCTGAGAGATGCTGGCCATGCCTGCAGCTGAAAGGGGGCACTGGCCTGCCAAGGGGTCTGGGCCCAGCACCCACTACACACAGCATGTCTGCCACATACATAGTGAACAGACCCATGGGTACAACGCAGCCCCGGAACACAGTGCGTCTGTGTGTCTCACATGTTTGTGTTCATCTCTCAGTTGTGTCCAACTCTTTGCGACCCCATGGACGGCAGCCCCCCAGGCTCCTCTGTCCATGGGATTCTCCAGGCAAGAATACTGGGGTAGATTGCCAATTCCTTCCCTACCCAGGGATCAAACCCAGGTCCCCTGCATTGCAGGCAGATTCTTTACCATCTGAGCCATCAGGGAAGTCCGTGATACCAGTTAAATATAAGGCAACATAAAACCCCTTCTACCCAGAGCAGGGTTTTCCTGGAGTCCCCCCAACGCTCCCTTCCTTTCACTCTAACAATCTCTCCCCTGAGACAAGCAGCAATGCTGGCGAGATGGGTAAGGTGAGCCTGCCAGTTCAGAGAGGTCTGTCCTCGGGATCCCATCTGGCCCTTGGATCCTCTTTGTGAAGCCTCTTACTGACCTAGAAAACTCCAGCATAATGTGGGCTCCGGCCACAGGGTGAGTCTTCTCCAATGCTTACCAAAGTGAAGTCGCTCAGTAGTGTCCGACTCTTTGCAACCCCATGGACTGTAGCCCACCAGGCTCCTCCATCCATGGGATTCTCCAGGCAAGAATACTGGAGTGGGTTGCCATTTCCTTCTCCAACCAACCAAGTCACTAAGTTTCAAATCAAGGGAACGAGAAGCAGGTGTCCCAGAAACAAAACAAACCAGCAAAACACCGAGCACATGTCCCCCCGGCAGGCACTGTCCAGAGATCCAGCAACCAGCAGGGCAGGGCTCACCAGCTGAGCACCTCCAGGACAGGCCAAGAGGGACAGGTTGTGACAGAGAGGCCAGGATGCAGTGGGACAAGCCAGCCACCCCATAGGAGGGGAAGGGGCTGCGAGCCCTGCTCCAGGCAGATGGGGAAGGCTGCGGACTGGGCGGAGAGGTGAACACAGGTCACAGTGAAAAGACTTGGCCAAAGAGCTGGATGTGGAACCAGACTCCCAGTGCGACCACTCACCAGGAAGAGGGGACTTCGCGGGAGTTGGCTTCCTGAGTGAGAAGACAGAACCTGCCCTCCCTTCCCCTCCTATGACCAAGAGGTGGAAGCCATTGCCAGCATTCATCTAAGGGCTGAGAAACAGACCCTCCTGACCTGCCTTGGGAACACAGGCTCTACAAGGGAACAGTGATCCCAGTGGGACTGCAGAACTGCCCCGCCTCCCATGGCCGAGGACTTTGCCCCCAGGGCCTCAGGACCCTGCTGGTAGCCCTCACCTCCGGCTGCAGATGCAAAAGTGGATTGTTTAAAGCAGAGTTATAACACCTGTCTAGTGGATATGTGATGATGATACTCAGAGAAATAGTAACTAGTTCAAGGGCTGAACAAGACCCACCAGGGCTGGATTTGAGCAGGTATGTTTGTCCCAAGCTCCCCCTGCCTCCCCCAGGCTCTCAGGGATGGAGCCCAGGGAACGTGCACCTGTCAGGCCTCTCACCTGCCCCATCCATACCCTGCCTTTTAAATGAACGGCTTATCTCAGGCCAGTTTAGCTCTGCAGGAAATGGATAGAGGTGGTGCAAAACTGACGGCTTCCTCGTCAGCATCTCACGTGGGGCTCGTCTGTCCCAGGTGATGACCGGTGTTACCACATCATCGTACTCTAAGCACCCTGTCCAGATCACCTTAGCAGCTGCCTGGTGCTCTCTTTCTGCCACAAGGTCCCATCCAGGATCCACCCAGCACTGGGTGGTCAGACCTCCTTGGGTTCCTCTGGGCTGTGACCGTGTCTTAGGTGTCCCTTGTTCCTGATGACTGACAGTTGCAAGGAGCCCTGGTTGGGTACAGCATGGGATGCTGTTGGATGCTCTCCTCCTGCTTAGACTGGGGTTACGGGTTTGAGGAGGAGAAGCACAGAGGTGAAGGTCAGGGCTGTACCCCCATCAACATGACCTGTCGCTGAGGATGCTGACCTTGGTCACCTGGTCAGGGTTGTGATTGTCGGGTTTCTTCATCTCGAGGTCACTCTTCCTCCCCTCTCTGTTTCATCCTCAGCCCTAGGAAGTCACTGTGCCACCCACTGTCCACGGGTGGGGTTTGTGCTTTACTTCCCTGAAGGTGGAGGAACTACCTAGATGAATTGGAATTTGTCTGTATGGAAGATTTGTCTCTTCTCTCCAGTGGACTGATCCATCTAATCATTTATTTATCAGTATAGATCAAACATCCATACCAAATATCAGTAGGGATGTTTATTTTACACTTTGACTTATAATCCAGAGAGTTGGACTGTGAAGAAGGTTGAGCACCGAAGAATTGATGGTTTTGAACTGTGGTGTTGGAGAAGACTTTTGAGAGTCCCTTGGACTGCAAGGAGATCCAACCAATCCATTCTGAAGGAGATCAGCCCTGGGATTTCTTTGGAAGGAATGATGCTCAAGCTGAAGCTCCAGTACTTTGGCCACCTCATGCGAAGAGCTGACTCATTGGAAAAGACTCTGATGCTGGGAGGGATTAGGGGCAGGAGGAGAAGGGGACGACTGAGGATGAGATGGCTGGATGGCATCACTGACTCGATGGACGTGAGTCTGAGTGAACTCCGGGAGCTAGTGATGGACAGGGAGGCCTGGTGTGCTGCGATTCATGGGGTTGCAAAGTCAGACATGACTGAGCGACTGAACTGAACTGAACTGAATATTATTGGGTTGGCCAAAAAGTTCGTTTGGGTTTTCCATACTACCTTACGGAAAAACCCAAGTGAACTTTTCAGCCAACCCAATGTTTTGTCCCTTGGCCATTAGGAGAATTTCCTATGTCCCCCTGACATGCCCCTCTCCTTTTGATCTTGAAGTATTTTTCCTTTTCTGTACTCTAAAATGCCACCCAGCCTCATCTCATATATTTCCTGCCCAAGTTGTAAAATCAGCCACTTCCCCATAGAGGTCTAGTCCCTTCTCTTGGAAAAATGGTTTTAGAAACCGCAATCTAGGCACTGGGTGTGTTTGTTGCTACTGAGGTGTCATTGGTTCTGGATTTTCTTGGTAACAGAGCTAGGAAATAGGAAATACACATGTGTATACTCACATGTTATTAGTTCTATATGTAGAAATACACGTGTCTACCCCTGGAGAAGGAAATGGCAACCGACTCCATTATTCTTGCCTGGGAAATCCCATGGACAGAGGAGCCTGGCAGGCTGCAGTCTATGGGGTCACAAAAGAGTTGGACACAACTTATTGACTGAACAGCAACAGCATCTTTGTATATAGAAATAGCCTATTTGTAAAATTATTTTTGTATGTATCCATCTGTGCCTATATTAAGCTAAGCACGAGTTCATAATGATTCTTCACCAGGGAAAACCAAGGCGGGCTTCTGTCCAGCAGGGCCCCGTGATCAGCACGGGAGAGGCCTACGGGGAGGGAGGAGCAGCACAGGGAGGGGGTTGCCTCTCAGGAGCCATGAGGTCTGGGACTCCTCCAAGCTCACCTGAAGGATGGAGGATGGAGACAAGGCCACTCAGGCGTCCACACAAGACGGCACAGGGGCCGCTGCTCCTGCTGATGCTTTTGTCGTGTTCCCTACAAAATGACCTTCCTGACAGATGCCACCATAGGAAGCCCCTCCTTTGGCAAAAGCTTGTGGGAAATTCAGTCCAGTGCCAGACCCTGGGAGCATCGTCTCCCAGGGGTAGGGGGATCGGGGGAGGTGTCCCCCAGCAGGAATGGAGCTCTGGGCTTTGCCACGTGTCACTGAGACGTGGAACACAGCGTCAGCCCCTGAGAGGTCCCATCTGTGAGCAAGGCCAGTGGGCCCCGGTCAGGATGCCCACTCCACGCACTGGTCCTAAGGCCTGGTTTCCATCTGTGACCCAAGCCAAGGCCAGATTGGGGAGCAGCCTTGCGGTGGGCAGGGGAGCTATGTTCCCATCAGGTTTCATTCATTCATAGGGGATACATTTGTTTCATGGCTGATCTGTCTGCCATTCAGACCTAACTAGCAAGGTTTATTTTTCTTAATGGGTTAAAATAGAAAAGTTGCTTTATATGGATATATGGAGAAAGTAACATGGAAACAGACATTACCCTATGTAAAATAGATAGCCCATGGGAATCTGCTGTATGACTCAGGGAATTCAAACCCGAGCTCTGTGGCAATCTAGAGGGGTGGGATGGGGAGGGAGGAGGGAGGGAGGTTCAAGAGGGAGGGGACATATGTCTACCTACGGCTGACTCAGGTTGAGGAAGGGCAGACACCAACACAATACTGTAAAGCAATTATCCTTTAATTAAAAATAAATAAAAGCAGGAGAGAAGGGTCACAGCAATGCACGTGGAGCTGAACACACATAAGAAATGCGTGTGTGGGGCTGAGTGAGATGCGGCCGCAGAGGGTCACCCTCCCCAAAGGAGCCTGTTAAACCGCCACACAATCACCTCCTCCCCCCACACAGCTCCAAGTGCCCGTTGGCGCACAGCGAGCAGGAGACAGTAATAAAGAAAGGAAATCAGCTTTGCGATAATGCAAGGAAATGTAATCCAGCCCAACAGATATGGCGCTAGAGGAAAAATGAGCCATAAAGTGCCCAGCGTTCTCTAAATTTCCAGAGAGGTGGTTGGGAGGCAGAGAGTGTGTCCCTTGCGCTCCTTGGAGGTGGGAGTCTGGCACCAGCCTTGTGTCCTGCCCAGTCTGCCCCAGCTGTGCCTGGACCCGGCCCCTCAACCCAAGCAGAGAGCCACGTGGATGTGGACTCATCCAACCTCAGCGGTTCTTGCCCCTAAAATAAGAGACCATAGAAATAACATTAATAATAAAAATACAAAATACCATAAGAAAAATAAAGCAATGGGAACTTCTTGGTGGTCCAGCGCTTAGGACTCCATGCTTTCGTTGCCAGGGCCCAGGTTTGATCCCTGGTCGTGGAGCTAAGATCCCCCAACCCATGTGATCAAAAAAAGAAAGAAAGAAAACCAAAGCAGGGATATATTGCAGAGAAAGTCATGTTTTTCCTGAACCTCAAACAACAGTAGATATTTCTTAGCCAAAGGAAATGAGGACTCTGGCAAAAGCTTGTGGGAAAATCAGTCCAGTGCCAGACCCTGGGAGCATCGTCTCCCAGGGGTAGGGGGCTCGGGGGAGGTATCCCCCAGCAGGGATGGAGCTCTGGGCTTTGCCACGTGTCACGAGACCTGGAGACCAGCATCAGCCCCTGAGAGATTCCATCTGGGAGCAAGGCCATTGGGCCTCGGCCGGGATGCTCATTCCATGCCCCAGTCCTAAGGCTCCCATCATCTGCAGATTTCATGGGCCTTCCCCCCTCACAGGGTCACCCCAGCCTCCTTTATCTTGCCTCTGTTTCATTATCTCCGCCTGACACTGAGCCACCAAAACAAATTCACAGGTAAATGCAGAGGCAGGTGTGTATGTGGAACAGTTTCTGGTTGCGGGACACCCCCCACCACAGCTCCCCAGCACTGATGCCTGAACCAACCCTCCGGGGTTTCCACCTCCTTTGGGTTCATCCTGCCCCCTTCCTTTGAGCTTCCTCTCCTCCCTGCTCCCCGTGGGACCCTCTGCTCATTTCTTCTGGGTGTCTGCTACCCAACATGGTGGCCTCTAACGTTTGGCTATTTACATTTTAATTAATTTAAATCAGATGATATTAAAAACTCACAGTCACACTCACCACAACCCCACTGCTCTGAAGCTACAGGTGACTTGTGGCCACCAGGCTGGGTGGCGCAAACTTAACCACCTCCATCACTGTGGCCACCAGGCTTGGTGGCACAGACTTAAGCGCCTCCATCACAACAGAGCTCCCCTGCCTTGGCAGGCAGATTTCTTTACCACTGAGCCGCCTAGGAAGCCCACTGCATCAGGTACCATTGCTATCTATTCTTCGGCTGTGGTTGGATGTTGGGATGACTTCCAGGTCAGGGCTACAACAGTCGGTGTGGCTACAGACATTCTTGAAGGTGTCTTTGGTGCACAAATGCATCATTTCCCTTGAGCGCTTGCCGGGGACAGCAGAGGAGCGGGTAACACCTGTGTCGTGCGTGTGTCTATACATCCAGCTATAACAAGTGCTCCATTTCCCAAGTAGTCTAATCAGCCCACAAGCCTACTCCTCCTTAATCAATTTAATGACAATAGGCTCAACTTCTCATCTGTTTTCTTCTCCATCTACAGGAATTCACACTTTCAACAGGATCAAATGAGAGTGTGGGTTTCCGCTGTCTCTTTCCCTTGGAGCCATTCTGGGGGTGGCATGTATCTCTGTTCTTTTATGATGTACTCTGTGGGGCAAACCTGAGCCATTCTTGGGACAGTGGTCTGTCCCCACCCCTGCCTGCCCCCGTGGGGTCTTCCCCTTAGGGGTGAGACATGCCAGCAGGGATGGCTTGCCACCAAGAGTCCCGAGAGGGTCACTCTTGTCCTGGCAGCTTCCCACTGTGTTGCCTTCACTCCACTTCATCAAAGATCACCCACAGGGAGTCCCCAGGCCCACTTCCAAGACCCCAGATTGAGAAAGAAGACATAAAAACTCAAGAACCAGAAGTTAGAGAAATAAGGAGTCCCTTTTCCAGCCGACATCTCACTGAGTGGGTGCGGGAGGACCACAGAGGGCAGAAAGCCATTTCCTAGTGACCTCTGAGTCTGCCCTCTGACCACATCAAGTTTGCTGTTTGAGTAAACAGTGTGCCACCTCCCATCCTGCCCACAAAATGTAGACGTACATGTAACACACACAGAAGTGGGATCTGGTAAGAGGCCGGTCTCTGGAGATGGGTCCTGAGGGAGTCGAGATGTCCCACCTGGGGAGCAGGCTCCACCTTTGCCTTGATGAGAACACCCCTGCCCCCTGCCTGGGGTCAGCCCTCCTGGCCATCCCCTGGGGCTCCAGGGGCACCCGCCCTGGGGGGCCTCCACCCTCACCTGCCATCACTCAGAGAGCTGGCCCTCCATGATGTCACAGTTGAATCACGTACAGTCCCCACAGCCCAGTGCCTCCCTTGTCAAGGGGACAAGGAGGACGGGGCTGGCGGTGGGGAGGTGGGCACCCCACAAAGCATCAAATCCAACACGACATCCAAAGCCTCCATGCTCCCCTCCAACTCATGACCCCACAGATCGGGAACCTAGTGAAACCAGCGTGTCGTTGTGCAACTGGGTGACCAGAAATAGAGGTGTTGGTCTCACCCAGAGTCATTTCTCCAGTAGGTGAATTTACCACCCCCTCCATGGCGGGAAGGGGACGTGGGGCACACAGATCCTCAGCCACTGGCTGAGGAATGAAGTCTCAGTGTCCTCAGTGGACTGGACAAGCTTAGATGGCAGGTTCCTCTCCAGGTATAAGAACTACAGTTTCCTTCCCTGTGGGCCCCTATGCTGTAAGGACTAGAGGAGGTGAGTGTGAACACCCTGTAGAACTATCATTCGAGTGTCTACTGGGCAGAAGGAGGCACCAACTTGTAACGTCCCCACCCTCCACCCTGGTGCCCGAGACCCAGGACTCCAGTGGCTGGTGCTCAGCTGACCACTGCCGGTCTGGACATCCCTGGGGCTTCGCTTTCTTTCTCTTAAGCTTTGCCTGCCTTGCAGGGCAGAGGTGAGGGGGAGAGGGGACGGTGGTGAGTGACAGCACCTCTGCCTCCCCTCCCATAGGCTGGGAGCACTCATGGCCTCCCATCAGCCAGTCCCCTCTCTGTTCCCCTCGCTCATCTTGGCTCCCTTTCTCTTCTCCCTCCTCCCTCTGCAGACGAACAAAGCTGTGGCCAAGGGGGACTTCCACCAGGCCAGCACCAGCTCCCGGCGGGCCCTCTTCCTGGCTGTGCTCTCCATCACCATAGGGACCGGCATCTACGTGGGCGTGGCCGTGGCCCTCATCGCCTACCTCTCCAAGAGCAACCACCTATGAGCTTCCCCGGGCGCACGAGGAGCCTGGGCCAGTCGTGTGCGGGCACAGAGGAGCAAGGCTGGCCAGGGTGGACACACAGGTGGAGATACACCTGTGTGAGGCTGTTACAGTGTAAGTCATAGCCAATGACGCCACGAAGCCCTGGGATTTATGGATTCCCTTTGTTTTCACCCTTTCATATCGTTTTCACAGCACTGTGTAGAGCTTGGGACAAATGGGGCACCGCTGACCCATTCCCAGTGGATGCTCCGAAGATCCTGACCCTCAAGGCTGTCTCCGCATGGATCCTGGTGGATTAATGGCCAGTGCCCAGAATGCCAGAGCATTAGCAACAGACAAACAGGAACATGTGTTCATTTATTTATTTATTTTGGAATATGGTGCAACAGGAAGAGGGCGGGGGACGCATGCTCTTCTGCCGGTGGCCCTGCCT
The DNA here is from genome assembly GCF_016772045.2 of Ovis aries. Taxonomy (NCBI): domain Eukaryota; kingdom Metazoa; phylum Chordata; class Mammalia; order Artiodactyla; family Bovidae; genus Ovis; species Ovis aries. The sequence goes on from NC_056066.1 coordinate 42,088,941, forward strand.
GACTCCACTGGCAGCACCGCCCCCTCTGTCCAAGCACCTTTCCTGCGGGAAGGAAATAGGCCAGGTAGGGGGAGAGACAGAGCAGCTGCTGGAAGGACCCCCAGCAGTCACGGGTCTTCAGATGAGCCCAGCCCTGAGAATGCAAATCCAGAATCGCCCCCAGGCCCAGAACATCACTCCCTCCACGCTGTCCCTGGCCGAGGAATGTCAGGCCTCCTCTGGAACACGTCCCACCTCCGCAGCCACCATGCAGCAATATGCAGTCCTGGGGTCCTCGTTGATCTGGGGCCAGGGGCAGGCCGGCCCCTGTCCAGACTTCTCCCTGGAAGACCCAGGTTTGCTCCAGGAACTCCAGGCCCAGGAGCCGCGGACACCCCGGGGTATGCTTCTCCCCACCTGCTGACACCTTGGTGACGACAGTGACACTAGTGATCTTACTGAGGACACGACTAAATGAATAGCTATTTTCTTGTCATTTTTTTAAGTGCAACTATTGCTTCCTGCTGCTTCAGTTATCAGATGAATGCTGAGAAATAAGTAATCACAGACATTTTAATACCATTTCATGGCTGTTTCACGAGTGTTCATTATTTAACAAAAATTATCTTCTAGGTTTTTGGGGTTTTTTTTTGCTTAGACCTTTTCTTTCTGATTAATATCAATCCTTGGGTTTCACTGAAGCTTTTTCCTTGTTGTTAAAGTGACTGCAGAGCCACCAGGAGCAGCAGTGGGGCGTCCTGGGGGTGCCGGGGGGTCACAGTGTCCCCAGGTGCTGAGGTTCCCGCATGAACATGTCCGTAAATATTTTTATCCTGAGACTTCAACACATGCAGAGGCCATCGCTCCAGGACAGCGGTTCCACCCACGGCACTTAGGACGGCCCTGCTTCCTGGGTTCCAGCTGCAGGAATCTTCTGTGATTGATCAGGGGTGCAGCCTGGTGATTTCAGGGTGCAGTGGAAATTAAGAACCACGGTCCTAGGATAAGGGATCAGGTTTGATCCCCTCACCTGCTGCTCTTCTCTTCGACCTTAAACACTTCCTGGTGGCTTAATGGTAAAGAATCTGCCTGCAGTGCGGGAGACACAGGTTCGATCCCTGAGTCAGGAAGATCCCCTGGAGAAGGAAATGGCAACCCACTCTAGTTATTCTTTCCTGGGAAATCCCATGGACAGCAAGCCAGGCAGGCTACAGTCCATAGCGTCTCAAAGAGTCGGACATGCCTGAAGCGACTTAGCATGCACCCATTCTGAAAATTATTAGCACTGCCTTCCTCGGTCAAAACTGAGCTCCATCAGGCATTTGAATCATGGATGCGCCAAACACATGCCCTAGGGAGTTCCCTGGTGGTCCACCAACCAGCGTGGACCAACGCAGGGGACACAAGTTCAATCCCTAGTCGAGGAACTAAGACCCCACATGCCACACGGCATGGCCAAAATAAATAAAAACCAACAGCAAACCAACCACACTCAAAACAGGATATATGGAAGAAGCCCAGAGATTTCTGGAACAGTCAGAATAGCCTGATGAGAGAGGCTGGATTTGGGACCGAACCAACCCAGGTTTTAGCTGTGATCCTGGGCAGGTGGGCACACTTCTTGGTTCTCATCTCTCGGGGAGGGTGGTGAGAGAAGATGCTGGTGAATGCAGGCTGGAGGCCAGGTTCAGCCGCTGGGGGCAGAGATAGGTGGTCACAGGCCCCGAGGACCGGTCCCCAGGCTTGGTGCCACCCTCCTATCCTTTCAACTTAGCCTCTCCAATTCATTCATCGTGAGCCATTGTGTGAAGTGCTCTTCTTTGTATTTGTCCTAAAATGCCCGTTTTTCACTCAAGCAGTGCCCAGAGTTGCCTATCTTTGGATTTAAGTCCCTCCCACCCACCCACCCTGCCACCTTTGGGGGCGGTGTTCCCCTCAGGGCTGCTGCCGCACCTCCATCCTCTCTCCCCTCAGCCTCCGTCTGAAATGCTCAGCCCTCCCCATGCCCTCAGCTCCTCCAGGCCTTCCCAGGGCCAGCACCATGACCACACACAGTGCCTTGTAGCCTTGAGGGTGGGGGGCCAGGGCCAAACCTTCAGAGGATGACTGATGACTGGCCACGTGTGGCCTGAAGCTCACTTAAGGGCGGCCCCCATGGCCCCCGCGGCCTTGCTAGGGAGGGGACTGTGTCCATCGCTGCTGCCTGCATGCCATCTTCTAAAAGCATGAGGCCGCCATGCCTCCCTAGACCTAAGCTGACCTGCAATCACGGCGGCCTCCATAGGCACCGCCCGGGCAGGCCTCGCCCCAGCCCTTGGGCCCTTTCCCCACGGAGTCCTGAGAGTGCCAGAGGGTGGGAGTCAGAGCTGAGGGTCAGGGAAGGTGATGCACCCGGCCCCACCTATGTGGCAGCTGTACAGCGGGAACAGGCCCACCCCGGCGGCCCCTGCAGGCCACAGAGTGCCCGGTGGAAGCCACCTCCTCGGTCTCCCTGAGGGCACAGCCTCCCCTTGGCCAGCTCACTGCAGTCTTGTCCAAACCCTTTCTGCAATGGAGACCAGTGCCTGTAATCTCCCCAAAGTTACACTCCCTGGAAACAGCAAAGTCAGGCTGCCCCCGAACAGCCAGATCCTAATCCATCACCCTCTTATGGCACGTGGCCTCAGCCGTGGTTTTCAAAGAGTGAAATCACATCTGGGCCCAGATGTTAGTGGGTCAGGACTCTTAGGGATCCGAAAAGACATTGGATTATGTTCTCAGCATATCTCTGGCAGGGGTGGTGGGGTGAGGGGGGCAGGGCGGGCAGGAGCCTAGGTGCTGCTGCTGCTGCTAAGTCGCTTCAGTCGTGTCCGACTCTGACCTCCATGGAAATGTTGCTTCGCATAAGTGAGGCCCTCCCATATCCTTGCAGATGCCTGTGGCCTACTGGTCTCCTGCTGCCCCAGACCCCTCTCTCCCCTGCTTCCCTGGGCATCCTGATTCACCAGGTGTCCCCCCACCAGGTGCCCCCTCCTCACAAGGCATCCCCTCCTCACTGGATGTCCCCTCCTCACTGGGCGTCCCCTCCTCACCAGGCATCCCCTCCTCACCAGGTGCCCCCTCCTCACAAGGCATCCCCTCCTTACCGGGCGCCCCCTCCTCACCAGGTGCCCCCTCCTCACCGGGCGCCCCCTCCTCACCAGGTGTCCCCCTACCAGGCGCCCCCTCCTCACCTGGTGTTCCCCCACCTCACCAGGCGCCCCCACCTCACCAGGCGCCCCCTCCTCACAAGGCACCCCCTCCTCACCAGGTGCCCCCTCCTCACTGGGTGCCCACACCTCACCGTGCGCCCCCACCTCACCAGATGTCCCCTCCTCACCAGCCGCCCCCACCTCACCAGATATCCCCTCCTCACCAGATGTCCCCTCCTCACCAGGTGCCCCCACCTCACCAGGAGCCCTCTCCTCGCAAGGCACCCCCTCCTCACAAGGCACCCTCCTCACTGGGCGCCCCCACCTCACCAGGCGCCCCCACCTCACCGGGCGCCCCCACCTCACCAGGTGCACCCACCTCACCAGGTGTCCACCCCCAGCCAAGTGTCCCCACCTCACCAGGTGCCCCCACCTCACCAGGCGCCCCCTCCTCACCAGGTGCCCCCACCTCACCAGGTGTTCCCCCACTAGGTGCTCCCACCTCACCAGGCTTCCCCGCTTGCCCAGTTATTCCAACTCTCTCTGGGGAAGGAGCCTGGGTCCCCAGGAGAGCCTTATGAGGGAAGCCACGCTCAGTCGCTGTGCAGTTAGCACTCGCCAGAGATGCCACAGCGGGGCCACACAGCTGCCTGGGAACAGGGGCCACTGACCCCAAGAGCTGGGCAGGTCATCCCTCAGCCCTGCCAGTCATCCTGCACCTCTCCAGATGCCAGAGGCCACCTCTCATTTGGGGATAGACTCTGGATTTAAAATCATCACCAACAGATGCTTTCCCTTCCAGACATGAATGCCCAGTGGCCACTGCACTAATCTGCCTTTCCGGGGCCCCTGAGACTTAGTAGGAACCTTCAGAGGCCCTGTAGACTGGCTTCAGCACCAGCCCTGGGGACAGTTTCGTTTCATCCCCTCAAAGTCCACCTGCCTTTGTTGCCATGGATATTGACATCTGTTGACCCACTTTGTCAATAAACCATTAAGTGTGGATTCAGACCCTGAGCTAAGGCTGACCTCTCCGAAAGGCAGCTGTCCCATCTCTGACCAACTAGAGACCACGCTCACGTCGGTGCTCTGCTGTCGATGACCTTGGCGCCAGAAGTGGAGTGAGGCCTGGGCTGTGCTGTCTCCCTCTGACCTCTTGACAGCCCCTCCCTGGTCTTCAGGATCAGCTGAGCTTCCCCCCAGGGGTCAGGGGTTTCACCCCCTGGGATTCTCACCCCCTGAAGATTCTGCTTCTGGTAGCAAAGCAAAGGCAAATGCCAAACCCACAAACACCTGGGCCTGCAGACAGCCGCCTCCCCACTAGACAAGGGTGCAACTCAAGTAAAGAATTTGTCATCTCACTGACCCATTGGAAGGGGCCAAAGTTCCACCTGGGTGAGGATGCAGAGGGCATTTGAGGAACGACAGGTGGGGTCTGCCTGCCGCAGCCTCCTGCAGGCTCCAGGGTGGATGATGAGGGCAAGTACAGACGCCCCGCACAGCAGGATGTGGTGACCCCTGGGAGTGGGGCTCCCTGCTGGTGTCTTGAGTGAGTCACAGGGCAGGGAAGCCCCTCAGGCTCTAAAGATTTGACTGAATCTGCTGGATGGAGAAGATAGCTCAGGAATCAGGAAGTGTGGTTGGGATGATAGGAGGAGAATGTGGGGACCTCCAAGGAGAAGCCCCAGGTGGACACCCCCAGAGGTGGGGTGGGGGGTGGCCCGGGCTCTCCAGGGGGGGGGTATACTGGTCTGAAATGGCTCTGGCTTCCCGCCCCCTCCCAGCCCAGCAGCAACCTCCAGATTGCTCCTGCCTTGGGCCTCGGTTCCTCTTTGCCTCTGCACCAGCCCCCGGCCACCCCACTGAGATGACTGTCCCTTTAACTGAGCACAGCCCAGCATCCTTGTCACCCAGGGGTGCACTTCCTGCCAGCAGCCAGCGAGGGGGGCTGCGTGTCCCTGCCGGAGAGAGAGAGGTCCATGTGTCTGAATCCCGCACTCTACTGACCAGCAGAGACTGATTAAATTCAAGGTGCTCGATGGGGGCCATGGAAACGCCAGAGAGGGTATTCACTGCCCCATGGTCTCTAGGGGACCTGAGTTTTCACTGGAATCAGGTCATTTGGGGCCAGTTTAATGATAGGTAGATAGACACACGCTAGATAGACAATAGATAAAATACCTGCAAGTCTTTGGTTGGGGGGGTCCCACAAAATCCTAGCATGACACGCAGCTCTCCATTCCCTCAGGCCTTCAGTTGTGACCCCTCAGGTCACCAAAGTCCAGCTCATGACTCAGCTGAACAGCATACAGTGACTTGGGCTGCTGTCTACCGCCACCAGAGAATCTGTATTTGGGCCCCAGCTCCTCACAGGTGGGACAAGGTGGGGAAGACTGAGCACCTTCTCAGTCACCTAAGTAAGTAAGTAAGTAAGTAAAGTCACTCAGTCGTGTCCAACTCTTTTGTGACCCCGTGGACTGCAGCCCACCAGGCTCCTCAGTCCATGGGATTCTCCAGGCAAGAATACTGGAGTGGGTTGCCATTTCCTTCTCCAGGGGATCTTCCCAACCCAGGAATCGAACCCGGTCTCCCGCATTGGAGGCAGACGCTTTAACCTCTGAGCCACCAGGGAAGCCCTCACCTAGTGCGACGTTTTTGTTCCCTGCATGTGGCTGCAGCACGTTCTATAAGGTGTGTGCTTTCTGGCCTTGGGAGCAGTTTCCTAGCGGATAGAGCTCTCGCCCCAGGAACGAGGTGAGTGAAGGGCTATGAAACCTCCCAGCTCAGCCACATTTTCTCACTCAAGAGGGCCTGTGAAAGAGGAGCTGGAAATGACCAGTGTCCAACAACAGTGTCAGATTTAGAAACAGATTCAGGCCACTTCAGCCTCCCTAGCCCTCACATTGGCCCATATGAGAGAAATGTAGGACCCCACGACAGAGCTCCCCAGGCCCAAAGAGGAGCCCAGCTGGTCCCATTCCCAAAGCAGCCCTCCATCTGGCATTGTGGGGGCTCTCAGACCCCAGGTCTTTTAAAAATCACACGAGCCTTACATTTGAAGAGGGCTTGGCAAGTAGACTCAACTTTGTACCCAGAGCAGTCCTGTGCCAGGCCCGTCAGATCCACAGTTTCAGACGGAAATGGAGATCACGGAGGCTGCTGGCCTCAATGTCACCTGCGAGGAGGGGACAGACCTGGACTTAGGCTCAGGCAGGTGGCCTGGGGCCACACGCCTCCACCCCTAGCTGGTAACTGGGATGTCAGATCCCACGACCAGAGCTGGCCCTGGTAGGGTGCCATCCCTTCCCCCTCTCCAGGAAGAGTGGGGAGGAGTTTGTAAACCAGGTTGGACGCGGGTCAGCAGGTCAGCACAGAACGTATCTATTCTGGATCCTTCTGCTTCACTTTGGCACCAAACCCAAGGTGCAGCATCTCAGGGCTGCCGGACAGGAGTTTGTTGAGTGCCTACCACGTAGAAGGATGGCGAGGGGCCCTCAGGGGACCGAGGCAGAAGGAGGTCTGATCTGGGGATATGCTCGGTCTAGCTTGGCCAGGCCCACTGCAGTTTTTGCCCATCTGTATCTGGTGGACATGCATCCCGGAAAGTGTCTTAGACGGGAAAAGGCCGAGGACCTGGACACGACCCGGGCCAAGCAGACAGCCAGATGAGCCCCACCTAGAAATGCTGTGATCCAGCGACGTGGAGCTCACTGCAGGGAGTGGGCATGGGCAGTTCAGCCCTCACTCCGGGTGGAGGCCTCCTCTGAGGGTGAGAGGCGGGGGGCAGCCATGTGCTCAGGGACTGATTCCGGCCCCAGCCCCAGGAGGCCCATCCCTGCCCCTGCCCTTACTGATACCCCAGCATCCCGCACCCCATCTGGGCAGGGCCCCCTGCTTCCACACCCCCCGGCCCCACCCACACAGGCACCCAGCTGAGACAGGCACGCCCTGCAGGGTCCAAGCAGTGCAGCTGTTGCCCAGCCTGGCCTTCGGGCTCCCGTGGGCTCGCAACTCTCTCCTCCTCAGCTGGGCACATGGGGTATTTGCCTTCACAGCCCCTGCCTGCATTCAGCAGCATTGACTGCACCCACCACCGTCAGTCCTGCCCTGGAGAGAACGTTAACTAACTGAGTCTCAATACGGCGGAGAACAGAAACACACGTCCCAGAAGATGCCTGTTGACGTCCATTCAGACCTGGTTCAAAGGAGGAAAAGCTAAACGGTAGTGATGCTTCCTTAAGTGATGAAGAAGATGGGAAGCAAGTTGGGGCGGGGCGGTGCTGTGGTTCTCAAACTGTTATACTGGTCGCTGTGCATCTAGTTTGTTTCATGGTTTAAAAAAGCTCAGAGGCTGAGCTTGTGCCAGGTACTCTGCTGGGCTTGAGGCACCAGGAGGTTCAAGAGACATGGCCCCTGTGCCCAGGGGTCACCGTCTCCACTCCCAACAGGACAGGCTGGGTTCTCCCCTTTGTGGGCGTGTGATGGACCCTCATCGTTTGGGGGCAGGGTGGGCACAGGCCAGCAAGGGCACAGCCTGCTATGGAGACGGGGCTTCCGGGGCCGTGGTTGCCTCACGATCACTAATTCAGCGCTGCATCCTGCTTGCTGACACGAGTGTGCCTTCCTCTGCATTTTCCGTTTCTTCTGGGAACGACATCTCATTTTATGCACAAATGTATTCCCTCAGCACGTCATTTGGGAAGCAGTTTAGTGTTGTATTAATACACAGCTTGTTGAACCTGATTAAATTTGATCCTCTTGAGAAAGCCCTGTGATGCAGTTGCAGGGGGGATTAGTTCTTGGTTTCACAAACAGGGAAACTGAGGCTCAGAGGCTGAATGGAGCTCCTCTCAACAGACAAGGCACTTCCTCTTCCTACTAGGGGCACAGGGCTGCCACTTTGGGTTTTCTCTGCATCTGAGAACCCACCCACCCAATTAAAAAGAAACATTGAAGGTGTTCTGTAAGGGAGGCCCTAGTCATTCCCCCACCCCTCGCCCCTGTGTGCTCTGGCCTGCCAGCATCCTCTGAGAGCCCAGAGCTGCAGCTTGGGGAGAAAAGTGCCCTTAAAATTAGAGACAGAAAACTTGGTGGAGGCGTTCAGTTTGTGGCACCGAGCTGAGAGGTTCCGCCTGGAATCTTCGAGAAGGAGAAAGAAGTGTGTTCCTGATGCTGCTGCAGGAAGGGGTGGCAGTCACCACAGCACCTGTTCTCAGGGCAGCGTGTGGGCACGACTGTCTTAGCAGCAAGGACACAGGGGCAGCCAGACGGGGTGCTCAGCTGTGCATCTGACAGGTTCTGTGCCAAGAGCCCTGACCACGGGGTGGTCACCTCCAGGGATGGCAGGCTGGGCAGTGGCAGTGTTTGCTCTCTCTTCCCGCAGATGCCAATAACGCAAAACAAAACAATTAGCAGCTTGCGCCTCCAGATGGGGACATCATGTCTCCCGGCTCCTGTCTCCCCAAGGCGGGCACGTCCTCTCCACTCTGCCCTGGGGCCCTCATAGATCCTGTGGGAGCCGGGCAGGGAGTGAACCCACGATGCTGTCTCCATGTGGGCAACGGATGCGTCTCCTTGGACCTGGGGCAGAACCAGGGCCAAGCGTAGGGGCTGGGACGGCTGGACCTGCAGGACTTGCTACATCTGCAGGTGCCCAAGGCCCCAGCTCGGGCCTGTGAAGCAGCACAGGGGGCCTGGGGCCAGGCGTCCGTGTCTCCAGAGAACAGTGGTGATTCTGATGCACAACCAGCTTGGAAATGGACGGACATCTGGGGAGATGGCCAAGTCTGGGACGAGCTCCTAGCGGGTCACAAAGAAGGAGGGCATGCAAGGAAGGTGCTGAGGACAGGCCTGTCCCGGGCCCCGGGAGCCCCCCTCTTCACTCACACCTGCTCCCGAGGCCCCTCAAGGCTGCGTCCCCTCTTCCTCCTGGCGCCCAGAGCCCCACCTGCCACCTCCCTGCAGGCGGCAGTGACAACTGCGTCCTCACCCCAGGGACGTGGGCCAGCAAGGCCGGCCAGCACCTGGTCCAGGATTTGGGAAGTGGCTGCGCCTTCCCCACACTCCTCACCACCTGCACCTGGATGCAGGGACAGGCCACGAGGCGTGGGGCTAAGGACACAGAGAACGCACCCCCGGGAGGAGCCTCCCGATGGAGGCAGCCACCTGCCAACAGGCTCAGTGAAGGAGCACCAACGTCCGTGCTTTAGAGTCGGGACGTTGGTCTTTCTGCTGCAGCAGCCCGCAGGCCCCCACGGAGACAGAACCTGGGTTACCTGCAGAGTGTCTCACGGAGAAGGTTGTCGTGAGGCCCGCCCGTGTGAACAAAGTCAGGCGTTCAAAAGAGGAGAGAGGACTGCACACCTACAACCAGGTTGAGTCCAGGAAGGCACACGCCTGGGGTGGGAGAAGCAGCCAGCCAGGGCGCTGGGGCCTCCTTAAGTCTCACGGATTAGGAGCCTCCAGCACACGGACAAGGGGCAGCGGCAACAGTCTCGAGCTCTGAAGACCCAGCTTCCCAGAACAAGCATCTGACCACGCGTGACCCATGATCATCTACCGTGATGAGGACTAACAGCCCTGCCTCAGCTCAGCTGGGTGAAAAACAGTCCGGAAAAGCTGCAGGGGATGCAGATGACCTCGTCTCACTCTAATTAGGAGACCGGGAACAGCAGGGCAGGCGACAGTCAGGACATTCATGACGAGGACGGAGACCCAGCTGTCAGCACCCCTCTGGAGGGCATCTGGCACTCGCTGCCCCACCCCCCGCGTGCCCTTAGCATGTCCGCAGCTGGCATGGGACGTGTCACATATCTGGCCTGGCCCCTAAACCATCATGTGCACTGGCAGGAGCCAGGAAGACTCAGCCCCCTTTGAAGGAGACTGTGGGAGCTGCTGGGCTGAGGCTGGGGACAGTCCCCATGGGGCACTGAACTGTGAAACCCACCCTGGGTTGCAGGTGCCTATGCATGGAGCACCCCGTCACCGCCACTTTTCCTGCCTCATGCCATGGTGCCATGGCCCTCGGGGCCACCGCAGGCCAGTGGAGGGGGTGGAAGGGGAAACATCCATGCTCCAGGAAGACCCAGGATCCGCAGCAAACCCTGGGCCCTGCCTCTGCTCCTGAGAGCAGGCACTAGCAGCCCCAGAAGCCCACCTCGCCCTCACACTTGCTCCATGACCTGGGGCAAGTTACTCAGCCTCTCCGAGCCGCTCACCTCACCTACAAAGCAGGGATGGCTACCTGCACTTACTTCACAGGCTGCTGGTATTCAGGCCTCGAGCCCACATCTGGTGCCGTGGAGCTGTCGTCGCGTCCTCACCCGAACAGGGCGCAGACAGTCATCACTGGGTTTGGCACGTCACTGGTCCTCTGTGAACCTCTGTTTCCTCTTCCACCGCCCCTGATGGTACTCCTGGGAGGGCCCAGAGGACACACCACGTGGTAGCCTGTGGTGATGGGTTCCTGCCAGGAGCACACAGGGACCCTGCTAACTGCTAAGTCACTTCAGTCATGTCTGACTCTGTGCAACCCCATAGACGGCAGCCCACCAGGCTCCCCCATCCCTGGGACTCTCCAGGCAAGAACACTGGAGTGGGTTGCCGTTTCCTTCTCCAATGCATGGAAGTGAAAAGTGAAAGTGAAGTCGCTCAGTCGTGTCTGACTTAGCGACCCCATGGACTACCAGCCTACCAGGCTCCTCCACCCATGGGATTTTCCAGGCAAGAGCACTAGGGTGCCACAAAAGGAGGAGCTGCCAAGAGCTCCTGGAGGCGCCCAAGGCTCAGAGCAGAGCTGCCTGAGCTCCACAGGGGCGAGGTGACTGATGTGAAAGTTGGAGGGCCCTTCACTCACCAGAGCCCCGTGGCCATGGCAACCCTCATCAGGAGCTCCATCCAGGGATGATTAAGGAACATTCACACTAATTAAGAGTCCAAACATCCCCGAGCCACGTCCAGAGAGAGCTGTGGCTCACACAGGCTCCTTTCCAGCCTCTTGGGCTCAGCTCGGAGCTTGGGTGCTGGGTGGAGGCTGACCCTGGGAGTGGAGTTCTGACTCTGCTCCCAGCCTCCTGAGCGCTGGGGGCGTGGGGTGCACTCAGAAGCCCTCTTGTATTAACATGCCCCCATCTTCCTCCCTCCTCCCACCAGCATCCTTGCCCCTACCTCAGCCTCAAGGTCATGCTGGTGCCCCCTTCTCTCCATCACGAACAAGAGTCACCTTCTGTTGGAACAAAAACTGCACCAAGACAGAGTCCCTTTTAGTCTCCTGAGGACGTGTGACAAGTGGAAAGAGAAGCCAAGCCCCAGAAACCCCCCTCAAACGATGGCAGTGAGCCTGGGCGTGTGGGCCCCAGGAGGAGGAGACCAGGATCACAGGGTGATGCTGAGGATGTGGGCGGGGCTTCCAGGCAGTCACCTGGGCCCCAGACTCCACCTGGGAAGCCAAAGCCACACCCTCGGTCCCAGCAGGGCAGCTCTTTGTGGAGACAGTAGGTGCAACGGCAAGAGCCAGGCAGGTTGGCACCCTTGTGAGTAGCAGCGACTGGTCCAGGAATGGGGCGCCCCCCAGGGGGGAACAGCCCTGCCATTCCTCCGAACCCAGGCTGCAGTTTCTCCCCACCAGGGTCCGCCCTGCTCAGGCTACAAGTTATGTAAGCCTCCTTCCCACACGCTGGGGTAACAGCCACCAAGCCTGCAGGCTCGTTGTCCCAGGGTGGACACGGATGAACGCGTTCCTGCCCACAGGACCAGAGCCAGGGGCCAAGGGCTCCGACGGGCTCCCGACACGTGCCGTTACCCCTTCCCTTCCAGTGTACGGGACATAACACCCTTCACGCTGAGCACCCCGCCCCCTGTATGGTAACCACAGTCTTGCGCTCTCAGCTCAGCAAGGCCTGTGAGGAGGTCTGGGCTCCACTGTGGACCAGACAGCACTTAGTGCCTGGAGGACTCAACCACACGCTCACCTTGAAACAGTGGGCGATCAGGGCAGAGGCCGGAACCCTGTTTGCAGGAAGGCACGGAGGGCTTCCTGAAGGAAGGGGGAAATGCGGAGGGGTGGGAATCCTGGGATTTTTTTTAGCCCAGCTCAGCGCAAACCACTGAACCCTGGCTTTGGGAGCCACATCTGAGCAGGGGAGATTGTAGTCTCAGGAGCCCTCCCTCCACCCAAATTTCATCTGAGGGATGACCATCTCCTTGGACACCAGACAAGTAGGCAAGCCTCAGCCTTCCGCACCCAACAGGGCTGCTAGAGGCCCCAGTCTGTCTTCCCAGCATAAAGGCCTCAGGCTCGCTGTTGGATGGCTCTTGGTGTGGGGAGGCTCCCTGGACTAAGACATGGGGCTGATGGAAACCTTGCCTCTTGCCTGCGTCCAGCTACAGAGCTTGGCTGCAATCTTGGTGGCGTGGTTCCCTCCCTACCCACTCCCTTTCTTCATCCTCTGCCACTGGCTGGCCTCCTGGTCAGAAGGAACTGCTGATCCACAAGTAACAGGGGGCCCTTCATCACCAAGATCCACTTCCTCCCCTGCCTGGAGCCTCCAGTCATCCTCTTCCACCTGGGGTATCGCCAGGGCCTGGGTGGGCCGAGGCCCCTCCAAGACACCTGAGTCCTCCCTGGGACAGTCCCTGGCCCCAGCCTGTTCTGTCCCAGCCTAGCAATGTGGTCCCTGAATGTCCAGTTTGCTCAGCTGATGGGGTCACGTCTGTGAAATGGCGGCCTGGACGATGAATTTCTAAAGGCAGCTGTGAAATGTGTCCGACCTCGGTGTACCTCACAGGAGAAGATGCTGACGTCCGAGGCTGAGCCGCCTCTCTCTCCTGGGGCATGGCCTCCACGTGGGGGCCGGCCCCCTCCACCTCAGAGCAGGAGACCATGTGGAGAGCGCTGTGTTTGTCCACATTCCTGACCCACAGGCTCAAGGTCAACAAACACTGTTGTTTAAAATTGCTGAGGCCTGGGCTGGTTTGTTGTGAAGCCATAGCAACTGAAACAATGGATGGGTCTCCAAGGATAACTTTGCTTGAGCTCAAAGCCTGTGGGGACACACTGGGTGAAGAAGGCATTACAGGCCGGGGGCAGCAGCTCATCCTTCAGCCTCTGCTGCCCGCCCCCCATGTCACATCTCTTTGTCCAAATATCACGGGGCCTTTTCTCAGGTGGCTTTAGAGTCTCTGATGGCCGACAACAGCCAAACAGCCAATGTGCCAAATGGAACAAAAGGCAGGGCAGAGCGCCCCTTTCAGGGCAGGTAATAGGGTACAGAGCGTTCCTTGCGATCCTATGGACTGCAGCCTGCCAGGCTCCTCTGTCCATGGAATTTCCCAGGCAGGAATACTGCAGTGGAGTGCCATTTCCCTTCTCCAGGAGATCTTACTGACCCAGGAATTGAACCCACATCTCCCTTGTGTCCTCCACTGCAGGCAGATTCTTTTCCACTGAGCCGCTGGGGAACCTTATATGATATATGAATGTGTTGCATGTTAATACTATAATAAAGACATATATGGAAATTTGGGATTTGGAGAAGATATTAAAAGGCTTGTAGAAAGCAAAACTTTCCTGTTTTGGTCACTTTTCTAACCCTGGGCTCTCGGGATGATCAGGGCTGTTGCTGCCCGGCTCTTGGAGTTCATCCTGCCTGAAGCGGGTCAGGCTGCAGGACGGGGTGCTCAGGCCCAGATGTCCGGCCAGGGCAGGGACACTGGACCCTACGCCCCCACATCACCACCGGGGAGGGGGGAGGCAGCACAGGGGCACGAGCAGGGACCAGGACCAGGTTCAATTTCTGTCCCTGTAAAGCAGAGCCTGGGGCAACAGCCTCACTCTGACACATTCCCCAGAAATACACCTGTAGGACACAGCAGTGAGGCAGGGGGTGCCGAGGCTGGGCAGGGGGCACAGGCCTCCTGGGACTTCTTTGGGACCCTCTCCCTCTGATGCGAGCTCACCCAGGACACGCCCAGGTGGTACCATCTGGATCCCAGATGCACCCGGGCGTGGGGACCCCGCCACCAGGTGGCGCTGGAGCTCCAGGAAAAGATGTGCCAGGGATCTTCCCTAGGTCAGCGGCCACGGGGCCCCGGGCTCCATTCCAGACACCCATCCCGGGCCTGGGCGGGAGTTCAGCCTCGGTTGCCTTCATCCCATCTGCCCAGCAGCTGTGGTCAGGAGGGGCGGGGGATGGGCCAGCCCCCCGACACCCCTCAACCCCCACCTACCCCCACCCCTCTGTGAGCGTCTGACGGGGATTCCCGGGCTCTGCCAGGCTAGGTTTAGGGAGCTGGCGGTTAAGCTGTTGGCGGCTTGGAGTCTGTGCTGGTCTCAGTGTCCACACGGCAGACCTCGGGATACTGCACGGCAGCAGGGTTGTGGGTTGTTTCCATCTCGCCTTGCCGGTTCACAGCACACTCCTGCCTTACTGCTCAGGTTAAATTAGGAAGGATGGTTCCAGAACTGCCTGTCAAGACTGCAGGCCCTGTCTCGGGTCCACCCCAGTCCCTGGTGCAAAGTCTGCACCAGGGGCAGGGCCTGGCCTCTGGGTTCTGACCAGCAATGAGACTTCCAGGGGCCACTGGGCCAGCCTTTCCATTGCGTGACCAGCAGCTCAGAGTCGTGGAACCCTTGCCATCAACCCCCGTCCCCAAGACCCCTTCCCAGGCCATCACCTTCCCAACCGACACAGAGCCTCTGCATTAGCAGTGAACAAAGCCCCCTGTTACTGATCTTTTCTGAGGATGGCCACATGACCGAGTGTGCTCCTGGTTGGGAACGTGAAGGCTGATTATTCGGGGGGTGTGTGGGGGGTGGTGTTGTGAGACCTGCAGTGGATGAATCACTCCTTCGCAAAGGTCTCCAGGGAGATGGACATCTTGAAATCCATCTTTGTACAGATGGTCATGACCTGCTCACTGCCGAGAGTGTGGCAACCCCAGGGCTCACAACCCAAAACCCAGGCCTCTGAGACCTGAACCTCCTCGTGGAGTGCCTAGACATTATGTGGAGAGCTAGGTTTCTGGGGCAGGGTCCCAGGTTTGAGGTTTTCTAAGAAATGAACAAGCTCCCAGAGCACGTCAGCGCTGCAGTGTGGGGACCACACTTGAGTCACATGGACCTTGGCTATGCTGTCACCTAGAGAGTCCTTGTGAAGCAGTCGGAGTTCTGACCACTTTACGATGACAGGATTACCACTCTTGGTACATTTATTTCCTGCACCTGCTCCCTTTCCTCCAGGTGCATCTCACCTCAGACCCCCACCCTCCCCCAGCCGTTGCCTAAGCTGCACAAGATGCTTCAAAACTTAGCAGCTTGAGCAACAGTAAAAATTTGAACCTGGGCTCAGCTGGGCAGTCCTTCCCTCCAACTAACATACACTTGGGCTGTGGGGCTTCGGCCAGACCAGCTGACCCAGCCGAGAGCCGACGGCACAGAGCTCTTTCCGTGTGACCTTCCACGGGGCAGCTTGGGCTTCCTGACAGCAGGTGGCCTCAGGCCACTGGCCTTGGCACATGGCAGCTGGCTTCCACAAAGCAGTGTCCCAGGAACACAGACCCCAACACAATGGCACTTAGCAAGCTCACAGTTGTTAATACCTCACCCTGAACAACCACATGGCCAACCTCCAGATCAACAGGGAGTAAGGTCACCATGGGGCCACAGATACAGCAGACTGCCACGGTCTCTGACTTTTTCACTGGTAAGTTCATTGTCTCCAGACGAGTTCCCTTGGAGAGTATCTCAGCAAACAGCCCCTTTAGGGGAGTCTTGCTGTTTTTCGTTATTCAGTTGCCAAGTCGTGTCCGACTCTTTGCAACCCCGTGTCCGACTCTTTGCAACCCCATGGACTGCAGCACAATAAGCTTCCCTGTCCCTCGCCATCTCCTGGAATTTGCCCAAGTTCATGACCATTGAATTGGTAATGCCATCCAACTGGGGAGTCTTGGATCTTAGAAATTATTATCAGAGACCCAAATTCAGCTCGAACACTTTAAACAGTTCATTAGAAGTTCAGAAACCCTCATTGTTATGCAAGATCTGCTTGCTTAAGTCATTACATTGAAAATGAATTAATTCTTTTTGTCATACTTTTAATGGAGGATAGATTTAATTCTGTGTATAATAAGACAAATTTCTGCTAAAGACTGACAGCTGTGGGCATTCATCACCATTCTCATTTCAGAAACCATTCTGCCAACCCAGTTTTATCATTTCACCGTGAAGGGATGGGTTAGAACTGCTACTGGCCAAGAGACCTTGGCCACAGGCCCGGAGTGTTACCAACGCCAACAGAGTACTTGGCCAGTGAGACACATGGGGTCATTACAGGAGACCAACTTCCACACTCCATTCAGGACACTCTGCACCCTCAGCTGACGTCCCAAGCTCCCCTGAGGCTTGTATCTGAGGGTGTTTATCAGCAAATGGTATGGAGAGACCTCTTTGGCATTTTTCCATGGAACATCCCCCCCTGCTTTTTTTTTTGCATTAGTAAATGATAAGAAGTGGTAAAAATCAGCCAGCTGGATCAAAAGGATGTGCAGTGGAAATCACTTTCTTCCCACCTGCACACGTGAGTGCCCCAGCTCAATATGCCAGGGTTGCTCCCTGGGTACCCAGAGAACAATGGTGCCCAGCGTGCCCGTGTACTCAGGTCACAGGCGCGGCTGCACACACCACGTGTGGGCGTTCACCAGTGCGCCATGTTACCGCAGCTCACAGGGCACCTTGGAGATGTTTCCTGGACACGGTCACCCCCCTCACAGCCCCTCTTGAAGGTCATCTGAAGGACCGCTCAGCTTCGCACGTGTCCACTGACCCTTCAGTTTCCTGGGTCTTTTGGCATCAGTCATCTAATCCACAGAGTGAAGCAAAGTATCCTTTTCCATTTGAATCTGACTGTTTTTTCTGCATCTGTGATTTCTAACACTTTCTCATCTTAAATTGTCCTTTGAGGCTGAGTTTACCGAGCGTATGTACGTGTGCATATGTGTGGGTGGGAGACTCAGAGTTTGTGAGTGCCACACACGTGTATCTTCAACTTAAGATTATTTTTCACTTCTCATTTTCTGTTTTCAGATTCACCAGTTCCTGCTTTTATTGTTCTTAACTTCCTGTCTTGCTTAGTGTTTTTTCCCCTCTTTGCCTAAAATGAATGCTCACTCTGTTTATTTTTCTTCGAACTTGTCAACAATTCACCAGGAAAGCCATCTGGTTCTGGGGTTTGTGTGTGTGTGTGAAGCATTTCTATTACCAGTCCAATCTCTAGTTATAAATTTATTGATCTTCTGTCTCTTCTTGAGTCAGCTGTGGCTGTCTGTGTCTTTCTAGGAATGTGTCCATTTCCTATAAATCACCTAATGTGTTGCCACACAGTTATTCACAGTGTCCCCTTACAATCCTTTTTACTCTCTGTGGCACGTAACAATGTCCCTCTTCATTCCTGATCTAGTATATGAATCTCTCTTCCTTTCTTGATCAGTCCAGCTACAGGGGATTGTCAATTTTGTTCTTCTTTACAAAGAACTGACTTGAGGGTTTGTGCGTCGTTTTCTCTAATGTTTTCCCGTCCTCTATTTCATGTGATTCCGTCTGCTTTATTTACTTCCTACTCCGGCTCTGCTTATTCTAGTTTCTTAAGATGAATGGTGAGGTTATTGACTTCAGATATTTCTTTTTTAAAGTAAGCATTTACGGGTATAATTTTCGTTCTGACACTACTTTCAGCGTATCCATAAATTCTGGTATGTTGTGTTTTCACTTCCATTCAACTCAAAATATTTGCCAGTTCCTTGTGGTTCTTTTTGAGCTATTGATTATTTAGAAGTATACTGTTTATTTTCCACATTTTTGTGAAATTCTTAAATTTCCTTCTCGTATCGATTCCTAATTTCATTCTATTGTGATCAGAGAACATACTTTGTATGATTTTACTCCTTTTAAACGCACAAAGACTTGTTTTGTGGCCTGATAAATTGTCTCTTCTGGGGAATGTGCTTGGAAAGGATGCGTCTTCTACGATTGTTGGGTAGGGTGTTGTATAGACAGTTGTGAGGATTCATTGTTTCATGATGTTGGAAGTCTATTTGCTAATGTCTGTACAGCTACTGAAGTCTCCAGCTATTATTTTGAATTGCTTATTTCTTCTTTAAATCTGCCTGTTTGGCTTCACATATCTGGGACTCTGTTGTTATCATTGCTATGTCATTTTGATGGATTTTCTATTTCATTATAAAATTACTTAATTTTCTCTAGCAATAATTGTTGCCTTAAACTCTTTTTTGTCTGTTCTTGGTACATTTACTCCAGCTCTCTTTGGGTAGCTGTTTCCAGGGAATCTCTTTTCTCATCCTTTCCCATTCAATCATTTGTGTCTTAAAATCTCCAGTGTGTCTTTTCTTAGTTATCATATCACTGGATCATGGTTTTTGTCTTGTTCTTCCTATCTCAGCCTTTTAATTAGAACGTTTGGCCCGTTTACAAATCTGCCTCCAACTGGAGATACTGGAAGAGGGGCCTTACTTTACCTTCTACCCATGAAGCATAAATGATTGCTTGTTCTACTCCTTTGCCAAGGCATCTTCAAGAACACTGCCACCCACCTAGTTGGTCACCTTGCCCATCATGTTACCCCTCCAGCTCAGCTCCCTCCTTTGTAAAATAAGAAGTTGGGATGGATGTTTGCTATTCTTTTGACAAGCCCACCTGCAAATGAGACCTGCCTCCCTGCCCAGCCAGGGACCTGTCCAGCCCTCTCCTCCCATTTCCATCACTGAGAGTAGAGTTCAGAGACCAAAAGGAACATTTGTATACATTCAGCAAAATGCTGGTGGCTGTGATGAGAACTCATCCTTCTTTAGGCCCAGGAGAGCTGGAGGTATCACCTGAGGACTCCGGTTATGCTACCATCCCCCAGCACCATTTGTGCCCAGAGATGAGTCACGAGCCTGAGGCTGGACCCGCCCCACCCACACCGCTCCCTTGTGAGTCACAAGCACCTGTCAGTTCTACCTGGCAAACATGCACACTGCCCCCTCCCTCCTGCTGCTGCCACCCCAGCCTGGGTCCTTCCGCCTCGCTCAGCCCCTGGGGCCTGATCCGCCATCCTCCCCACACACGGTCAGTCACTGCCTGCCATGGCCTCCACCATCGCTAGCCTGCCACCCAGACACTCCCCCGGCTCCTCACTGAGGACTTAGAGACTCCCCCCTCCCCTCCAGGGCTCCCCATTCCCCTCTTCACCCGGACACCCCGCTGTCTACACCCAGGCCATGCTGCAGCCTCCACGACGGTAATGCATCTGCCGCTGCACTGCCCTCAACTGTTTTAACAAAACTGTGATGCTCCCCTCATATACATTTAAGATTACATGTGCCTTTTCACCCTAGTGTATATTTATAAGTATATTTATATTTTTATATTTTATATTTGTAAATATAGAAATATTAAATATAAATAAAATTATAGTATATTATAAATTATTTTCATGTAAAACTCTCAGATCTCTTTAGAATGTACATCGTAGAAAACAAGTTTCACACCAGTGTAAGACCCACCACGATTGATGAAACATAAATGGGGACTTCCCTGGATAAGAACCCATCTGCCAGGGCAGGGGACACGGGTTTGACCCCTGGTCTGGGAGGATTCCGCGTGCCAAGGAGCAACCAGGCCCACACACCGCAACTACTGAAGCCAGCGCTCCAGA
The DNA here is from genome assembly GCF_016772045.2 of Ovis aries. NCBI lineage: Eukaryota > Metazoa > Chordata > Mammalia > Artiodactyla > Bovidae > Ovis > Ovis aries. Next base: position 42,108,799 of record NC_056066.1, read on the forward strand.
GCACACGGGTCACGGCTCCTAAGCCCTCGAGCCTGGAGCCTGTGCTCTGCAACAAGACAAGCAACTGCAATGAGAAGCTTCACAGCAAAAGGGTAGCTCCCACTCGCCATAACTAGAGAAAGCCCCCGCACACCAACAAAGACCCAAAAAATCAGTTCAGTGCAGGCGCTCAGTCGTGTGCGACTCTTTGTGACCCCATGGACTGCAGCACGCCAGGCCTCCCTGTCCATCACCAATTCCTGGTGATAGACTCATGTCTATCGAGTCAGTAATGCCAAAGAATAAAACAAAAGATAAAGCATACATGAGCAGGATTTCCCAGGTGGTCTGGTGGCTACGACTCTGCCCTGTTGATGCAGGGGGCTCCAGTTCAATCCCTGATCTGCAAACTAAGATCCCGCATGGCCAAAATATAAAAGTAAATAAAATAACAGTGAGAATAATTAAATAATTTTTTAGAAAAGATTATACTTAAGAATAAATACACTAAGTATTAAAAAACATACATAAAAAAGATACTACTACACAGGCAATTTCTACTCCAGGAGTTAAAAACTTTACCCTTTCCTCTTTTCTCCTTAAATATAATTTCATTACATTCCACTCCCAGAATTTTATCCTCATATTATAGAATTTTATGCCTGAACATGCTTTATTATCATTCTCATAAAATCTTGCAACAGAAACACATGTATAAATGGAAACTATTTTGGTTTCTTAAGATAAAAAAGGTCTAGGTGTTTTAAATGTTTTCTTTGAGTTTTATTAAGATTATTATTGATGTTACTGAGCAAGTTAAGACAGTAGAGATTTTGATGAGTGATTACATGTAGAAAGTGAGGCTGTGCCGGGAAAACGTCTCTAAACAAGATGGTGGTTCTATAGTTGCTGCTGTTTCCTGAGGCGGTGCCCACTGTCTACCCCCTGGAATGAGGCCAGGAGAGGCGGCAGGATGGGTACAGAAGCCCCTTGAGCATCTTCTCCTGTGTCTCATGCAAATCCACTTTGCTGGGGGTCCTGTTGTTGTCTTTCCAGCTGAGGCCTCACTATAGGTGGATATTGCTTCATTCTGGAACTAGCAGGGCAGGCTTGGCATTCCATTTATCCTCACCTTTTGTTTTCAGGGTTTTATGTTACACCTGTAAGCACCAAGGAATTGTACTCACGCCTCCTTCTGCCACCAGCATCACCCAGCTTGGAACCCCTGCTGAGTCTCAGCAGTTAAGTCTCCTTTTGACTTTGTTGGAAGCTGAGAATTAGAAAGCACCTGCCTTAGAGAGGTGACAGTGAAATCATTCTTACACCTTCTCTGGAAAGTCTGCCCCAAAGCCCCATTATAGTACTCCCAGGGGACCATCAGGTCTGCCCGCTTGGTCCAAGCCACTGAGAAAGAGTTAGACTTTGTTTTATCATAGGCTTAAATCTCTCAGCCAACCCAAATATGGGTATGCCACCCACAGGTGCTTAGAAAGCCAGCCGCTGTGTCTTCAAACAGCTCAAGGAACTGCCAGCAGGACTTCTCCCAGTGATGGCATAAGACATTTCTCAACTCAAACGAGCGTGTGAATGTGTGTTTCAAGAAACAGCATGAAAATCATTGAGAAATAAATTGTGAAATGTGTCTTACTAAAAAAAATAAAAGAGATTACTAACAGCCATCAAGATTAAAATGATAATAAGGGATTAATATCTGAAATATAGAGAAAACTAGAACTCAACAACAACAACAACAAAACAAAACAAACAAAAAACCCTGATTCAAAAATGGGAAAATGGGCAAAGGACTTGAATAGACATTTCTCCAAAGAAGCTATATGAATGTCCAATAAGCATGTAAAAAAATGCTCAATATCACTGATTATTAGGGAAATGCAAATCAAAACTGCGATTAGAATGGCTAGTATGGCGGGGGCGGAAACAAAAAAAAGCAAGTGTTGACAGGAATGTGAAGAAATTGGAACCTGTGTGCACTTTGGTTGGACAGGGAAATATCCAATTGTTGTGGGAAATAGTATAGAGGTTCCTCAAAAAATTAAAAACAGCACCATCATACAATTTAGCAATTCTGCTTCTGGGTCTATACCCAAAATAATTGAAATCTCTTAGAACCTCTAGAGATATTAGTACATCCAAGTTCATAACAGCATGAGTCTTAACAGCAAACCATGGAAGCAACCTGAGTCCATCGATAGGTAAATAGAGAAGCAAAACGTGGTCCTTACATATGGTGACTTATGCAGCCTTACAAAAAAGGAGATTCTGCCATTTGCTCTAACGTGGGCGAATCTTGAGGACATTGCACTAAGTGAATTAAGTCAGCCACAAAGACAGGTAGTATGACTTCACTGCACTAAGGGCCCATAGTCAAAATCTCTTACACTTTCTATTTCTAGACCGTGAAATGCTGGTTGCCAAGGCCTGGAGATCAGGGGCTGGGGAGACAGTTTAATGGGTGCAAAGTTTTAGGTTTACAAGATGGAAAAAATTCTGGAAACAGATGCTGGTGATGGTGGCACAATGTGAGTGTTACTGTGCCCTCAACTGTGCACTGAACACGGGTTAAGATGGCAAACTTTATGTTACATTTGTTTTACCATGATACAAAAATAATGCATATTTTAGGTATAATTTATAATATTTTGAAAGTATATTTTTTAAAAATGCAAAAACTAATATAATTAATTCATATTATGATAGATTGTGAAAACAAGTCTAAAGGCTATTTCTCATAACTGGACTTGTCATATGCAATGTCATAATCTCAGATGTAGGAAAAATTACTATTTATGAAATAAAATATATTATAAAATCCTTGAGAATAATTTAGCATAATCTATTAAAATCATAAATAGCCTTATCTACCTTATATGACATAGTAACCAAAGTTTCTTTTTATATTTAAGAAAAAGAGAAGGTGAAAATGCTAAAAAGCTAAGGGTCTGTTGGTTGCTTACAATTTTTTTTTTCAATGAAAACAGGAATTTATAAATTTAGTAAATATTTATTTTGATAAAGATGAGGATTGACTATAATTCAAATAAATATTTCATTCTATGATTTGAAAAAATGGATTTTAGCTTCCTTTAGAATAATGCACACAAAATTTTAATCAGCAAATTTCAGCCTATGTTTATATTGAAAACAAATTTCAGCCGTGTTTCAGCCTAAACCCAAAATACATTTAAAACCATAATCTTATTAAGCTATAAGCATCCCTGCTCCACTGCTCAAAGATACTTGTCTTTCAGCCAAATGACATACCCAGATGACAAGCACTGACAAAGTTAGGGAGAAAGCTGATATTTTTAAATTCATGAAAGAAGTTGATTTCAGTGTTTCTTACCTGTAATCTCTCTGCCTCACTCCCACGTGACTGTCCCCCGAAAGTGATGCTGATTTTGGCTATACATGCAGAGCCCCGCTGCTCCCTTCCAGAACTTTTCCCAGCAGAGCAAGTTTCATGTGGGAAGGGTCCCCACAGTCACCTGCCATCTTCCAGCAGCCTTGATTTCCAGAACAGGAGAGATGAGGTATCAGTGGGCACCATGAGTAGGGAATGGGACAGGGGCCCTGCGTGCCTCCCAGTCAACTTAAGAGGCCAGCATGTGGATGCTAAGGATCTGGGAATCTCTCCTCTGTGTCTACGTGCCCCAGGGTGCAAGTGCCCAGGTGAGAATTCACATCTGCTGCTTATCCCCAAATTAACATTGAGTCTGCATTGCCCTCTGGTCCATGACTTTCTCAGTATCTCATTCAAGGCCCAGCCAGCATTCAGGGACTGTGTGCAGAGTCACTGAGTATTAAAAACAAGCCCCACTTGCTCAGCGGCCAGAAAGCCCTGCCCACCCCCGGGGAGATCTGGGCCTGGGACCAGGGCACCCCAGCTCTAGCTAAGACAGAGAGAGACACACACACTCTGCCTGGCAGGGCAAGCTCTGAGCCCACAAACAGCCTGGGTCTCCAGGCCTCAAATCTCCATCTCCGGGGACGCCAGGTAAGCACCCTTCCCTCCCCTGAAGGCCACTCAAAGCCCCAGAAATCCTCTCTCTTGCCACTAAGCAGCTCATAGCCTGTCAAACTGGAGTCATCTTGTTAATCATTCACAAACTTGCATCTCCACTGGTATTTGCTATTCGTTAATTGAATAATTAGATATAATTAATAACCTCACATATTAGCATCATCACAACATTATGGGTGTCAGGAGGATAGAAGTTAATTAGAGGTTAATGGTATTGGCTCCAAATCAGATGCTTAAGCTGTGCATTAGGCTCCTGCCAGCTGGGGAAGCATGAACTGTGCCCCTTTAATTAATTTTTCAGTGTTTCTAGGGTCTAGAAAAGCCAATTTTAAAAAAATCTACTGATGTCTTTGGACTTCGTGGTTTAAGAGAAGTTCCCAGAAAACAACACCAACATCGCATATCAATACTTTCACCAAAAACCTGCCTTTTAGGGGACTACATGTAAGTCACCATGGGGGACACAAAAATCAGCCAGATGCAGACCCCAGTGAAATGCCTGAAGCCAGGAAGGTAAAATCGGCCGGCACACGGGTCCCTTCAGGGGGATGTAGAGAGAGCCGATGCCTGTGGCCAAGGGGTGCTAAGCTGCTCTGGGTTTGCAGTGTGTGCGCTCAGGGAACAGTGGTTCTTTCATAAAGGTGACTTTTTAGTAAACCACTAAGTTCCTGTAACGAAACATTCAGGTCGGTGCTGGAGCTGGACTCCGGCAGGTCAGGAAAAGAAACTCTGTGTCAAAGCATTGATCATGATTTCGATTTAGAAAATCTGGCTTTTCAAGGGATATATGACAGACATAGGCTGTGGGAATTGTAGGCAAGATAAGGTTGTCTCTGCTTGAACGTGTTAGAACTCTTGGTTGTAAGTGAAGGGACCCCAATTCAAGTTGGCTATATCACCTGGGCTCCCCAGGGTGTCGCTAGTGGTAAAGAACCCACCTGCCAAAGCAGGAGATGGAAGAGATGCGGGTTCCATCCCTGGGTAGGGAAGATCCCCTGGAGAAGGGAATAGCAACCCACTCCAGGATTCTTGCCTGGAGAATCCCATGGACAGAGGAGCCTGGTGGGCTACAGTCCATGGGGTCACAAAGAGTCAGACAGGACTGAGTGACTTAGCACACACGCAGTGGCCCACAGCACTGAAAACTCCAGGAGTGGATATCAGGTGTGGCTGCCTCTAGGAACTCAGGAAGTATCATTAGGAAGCTCTTTTTGTCTTTTCATTTTTTGAATGGGTGAGGCTTATGAGGAGGCTTCCCTGGTGGCTCAGATGGTAAAGAATCTACCTGCAATGTGGGAGACCTGGGTTCAATCCCTAGGTCAAGAAGATACCCCGGAGAAGAGAATGGCAACCCACTCTAGTATTCTTGCCTGGAGAATTCCGTGTCCATCTGTGTTGGCATTTTCTCAGCCAGGCTCTCCCCTTCTGTGGCAAAGTGCCCGGGTTTAACTCTCTGCCCCCTCAGTTACTCCAGAAACAGCAATGGTGACAGTGATACGGAAACAGCTGGAACTTATTGTCCACTGTGCTGGGAAACGCAGCACCCAGGGGGTTTACGTGGACCGATTCCTTTAATCTTCGACTCTTGGAAGGAAAGGGGTTGTGTAATGGGATGATAAAATTTGGGTTAAGAGCCAGACACTTGGGTTAAATTCCAGGTCTTCCTCTCACATCTGGCTGAACTTGAACCATGACTTCACATCCAAGCCTCAGCTTCATCGCCTACACAGTAAACGCCTCATTCAGATGAGGCCACTTCAGCCAGGCCTGTGACCCAGGCTGGCTTGTGTGTACTCAACAAACATTGGCTATTTGCTTTACCAATTATTTGTGGCAATGATGACAGGGGTCATGTGTACATAGCAGCAGTCAGCTCGGACTTTTAAAAACAGGCCCCAAGTCAAATCTTTCATTTTCCCAGAAATTTTAACCAATATTTTGAAGTCCAAACAGCATCCTTCGGACAGACCTTTGGACTGGGGAAACCACACAAACTCCTTTATAAGACGTGTTCCAGGCCAGGGTCAGGACCCCAGCAGAAGAGTCACATTCCTTGGGGCCACCGCCACTGTAGCTGACCACCTGCTGTACAGTAGGTACCAGACAAGCCACGTGGCAAGGGCAGCCGCCTCTCTGAGCAGGTGAGGAAGAAACCTGGCCCGAGGTCCCTGCAGGCAAGGACGCTGAGCCAACGCTGAGCCCGCATCCTGAAGCTGTGGTGTCAGCCTTGGCGGCACCTCCTGAAGGCTCCAGCAACCGCACTTGTCCCCCAGCAGCGGCCTCCCTGTGCCACCCCAGCCTCATCTCGCAAGTGATGAGCGAGCTTGATGCTGCCTATTTTCTCTGCTGGTTTTCCTGGGAGAGTGCTTGCTTGCCACAAAATGGCCATCTAATAGCCACATCTAAAGGACAGAAGCACCATCAGAGCCAGATGCGGGCGGCTCACTGATTCCACCTGGCTCTGCGAGGTAATCACCTCATAACGTGCAGGCTGGGATCTACAAAGACCGGAATGTTGCTGTCGCAGGAAGAGAGGTGATGATAAAACATGTCTGGCTGCATGTGGAAGCAAGCGCCTGTGTCCACATTAGCGCCCTGAAATGAACACCTGCCAGGACAGTGAGCTGGGCTCTGTCTAGACCGCCCTCCCCAGATAGTCCCTACATGGGCCAGCAGCCGGCTGCTCCAAAAGGCTGCAAAGCCACAGGCAGACAGTCCTTAGGCCCCATCTTGAAAGATAATTGGACATTTGCTTAATAGCCTCAACTTCTATTTCTGGCTCATGGATGCTTTTTCTGGCTTTTCCTTGGCGAAGAGACAACAAATCTCCCCTAAGAGACAGCAGCCCAGGCTCCTGACGGCCACACAGATGCCAGCCACCTGGAGCACTGCTGCAAAGGGACCCCAGGCCACCTGGGCAGCAAGAAAATAGAGAGAAAAATTAGCAGCCTCTGGGCTGGGGCCTGGCAAGGTCGGGGGAGAGGCCCTCTCCGCCAGCCTGGGGCCAGAGGGCAACATTACCCAGCTCTAGCCTGGCATTGGAGGCCCTACTCAGGCCCAGACTTCTCCCAGTGCAGCCTCTGCCAATCAATTCAGTGGTAACCCTGGACCCTCTAAGGACCACCACTCAGGAGTTCCTGCAGCCTCCCTAGGGGGCTGGTCCACAGGGAGTACCCCACCCTTTCTCCCCTCGGCCCCCGAATCCCTGGAAAAATGTCATGCCCTTGGCTGATTAAATAAGGACCCTGAACCGAGCCTTCTATGAGCACGGGTACAGGGGTGAGCCTTCTGGGTGCAGAGGGTGCTCCCCCATTGGGATGCAGCCTCAGCCATGCTTCCCCGAGATGAAGGGAACACAGGGCCTTGCCCACCCCCGCCCCCGCCCCGTGGCTCCACGTGCAGGCTCACAGCATCCACGTCAACCCCACCTGTGGGCCACGTGGGAGATGCTGATTCGCAGGAGTTCCTTCCATCCTGAGGGTTGACCGTTTCTTAACGAGTCCTTCTAAGGTCGTGTGTCAGCAGCCTCGCACCCCGGGACTGTGTGCTTCTGGCCAGGCGGGCCTGGACTGACCCCCTGGGCTGCCAGGACCTCTGTTCCTTGGCCGGAGCTCTGGGGCAGCACTGGCCCCCACACCCGGCCCCTCCCCAGCTGCCGGGCCAGGAGGCTCGGGGTTGGAGATGCAGGGTGGTTAGAGTAAGGGGTATCGATTCCCAGGCTCACAAGGCTCCCTGAAGACACAGAACGGTGACTGGACCTACGGGCAGTGAGAAATGGGGTACACACCCCTCCCCGCAGTTTCTAAGGCCTCTCTGAAGGTGTTCACCCACCCAGTGGTCCATTTGCTTGCTCCCCACCTTCCCTCCTCACCCCCACTGCCTCACTCCCCCGGGATCACACTCCCCAGCCCCCACTCCACCCCTCCCTAATCCCCTCCCTGTAAAAGGGGAACACTGGCTCTGTGTGTCTCAGGCTCTGCTTTCTGGGGAGCCGAGGCCAGGACGGGCCCCACTGAGAAGTGACCCCGTACTGGGAGTCACTTCCTGCCAGGAGCAGGGCTATGAGTGCCCCCTGCCACCCTGTCCCTGCTTCCTCCTGTGTCCCCCTGCTGGACACAAAGGCCATGCCTTACAAAGGCAAATCGCTCCGGTCAGGATAACCCACAGACAGCCCCCACCCCAGTTCTCCAGAGCCTGTGGTTCCCCCCTCCCCAGAAATTCTGGCCCGTATCAATTCAGAGTCCAGCAGAGAAGCCGCCCCAAAACCCCTGGAAAGAGGGGACAGGTTTGAAAAGCAGTTGATGAAATGGAATTTAAATCATTCATTCGAATGTTAAATCATGAAATTGGTTATTTTTATCACAGACCTTGGGAGCTGAATATTTTGACATATTAATCAGTTCTCCAAAATGGCATTTACATCAAAATTCTGGTTGCTTTTGCTGAGCTTTCTGTCCTGGCTGTTATAGTTTCTCTCCGCCCTGGCTGGGTGAAAGGTGGATGCCAGTGTTGACTTGAAACCCATCCCTCAGCTTCCTAGGACATCTCCACCCCACGAACGGGGGAAGTGGTCCATTCCCTGGAGTTCCTTGGAGAAGTTTCCCAAACTTCTGTTCAGAGCTGGGGGAGGGGATGGGGGCGGGGCGCGCCTGGACCGCACCCTTCACCCTTGTCCCTCCCCCATCCGCCCTCCCCACATCATCAGGTCTCATCTCCTTCCTCATTCTCCTTCCTGGAACTCACCAGCTCCCAACAACCTGTGCCATGTTCTTACCTGTCTTGCCCACAGCCTTCCTCTTTTCTCACTGGGATGAAATTCTGAATGGACAAGGAATTTTGTCCCTTTATCTCACCACTTTCTCCCCAGGCACCCAGAAAATTTCCTAGCCCCTGGGAACTACCCAATATATATTCTGGTTGCTTCTGGATAAACTAGGTACCAACAAAAGAAGATAGCTGAATTTGCACATTATCAAAGGCCAACCCTTCAGCCCGGAGACTGTAAGGATGCGAGTCCACGCCAGTTTCCGCCCAGTGAGGGCTTGTCATGTCCCAGCCTCCAAGCATCTCTCTACTCACAGTTCGGGATGAACAAGCCCTTGTTCAGAAATGCCTGAAACCTCAGTCCCCAGCCCTGTGCTGGGGCCAGCCCCTCACCTCTGTGCTCTAGCTGCTACTCTCATCTACCAGGGAGTGGGGTAGAGCCTTCTTTCCCAAACAGCTTCCAGGGCCCAGGGTCGATGACACTGCCTCTGCAGGGAGTGTCTGGAAATCACGCCCCCGTCATCACTGAAGGAGCAGAAATGGAACCACCAGTGAGGACGGCCACATCCATCACCCACACTGTGCACCAGAGAACTTGTCACTCAGTGGAAGCCCCATAGCAACCCTGTGGTTTGGGGACAATTATTAACCCACTTGTTCATGAGAACCTAGGTCTAAGAGTCTTTCTCAACAGCCTAAATGCACAGCGAGCTGGCACTGCGTTCACTCCTGCGGATGCCTTGGGGTGGCTTCTGAGCCCCACCCTAGCCTGGCCACTTCCCACCAGGGGCTTCCACTCCGTCCCATGTCCCCTTGGCCTTGGCTCATCCTGGGGTGAACCAGGGGTGCCCTCCGCGCTCCCAGCTCCCATCCCTCTGCCCTCGTTCCAGCAGCCAGTGCAGCCCGGCAGTCAGCCTGAAGTTAATGGTGGGAAGCACCACTCCATCATGCTTCACTCCGTTAATTTCAGGATGGCCGCTGTGGTGCCTTAGCACCCGGACTTCAGAAAGGGCACCGCGGGGCTGGCTGTCTCTGCCCTACCTCATCTGGGGTGCCTGGGATCGGGGCGACTAAGAGATGCAGATGCTAGCCATGGAATCTGGCTGGCATGAGCTGCAGGGGAAAGGACAGGCCCCAGGCAGCTTCTGGCACAACATGCATCCTCAAAACTAAATCACAGACGGTGCATACTTTGTTGACGAGATGTGAGGAGGAGGGAAGGTCCTTTAACTCACGGCATGAGTTAAAAGAGCAGCTGGTGGAGGGGAAATGTATCAGCTAGAATGCTGTGCTCATAAGAACTGCTCCAACTCAGAGAATTCACAAACATATAGGAAGCCCATAGGTCCAGGGGCAAGACTGGGGACAGGTTCTCCAGAGACCAGGAGAGAAATGAAAACTCTCTGCAGTGGGCAGTCTCTCCCAGAAGCCACTGTTGACATGAGATGCAAACACCATAGTGGGAATACCTGGTGGTTTGGCCTGAATGGTCTGCTACGCCAGCCCTTTGGAGAAAACGTAGTTCCTGAAAAGGAAACCAGGCTGCAGAAAGGACGGAAAGAGGGACACGGGTGTACACAGTGATACAGGACGGAAAGAATTCTCACTGGATTCCAGCTCTGTTCTTTTCGTCCAGGCATGTGCCGGACCCAGAACTGCCTCTCAGTGGAGAGATCTCAGGTTTTTACCCCCCACAAAGCAACTAAACACCGGTGGGCAAACACCTGAGTACCAAACAGTGCTGCGTGTCTCTCCTCTGAAACAAACAAGCAGTTCTTTGCAATTTTTGTTCCTACAAAGCCCTGCACAGTCTTTGTTTACCCAGGCATTTAAAGATAGCTGATTTCCTCCAAGCTCCTAATAGTGTGAATTCTTTTACCACTTTAAATAGAGTTTATAATGTATTATTTTCGATTTTCAGCAACCATATTTATTTAGCAATTAAGGGTATTAGTGCTGCTAAGTGATTTTGAAAAATGAACGTGGTGGCTGGAATATTGCAGTACGAAGGCTTATTCTGTTAAAAGGGAATCCAGATCACACAGCTTTATCCCAGTCCTCTAGTCCCTGAGTCCCCCAGTTAACTAGAAGCACAGACAATATACTTCTTCCCATCCTAAATAGATTCTCCTCTCTATTAATTCCAAGAAGTTTTACGCTGATCACCATATTCCCAAATTGTCCAATGCAAACTATGGTACCTTGGGTGCCCTGGCCACAGACCCCAGCTCTCAGGGCTCCTGGCATATCCACAGAGTCCCCTGTGTGGCCCGAAGACTCTGCCTAGGGGCTTTCCTGTCATGGGGTCCAGCAGGAAGGGACAGAGGGTGGATTCCCAGAAGCAGACCTTAGCCAACAAGAAGCGGGGGTTGAGGGAGATGGCCCGATTTCCCTGCCCCTCCGCTCCTTGGCTGGGACGGCGCTGGCAGAAGGGAAAATGTTCTGAATCAGGAAGCCAGTGACTCCCATGGGAATCCACAGATAAATCTTAGCTTGGGTCTTACGTATTTCCCAGGGAGATCTAAAGGTCAGAGGGTACAGGAAAGAGCTGCCAGTCCCATCAGACATGAGGAGTGAGTACCTGCAGGCCCCTCCCTCACTTTCCACCCCTCCACCCTCTACCCCCCTCGAGTGGTCCGGGTGGCAGGACCCACCACCCTCCCCTGGCCTTTGTTCTTGAGGCTCCAGGAAGGGAAAAAAAAAAAAGCAAATTACGTTCGATCACCATAACCTGTCCTTGCAGAAGCATAAAAGTAACTGATTGCTTATTTTAAACACCTAACCTATCTATTGCAGCAGCAACTCAGAAAATCTGATAAGGTGCTAATGGAAAATGTGTCATGCATGAATATCCATTTTAAAAACACACTTATGTCACACTTCACATATAGATCAAAATTAATGTTATGTTGGAAACATTTTTCAAAGTACAATTATCTGGACTCATGAAGTGAACCAAATTCCTGTTTGGTTTACTGTCTTGGATTTCAGCCACACACATTTCACCAGAAGGGCCTCACCATCAGACTGTAGGCTGAGTTGATGTGCTGTTCAGGGTCCCCCAGCCTCTGTCCAGATCCCTGCTTAGCCACCTCACCCTCCATGAGAAGCAAGCACCCTTCCTCTGCCTGGCCAGATGTATCCCCTCCCCGCTGGTGTCATCAGCTCTAAAGCCCCTGACCTGGGAGCCACTGGCCTCACAGCCTGCAGCAGCAAGGAGCCCCCGTGGCATCCCAGGCACACAGACAAGCGCTCAGCTGCTGATGGGTGTCCAGCTGGGGGACCGTCTTCCAGAGACAGATGGGACTCGCTTCCCCCCACTGTTGCTGCATTACCTGGGGTCTGCAAAGGGGGAGCTGGTGAAGAAAGCAAGAGCTGTTTTACCCTCTCTGATTTCTAAAATTCAAATAAAAGAGACAGGCAATGAGGCCAAAAGCATAAGAAACTATAGATACCCATCTTGAGAGACGAGTTGCCCCGTGGACCTTCCTGAGCAAGGTTAAGTGGAACAGAAAAGACGGCAGGACATCCCAGGGCCTCAAATTTGGTGGTTAAATGTGGGTGGGTACCCACACAGGCAAGCCAGGGATTCTGGTGATCAGACGCCCTCACCGTGCCCCTCACTTCAGCATCCAGACCCTTGGGTGCCTCCAGAGCCCTTGGGCTCGGGGGCTCTGTCCTCTGCTGCCCCCTGGTGTCTGGAAGGTTGCCCACATGGAACAGAGACACCAGGGATACTTGCTGAATTTAGAGCCAACATGAACAGCCAACCCTATAGGAGCGAGCTTTCCGCCTGCTGTGGATCAAGCAGGGGGACAATTCCAGGGCACACGCCCACCCACTCCACCCCAGCAGCCCCACCACTGACAGGTGGAGAAAAGTTAGACAAGTCACCTTGGATTCCACCTCTTTCCATTGCGACCCTAACAACCTGCATCATGGAGCTGTCAACCCCAGCAGGGGTCATCCCTGCAAGAGCCGTTCCAAACCCTAAGGTGTGGTGATGATGATGGAAAAGACACAGCAGGTGTTTCAAGTCCATTTCAAACAAATAAAGGCTAAAGTCCAAACAGACAGGACAGATTTCTATTTATGGAAGGTTCAGAGGACAGAACAGACCCTGTTGTCAGAAATGGCTGGGCCCCCGGTGAGCCCTGACCCTAACACCCCTTCTGGGCAGTATGTCTTTGGGGGGTCAACGTCCCACTTCAAGTGAGCATGCCGAGTTTTAATCAGACAATCAACTGGCGGAGTAACAGCCAGACTGGCATGGATGAGGCCGATATCTGTCGCGTCTCTCCGGCCGGCAGGTGATATGCTTAGCTAAGCCTCTTCTGCCTCTGGTTCCTTGGTGTGAAGGGAGAGAAGGACATGACCTCGGTGCTTTCCTACTGTTAGAGCTGCAGAACTATGTTTTCAAGCAGAGCCCTGCGCACACTGAAGTCACCGTGCTTTATCCACGGCAGGCACCACGTAAACGTTGTAAACGGCGCCTCTGCTACAGCGAATGCCTTCCCCCACCCGCCCCAGCCCCTCCCCTTTGGTGTCACCCTGAACACGTCTGAAACGCCCGAGCAACACGACCCCTGGCACTGCTGTCCTGCTGCAGAAAGTCTGGGCACACAAGACCCCAACCAGCAGGTTTCCCATCTGCCAGTCTGTCCTCCCCACCAGACACAGGCCTCAATTTCTTTGGAAATGTGTGTTACTGCCCTTGTTTGAATGAGATGGCCTGAATGTATGTGCAAAATCAAAAGATCATAAAAAAAAAAAAAAAGCTCTCCAGAAACTGCTTGAACAGCCATGAGCCCCAGCTCCCATAGACCACAGAGATGCTTGTTGAATTTTCCTTTTGAAATCACACCTGGTGCAGCCACAGGAGTCCAGAGCCAGCCACCTTCCAGCTCAGAAACCATTCCAACCATCTGCTGATGCCACCTGGCCGCGGGGCTTCCAGAACCATGTGCTCTGGGTCGTGACCAACATGCGATAAAGTCCTGATTCTGTTGGGAAGATCCCCTAGAGAAGGGAAAGGGTACGCACTCCAGTATTCTGTCCTGGAGAATTCCATGGACTGTACAGTCCATGGGGTTGCAAAGAGTCAGACACAACTGAGCAACTTGCACTTTCTGTGCAAACGCCCACCGGTGTTTGTAGAACAGGTGAGTGTGTCAGTTTGGGGCACCTTAGAGGGAGATGAAGGACCTCTGCTCTTTAGTGGTATTATTACGGTGGCTCAGACAGTAAAGAATCTGCTGGCCACGCAGGAGACCCAGGTCTGATCCCTGGGCCAGGAAGGTCCCCCGGAGGAGGGCATGGCTGCCCACTCCAGTATTCTTGCCTGGAGAATCCCATGGACAGAGGAGCCTATCGTGCATGATGTCGAAAAGAGTCAGAAACGACTGAGAGACTGGCTCTAAGGTGCCATCCACCGAAGTCTTTGTGCCTGCTCTTGGTTGATCTTCCCCAAGAATCACGCATGAGCATCAGTCAACTTAGGGCCATCCTCACAGTTGTTCGCTTGCCATTGTCACTATGGCAAGTGAGGGCAGTGGGCAGTAATTAGATAAGAGATGACCAGCTTTTCCCTAGAGAAGACCAGGATGACCTCCTTACTCTACTCCTGTGATCAAAGACGGGGGGACCCAGGCCAGACAGAGCTCCACATGGAGTCAGCCCACACCAGCAGCCTCTCCCGTCCCACCCGCCTCCCCAACTCCCTGCAACCCCACCTAGGAGCACTTCCTTAGAAACCACCGGCCCGTGAACCATCTACAGGGTCTGTCTCCAGGGCCTTCTCTCTCCTCAACCATGTAGGGTCAGCCTGGGCTGACGAAGCTTCCAGAGACTTTCAGAGACTGTATCTGCATTCGGGGCTGTGCACCCTTGGACAGACACAGGCATAAATCCTCTCTCCCTAGATTTGGCCCTGCTGGCTGTGGGGACAAGCTTTTCTGTCCAAAGAGTGGCAGGAGCTGTCTTATCGTCTTCAGCAGCCCCCGGAAATCCCAGTGCCTTCCCTCCAGCGAGGGTCCCGGGGGACAGAGGCAGAGAGAGGAACAGAGTCTCCAGGTCAGCCTGGGAGATGTGGCTAGTCAACAGCCATCCCAAGAGTGAGCATGGAGATCTGGGTGGGGGCCAGGCAAGAACACTCGTTTTACTGGAGAAGCGAGCCTCATCTCATCTTATCTGGTCCTTATGGTAGGATGCTGCGTTGTCCTGCCCACCAGGGTCCTCTAGGTCACCAGAACCCTGGGCACGCATGCATGCCAAGTTGCTTCAGTTGTGTCCCACTCTTTGTGACCCCGTGGACTATAGCCCACCAGGCTCCTCTGTCCATGGGATTCTCCAGGCAAGAATACTGGAGTGGGTTGAGCGACTTTCACTTTTGGGTTCTGGGGGAGAGGCAGGGGTGATGGAGGCAGGCCTTGGCCCTAGAGGAGCCCCACTGTGACACGGCACCTTGTTCTAAGGGCAGTCAGCCACTGCAGGGTTTCCCACATGGAGGCAGGATGAAGCACCACCTCCTGGATGCCGTCAGCCTGGAGCCTCCAAAAAGAGACTCTGAGTCAAAGACTTGGGGAGGTGTGGTCCCAGGAGCAGGGGGGCAGGACAGGGTTGAGCGAGGCAAGAGGGAAGTCCACCTCCCCAGCTCAGGCCCACAGACTCTCAATCAGGAGGCACATGATGACTAAGAACCCTCAAGACCCTCCTCATTAACCCCTTGGCTCCCTGGAAGGCTGACCTGCCCAGGGGTCCAGGTGGGACGTGTAGGGCCATGTGGGACAAGGATGTCTGGCACTGAGGCATCAGGGGAGAACCAAGCAGGGAAGGACAGAGCCCAGGCCCAGTCGGACCACACAAGGTCACAGCCTGCCTGGCTCGGGTCATCACAGCCATGGCTGACGGGGCCAGGAATGAATGGGTGCCCAGGAGGGTCCATCCGGAGATTGGAGGGATGTGGGGAGAGCCCAGGCACTGCCTCTCCAGGAGCAGGCCTCGAATGGGCGGACATGTGGTAGACCGACAGAGGTCTCACAGGTATATTGCAGAAGTAGGTAAGAGCCACTACAGGTCAGAGAGGATAGAGTAACTCCAGACTCAGAGAGGTCTCGGAAAACCAGAGACAGCTAAAGAGAAGGTAGAGAGAGCCTTGGACTAGAATTTCTCCAGCTTCTGGAATTAACATATTTCTCCAAATTTTCCTTGCCATCAATCCCAATTCACAACTGATTTCTGCGTCCACCTACCTCCCCCACTGAGGAGGAGCAGGACGAAGAGTTGAATGGGGATGTTAACAAAGAGAGCACAAAAGACTTGAGCAGATAGTTAACAGGAGGTTGTATGAAAAATGACAAGCACAGCCAAGAATCTGGACGAACTCATGACCAGTAAGCGCAACTTAAAGCCACAGCAAACTGCATGGAAAGAACACACTTCAGTTTTCAAATCTTTTCTAAGATTAGAGGTAACGTGCTACGCATGCCTGCTCACTCGTGTCTTTCTAGTTTGTGAACCCATGGACTCTATCCCACCAGGCTCCTTCTGTCCATGGAATTTTTCCAGGCAAGAATACTGGAGTAGGTTGCCATTTCCTCCCCCAGGGGATCTTCCCGACCCAGGGATCGAACCCATGTCTCTTGCGTCTCCTGCACTGGCAAGAGGGTTCTTCACCACTGCGTCACCTGGGAGTACCTAGAAAGAATTTGGAAGCAAAGTTAGTCTTCATACCAAAGACTTTTGAAGACCATACCATACTTTTTCAACATATTGAAAAATCAGCACATGCTTGCAAATCCTAGGTTATACCCCAATAGTATTTGAGATATGGGGTTAAGCTTATTAATTAACCAAGCCCATTATCAGTATGAGTGCTGAGGTGCTTTGTCATTCATTCTTCGTCTCATGCCTCTCCTTGCATGTTTCCAGATTACTACAGATGCTTCCTTTCAAAGGAATCAACCTCTGGACAAAGAAAAATGAGCACATACCACGCTGAGATACAAGGTATGGGTTGCAGGGTCAATAAATTTTGACATTTTAGGTTCTCAAGTGGAGAAAGGAAAATAGGGAGTGGGAAGGATTAAAAAAAATAATAATAACATTTAAGCTGAACATGAAGAGCTTGGTGACTTGGGGCACTGAATTCTTAGTTTCCAATTGAAGATGGTGTTTCTGTCTCTATGAATTTCTGTTATATAACTTAGGATTTGTGAAGTTTTATTTTCTTTTAAATTAAAGAATGTTTTATTGCTTTACAAGATTAAAAAATAAAGCCAAGGACAAGATTCCACTATATCCCCCGGTGCAGAAAAACAGACATTGTCACACGCTGGCAAGGTACCAACAGAGGAGAGCGCGTGACTTTGGAACCTGTGTCAACAGAACCACCTGGAAACTGACACTTCCCTGTAAAGCCGTACCTCTGTTGTCACTGTAACCTAACAGCCCACACCTGCGTGTGCATTCAAGAGAAGAGAAAGCCAGTGTCCAGAGACAAAAGTTCCCAGGCTCTGCATCGCCGTGGGCGCGACTCAGTAACTGGAAGGAGGGTTCTGAGCTCAGCCCCAGCCTGGACAAGGCAACAAAACATTATTCAGACAACAGCTGCCTGACAAAAAAAAAAAACACCACCGCCTGTGACAGCAGGAACAGGAAACCAGTCTGGGCTGAAAGAGCAGCACAGGGATCCCAGGGTGGGGAGAAGGATCACAGGAGAATCCTGGGATGATGAAGACCTCCTCTATCTCGTCTGGGTGATGCTCACGCAGATACGTGAGATTATCAAAGCTCATCAAATTGCAGGATCGGTGTATTTCACTCTGTGTCAGTTATGTTTAAATCTTAAAAAATGATAAATGTGGGCCCCTGACCAACCCAGGCTCAGACATGCAGGCCCCTGGACTGTGTCCTGCTGATGAGGCAGGGAGGTTTGCATGGTGTTTGCCCACCTGTCTCGGGTCCCAGGGCAGCAGCTTCAGTTCCTGTGTGAACAAATGAAGTCAGAATCACCACATCCCCTGGCTTCAGCCCCACACTGCTTTGTCACTGCTCCTACCGATTTCATCCTGACCTTTCCAAGTCATTAAGCGTTGGACACCAGATCTGACGGCGGGACCATCCGTCCCACTGGACAGGCCACACCCTGTGTTGGGGGAGGTGGTCTGGGTCTGGGTCTAGTGGTCATGCTGCCCATGTCCAGTGTCAGCTGAAATCCCTTTATTGCTCCGTGCCCTGGTGTCCTTACTTGTAAGGTGGGGACAATGTGGGTACCTACATCACAAGGGCTGCAGTGGAGGTCAAAGTGAATCATTTCTGCTGTGTGCTTATAGGGCTTGCTCAGTAACATTTAACTGTTTTCCTCTCTGCTGGGCAAGTTGTGTCTTTCCAAGTTTCTATAAATAAGGCTGCAGTGAACACCTGTGATTTTACTTGTTCTGAAATATTTCCTAAAGACACATTCCTGGAAGTGGAAACCCTCTCACACAAGTTGCAAAGCTGCTTTCCAGAAGGAGTCTTCCAAATTCTGCTGTGACCAAAAAGAGGAGATGGGACCCATTCCCCATACCCGTGCAAGACTCTGCATTGCTGTGGGGGTTGTTTGTTTCGGGGTTTTTCAGCTATGTCATGTGGCATGCAGGCTCTTAGTTCCCCCATCAGGGGTCAAAGCCGTGCCCTCTGCATTATGAGCACAGAGTCTTAACCACTGGACCACCAGGGAAGTCCCAACTCTGTGTTTATACTTGTTTGCAAAGCTTTCCCATTGCTGGCAAAAACACTTCCTCATGCTGCCTTCTTTTTTATTAACAGTGCTTTCCAACATGAACTGACCATCTGTTTTAAATTGCATACACAGTACCTTTCATGGCTTTACTCCACACTTCCATCCGGGTGTTCACCCATTTAGCACAGAAAGACTCTTCGTATATGACACGTATTAACCATGGCAAGATAACTGTGGGATTTATCATCCGGATGAGGGCACTGGGTAAGAACAAAGGTGGCAGCAGATAATGTCACAGGACCACAGGCCTGAACCAGCCTCTCTGGAGCAGATCAGGGCTGCGGCCATCTAGCCATCTGCCTCTCACTGCAAATGTTCCTGCCATTCTGCAGACCGGGGCTCACAAGGCGCTCCGTCAGCTCAGGGACAGAAACCACAGCTGCTGCCACATGGGCGCCTGGCTCCAGCCAGCTGGGCTTGCAGCTGGGCTGTCGCCAACCACGCTGAGCCCCCTGCACAGGATGCTCTTGGGCAACAAAAACGCTTGAGGAAAAATAAATGGCCCTCCTCTGAGATGTCATGCTAGCCTAGTGGACCCGCAACCGAGATGGCTCTTTGTCCTCGGTGTCACCCAAGCTAATTACAGGGTAGGGGGTGGGCGGTTACAGAATGAGCTACTGATGTACCATCCCTCGTCTCAAATCAGTGCCTTGGAGACGGCCGCTAAAGTCTGAGAGCAGAGAGGGCCCACTCCACAGACAGGTGCGAGACGAGCCCTACCCAGCAGCTCATGGAGACCCTGCCCATCAGTCAGTTTCACAGTGGGAGTGTCACACGGAGTGTCTCCTGGCGGAAACTCCAGCCTGCTCTCTCTCTACCGGCACCCCCAGCTCCCCAGGGTCGTCCCTGGCACCAAACTCCAGCAGACTCTACTCCTGGCCAAGCTTCCTGCCATGTGGGGACCACAGTCCTCCTCCCCAGGCCAGGGCGAACCCGATTCTTGCTCAGGGAGCCCCAGGGAGAAGTTGAGCTCAGATTTCCTCCTCAAAAGCCTCTCTTATTCATCCCTTTTTGTCAATGGTATCTTTAACGTCTCCAGAGCAGAATATTTTTTTTTTAATGCCCTTCATCTTTACGATAAAATCAATTTCGAAGATAAGCATGACTGCAGAGCTAGAGAAGTAAAGAGAGTGTGGGTGGGCATGAAACCCTGCCCAGCACCCTGCCAGCACCGAATCCCAGACAGCTTCCTGTCTCAGGGAAAGCCTGAGATGTCGCAGAGACTGAGAAAGGTGAAAATGCCCTGAGCACATGGATTTAGCCCGTACTGTTTTGAGCCAACCTCTCAGGAAGGACGTGCCCAGAGTGATGGGGTGGAAGCCACACAGAACCGACCAGCTGGCAGGAGCGCCATCCGTGACTGAGGAGACCCTGGCCTGTTGGTCCACGCCGGATGCCTCCCCTCTAACCACAGAAGTACCTTCCGGAACCTTCCTCACCCACCCCAGCAGTGCCTCTCTCCAGAGCCCTCCCGACACCCCACCCTCCCTGGATGGGGCTGGAGTGTCCATCAGGGGCTCAGGTCCCTTTAAGAAGACAGCCTGAGGCTGAGCAACCCTCTGAGAGGGGGCCAGACAGGACCACAGCTCGGTGGGCAGCATCGACGGCTGCCTTGGGGAAGCGGCCATGATGACCACCCTCACCTGCAGCAGGAAGGGCATAGCCCCCACCCCAAGGGTGACGCTGCACTACTGCCCGGGTCCGAGTGGACAGAGCAAGACAACGGGGGTGGCCCCCGGCCAAAGGCGATGGGATAGACACAGGGCGAGGGACGCCCAGGAAGGGCGGGCTGAGGACCCACATGGGGGCAGCTGCTCCTCACAGCTCATCGATTTTGGCCTTGTCGGCACGTCTCGTGGTCCTCGTGATGCACAGACTGAAGAATAAACTGTTTATTCCTGACGCGTAACTTTCCAACCTGCTAACCGACCACAGGACATCTTCCTTGCCGACAACACTTCTCCTCACCCTTGACTAACGTAAAACAATTTAGCGTTGAGTGAAGAGGCGGCAGGAGCCCCTTGTCACAGGCTCCAGCCCGCCGCACGGGAGGTCTGAGCCAGTCACATCCTGCCCCCCACAACCAGGGCAAGACTTGCAAGGACAGACCCCTGGACCCCAGCAAGTCTTAGTGGGGGCATGTCTTACCCTGGAACGTGTGTGCTGCTGGGGACAGACCTCACAGCTTCACACTGGACACCCACACGCCACCCACACGCACGCACTTCCCTTCAATTTGCCTGCCAGTCTTTGAAAATCTGCTATTTAAGAAAGATGAAATAAAAGATTTTAACCACTTAATACAATTCCTCTAAATTATACACCCTCTTTCCACAAATAACAAAGAAATTGTCTTGTGAGTTGGGTTGAGACAGCCCCTGGCAGGGGTGGCGGGGGGGGTGGCTGGGGGGTGGTTTTCCATCTCCTGTTTGACCCTGAACACCGCGGCCCATCAAAGCCACCTTCCAATTTAAAATTCCCAGGGACAGGAAGCAAGGCCAAAACCACAGTCAGGTGGGTGCATCCAGGATGACTGACGGCACGTGACCTGACCTCTGCTGACACGCTCACATGGGGGTGTCATGACAGCGAGCACTGCCCCTTGTGCAGGGGCCGCTTTGTGCCCCCCCATGCAGAACTTGGAGGCACAGAGCCCCCAGGGCCCTGCTCCATCAACCTCCCCTGGTGGGCAGCAGCAGAGACCCCTACCACAGCAGCAGAGGCCATAGGACTCAGGGGCCAGCAGCACGACAGCCAAGCCCCAGAGCCCAGTGTCAGGCCAGAAGTAACCAGATGGAAGGCTGTGCATTTGAACTCAAGAGATTAGTCACTCAGAAACGAGATGGCAGAGACTTGAACTGTCGGCACTTCTGATGGGAAAGTCCTAGGTTTTGAGTCCACCGCAAGCTTCATAGGAACCAGCACTGTGACATGCTAGAGAGATGTTAATTAGCAAGCTAGGCCCTTCGCATGCGAAGAATTTCTATGGCCCATCTCCCTGTGTCTGGAGTACCATCTCCCTCTCCCCGTGTCTGTCTTGCCCATCACTCCTGAGCCTATCACTCCTTCTCCTAAGCTCAGACATGTTCACAGCTGTGAGGCCTCTCACCTCAATGCACACAGGCCCTTAAACCTGAACTATGTGTACTGACCACCGTTACCCACACCCATACTGCCTGCAGCCCATTTTCTGGGTCTCCAGGCGCCCCAGCTTCAGTCCCTGAACCTCATCTCACCTCCGTCCATGTCTCTCCCTCACCTCCTGCCAAAGCTTCTTCCCAGGAAGCCCCTGCTGACCTCCACTGCACCCCACCCCGGGCTCAGCATCAGCACCTTCTGCCTGGACAGTGGCTTCCCATATGACCCCTTTGCCTCATCCACCAAAGAGCATCCCGAACGATTTTTCAAAATGCAGTTCTGATTGTTATCAAATCCCTTCACAAGATCCCAGCTCCTGTAGAATAAAGTGCAAGTCCTGTAGCCAGGCCCCTGGGACCCTCATGATTGGCACCTGCCGTCTCGTCCAGGCTGCAGGCCACACTTTCGTCTGAGCCAGACTCTCCTGGGGATGGCACCTCAGGCCCTCCAGCCCCTAGTCCAGCACCCGGCGTGAAGGTGAACTCTAGTGCATCCCTGGTCACCCAGCCCCACTCCCGAAGCTCTATCCTCCTCTCCACCCCGATGCACCTACCCAGTGACGTTCATACTGGGCAATGAATCTGTTTATGGGTCACTCTGGCCCAAAAGACTGAGCAACGTGAGGATAAGACGTGTCCTGTGTTTGTAACTCCAGCACCAGGCTTCAAGCCTTCACGTGCCCACTGAAGAAAAGGATCTAATTAAGCCACACTTAGTGCATGAGTGGATGGACAGATGGACAGATGGGTCCCACCACCATCCCTTTGCATATTGCATTGCTCCCTCCTGCTCACACCAGTGAAACCTCCCCCAGGCATCTTCTCAGGTGCTGTTTACAGCAGCAGGACTCCCATTCCAAGTCTTCCCTGTGTACAAGCGTGTCTGGAGGGGGGTGGGTGTTTCCAATAAGCTTCTTGAAGCAGAGACGCCTCCGGACACAGCAACATTGCCTCCTAAGGTGCCACTTCTAAAGCAGAGGCCCCAGTTGCTAGAGGATAAAGGGGCCTTATCCAGACGGGTAAATGAGCCCAGGACCAGAGAGGAGTCATTGTGTGTCATCTCTTGTAAGAAAACAAGGCCATGACGGAGAAGGAAGTGAGGGGCCTGCCACCCAGAGAAAATGACGAACAAACCTCCTGGACATCCATAGCTGTGACTGCCAAGCAGCTCTGACTATGCAAGGAGAGGAATCCCAGATCCTAGAACCATCACAGCCAAAATGGGAGGGAACTTCACTGACGGCAAGTTAACATCTTATCCCCCTCAGAGCATCTGGCAGTGGAAGCAAACACTTTCATCTCATGAACAGGACTTGAGATAGATGAGCAGTCAGCGTATTTTATCTTCTGAGAAACTTTAGAGGACACCCCAACAGAGCTTAAACACCAACTCTGAAAATACCTTCCCAGGGTGGCACTCCCCACCCCGCCCCATCATAACTCAAAGGTGAGAATTACCTGAATTTCAGTGGAAGATTTATTACACCGGCTACTAAGGGACTTTTTCTATTGAAGCCTTTTGTTTGGTCATTCTGCCCTATTGACAAATCAGAGAGTTAATAACGCAACAGCCGAAGAGATAAAAAGGGTGGAACATTTTCAGGACTTCCCTGGGGATCCTGTGGCTAAGACTCTGTGCTCCCAATGCAGGGGGCCCAGGTTCAATCCCTGGTCAGGGAACTAAATCCCACGTGAGTTTGCATGCCACAACTAAAAGATCCCACATGCTGCAATGAGGATCCTGTGTACCACATCTAAGACCCCGTGCAGCCAAGTAAATTAAAAAATAAAAATATTTAAGAAAAAGTTGAAATATTTTCAAAGAATCATTATTATATTGTAAGTAGTGCTTCAGCCTAACTTAATACACAGTTTAGGGTTTCTAATAGTCTTGGCTTAATAGTCACTCTAAGTGGGCAAAAAGTGGATGTAAAAGAAGAGAGAAAGGAAAAGGGGAGAAATAATCTAACGGTTCTCTGGGTGCTGACTTGTGACCACACAACAGATGAGGAAACTGAGGTTTAGAAAAGCTTTTTAAAGCTAACCGAGGTCATAGAGTCATTGAGCTTTGGTGGCTAAATGCAAGCCTGTGTATTATCAGAGGGGATAAGGGGTACAAGGCCCCAGGACTGCAGAGGCAGAGGCACCTTGCAGGCAGAGGGGGTGGTCTCTCCAACACAGAACCCACCAGAGGACAAGGACAGAGGTCTGCCTACCCCCAGGGCACAGCGATCATCCCTGATGCTCGACAGAGACTTGGGAGTAATCATGAATGAGGAAACCAACCATTTCAATCTAGAATCAATGACAACACCAAAAAGTGAGGAGAGGGGATCTGTGAAGACAAAAGAGAAGGGAATGATCAAATTCAAAAGTATAAAGGTGCTCAACATGCTGAAATGGACAAAAACCGAAGGAACAAGAGACTCTCAAATATGACCACAGAGTTCTAGTAAAGCACAAAGTGGAATTTCTGAAAATGAAAAATATAATCATTGAAATTTAAAACTCCATGGGTTAAAGAGCAGAATAAATTTAGCTGGAGAGAGAAAAAGTCAACTGAAGAGCAGAGTGACAAAATTTACACAGAAGTCTCACCTGGGAGAAAAGAAATGCAAACTAAGAAAAGCACTAATGGTGGAAATCCTACCAACAAAGATAACAAAATAGTCACGTCTGTAATAGGCCTGTGGACCTGTCCGCAGTGAGGCAGCCTCAACTGGTGAAAAATATTTTTAAACAGGGGTGACAGTGCCAAGTGCCGACGGCACTGCTGCTGGGGGTAAAGATCGGTCGAGCTGCTCCGGAAAGCAGCCTAGCAGTTTCGGGAGAAACTGAAAATACACCTACCCAACGACTCACCAATCCCCCCGCCCCCAGGAGAAACGGACATTTACAGCAGCATTTTTCATAACAGCCAAACCTGGACAATATGTAACACACATCAGCAAGTAATAAACAAATGGACAGAACCCTCCTCCTCAGTAAAAGGAAAGGACACTGACACAGGAACCACAGGTTCACCCCAGGGACATCACACGACACAAAAGAAGCGGGCTGGGAACCCGTCCAGCTGTGCAAGTCCCCCACGCAGAGCTGCAGGTGGCCAGGCCAGCCTCTGGGGACAGGATCAGAGCACAGTGCCCGGGAGCCAGCAGACTGATGCTGGGACTCGTGGGAACCCATGGCTCTGTACCGAGTGCCTGGATCTGCAGTATTTCATGGAATCATCCACTTATGATCTTACATCCACTGCACGTAAATGTGCCCTCAATCAGATAGAAGTAGCAAGCCTCAAAGATCAACATTTCGATAAATTTCTACTTGGAGTCAAGGGGAAGAAGCGGCCAGGGAAGTAGGCCTGACAGCCTGGGGTGCCCGCCTCAGGCAGACTTCCACCTCCTCCGCCCCAAGGATCATGATGAAATTCAGCTTGTTGGCCTTCGGCCCTTCTGGTCCTGTGGGCAGGGGCCGGGGCTGCGGGTGCAGGTGGGATGGGCAGGTAGCTGCTGCAGGGGCCACGTGCTGACAATGTCTGTCCCCCTGGCTCCCACCTCGAGAGGCCAGGCAGCCTCAGGCCCCAGACCACCGAGCCAGTGGAAGTCAGCGGTTCCACCAATACGTGTGTCCATGAAGATGCCCCCACACCTGACCCTCTAGGGGCAAGGTTCCCACCTGGGCCTTCAAATGGAGGGACAGGGAGTGGGAGGTGGGGTGACTGACCCTCCACTCCATAGCTTCCAAGCAAAGGTCAGGACCCAGACCCCACCCGGCCTTCAAGGTCATGGCCAAACTCATATCTCCAAGCTCAGCCCTTTGGTTCCCTTAATTTTTTTATTGGACCACAGTTGATTTACAATGTATTAATTTCTGTTGTACAGCAAGGTGAGTCAGTTATACATATACATATATCCACTCTTTTGGATTCTTTTCCCGTAAAGGCCATTACAGAGTATTGAGTCAAGTTGCCTGTGCTATACAGCAGGTCCTTATTAGTGGTCTGTTTTATAGACCTATATAAGGTGGTCTATATAATAGTGTGTATATATCAATCTAACCTCAGCCCCTCGGTTTCTAAGGCAACAAGTTCTGACTCCCCAGAGCAAAGTGTCCCCCCACCCCAGTTATCATCTCTGATGGACATGCACTGCCCTTGAGCTGTAACCCATAAAGCAACACGATCCACTCCTGTCGGCCCAGAGCATCGGCCTTTGTGAGAGCGGCTGGGAACATCCGAGTAAATTAGTCATGAGGGAGCCTGTGGGCTGCGGAAGGTAATAAAATATATTGACACTGGCAAGAGTTAATTAAAGCTTTACAAGAGTTCACTCACTGAGGGCCTTTGAGTTCAAGCCAAACTCCAAAAGCCTGGAGAAATTAATAAAATTCACACACGTCCCCAGCCTGACCATCCACATAGGTACTAATAAGCCATCAACAATTAACACGAGTTTACTCTTTTGTTAACGACTTAATTTGCAACAGCAGAGTGTGAAAGACAGCAGTGCAGTCCACAGAAGGAGGCAAAGGCATTCTCAAAGACACACAACTTGCTTTCTTACAGTTTTACTTTGGGTGATGAGGAAATAAATCAAGCAAAGAAAGGTTATTGGTGCCATGGTGCATGCAGGTCTAATGATGACACCTCTCTCTCTGGGGCATGGCTGGACCCCCTCCCCTGTGGGTCAGGGGGGCCATGGGCACTATGAGAGCCACAGAGGGGCTGCAGGTGTGGCCCAAGGCAGGCCTGCAGAGACACACAGCCTGCAGAGGAAACACACCCAGAACAGGATCAAGTCACCGCCCTGAAGGTGCTGTCCCAGAGCCAGCATCCAGCGGCATCCGGGCCAGGGGAGGGGCCGGCCTGGCCTCCCTTGGGGGCAAAGACTGTAGCACCCTTGGGCTAGAAGAATGTTTCCATCTCTATTCCAAAAGGACACCCCAGACTCTGGCTAAGCAGTTACTTTAGGGATCATTGGACTTCCAAGGAGCCATGTCAGCTTAAACCAGATGTTCTCAAAGTGGAGCCTCACCTGTCAGCTTGTTAGACCCACATATTCTGGGCCTGCCAGAGCCCTGAGCCAGGGACAGGACAGGCCCCGCTCCGGGCTCCAATTCCCCCACGTGTTCTGCCTCTTGCTTCCCTTCAATGCCTTCTTTTAAAGAATCACCCTGGGAGAAAGGGAGCCTGTCACTGGGCCCCTGGCGCAAAAAGGGGCCTGGTGACAGCTGGAGTGGTAGAACTGGGCTGCAGCAGGTTTGGGAAAATTTAAACCAAGGCTCTGAAGTCACTAGCCAGGATGGGGTCCCCAGAATTCAACATCAACTGAAGTGCAGCTACTTTGTGAATAATGTGCAAAAATAGCAAGAGGAACTGAGGGATGATGGATGGATGATGGATGGATAAATGGATGGATGGCTAGCTGGATGGATGATGGATGGATGGATGGATGGATGGATGGATGGATAGATGGATGAATGGATGGATGAATGGAGCTGAAACTGTTAGGTGTCATTTCAGGGGCTCCAAAGAGCTCCATTACCATAGTCCTCTATGTCTTAGCACAGAGAAAAATTCAGTGAGAGGCAAAGTGATTTATTAAAATAGGACATTTGTGAGGCTTGGAAGCAGATGGGCAAGGAGGTACCACACTCCAAGAGCTTACTGGGCTACAGTTTTATAATCAAAGGAAAAGGAAGGAGGGGGAGAAGACCTTCTTTGTCTTTCTTGAGTAGACCTCAGGCTTCCATCATCAGCTCCTCCTCCAGGTTGGGCAGGGGAGCTTTTTTTTGCCCCTACATGGTCCAGCTAGGTCCACAAATTTTGTTTTTATGCGAGCAGAGAGCATGTCCTGGGGATCATTAACTTATTGAGCTCACTGGGCAGGATGTGGGACTCATGCCACTATTGTTTTATTGTTTGGGGGCATGCCTCATGCTTCTGTTGTATGGTTTTGTT
The DNA here is from genome assembly GCF_016772045.2 of Ovis aries. NCBI lineage: Eukaryota > Metazoa > Chordata > Mammalia > Artiodactyla > Bovidae > Ovis > Ovis aries. The sequence goes on from NC_056066.1 coordinate 42,136,464, forward strand.
GAGAGGCAAGCTGCTTTCTTGAATAATCTTTAACTTACAGGGGTCTCCCATAGTTTTCCTACTTACAATTCCCTAGTGGGATTAACTATTTAATCATCCAGTTTGTGCCTTTTCTCTTTCTCTATCAAAGCCAGTATAGAAGTTAACCGTGGCATTTAGGGGATGGCACATGAGTATCCACAGAACAATTCATTCAGTTTTTCTGAAACAACCTGGACATTTTTCTGCTAAAATGTTATAGAAGAAATCAAGCGAGAACTGAGTTTCATGACCATCCCTTTGACCCTGAATTTGTGGTTCTGTGACAGCTGCACCCACCACACACACGACAAAGGGAGGTTGTGAAACCAACCCTAGCTCACGACACAACCTGGGGTCAGGAAATTGCTATGTGGAATTTTACACAAGGGCTGTGGAAACTAACGGCAGAAGGAAAGTCAGTGAAGTGTGTTGTCCGCAACACTGTGGAGTCAAGCAACTGAGGCCCAAGAGTTACAGATACACAAGGAAAGGTACGCCTGGTGCCTGCCCGCGTGTGTGTTAATCGCTTCAGTCACGTCCGACTCTTTCGAAACCCCTGGACTGTGGCCCACAAGTCTCTGTCCCTGGGATTCTCCAGGCAAGAATCCTGGAGTGGGTTGCCATGCCCTCCTCCAGGGATCTTCCTGACCCAAGAATCGAACCGACATCTCCAGCGGCTTCTGCATTGCAGGCAGATTCTTTACCACTGAGCCACGGGGTAGGCCCCACATGGGGCCAAATTAATGGTAATAAATGGGTCATCAGATGCCAAGTGGGGGCACTGAGGCAGAGAGGTCGCCTTCAACCATTCTAATCTGTGATCATCCTGAAATATGAAGAGGAGGGACGCAGGGAGGAAGGCAAACCCATTGGTGGGATGGGCGGTGTGTCTGCCTGAGTGGAGTGTCTGGTGCATCTGCCCAGCAAGAGCCTATGCTTTATAACCTGTCTGCACAGGCTGTGTCCCCAGTCCGATCCCCACCCACATCTCCTGGTGAGAAAATAAACAAGGGCCACCCAGACGAGAGCAAGCAAAAGCCACCTCCCTTATTCAGAGTGTGTGACAACCAGGGAACTCAGTCACTCGCATGTGGTAGGGACAGGCATGCAGGCCAGGGTAGGGGACATGGAAGGTTTCAGGTTGGCCAGGGGATGCTGGCGGCAGGCAACCAGAAGTGGGGCCCAACTGGGGACACGTTCCACTTCCTTCCAGCTTTCAGCCCACAAAGCCTAAGGGCGAAAGCAGCAGCTGGATCCCATCACATCGTAGCAGGCGCAGCTCCAAACCAGGACCCTGCGCAGCCGGTGCGGTCAGCTGACCAGGCTGGCCCACCAGGGCCCTGAGCTGAGAGCCCCACATTCCACCCAGAATTGCGTGTAAAGAGCTGGCAAGTCTGTCCTTCTGCCCAGGTCACCAGGCCAAGCGAGTGAAAGGCTGCCAGGGTTAGCACATAAAAATACACAGAATCTGACTTTTAGACAGTGAATGATTTTATTGTGTAAGTCTACCTCAGGCAATGCTTAGCATATATGTGTGTGTGCTCAGTAATGTCCAACTCTTGCAACTGCATGGACTGTAGCCCGCCAGGCTCCTCTGTCCATGGCATTTCCCAGGCAAGAATACTGGAGTGAGTTGCCATTTCCTCCTCCAGGGGATCTTCCCGACCCAGGGATCGAACCTGTGTCTCCTGCATTGGCAGGCAGCTTCTTTACCCACTGAGCCCCCTGGGAAGCCTACTTAAGTACAGTATAATATTACTTTAGTTTCTCTAAAATTCAAGTTTATGGGGTGCCCTGTATTTTAACTGGCAACCTTAGGTAATGGATGTCAGAAGCCAAGCCAGGCCTTTAGGTGACCCCTGGACAGAAGCCACAGCACTGCCACAAGTAAGACAAGTTGTGTGCAGTGTCCAGGAGCCAAGCCCCACTGTGCCTGCAGTCATAACTGGAAAATCTAGCAGCATATGAGCTTCAGGGTGGGTTTGATCCAGGAGTTTGTTATGGCTGAGTCTCTAAAATTCTCCCTTTAGAGCTTCCTCCTCAGCCTGGCTGTCCTCCTATACCAAGAAGGCTACCAGCAGCTCTGGGGGTCTATGTGCTGCTTAACTGATGTACATGAAGAAAGAGGAGGGAACAGGATTGTGAAGCAAGACACATTTTCCTCCCCCCGCACCACAGACATAAGTCCTTTGGTCATTTGTCCACCTGTTAACCCACTGAGCTGACATGGGCCGATCAGAGCCTACTTCAAGAGCTGGTGTCACATATATATGGAATTTAGGAAGATGGCAATGACAACCCCGTATGCAAGACAGGGAAAGAGACACAGAAGTGTATAACGGACTTTTGGACTCAGAGGGAGAGGGAGAGGGTGGGATGATTTGGGAGAATGACATTCTAACATGTATACTATCATGTAAGAATTGAATCGCCAGTCTATGTCTGACGCAGGATGCAGCATGCTTGGGGCTGGTGCATGGGGATGACCCAGAGAGATGTTATGGGGAGGGGAGGTGGGAGGGGGGTTCATGTTTGGGAACGCATGTAAGAATTAAAGATATTAAAATTAAAAAAATGAAAAAAAGAAAAAAAAAAGAGCTGGTGTCAGCCCCTCCTAAACAGAACCCCTGGGCTGTGGGGCCTGATGGCCCACTGAACCACTGCCCCACTGCCCTGTCCTGACCATGCAGACAGCAACAGGTGTGGTAAAGGTTCATCTGCAGGCTTACCTGCAGTGGGTGGTAAAGTCAGGGAGGCAGGGTCCCTTCCAGAGAGGTTTAGCCTTTGATTCTCTCTGGACCCACCCGAGGCAGACATGTCCCCTCTCCCATGCCCTTCTTACGGTGACACTGGCCCCAAGAGATGGGGCTGGCTTTGTTTCCTATCCTTTGAGTCTACGTTAGTCTGCTTCCCTGGTAGCTCAGCTGGTAAAGAATCTGCCTAAAATGCAGGAAATCCCAGTTCAATTCCTGGGTCAGGAAGATCCTCTGGAGGGATAAGCCACCCACTCCAGGATTCTTGGGCTTCCCTGGTGGCTCAGACGGTAAAGAATCTGCCTACAATATGGGAGACCTGGGTTCGATCCCTGGGTTGGGAAGATCCCCTGGAGGAGGACACAGCAACCCACTCCAGTATTCCAGCCTGGAGAATCCCATGGACTGTATAGTCTATGGGGTGGCAAACAGTCAGACACAACTAAGCGATAAGCACAGCACAGGTCTGTGGTTATGACAGAAGTAACCCCGTGTGACTTCGAAGTCTAGTTCGTAAAAGGCAATGAAGCTTCTGCCTGCTGCTCCGGGAGCCACAAGGCCGACAGCCCTGTAGAGATCTGTCCAGACGGGGCTTCAGCATCTTAGGCGACTCCAGACACCCGCTGAGGATCTCCCAAAGCTAGTGGAGCAGCTGTGCCCAGCCATGCAGCCCCTACGTGCAGAAGCATGGCCTTATGGAAGGTTGTGGGTGGCACTGGGTGTGCAAACCCCACCCCCAAGAGCACTAAAATCCCCCAGGATGAGGCCCGGCCTGAGGAGGGTGAAGAGCCCCCAGGCCGAAGACCTGCAGGGTCCTCCCTGCTGAGAACTGCGTTTCCCCAGAGAGGGCCGAGGTCTGCTGAAATCCATCACCAAAACAGTGCAGACATGAGGACAGGAGCAAAGGGGGTCCCAGAGCAGAGGAGGAAGCCCCCAGCCCCCAGCCTGGGAAACACCAGGCTAGACCTGCTTGTTTCTTGGGTCACAGCACCACCATGTGGGCAAAGTCTGCTCGCCCCCCACTCACACCAGTAGCTCTTTTTGGACCATAAAGCACCCTCCTGCTTCTCCATTCAGACAGCTACTGTGGACTTTAGAAAGTAAAGTACATGCAGACATAAGGGGTCAGAAGCCCATTGGATAATCTTCTCCAGGGGCAACCTGTTTTTGTGTCTCTTCTGTACATTGTCTGGGTGCACGAAAGTCACACACACCCAGACTACTCCCTCCCACACTCCGTGTTCTGCAGGGCCTCGTAATGCTTTTGCTGACAGTCGTGCTGGACAGATGTCAGCCCCCTTGGGCCACCATCAGGGACCCCTATGGCCAAGCTGACATCTATAGGCTTGCCAGCACTTCAGGCTCGGGCCCCTGGGCAGGGTTGGGGGTGGAGGGTGCAGGACAGCGGCTAGGACCACACTGCTTGCCTGGGCCCCAGCTCTTCAGAATGTCCTGTAACTCCTCAGCCCTTGTGTCTCAGTTTCCCTGTCAAACAGTGTGAGGATTTGAAAAATGGAGCTTAGAAAACGGCTGGGCCAGAGCCAGTGCTGGAACACACCCTCCAGTCGTCACCACCGCAGTCTTCAGAACTAACGCAGCAGCACAGCAGACAGAGCTCCGGCTCTCTGAGCCCAGCCGTGGCCAAGACAGGCAGCCTAAGGCAGGAAGCTCAGGACCCGAGAGCCGCAGGACAGCTCCAGTGTCCCATTCACTCGGTGGCCATGTGGCTGGGCTGCCCAGGAAGGACAGTCTGAGAACTGGATGGCTCCAGCCAATCAGCAACGGGCACGGCGTGGAAGTCAGAAGTACACCATGCATGCCAGTGACCCTCCAGGCCAGAAAGCTTGACCTTGGAGACCAGTGGTCTTGTGGAGGGTTTGTGAAACATTCCTGGGTCCCCCTCACAGAGCCCGATCAGGAGCAGAGCCCAAGAAGCTGCATTTACATCTGGGGCCCAGGGAGTCCTGACCACACCGGGCAGGGGAACACACACCGTGCTTCACACAGGAAGAAGCGGCAGGAGGTGAGTGATGAACGGACCCTCGAATGAGTGAGTGGGGCTCAGTGCAGAGTCCGAGACCCCCAGGCCACGGGTGGGGCAGAAAGCGTGCATGTACCCTACACACAATCACACATATGCACACACACACACACCTGAACAAGCAGACTCCCAAGCTGTATACACTCTCACACAGATACACACAACCTGCCCAACAGTCAGTCAGGTTCTCCAGAGAGACAGAGGCAGTGGGGAGAGATTTATCACAAGGAATTAGCTTGTGGGATCAAAGAGGCTGAGAAGTCTGGACCCAGGACAGTCTCAGTCCAATTCTGAAGGCTGAGGAAGACAGATGACCCAGCTAGAAGACAGGCAGGCAAGGAGGACTCCCATTCCTCAGCCTTTGTTATACTCAGACCTCCAACTGATTGGACAAGGCCCACCACACAGGAGGGCTGGGTGCCTTAGTCAGTTTACTGGCTCCAGTGCTGATCCCTTCTAGAAACATTGCTTATGAATGCACAGGGGATCATGCTTGACCAACTGTCTGGGCCCTCAGTGGCCCAGTTAAGTTGATGCATAAAACTAACATCACAACATACATACAAAACACCCACTCACACAAACCTACATACATCTGCTCATAAGCACCTACACACTTTTCATTCACATGCTATACATGAGTTCACATTCAGACACATGTTCACGTTCAGACACATGTCAAGACTGAAACAAAGACTGCTGGGTGTGCATACACAGTACACACACACACACACACTTCCCTGAGGTGCACATGCATACACAGGACACATGTAACAGTACACACACACACACACACACACACACACACACACACACTTCCCCAGGGTGCACATGCATACACAGGACACATGTAACAGTACACACACACACACACCTCCCTGAGGTGCACATGCATACACAAGACACATGTAACACAGGACACATGTAACAGTACACACACACACTTCCCCAGGGTGACCATGCATACACAGGACACATGTAGCACAGGACACATGCACACACACTTCCCCGGGATGCACATGCATACATTTAACACACACACACTTCCCCGGGATGCACATGCATACACAGGACATCTCTTCCCAGGGAGACTGGCCTGTTCATGCCAGGAGGACGGTCTCCTGCAGGGGGCCACTCGGACCCGAGAATCTGGGCCTTTGGAGGAGAAACCCCGAGCATCTGTTCTGGAAATCCCTGTTGGTGCTTCTCTGGACATCTCTTCCACGTGTTTCCAGGGCAGAAAATTGCAGAGGTTTTGCTAGCCACTCACTTCTTCCTCCTCCCTCTGCAAATAATCGTTGCTTGGAAATTCTTACAAAGGAAGTGGTTGAGTTTGTAGCTGAGAGATGTGGAGGTGAAGAGCAAGAAACCACCAGCCCACCCCAGACAGGCGGGTCACTGGGCGGGGCTTCCCCACCACCTCAGGGAGGCGTCCCTGCCCGGCACAGTCTGAGCATAGCCATGCCTGCCGCCGGGGCGCTGCTGGTCGTCTGCGGCCTGGTCCTGGGTGTCTTGGGGAAGCCTTCACCAGGTAAGAGGGGATCTCCCCACTGCCTGGGTGCCATGAGCTTGCTGCTCACATGTTGTCACCAAGGCACATTCCAGGGTACCTCACAGAGGCTGCCTTTGTGGGGAGCAGGCTTTGGGGATACTGGGGGCTCTAGGGGCCAGTGAACTGTCTTCTGTTCCCCGCCATTCCTGGTGTCTGTGAGTGCCCAGAGGAGGCCCCCACCCAGGGCCCCTCTGTGGGGACAGCTCGCAGGGTCAGGCCATTTCTGAGAGCGCATCCTTCTGGCCTCCACTGGGGGCCTGTGACTTCCCTGGGGGAACCTTTATTCTTCCAGCCAGGCCACCACTAGGGGAAGGCGAGGGGAGCGCCAGGAAATGAGGCCCAGAGAGGGTAGGTGACTTGCCCGTCACACAGCCCCTGAGCACCTGCCCCCATGTGCATGAGGAAGCTGTTGGCCAGAGTTGAAATGACCAGCGGCAGTGTGAAGGGTGGGGGCAGTGCCCAGGCAGCAACTGGTCTCAGCTTTCCTGTTTTCAAAGGGGGCTAAAGCATGGCCACAGGTGACCAGGTGGAGAGGCCCAGGCAGGTGACAAGGAGACAGTCTGATCCTCTCAGTCCCTGGAGTGGTCATAGCCTCGGGAGTGGGCGACACTGCCTCGGGCTCTGGCCCATCTCGGGGATCACAGGGACCAGACAGCCCGCCTCGGTCCCCTCCCCCGGGCTGCGGTCTTAACTCACACTGTGAACCCCACGGGGCCTCTCTTCTGCGCCATCTGTCCGCCTGGGACCCCCGAGTGCCCGTCCGAAGGAAAGCCTGAGTGAGGGGCCCACATCTCCACCGCACTGGGATGGGCGTTCCTGCCCTCCCTTGCCCTAAGCTGCTTTGGCTGCCTCCCTTCCTCCCCTAACAAGGGGATGGCGAGGGGAATCCTGGCCCAGAGGCACTGGGCACGGGCCTCTTCCCTTGGTGGGACTGCCTGTCCTCTGCCGGGGTTTGGCCCTGGACCCAGCCATCTCCAACCCCACGGGAGAGGCCTGTCCCCGCCATGCCCCCACCCTCTGGCTGGCCGGGCCCTCCCCTGTCAGCTCTGCTCACAACCCTACAGCCCAAGATGAAGGAGGGCCCAGGGTCCAACTCACATGCAGAGGCCTTGGAAGCTCGAGCCTCTCTGAGCCTCAGTCTCACCATCCACGAAACGGGCAAATCACCGTACCGCCTGAGGCCCAGGAGGAGCCTGGCTGCTGTGGCCCAAGGAAGGTAGTCCCCCTGGGTCTGGGGCGCTGGGCAGTCGCCCACCCAAACCCCAGGTCCTGAGCCTCTGCTGGCCGCAACCCCCACGCCACACAGATTCTCTCTGCTGTGACGGAGGCCAGGCCCAGTGAGAGGCTTGGAGGCCCCTGGCTGGTGGTCCAGCAGAGACAGTTCAGCCCCGGCCCCGAGTCTGCCCTCACCACAGCCCTCCTCCAAGAACAGATTCCAGAGCCTTCCACAGCAGGGGGACAGGCGCCCCCAGTGTCACGCCCTGGGCACCTGACTTCTTCCCACCCCTGGCACCGAACTGCGCTGACCTGAGCCCTTTAGAATCTGGAAATCGCTGCGCCGATTTCTTCAGCTGTTCTACCTTCGGTTGAGAACGGAAAGCCCTTGTCTCTCAAGCTGACTCTCATCTCTCCTGGGAAGCCCCCCTAGTCAGGCTCCCAGGGGCCCAGCTTCCCACCACAGGCCACCTGGGCAGGGCCTGGGGTCCAGCCCATCGGTCACCAGTGACAGGACCTGGGCACACCCAGAGACCACCCTCCACAAGGGAGGCCCATGCTAGGTGCATCTGGGGTTGGGGGGATGCCACATCTTGGCATGGGGGCCCTGGCCCACCCTCTGCATTCTGAGATTTCTTTTTTCCAGCTGGGACACCGTTTACCCCTACTGCAGCCATTTTGCATATCTGATATTTGACAGTCGCGACACTGTTACACAACCCGTTAGCGACAAGACCTTCCTGCGGACGGTCTCCTATACTTTCACCACAACCCTCAGGGGTAGGGGCCATCAAGAGAGGCTCAGAGAGGTCAAGCAATTTCCCCAAGACCACACAGCCTTTGAGAGACAGAGCTGGGATTCACTCTGGGCGGGTCCCGCTGGGTTAAGGCTGGGACTAACTAGCATCCTATCTGTGCCGGGGGATACGTACATCCCTAAATGAAGGGAGACTCATCCCTCAGAGCCCCCAGAGTATGGCTGGTGGGTGTGGCCCCACAGAACTAAGGGCAACCACTGGCTCACTGAGATGTGATATCACACGAGGGGGCATGGCTTGGGGTGAACCTCCAGGCAGACCATGGACACCAGCACCCCAGTTCCTGGGCATGACCCCTCCCCCCCGGTTTGAGCTCCAGGCCCTGCCCACGACAAGGGCCCCATGAAGCTGGCAGGGAAGCAACCACTGGGAGGAAACCCCCAGGGACACGGGGTGGGGGGTGGGCCTTCAGCAGAGACGTCAGAGTGTTCCTCTCCTGGGCACCCTGGTTCTCTTCTCGGGTTCCCCTCACCTCCTAGGCACACCTAGAACATTCCTGAAACAGGAAGGGGTGGGGAGCCTCGGGCCGCCCAGGAGCCCCCTTGCCCTTCCACACCAGGAAACTCCCCTCCCCGCAGGGCTGCTCATCCACCCACTGGGAGAGACTGCGAGGCCAGGCCCAGCCCCCTCCCCAGCTTCAGTGCCTGGACCCCGGCCAGCATCCCAGGCTTCAGTGCCTCCCACGTGTCTTCATTTTTTAGAAAAGCAAGTTAAGGGACATTTGTTTACGCAAAACATTTGCTACTGATTCATTTTACAGCTGGTCCTTGTCAGAAAGTTGCTGTCCTCTCCCGGGACGCTTTCTGAACGTTTAGGGGTGATTCAAGGGCAGACCCCGTCCTCTGTAACCTGCACGGGAACAGTTAACTGTTGCTGCCACTCACGGGGCTGGGGGCAGCATCCCCTGAGCTCCAGCCCACCTGGTCAGCAGTGGACCTGCCCTGACCCCTAGATGCCTGTGAAGTGCCCACACACTCCTGGTGGGAGCAGAGTGCCCCACCCCATGAGGGCAAGCACAGGGCCTGGCCACCGAGGGCACAGGCAGGGGGCCAGTGTTGGTTCTGAAGAAGGGGTTGTCCGGCAGGGAGGACAGGAGCTGGAGGAGTCGTCACTTGGGATTCTGATGGAAAGTTAACTTTTCAGCCAGAAACACCAGAACAGTTCTTGATACTTTGCTTCCCACTGTGATCACCAGGAGAGGAGAGTCCTTGATTCCCTTGAATCCGGGGCTAAAGAGGCCTGGGGTGACTTCACAGAAGGGAGTGGCCAGGGAGTCCACGGGGGTGGCCTGGTCTGAGCCACCCGGGGATCAGTGGGAGCAGCCTTGGTGGTGTCAGGGCGAGCGGGCAGGGTCTGCTAAGAGCCAGCCCTCCACAGGTTCCTGCCCATGACCTGTTACCCTGGTCTGAGACGACACCCCGTCTCCACCGGGGGCGTCTGCTCTGGCCGTGGGAAGGCTGGGCCTCTGCCGTCCTCCTCTAGAGGCCTTTGCGCTCCTGCCAAGGGGCTCATCCGGGTGTCAGGACAACTGTGTCCCCGGGGGGAGCCAGACCCCCCACTTGGTGCCCGCCACCTGCCACCGTCCCCCTAACCTCCCCAAGTCCCTGGGCCCTCCATGTCTTCTTTGTCGAATCTCCTGCCACCTGAGTTATTTCTTCCAGACCAGCTGAAGAGCTCTTTCTCTCCCAGGAGGCGTGAGGGAGCCTCCTCTCCCCTTCCTGACTCAGCCTACCCCCCTCAGGAGTCTGCTCACCTCCGTCTCCCCGTGCCCCTCAGGGCTGCAGCCCTCACTGCCACACCTCATCCGGAGACCTCACTTCCCTCCTAGCTGCCCCTGGGTGTGGGAGGCAGAGCGTTTGTTCCTCCTCACAACCTCACCTCCTGGTGGTCCTCTCAGCCCATGTCAACAGGCCACCACCTGCCACCAGGGTGAGTCACAGTCCCACTCCGGGCCCCACACCCAGCCTCCAGCTCAGGGCTCTCTCTGCTCTCCTTTACCACCCTCCACCCCCCACGCACCTCCCGGCCCTCTAACTGGTCCCCACCTGGCTCCCTCCTGAAGCCCTTTCTGCCAGGTCACTGTCACCATCACTGTCCCCCACCTTCTGGACTGTGTGCCCCCCTAGCCCCTGGCATCACTCCCAGCACCCCTCCGGAAATACTTCTTGAGAGAAAGAGTGCGGCTTTAGAACCTGGAGTTAAACCCGCCCTGCACCCCTTGGAGGCCTGTTACTCCCTGTAGATGGGGTAGAGGTGCGAGGAAGACAGCCCCCAGGACCCCCTCGGCGGGGGTGGGGGGCCGGCTACCTGACTGGGACCCTGGCCCCCACCCGGCTGCCGATCTTCTGGAAGAAGACCCCCCACCCCAACCTTGGGCTTCTTCTGTCCCCAGCTTTTCCCTATTGATGTCTTGAAGAATCATTCTGAAAATAGGTTTGACTTTTCAACTTTTTCAAACTAAAAATGAGGTTCTATCATTTGCTTCGACAGCTCTGCTGACAAAGCCTCAGTGAACTGAAGCCTGCATTTTAGGAAACGTAGTTAAAAATAAACCAAGTTCAACGATTCTCATTACCTCTGTAATTTTACCGAAATCACTTAGGAACTGACGTCACATGCTTGGGAGGGACGTTCATAGGTCTGGCCTCGCCTAGTTTCACTTCGTTATTATTAACACAATCATGTTAAGTCCAAGTGAAATGACATTTAATACGTTCTATTTAAGAAACAGGTGACAGTGATTATCTTTGCAACACTGAGTTACCGCTAACGTTTTTGTTATACTTTTCTATATTTTTCAAGTTTCCTACCAGATAGGTAAGCCTATAATCAGAAAAGGCTCCGTATGTAATTTGCACAAAGGGGAAATCGACAACCATGGGTATAGGCCTACAAACACACGGGAGACTGGGCTCCTGCCCACCAGGTGCTCCTGCTGTTTATGGACTACGCTGATGAGCAATCAAGCTGTTCTCCCAAAAGAAAACCACACGACTTCCCGGCGTCAACAGCAGGCCAGGAGCCCTCCAGCACCGGAGTCAGAGCCACGGGCTCAGGGCCCAGATGGCCAACCAACACAGCTGCCATGTCCAGAGACCTCAGCCACGGCCGGCGTCTGTGGGACATCACATGAGGGCCAGGTCACTGCAAAGGAGAGTCTCAGAGACGCTGGGGACAGTTTTGTGGGGGACCAGTGACAGCATTCCGTGCCGGGAGGTTCTCACCAGTGGAGCAGACCCCTAGCTGAGCGGGCCTCACAGAGCCATCCAGAGCTCCGTCTCGACCAGGGACCCAGCTGGGCCCACCTGCCAGGAGGGGTCCCACTCGGGCAGCCAGTGCCAGTCCCCCTGACAAAGAGGCTGTCACAGGTGCCAGAGGGTCACACATAGGGTCAGGGGCCCTACGGAGACCCAGATGGGGCCCACACCTTCTCTGCCCATGGCCAGCACCCCCTCCATGCTTCACCCACACGGAGAGGAAACCCCTCAGCCGGGCTGATGTGGCTGGCCTGGCTGGCCTTGTTCTCACTTCTGGTTGGGGTCTCCTGTGCCTGCTGCCACGTCAGACGCCCAGTTCTAAGGAGGGCTTCATGAAAACCTCAAGCAACGGTGGAACTAGCCTCCTCTGGGAGCCTCAATCTGAGCCACAGGATCACTGACACCCCAGCAAGACCACCCTGCCGAGCTGAGCTGGGTGTCCGCCATGTCCCAACCTCTGCTAGGACCCACGGACAGGCTGGCCCCAGGAAAGGTTCCAGCATCTCTGACTGACCCCAGCCCAGGCTCCTGGGCACACAGACCCACACAAGCCATGCTGCCAGGCGCCTGGGCCCCAGCCCAACCAGCCAACTGGGCCTAACCCCCACCCACCCCCAGCTCAAGTTGAAGGTCCTCTAGGCCCATTAGCCTCATGACTGGGGGTCTCTGTCCCCAGTCCAGCCCCTGAGGAATGAAGCCCCCACACGCTGCTGACCTCACAGCACGGTTTTCCTCCCAGGAGTCAAGATTTCTTCACAACCAGGGAGCTGTGTGTCCTCTGATAGTGGGGCCCACACCCAGCACCCCAAGTCTGCAGTCCCAGCGAGTCCCCCATGAGGAGGGACCCGGGCAGCGCTGACCCCTTCTCTCCACACTCTACACCTGGAAGCTCGTCCACACGTCTGTGGCTCCGGCCTGCCCACCTTGTGCTGACCCCAGCCCCACTGAATCCTCCACAAGGTGCTCCTCAAGGGAGGCAGAGTAACCCTCCAGGCAGCACAGGCCAACAGACCATCCACACTGGCCAGAACACAGCTGAGCCTGGACTCGGGCCATGCATGATACGAGGACCCCACACTCCACACAACTCAGAGGAAGACCACAGCTGAGCAGGCACCGGGGGACGGGTCCGCGCTGGGTCACCTCGGGCACAAGATGACTTCAGGAAAATCGGGGAAATTCCTAGTAAAGAGAAGTAATCTACCGCCCAAACCCTCCGCCTGTTCTCCCTCCCCCACAATTTTGATTTTAATGCACAAGTAGTCTGTGACCACTGCAGCAAAACTGAGAAATGTTGGCTTGAAATCAAGTCAGCCCTGAACCACCAACTACAATTTCTGCCATCCACCTGCTTCCTGAACTTCCAGAGGAGCAGCACATGGGTGACCTGGAAACCTGGTGGCTAGCACACAGGTGCCCTGGAAACCTGGCAGCTAGCACACAAATGCCCCGGGGACCTGGCAGCTAGCACACGGGTGCCCCGGGGACCTGGTGGCTAGCACATGGGTGCCCTGGGGACCTGGCAGCCTGGTGGTTTCAGTCCAGAGTCCCGGGAGTGATGGACGGCCTCCAGGCACCTCCCCCTCGGCCACTTGCTGGAGAGGGGTCGGAGCCAGAGGGCGGCCTCAGAGACCAGGGGTGACTTCTCTGCACACCAGGGCTCATTCTGACAGAGGCTCTCGGGGGCTGTCCAGGTTCCTGTGACCGTCAGAGATGACCTGGCTTCTGAAAGGGGCCAGGCAGGCAGGGACGGGACTTCTTACCCATCTCTCTGCTCCCCACCACACTGGCCCTTCGCTGGGGACAGGACAGCCACGGAGACACACAGGACATGCACCAGGAGGTGCGGGGTAGACGGGCCGGGAGGGTACACGGCCAGGGGCAGGGGGGACAGGCCAGGTGGGCGGATGGGGAGGTGGACGAGTGGGGGCCACACTGGGAGCAGAGGTGGGAGGCATGATCCCTGGGCCAAGCCCCCATCCCTCAGCAAAGTTCTCATCTGGTTCTGTTTCTCGTCCAGACTTTTGCTCCCAGATCCTTAAGTCAGATGTGAAACCAGGATTTCCCAAGACCATCAAGACCAACAACCCAGATGTCCTCAGGGCGGCCCGACACAGCGCCGAGAGCTTCAACAACTGCAGCAATGATGCCTTCTTGTTCCGGGAGTCCCGCATCAGCAGAGCCCTTGTCCAGGTGAGGTCTGGGCTCACAACAGCGCAGGGCGGCCAGGTCTGACCAGATCTGACCTCCCAGAACCAGCCTGGGGCCACCAGCGTCAGGCTCCAAGGCTGGCACCATCTCTCAGCAGACCAGGCTTCCGCAGGGTGGACAGTGCAGCCCCTGGAGCGGGGCCACAAGCTGCACTGCTACCCACCTTCAGGGCTGCCTGAGGGTGGCTCCGCCACAGCCCCAAACCACCTCTGGCCACGCTGCCCCCACCGTGCCCCATCCCCACACGTCACATCCTGGGAGGTCCCCATCCTTCTCAGCGACCCCGTATAGGAGGCCTGATGCTCCCCACACAGGGACCCCATGGGGCAGTCAGGCCTGGCTCCTGAGCACACAGGTCAAGGGTACAGGACCCAGTCACTCACCCCCTAAAAGCAGGGGCCCAGGGCAGCCGGTCACAAGCTTCACATCCACTGGTCCGAGGACGCAGGCTGCCCAACACACCCGGCATGCTGACACACACTCACAGTCACCCCCTGGGCACAGGATTGGCAGGTGACTGTGTTCTCTCTCTTTGGCGATTGCCAACTCTGAGAGCAGGGTGCTGTCTGGATCATGGAGGGCGGTCTGCGCGGGTGAAAGCTGCGTCAGGGCTCTAGGGGCCCAGACAGGGGGATCAGGGTCTTCCCTCCCCATTGCCTGCAGGAACCTGGGCCAAAGCCTGGAGGGAGGGAGGTGGCCCCCAGCTCACTCCCTCTCTCACCATGTCCTGGACCCAGTGTCCCAGGCCCACCCTCTGTCCCCTCAGATAGTGAAAGGCCTGAAGTTCATGCTGGACGTAGACATTGGCAGAACCACCTGCAGGAAGAACGGGCATGCAAACCTGGATGACTGCGGCTTCCAGACCAACCGCACCCTGCAGTGGGTAAGAGGAGGGTCTCGCCTCCCCGCCCTCGCACCCCTCAACCGCCTCCACCGCCTCGAAGTCACCCTCAGCACTTCTCTCCCCATGAGGCTCCAGATCCCACCCCGACACCAGAGGGTGGGAGGCGGCCCCCTGGGACTTCCCAAACACCCAGCCCTCCTCGCTCCCAGAAGCACGTGTCCAGGAGCACACACTGAAGGCATGGAGGTGTGGGCGGAGCAGAAACACCTTTGACCTAATTCAGAAACTATATATACACACTGAGGGAGAGCAGAGGCGGCAGAACTTAGGGTTAGTCGCTCAGTCATGTCCGATTCTTTGTGAGCGCACAGACTGAAGCCTGCCAGGCTCCTCTGTCCATGGGATTCTCCAGGCAAGAGTACTCGAGTGGGTTGCCAGCAGCAAAACTTGGTAATCTATAAACAGAGGTGTGGAGGACGTGCTGTTTTCTTCTTTTTGGCTGTGCTTGGTCTTTGTTGCTGGAAGTGGCCTACTTGCTAGTCGTGGTGCAGGGGTTTCTCACTGTGGAGGCTTCTCTCGCTGCGAAGCGCAAGCTCAGTAGTTGTGATTCATGGGCTTGGTTGCCCCACAGTATGTGGGGTCTTCATGGAAGAGGGATCAAACTCGTGCCCCCACGCTGGCAGTGGAAGCCCAAGTGTGTATTCTTGAATTACTCCTGCAACTTTCCAGTAGATTTGAAGTTTTTCAAAATAAAGTCTGGGCAGGAAGAGAACTCTTCAGTAAAGAAAACACACAGGCCTGTGTGTGGGTGCACACAGATGTGCACACGTGAACACATGCACATAAGCACACGTGTGTGTACATAACCCCCCCCAAGGCAGTGGCACTGGGAACCCACTTCTGCAGCAGGTGGGGGTACCCTGGTGGGGTGGGCAGCCTCCGGGAAGGGAACCCTCAGGCCACCCCTCCTTTCAGACCCTCAGCTGCTACTCTGAAGTCTGGGTCATCCCCTGGCTGCAGACTACCGAGGTGTCCGTCCTCCATTGTCACTGACCGCCGCCTCCCAGCTCTGTCCCTGCTGTCACCAGTCCTCGGGAACGGCATCTGCCAGGAACAGAATGGTGGCGCCAGGAGCCCACGGATAGCCACGTCGTTGCTGGGATGGGAAGCCGGTCTGCACAGATGGGGCAAGTCCTCTGGTGCGAGTTACACGGGTTCTCAACCCCAAGGGCCCTCCAACCCGACTGCCCCGAGGTCCCAGGCCCTCGAGGAAAGCCCAGAGGGCCGTCCTTCAGGCTGAATAATCATCCCAGCACTGGGCAGGGACCCGATCAGCTCAGTAACGACCTCCAAGATGAACACTTAGGAAGAAACCTGAATAAAGAACTGACCCCCTCAAAGCTCTCCCTGGTGCTTGCCCCACTGAGGGGAGAACTGGAAAGGCAGCTCAGTGATGGGAGGGCCCGCCGTACGGTGGGGCACGGCAGGAACCCCAGGACCAGCGCCTCAGAACACCCCCGTGGGGCCACCGCGCCTGACACAGCACACAGGCTCTGAACTCCCCTCTATCTTCACGCACCAACACGCACTGGAACACAAGGCCAGGTTTCTCCTGACAACCACGGGGCCACCCAATGCTGCCCCACAGGCCTCACGGGACATCAGAACGGAGAGGTGTTGGGGGAGCGGCCCCAGGGCACCCCCAACCGAGTCCCCCGTGCCCATGACGGTGTCACGAACTGCAGGGGGAGGGTGTCAGCCAGCGGGAACCTCGAGGCCCGCATTGCCACCCAGTCTGCATGCTTTTTAAAACACAGCGGCTCTGCTCTCAGAGCGAATGAGTCTGACAGCGGCAAGCTGGGCCTCCATCTCATTCAGTGTCACCGGGAAAACATCAAGTTAAGGACCCGGGATTCTAAGACGCACAGAGGTACCACCAAGAAGGAACACTCAGGTCTCACACTGACCGAAACCAAACTCCAGCCAGCCAGCCCACCCTGAGTGTTCCCCAGCCTTCCCGCCAGGCCTCCGCCCCTGACCATCAGCCATGGAGACTGGGATCCAGCTCCAGGCCCCCTCCCCACCCCTACCCCGGGCTGCAGACGGACCAGGCTCTGAGGAACACCCTCTGCCCAGTGGACTAACCACCCGCAAGGCTTAGTCTCACTGCGGCCCAGCCTCGGTGCCAGGGACCCAGGGACCCGTAGGTCTGAGCCCTGGGCTGAGCGGTCACCCTGCCCCCTGCCCCCAGCCGCCTGCACCTCTGGGAAGGTCCCTCCCCAGCCTCTACTCCCAGTGGGACTCGGTCAGTCTCCCTGTATCATTAAGAGCTCAGCACACGTGAACACCCTTCAGCACGGCAGCACGAACGCTGACGACAGAACCTCAGCGTGAGGCCTCGGTCCTGTGAAAGGCAGTGGCGGAGTACTGACAGTGTTTTTGTAACAGATGAAGCAGCACACAATGAATGAATCATTCGCTTTAATTTTAAGAGCATGTTACCAATTCACATTACAACAAATCCATTTTATATTTACAACAAAAGTCTATCGTATATTTAAAACTAATGAAGCTACACTTTACACCTTACCATGGCAAATAACCACAAAGAACACAGGAAATGACACTTTGAGACAGAGAAGCAACACCTGAGTCAGGAAAAAAAAGACACCTTTGCTGAAAACTGTGAAAAGCTACCAGCTCCCCTGCACTGACAGCGCAGCCCTCGGCTCCCGGCTCCCAACCAAGAAACGTTCAGGGTCAGTGCGCTTGAACTGCGTTTTCATGGCAGAATGGTCAGGTTTTACCCGACTGTTCCCACAGACGTCATACACGGGTGCACTGTTGCCTATTAAACACCATTTCCCGTGAGGTTACATCACCTGACAGGACACGGGTCACTGCCACGCGGCCAATCTGACTGCTCTGCACAGCTGTGTGGGGAGCTGGCCCTCAGCAGAAGATGACCCGGGACGGGCCCCCATCAGACTGACTGTTCTCCCCTAAAATGGGGGGGGGGGCCCTGAGTCAGCACACGGCACAAAGGGTTCAGGTTTCACCACTGCCGTCGGCCCTCCTTGACATTCACTGTTGTCATCTATTCAAAATACCATCTTTCCAACTCACAAAGACAACTCCAGACACACAATCCCTGATGTGTTCTCACAAATGCCAGGAAAGGGAGGAGCAGACATCAGCCCTACCTGGCAGGACAGCAGTGTCATGTGGACTGAGTCAGTGTGGGAGGCCATGGGGGAGGCACCAAGCAAAGGCAAGCACGATCCCAGCAGACGAGCCCTCACGACACACGGAAAAACAGACCTCACTCGCTGTTGGAGCAAATCAAAGCAGGGAACAAAGTCCCAGGCAACACCATGCACAGGTCAATCCATAAGAGTCACCCACCACCAGGACCACGTGAGGACACATCCGTCAGGCTTGTGACACCGGAGCAGAAGCGACCCCAGCACGTGCACTGTTCACACTCGGGTCTGGGGATGAGGAACCAGCTGTAAACAGGACTCCTGGTGCCCAGCGCCCACCTTCCATCCCCATCCTGTGATTTGCACAGCAGGCTGTACACAGAGAAGCTGGCTAGTCCTCTGAGCGGCTAGAATCAACATGTTCTTCCTCCACCACACACATCAAGGTCCTTGTCTTCAGAACACTGGCTGGGGGCCAGGGAGGGAAGGAGGGAAGGCCTGGGCAGGGGAAGAGGGTGGGAGCCACAGGAGGGACGCCCAGGGCTGAGGCCCAGCCCCTTATGACTCTGGGAAGACTCTTCGCCCACACAGCCCATCTTGAGTTCTCACACACATTTGTTCTGAGCTCTCCTCACCCTCCTGGGGTCCCTCCCCCAAAGGCAGGTATCACCTGCTTAACAGCAAAGACACCAAGGCTGGTGAGACACAGCCAGCAGCAGGGTCAAGACCTCAGCTGCTCACCCACAAATCCATCCCCACCAGAGTACACCAAGTCCCCAGGTCCCAGAGACAATCACCACGCTTGGGAGGTTTTTAAGAGAAAATGGCTTTACAAGGACTCATCTTCCCCTCGGCAAATTCAAGGCCTAGCCCAGGTGAGGGGTTCTGGGACTGCACCACGCCTCCAGGACCAGCGGGCGTCGGGGGACCCAGGGGTGGCACATGGGGTGACAAAGGGCTCCAGGTAACAGCGGGTTCCAGGTGACAACGGGCAGAGGGTGACAGCAGGCCTAAGCAGACTACAGGCGGAGTCTGCACAGGTAGGGGGCCCTGAAGGAGCCCAGGTAGAGGTGCCCATTGTGTTCATGCGCCTCGCTCACGTAGGTGACCACCTGCCCTTCGGGGTCGTGCAGACTCCTCTGGAAGGCCCCGCTATCACTGAGCTCCAGGACAAGACTGTACCGCGGTACGAATTTCATCACCGTCTCTTGGCTGAATAGCTGCAACGGAAACACAGAGCAGAGAGAGTATGGCAGGGCAGGTGTAGCCCCTGGAGTCCAGACAACAGGCCCACCTGGAGACCCGCAGCTGGGCACCCAGTCCTATCACCTGCTGGGTGCATCCCATCTGCACTGCCCCCCCGCTGAACCACCTCCCCACCTGCCCCCCTCCACACAAGAGTGAGACTGCCTTTTTTTAATATTGGTCCCAAAACATTTAGTCAAAAAATGGCTTGTGGGGCTGAGCAGGGTAGGTGTGTGCAGGGGTTGCCCAGACCAGGAGTCAGTCTGAGTAGGGAGCATCCACCCTGGAGGAGAGGCCATGGCTCCAAGCAGGGGAGACGGTGTCCTGCAGTGGGGCAGCCGGCACAGGCCACGGGCCCCAAGGGGAGAG
Source organism: Ovis aries (assembly GCF_016772045.2). Lineage (NCBI taxonomy): Eukaryota > Metazoa > Chordata > Mammalia > Artiodactyla > Bovidae > Ovis > Ovis aries. The sequence goes on from NC_056066.1 coordinate 42,155,993, forward strand.
CAGGCCCCTACACGTGGCTGGGAGGAAGGAGAAGGGCTGGCCTGGGTACCAGAGCCCTAACCAGGGCCGTGTGATGCTGGGGACAAAGGCTACAAATGTGGACACCAGGGGAATCCAATCAAACAGGCACGAGGGAGCACGGGACCCAGGTTTCTCACCCTTAGAGAAAGGAAGTACCAACATGGATGGTAAGAAGAGGCATAGATCCTGTGGTGTTGGACCAGAAACACCAGTCTTACTTAGAGTTTTCAGTTTAAAGGAACAGATAAAGATATATGAATGTTTAAGTACAAAGGTCTGCCCATGAGCACGTGCGCACAGACTCATTCAGGAACCGCCGCCTGGCACCTTCCAGGACCTTAGGTTACAAACAGTTCAGTACCAGTAATTGGTACTGGCACTGGGACATGGGCAGGATCCCACGGAGGGCATGACAAGGCTCCGGGGAGGCAGGAGGAAGGGGCACCTAAACCACTCGAGGAAGAGCCAAAGGCTGGGCGTCTGGGGGAGAGCAAGAGGGACAAGCAGGACAGAGGCCCAACAGGTCATGATGGTGAGGGTGACAGTTCCAGACGAGGAGACCAGGAGGGAAAGAGTCAGAGGGCTCAAAGATGTAAACTTACATTTTAAGCCGAAGGATAAGTGTAAAGAAGTCACTGAAAGCATCAGATATCATAAGCAGAACTAGAATTTTTAGAGCTTTCACAAGGGTCAAAGAAACCCACAGTGAGATGCAGTTTCATTTTGTTTCTTGAAAGCATAGTTTTCATGTTTACCTTAAAAATCACTTTTTTAAGAAAAGGCCTCTCGGATAAGAAATCCAACATGGAGAAGCCGGGATTGGCGCGGATGGCCGCCATGCTGACCCAGTACCCCCCGGAGCTGCTGGCTCGGATGTTGTCCGGGAAGCCAGGCAAATTCTCCACAAACACGTCAGCCCCTCCCTTCATCAGGCCAGACACGTAGAACCTGAAAAAGTCAGCCAAGCAGGCAATGAACAGCAGCCCCCCAAAACAAAAAACTGGAGCCAAACACCAAGGCATCCATCATGAACGAGGGCACTTGATGCAATGGCCCGCTGCAAGGGCCTCAGAGCCCTGGGTCCAGCGAGAAGCAGAGACGGGGACTGGGCCGGGCCAGGACCGCAGTCAGCGTTCTGCTGAGACTCTCCCAGCCCGCAACACTCAAGAAGGCTGAGGGAAAGAGAGAAGACAACTCTCCCCTTACAAAGGACCAGCCTCTGCCACGCCCCAGGCTCTGCAGCAGGCCTCTCACACTGGCCCCGCCCTGCTTCTCACCCAGGCCCCCCGGCCCCGCCCCACCCCTCACACCCGCCAGCTCACGCACCTCCTGATCCTCACCATGGCCGACTCCGCCACCAGGACAAAGTCCTCCGCAGGAGACAGCTGCACCCCATTGGGGAACCGCAAGTGGTCCAACAAAACCTTCACCTCCTTGGTTTGGGTGTCGTACTCCAGCAGGCTGCAGGTGCCAACGCAGAGGGTCACATGGGGCATCTGGGAGCCCTGCGGGGCTGGAGTGGAGCCCTTGGCCAGGGCCTGTGCAGGGGCACTTGGCCTGCACTGGAGTGGCAGGGCCCCCATCCTCCACTCAGACCAGTTCCAGGCTGGCCCTGGAGGGCCACCCGGGCACCCCCCTCCAGACAAGCCCACAGTCAGTTCTCTCGCTGACCTGGGCACTAGCTCACACCAGGTGGGTCACCATGTCTCCAGCCTCACAGGAGTTGAGGTTCCCCGCCAAGTGCCAGACCACCCCCCACACCCTCAGATGGCCTGGCTGTTCTTAGCTTCATTTCTCCAAAGAGAAGTGAGAACATCTCACTGCCCTGTTGTGACCACCACCTATTTCCAAGAAACATTAAGATCCTCCCTTAAAAGCTGAGCAGATGCTCAGAAACACCCACCAACTCCTGGGCGTGATATACTCTCCAACGTCACCCTGCCCATCTACAGCTTCCCTGGGCAGATTCAGGACACTCACCGCCCATCATCCGTCCCCTCCATCAACAGGAACAGATAATCTCGTCTTTGCCATTTGCTGCTAGAATCCGTAAAGTAAACCTTCCTCCCGTCCCGAGTTACTGTAAGATCGTTCAAGAAGGACATTTTCCTCCCCTCAATGGGGGTCTCGGAGGACAGCAGCAGTTTTACTTCACCTGAGGGGATGGGAAGGAAGAAAAGGAAAAACAGGAAGAGAGAAAGAAGAAAGACGGGAGACTTGCTTTCATTCTTAGAACCTGTAGCTCAATAGTTTCAAACTATTAATCAACCTAACTTATTTTTGGACTCAGAGGGAGAGGGAGAGGGTGGGATGATTTGGGAGAATGGCATTCTAACATGTATACTATCATGTAAGAATTGAATCGCCAGTCTATGTCTGACGCAGAATACAGCACGCTTGGGGCTGGTGCATGGGGATGACCCAGAGAGATGTTATGGGGAGGGAGGTGGGAGGGGGGTTCATGTTTGGGAACGCATGTAAGAATTAAAGATTTTAAAATTTAAAAAATAAAAAACTAAAATAAATAAATAAATAATTAAATAATTTAAAAAAAAAAAGAAAACTAAAAAAAAAAAAAAAAGGAAAAACTAAGGGAGCCTCCCCACTCTCTATGTCAGAAGATGCAGTACTTGGCACAGTGTTCCCCTCCTTTCTATTCAGTGATGAACTTTTTAGAACAACCCCACTCAAGGCAGAATCCTCCCTATGGTCGAGGAACTCCTTTCCCCAAGACCAACTGACTTAAAAATCTGCCAAGAGTCTGGGGTTAATAAGGCAATTTTCTATTTGAGAGAAATACAGTGCTCCCCTCACCTGCTTTTAAATGTGAAAAGCAGGAGTAGTAGTAAGTCTTTCCAGACTATAGCACAGACACTCACGGAGTGCTTAGTTCTCTTTACGCCCAACCCCATTTAAACGCCAACAACGATCCCCCAAGGCAGGCCCTCCTGTCAGCCCCACACTGTGGTGAGGCAAGTGGACTCCGAGGCTGAGTAACCGGCACATGCCTGCATCCAGCAGAGTGGGGGCCACCCAGGGGCCCTGTGCACCACCCACGAGGACAACTCCTCCCTCCACGTGACCCTCCCCATTGAGCACACACAACAATATCACACACAGCACTAGTCCACAGGACACCATGACCAGTCAGGGGAGGGAAACAGCAGAAGCAGCTGGAGGAGGGAAAAGTACAAAGACAAGAGATGAAGGGGAAGGAAAAAGAGAAGACTGAGAAGCAGAAAACAAACAGGGAGCCCAGACGGACACACAGAAAAGTGAAGACAGGAAGAGGAGCCTCACACCCTCAGAATGAGACCTTCTGGGACCCGGTGGTCAGGGGAGAGGAAGGTATGAACCTGAGGCAGGCTCGAGTGAGGAGCCACACGACGTGAATGCTGGTGCTCTCTGCAGGCAAGACCTTCAGTACCATTCAGTATGTAAGAAAAATACCAGGGTCTCCGGTAGGCTGTACTGAACAAGTTCTACTAAATCCATTTATAAATAAATACACACGTTGTTTAAAAGATCCGCAGTCATCACAGAAGGAAGCAAGTTACTGGCACGTACGTTTCCAGGGATTTACTTCAAACAGCCCTTTGTATGCATCAACCACAAAAAGGGTCCCGTTGGGCCCAGCCCGGATGCCTAGGGGTCTCCCACAAGCAGGCTCGTCATCTCGGGTTTCTAGGGAAACAGACAGGAATCAGTGGCTGGCCCCAGATTCTGCCTGAGGCCCATCAGTGTCCAGTCACCTCATCTATCCCATCCTAAAGCGGCATCTTGCTGCAGAGAACAAAACTGACCATGGCATCAGGGACCGACTCAGCCCCCACCGCGTCCCTGGCCCTGAGAGCTTAGGACAACTGTCCAGTCTGTCCAGAGGGCCCACCGGAGAGTCAGGATGTGGACACACGCACAGCACTGGCGCTCAAGAATCACGCTCACATCAGCGTTTGGAGACTCAAACAGTCAGCGCAGGCATAGGCTCCGCCCCCAGATCCCCCAGTCACAGGCCCCTCCCCCGACCCCCCAGCAGACACAGGCCCCTCCCCTGATCCCCCAGCAGGCACAGGCCCCACCCCCAGATCTCCCAGCAGGCACAGGCCCCACCCCCGATCCCCCATTAGGCACAGGCCCCACCCCTGGATCCCCCAGCACTCCAGGAGTGGGGTTGAAGCCCCACAGCTGGACCTGAATGCTGTGCCCATCCAAGGACATGGCAGGGTCCCTCCACCCATCATAAAGGAAAAGCTACCATATTACTCCTTAGATCCATTCTCCTGCTCTACTACCTATATTCTTTTTAAACCTGTGGCAGAGCATATTTAGTGCTGGGCACTCACTGCAGGGCACTTACCACGCTTACCGCAGGGTACTTACTAATGAGTGCTTATTGCAGGGTGCTTACTATTGAGTGCTCACTACTCAGTGCTTATTGCAGGGTATTTACCAGAGTGCTTATTGCAGAGGGCTTACTGCAGGACCCTCAATGCAGAGGCACTTAACATGCGTGCTTACATTAGGATGCTTACCACAGGATGCTTACTGCAGAGGCACTTAGCCACCATACGGAGTGGGAAAAGCAAGTTAAATACTCATATGCAGAGTATGATCCCATCACTTACAACCATGTGTGGGTGTGAGTCCATGAACAGAAAGAGATCTGAACAGTTATTCATTACATTGTTAACAAGTTATACCTGAGAAGACTGTAGGTGAGTTTTACTTTCTTCTTTGTGCTGTTCGCATTTTACTATAAAAATGCATCATTTTTACAAAAACATTCTAGCTCCTAACAAAAGGATAGTAAGTCTGTGCTACCAGTGCTTAAATAGTGAGTTTCTAAAACCTGAGGGACCTAAGGGTAATTCACTCTGGATGAAAGGCTGAGGTCCCTGGTAGGCTAGTGTGGGAATGCACTTCAGCACCTGAGGAACAAAGCCTAGTGCCTCCCACAGCGGCTCTGGGGTACGTGCTGAGGTGAGGGGTGTGAGGGGTCTGGAGGGAAAGTATGACCACAGGGGCCTCAGCTGGGCAGCAGGGCTCTCCTCTTCCGAAGACCTGACTTCCAGGAAACACAGCTCCTCTCAGCACCTTCCTTGGGTGCCTGGAAGAGACACAAAGGCGGTCACCAAAACTTACTGCACAGGCCTGAGCCAAATCGAGCAACGGTCTCTACTTCACCATTTTCAAGCTTTACAACTCGGCCATCTGCTGTACCCGTGAACATCACATCTGTTTAAAGACAGGAAGGAGTAAGGGTGTTACTAGGTTAGCCTAAGAACTATGCTCTCACCACCACCACCAACAGAGGTGGCCAGTCTGTGCTTGGTCTCCAGAGAGGAAATGGCAGTTTTGAAAATGAAAGCAAGTGGTGTCTGGGACCAAAAGCCTTAACACATGCAGCAATAACGCCATAAGGGCCTTGGAACCAGCATGGGCGTGACCCTGAGGCTGGAGCAAGGGCACAGCAGACACCAGTCAGAGATAAAAACAGGATTTTCTACCCTCAAAGAAGCGGGAACCCTCAGGCTGACGCTCAGCGCTTGGGTCTGGTCACATCTGCCTCATGGCAGTGTCTAACTGCAGAAGGTGACTATCCAACCAAAGGGAAACAACTGCTGGGAAGGCCCCCAGGTGTAAAATCAAGTGCTCACTTCAGCAGCACATATACTAGAACCAGAACCACGCAAAACTTGCAATGATGCGCAAATTCATGAAATGCTCCATATTCTTATATGTAAATATTGCACACTCTAGGGGAGCCACTAAAAAAAGTATTTAAAATAAGTATAACTGATAGGTAAAGAATGGACAGAAAAGAGAATCATGTAAGATGCTCAACTGAACTACTGAACTCCCAAAGTGGATGAGAAAATAAGGAAGAAAATAACATAAGCAATGAATAGAAAACGGTAACAAACATGGGAGAGAGTAATCCAACAACAGCTGACCCTTGAACAGCTGGGGGTTAGGGGGCGTCAACCCTCTGCACAGTCAAACATCTGTGGATAACTTTATGGTCAGCCCTCACATCCTCAAGGTCCTGAATCTGTGAGGTTCTGCATCGCAAGATTCCAGACCCACGGATTTAAGCAACTGTGGATGGAGCAGTGCTGCAGAATGTGTTCAATGGAAAAAAATCCATGTTTAAGTGAACCTGAGTTGTTAAAGGATCAACTGTATATCAATTACCATCTTAAACGTTAATGGAATAAAAACCTCAATTAAAAGACAGTGATTGTCATTGAGTGTATTAGAAAACAAGACGCAATGAAATGCAGTCTGTAAGAAGCTCCCTTTATATATACAGACACATAGAGATGAAAAATGAAGGGGTAAAGAAAAATACACCACACTAACACTAATTAAAAGAAAGCTGCAGGGCTAGGAACATGATCAGGGATAAAGACGACCATCAGGTAACAACAAAGGTCAACTGTAGAGAAGACACACAGTCCTTAACATGTATGCGCCTGATAATAATTGTCAAAATACATGAGGCAAACCAGATACAACTGCAAGGAAGCACAGGAATCCATGATTAGAGGAGAAGACCTCAGCATCCCTCCCTCAGAAATGGAAAGACCCTGATGAGCAACAAGATCCGACCGCACAGCACATTCATAGAACAGGGAGCTAGCCTGCAATGTCCTGGGCTAAACCACAATGAAAAATAAAACGGAAAAGAATGTACATATACGTATAACTGAGTCACTTTAATGTACAGTGGAAATTAACACAACACTGTAAATCAACTATATGTCAAAAAAATAAATAAAAAATTAATTGACAGATCCTGGCAACAGAAAATTACCCTAACTGAAGCCCACTGGCCTATAGCCAGAGCTCCACAACAAGAGAAGCCACCACAGTGAGAAGCCCGTGCCCTGCAACAAAAAGTAGCCCCCACTCACCACAACTAGACGAAAACCCAGGACAGCCAAAACCAATAAATAAATAAGAAAATCAATAAAGACACAGTTGAACTCAACAGCACCATTGCTTAACTGAATATTAATTGACACCCTTCAACACCTCAGCCAACAAACAGCAAAATATTTTTTCTTGAGTTCACATGAAACATTCACCAAGATAGACCACATTTGGGGCCATACCATATGCCTTAATAAATTTAACAGAACAGAAATGATACAATATCTGCTCTCACACCAACATGAAATTAAACTAGAAATCACTAAAAGAAAGAGAGCTGAAAATCCCAAAATACTTAAGAGATTAAACAACACACACTTCTAATTTAACACATAGGTCAAAGAAGAAATCACAAGATTACAAAACATCTTGAACTAAGTTAAATTGAAAACGCAACTCATCAAAAATTTCCTGGAGGAAGAGAAAACAGTGCTTACAAAGAAAGTTACAGCATCAAAGAGACATATTAGAAAAGAAAGAGACCTAAAATCAGTCATCTAAGCTTCCATCTTTGGAAGCTAGATAAAGAACAAAGGAAACCCTAGGTAAGCAGAGGAAAGAATAAAAATTAGAGCAGATATCAATGAAATTGAAACAAGAAATCAATAAAGAAAAATCAACAAAACCAAAAGTTGGTTCTTTGAAAAAATAAATAAAATAAATAATCCTTTAGCTAGGCTAACAAAGATAGAAATTACCAATATCAGAAACGAAAGACCCCCCCGGGCATTAAGAGGATACTAAAGAAATACTATGAACAACTCTAAGTCCACAAATTTGATAATGTAGATGAAACAGTCCGATTCCTTGAAAGGCACAATCTACCAAAACTCATACAAGAGACAATTTGAATAGGTCTGTATCTATGGAAGAAATGAATCAATAGTTAATAACCTTCCAAAACAGCACCAGGCTGAGATGGGTTCACTGATGAATTCTACCAAACATTTAGGAAGGAAGAAATGGTACCAACTTTCTATAATCTCTTCCAGAAAACAGAAGGAGAGGAATACTTCTTAATTCATTCCATGAAGCCAGCATCACTTTAATACCAAAACCAGATAAAGTCATTTCAAGAAAACTACACACCAATATCTCTCAAGTCCAAAGATGTGAAAATTCTCAATAAAATATTAGCAAATCAAATCCAAAATGTAGAAAAGGAATTACACACCCCAACAAAATGAGATTTATCCCAAGTATGTAAGGCTGGTGTAGCATCTAAGTAACCCATAATATTAGAAGACTAAAGAAAAATTACATGAACTTATCAGCAGATGCAGAAAAAGTATTGACAAAAATCCAACACCCATTTCATGATAAAAGCTTTTAGCAAATTAGGAACAGAGGGGAACTTCCTCAACTTGATAAAGAATATCTACGAAAAAATCTACAGTTAACATCATACTTAATGGTGAAAACTAGAAGCTTTCTCACTAAAATCAGGAACAAAGCAAGGATGTCCCCTTTCATCACTTCTTTACAATACTGGGCTGAAAGTTCTAGCTAATGCAGTAAGACCAGAAAAGGATACAAAAGGTATAAATAAAACTATGTTCATTTGTAGATAACATGACTATCTATGTAGGAAATCTCAAAGAATCAACAACAATAAGTCTTGGAAACTAATAAGCAATTATAGCAAGGTTGCAGGATACAAAGATAATATACTAAAGTCAATCAGTTTCCTATATACCAACAATGAACAAGTGAAACCTGAAATTAAAATCAGAGTATCAGAAGGTGTTTCACTACCTTCCAAAAAGAATGAAATATTTAGGTCTAAATATAATGAAATATATACAAGATCTAGATGAGAAAAACCATGAAATTCAGATAACAGAAATCAAAGAACTTAATAAAGGGAGAGACAGTCCATGTTCACGGATTAAAAGATACAACATTGTCAAGAGGTCAGTTCTTCTCAACCTGAGCTCTAGATCCAGAGCGATCCCAATGCTATTTAAATGATCCTAAACCTTACACGAAGAAGCAAAGATCTAGACGAGCCAACGCGATTCTGAAAGAGAACAAAGTTGGAGGCCGTACACCACTTGACTTCAAGACTTACTATACGGACTTCCCTGACATTCAGCGGTTAAGACTTCACCTTCCAACGCAGGGGCCATGGGTCCGGTCCCTGTTCAGGGATGCCTCTTGGCCAAAAAACAAACAAACAAACAAACAGAAGCAATATTCAATAAAGACTTTAAAAAAAAAGTCACTATAAAGCTACAATAACGAAGCCAGTGTGGTAAAGGCACAAGAACAAACAGATCAGTGGAACAGAACACAGAGCCCAGCAGCAGACCACAGCTCACCTCTAACCAAAGAGCAAAGGTGACACAGTGAGGGACAGACCGCCTCTTCAACAAATCTCGCTGAAACAGCTAGACATCCACACGCAAAGAGATGAACCTAGACACAGACCCTACACCCTTCACAAAAACTAACTCAACACGGATTTCAGACCTAAACATCAAACACAAAACTACAAAACTCCTAGAAGACAAAAACGGAGAAAACTGAGTTGACTTTGTATATGGTGATGACATTTTAAACACAACACCAAAGATATGATCCATAAAAGAAAGAACTGATAAGCTGGGCTTCATTGAAACTTAAAAACTTCTGCTCTGAGAAAGACACTGTCTAGAGAATGGGAAGACAAGCCACAGACTGGAAGAAAGTATCTGCAAACAATGCATTTGATAAAGGACTGGCATCCAAAATATACAAAAAATTCTTTAGACTCAACAATAAGAAAATGAACAATCCAATTTTAAAAATATCGCAAAGACTTAAAACACCTCACCACAGAAGATCTACTATGGTGGAAAACAAACACATGGAATGATGTTCATATATCATATATCATCAGGGAACTGCAAACTAAAATAGCCATGAGATACCACTTCACACCTATTAAAACTGCCAAAATCCAGAACACTGACAGTGCCAATCACCAGGGGAATGGAGCTACAAAAGCTCCCACTCACGACTGCGGGCGGGGGAGGGGTGGGGTGCAAAACAGTACAGCCACTTCTGAAGACAGTTTGGCAACTTATAAAACTACACAAGGTGAATGGAAAAATGAACTATGATACATCCAGGCAATGGCATATTATTCGCTAATAAAAAGGAATGAGCTCTAAAGCTGTAAAAAGACTTGTGAATGTGAAAGTCGCTCAGTCGTGTCTGACTCTGCAACCCCCATGGACTTAGCCCACCAGGCTCCTCTGTCCTTGGAGATTCCCCAGGCAAGAACGCTGGAGTGGTAGGCTTCCCTTCTCCAGGGATCTTCCCAGCCCAGGTCTCCCACACTGCAACCGTCTGAGCCACCAGGGAAGCCCAAGAGTACTGGAGTGGGTAGAACCGTAAAATGCATAACGTAAGTGAGAGAGGTCAATCTAAAAGACTGCCTGATGTGCGATTCGAACTCTAAAGCATTTGGGAAAGGCAAACCTATGGAAACAAGAAACAGACCAGCGGCCACCAGAGGCCTGGGGGCAGAGTGGACGAAGAGGCTGAACGCAGTGGATTTCAAGGGGCAGTAAAAATTCTGTGTGATGATCTAATGATGGATACATGTCATTAAACATTTGTCCAAACCCGTAGAACATACACACCAAGAGTAAACCCTAACGTAAACTATGGACTCCGGTGATGATGATATGACAAGGAGGAGTTGTCCAATGTACTCTCAATAAATGTACCATCTTGGGGGAGATGTTAATAATGCGGCAAGTAGGGGGTAGAGGATATATGGTAAGTTTCTGTATCTTCCCCTCCATGTTGCTGTGACTCCAAAATTGCTCTAAAAAGTAAAGTCTAAATGATGTTCATTGGTGACCCCTCTCCTGGCACCTTCTGAGGTGAGTGCCTGTCTCTACTGTCAGCAGCAGTGAGCCCAGGTGCCCTCATGCAGTTCACACCTGCAGGGGATAACCAGAAATGTCACCAAAGGACAAGCAGAGAAAAGAGAAAAGGAGGTGTGGTGACAGAGCAAGATAAGGCATCAGGCCCAGTGGAAAAGACAAAAAAAGCATTCTCTGGGAGATCTGAGGGCATGGGGTGGGGGAGGAATCACTGGGACTCCTCAACGTTCCAATTTTAAACGTCAGTACTAGATTTCTTAACCAAACACACGAAATTTGTGAAATTAATAAACATCAATGTCTTTTTAAGAGAAACACAAAACTTAATCACAAAATGCCCATCTCTCCTGAGCAATTCTCACTCTGCCAGACAAAAGCAACAACCAACTACAGAAATACCCAGTCCTCAGGCCAGCCAAAGAGCAATGCTGGGAAAGGCAAGCTGGTTCACAGCTTTGGAGGTGGAGGCACGGGCCTGACAGGCCTTCAGAAGGAAACGGAAGCATGGCAGCCACCCATGGCCGTTCCACCGCGCTCTGGGGTGATGGCCAGCAAGCTGAGGTAACAAACGACGCAGGAAATCCTCACGTCTCAATCCTCGCCAACCTCTTCACTAACCGTATCTTTTGACTCCTAAGCTTAATTCTCATTCTAACAGACAGGAAAGGCCTGTTCCAGGTTGCTACAGACTCAAGAATTAGAACCAGATCCTCTTCTAGTCTGGAGGTTCGGGCAAGTCTGAAGCAGATGGTTACCCTTAAATGTACCCACCAAGGTGACCGTTTAAAAAAGTGGAAATACTGAGAACAGTTCCTGTTCTTGTCAAAAATGCAATCTACACAAAGACAACCTGTGCTACATCAAGTAACACCTACTCAATTGTGACAAGGGAACTAAAACACCAGTGTCCACGCTTTTTCTTTCTCCTTTCCTTTTAAATGGTCCAACAATTTGAGCAGAATAAAGCTTATTAGACAGGAACTCAAAATCACCCAGTACTACAACAGCCTGCAACTCAGAGAGGCAAGAGGCTCCCTCGGGGCATCTGCTAGACAAACAGGCACAATTGCAGCCCAGAAGGCCGCCCAGACTCCCCGTGGCACTGTCCCCACAGAACCCCGCTCAGGCAGCAGACAGCGCCAAGTCCCAGGGGTCTACTTACCCCCAATATTTGCTATGGATTCTGGCCCAACAAGCTGATTTTCAAATAGCTTTTCCGCCTGTTGTAACTTCGTATTTGGTTGCAGCACACCAAGGAAGAGAGGGGGCTCTTTGAAGCTGTAAAATAATGCAATTATAGGGATTTGTCTATAAAAACACATGAAGAAAGTATTTACTGAAGACCTGCAAGGACCTACATGCATTAATTCGCCATTCTTTGACAAAGGGTACACATTTCAATAATATTCCTAGTTGCCAGACGCACTGGTTAAAAGAAAAAAACCTCCCAGGATATCAGGAAAGGTCACAGCACAGAAGAAAACTGAAGGCGTCAATGTGGCTGACGTAAGAACACTCTCCTGTCACCTGAGGCCCAGGGCGCCGGGCCTCCCCAACCCATCCAACAAGCTTCACCCTCCAGCTCACAGAGCCCGGCATTTATTTTGCCACTGGCTGCCTGACCATCCAGGCCCAACCGAGACGGAGAGAGCGGAGTGGACATTGCACAGGGACAGCCTTGCTTCCTGCTCCATGGGGAGGACAGAAGACAGCTGGGCCTGGGGCCACCCCCCTGCACCCACACAGGCACACCCCCCCTGTGGCCTGGACCCCCACCCCCACCCCAGGCTCACGCAAAAGTGCCCAGGAGCTCTCCCATCTCCTCCATCCACAGGCAGACACGCTGTTTCTCCCAAGCCATCAGCAACTGTTGCCACCCAGAGCCATGCCACCATCTTCCCTCCCCGCTTCCTCCCTCGTCCCCCCACATCTGCTTGCAACCCAGCAGCCCACCTGCGCTCTGTGAAGCACAGATCAAGGGTATCCACCCCTCAATACCTGCAAATGGGCCCTCTCCCCGGAGCCAAAGTCTCCCACAAACTCCTCGCCCAACAGTCCGGCCACGGCCTCCCCTCGCTCTGCTCTCCCAGCTGGTCACCAAGGGCCCTGGGCATCTCCCATTTTAAACCCGCTGCCTCCTCCCATCACCTCCTCAGTGAAGTCTGCTCTGACCACACAGTGTAACACTCAGCGCTGCCCCCAGAAACCCAGACCCCACACCACTGTGTTTGCATTGTCAGCTCCTCACTCTGTCAGCTGCCTGTGCCCCCAACTTGCTGGGTTCTCACTGACTTGCTGGCCCCCAGGGGAGCAGGGGAGAGGAGTTCCCACGTGTCACCTCCCACCCCCACCCCGGCCCGGAGAGTAGGAGAACCAAGGGGAGGGTGGGGCTGGTGGTCTGGGAGCTCTCCATCCCCACCCCTTCTCAGCACAACTCCCCTGGAACTAAACCTCCCCCTCCACCCTTGGCCCTGTCTCACAAATACAGCTTCCTAACTGCTCTTCAAAAGCACACGCGTGGTTCAACGAAAGAGCTTTATTTCCAGAGTGGGAGAGAAGGACTGGGACCTGCAACACACTTGGGTTCAAGCTCTGAGGGAAGGTCACACCTCCAGACGGGCAGGGACGTGTGCAGACAGGCAACAGACAAGCACATGGAGCAGGGGCAGAGGGGGCCCCCCCGAGTCCCAGCCTCCCCGCTGTCCCCGTGGGCGCTGCCAGATTCCCTGCACTCAGGAAGGCCTCGAAGGGCTGCAGCATCAAACTAGTCAGGGTGGTGCACTGTCCCTGCCCCCAAGGGGAGATGGGAAAGCACAGAAAATGCAGCGGCCTGGAAGAAAGGCACCAGGGACGGCAGCCCAGGCGCTCATTAACTGCCTGGGCGCTCCGCTGAGCACAGAGGCACCAGGGATGGCAGCCCAGGCGCTCGCTCCTGCTGACTCTCCTAACTCGGTCACCGTCTATGCTCAGTTTCCGGTTTTGTCCTGTTTCTCCCCATGGTTCTCTCTGATTAGGATCACTCTTTAATCTTTCTTCTGAAATCAAACTGATAAAAATGTCCCCACCAGCTGCGAGTGTGTCTCACAAGCATGGGGCCAGGACATGGCCAGCGGCCTCCACTCAGCAGCGGTCACTGCGGCCTCCACCCCTCCACTCTGGGGAAGGACTGGGTTTCCATCCAGAAAGGAACAGAAACATGAGTTTTCATGAAAAGACAGGACTGTTTCTGTCATATTTAAAACATATTTTAGTTACTGTAAAATTTAACATAAAAGACACAGTAGTGTTGTAAAGAAGAGATTTTGTGCCTATGATTTTAAAAACCAACAAGGACAGTAACTCTTCTGGCAGCTGAAAGCTATTACTGTTAACTGTCAAAAATTTGCATTTTATTAACAGGGTAAAACTGTAGAACTCAATAAATAAAAAGCAGCAACAAAGTGCTATGGGTGGTCAGGGATGTGAGGGGCAAACAGAAACACACAAAAATAAAACTCGGGCAAGGCCCACAAGAGACCTGCGGGGGAAGGAGCGGGACGGTGGCCCATGCCCCCGACCCTCAGCCAGGGAGACAGCCTGGGCTCCTCACAGATGCTCAGGAAACCCATGGAGCGGCGCCCCCACCCAACCCCGATCCCGACTCTCTGGCTCCACAGGTGGACACTCCCCTGTGGTAAGGAGGGAATATCCACCAAGCAGATATTCCTGAGCCCACGTCACCCACGCCTGATGACACCGCTGTGATCCCACCTCTGGGAACACGTGTCCCAACGGACGCTGGGCAATACCCTCTAGGAATCAAGACGTCACAGGTGTTGTGTCCACCAGCCCCAGATCTTCCTAATGAGGAAAAGAAGGCTGCTGTGCACAGCAGGGTCTGGCCAAGCCTGGCGGCCTCTCTGGTGACTCTGCTCACTAAAAGGCTGCCACCATCTGCATAACCCGCCACCTGGGAGGGTCTCCCGCAGTCCTGGGCCCTCCAGGTCTGTCTGTCCTCTGACTTCCTGGGTCTCCTGAAAGCAGAGCCCCCGAGGCACCCCCACCAGCTGAGCCGCCAGCATGGAGACTGCACCGCTCGTCCCAGTGTATCCGCCCCTTTCCTTGCTCTTTCTGCTCTGAGCAGAGTTTCATAGAAGACCTTTCTGCTGTTGTTACCAGTACTTTTCCCCAAACCTCAGTTCGTTCCCGTTCTCACTGTCTGCCAGTCTTCTGCTTCGTTCTGGCTTCAGGGCCCCACACCCCCAAAGTGGGAGCAAGTCATTGCCCAACTCTGAGCCCAGGAGAGACCCATCCGCCGCGCCAGTTTCTATGGGGTTCTCCTCACCAGGCACATCTACTCCACCGACAG
This sequence comes from Ovis aries, assembly GCF_016772045.2. Classification (NCBI taxonomy): domain Eukaryota; kingdom Metazoa; phylum Chordata; class Mammalia; order Artiodactyla; family Bovidae; genus Ovis; species Ovis aries. Next base: position 42,171,176 of record NC_056066.1, read on the forward strand.
TGCTTGCTCTGGACAGCCTCAAAGCCTTCCCAACCTGGCTCCTCTCCGGGCTGCTCGGACGTCACACTACCTTTCCCCTAAATTTCTTTACCACTCTTGGCACGATTAACGACCTCTACTGAGATCAAAGGTCTTGCGTCCCCTTAGAAGCCGTGTGTTCACCTGCTCCCCACCACCTCACTCTCCATGGCCAGCTCTCCAGCCCAGGTTTCGACCCCCAGCTTTGGACACAAATCTCACTCCCACCTGGTGCACTGGATTAGCAGAAAGGCCCAGGCAGTCTGCATTTGAAGCCAGTTTAGCCACCTCCTTCTACACAGTGAGGGGGACTGGCAGGAGGGAGACCTTCAGAGAGAGGACGCCCAACACACTGCCCACTATGAAGCCTCAACTCTCACTCACAAAACACATCATTCAGTTTATACCTATTAGCTTCCCTCTACACTGAGACAGGGTTCTTATCTGAACTTTTCAACTTTACATGAACTCACAGCAAACTTCAGGCAGCTTCACCACCCTGAGCGGCTCTGAGGGGAAACCAGACTGCACAGCCCTTGACGTCATGAACAGTCACATGAAGAGAAGCCTGGCTCTGCGTGACTGTAACTACAAATGTGAATACCTTCACGAGACCTGAGGTGCACACTAGTTTTTCAAGTATGCTGTATTACCTACATATCCCCACTGATGAAGGGTAATTTAGGAAAAATAGAACAGTAATTATTATACAAGGTTTATTAAAAATCAACTACTTGTAAATCCTTACTTCAGGAAACATAGTGGTGACTGCCAAATAAATAGCACTTATCAATAATTTTTAAAAATCAGCTACTTAAAAAATTTAAACACGGCAACGTGAACTTCACCTTTGTGTGTCTGTGCTCTCGACACTTCAAATGAATTCAGGTTAATCACCTCTAATACTTAAGCTTCTCTTGTCTGGGATTTTTCTAGTTTTTAATGTTGGTTTGCACAGTTTTGTTTTTGAAAGAGTAGCATGCCTAGCACTGGGCACATGTTGAGTGACACCTGATTCAACACGGAGCACAGGCACTAAAGGGTTCACGCTCTCTCCTGCTCGGCACAGCCCGCCCTGCAGAGCAGGTTGATTTATTAGCCAAGAAGCTCTCAGCCAGATTTTGTCAAGCAGCAACACCCACCCTGCCCGAGCTACGCAGCTACTCACCTGAGAGGCTCCGGGTCTATAGGCGAGTCCAGCAGCACCAGGGCGCCGAGCAGGGGGATGGTGAGGAAGGCTGCCAGCATGAGGAAGGTGGCTCGGAACACTCTGCCGCTAAAGGAGCTGCCGGACAAAAAGCACACGAAGGCATCCGCAGGGCTCAGACCGACCGGCTGCACCCTCAGCCCTCTGGGCAGGGGCAGCCCTCCCACCCAGCCTGCCCCTTTCGAGGCCACCGCCTCCGTGGTGGTGACTAAAGGTCAGCAGTGTTTGCTAGGATGGCAATCATGCCCTTGTTCTTCTTTTAATCTTCCAGGGTGTGGAGCACTCACCAGTTACCTCCCAGGTAGTCTGATGAGTGGTATCCTGGATCCTCCAGCAGATGCTAAAAGCCAGTAAACCCAAAGAACCAATGGGCACAAAGTGACGGAGGTGTGAGTGAAGCTGTGGGAAGGAGCCGCCCTCGTCTACCGGGTAGACAGCGGCCCTCAGTCACCACCTCTGACCACCGAGGCTCAGAGCAGCAAGGATCAGAGCCACATTCACAAAGGAAACGGAGGCAGAACATCCTGAAGGTCCAAACCCAACCATTAGCAGACACGGGAGAACCCGCAAAGCCATACCTCCAGACCGCCTCTTCAAAAGCCACGGGGAGACCTGACAGTGGCCTGGGCCCTCAAGCAGAGTGTGTGGCCACGGGGGGCTGAAACACCCTCCAACAACCCTCACCAACGACCTCACTCACTCGTGGGCCAGGCAGCACGTGACGCCTCCTGCTAAGAAATAAACTGCTGGGATCACTACTTGCCTGCGTCAGGATATTCAGATTCACTGAACACCTGAAGCCAAGAGTAACGTAGAGCAAATTAAAATCCTGAGCTCCTAAAGTGGAAAATCTTTTTCTATCCAAGAAAGCTGACTTGAAAAAAGTTAGGACTCACACCTGACCAACTAAGGGTACTGTTTCATTTGATTTTTGACAAGACGGTTTCAATGTAGAATGCAGAAATGTGTGGGCTGGGGTTGGGCAGTCCACTGCCAGGAGGACAGGACTGAGGGTCATGTCTGACTCCAAGCCGGAAGTCACCACTAACGACACCGCCTGCCGAGGACAGGAAGAGATGCCTGGACCCGGAGCCCAGAGTCAGGTTTCAAACACGCTGCACAAGCTGACCGTGTCTGCTCCCCTGGGGGATTCTGGGGTGAAGGCAAACAGCTGGTGTGGCCCCTGCGAGCCTGCGCTCAGCACCGCGTGTCCCGCTTCACCCCAGAAGAAGTCCATGGCAGCGCTTCCTGTCGTTCTTCCACAGCTCAACACCACAAAAGTTTTCCACTCATCTAAGGGACACTTGTTGGGAGGGGAGATGAGACGGGGTTACTTAACGGCAACAAGGAGTTTCACGGGATGAGGACAAGTTTTGAAACTAGAGAAGAGTGGTGGTTGCCCAACAGTAAACACTGCTGAACCGTGTGCACTCTAAGGAGGTTCCTTTTACGTTATATACCCCACCTCAAAAAGCCGTTAACGGTGACCAGAATGTTCTTCACTTAGACTGTGGTGATTTGTCACTTTAGCAAATCTCTCTAAATGAGCTAAAAATCCCTGAATTGGACATTCTAAACCGGTGACTGATGATATGCGAATTACAGCTCCACAAAGACGTCCACAAAGTCAAAGTCGGTGGCCGCCCGTCCAGAGGCTGGGACACACGCCACCCAGGACTTCCTTGGGGGCCTGGTCTGTCAGTGCGACCACCACAGCCGGGGACTGCACGGGCAGAGCGTGTCTGCAAGGGCTTGGGGCAGGAATGGCGTGGTCCTGTGGTCCCTTCAAAAGTAGAGTCCCAAAGGGCAGGCCACACGGCACTGCACGAACTGCCCCTCAGAGCCCACGGGGAAGGACGGTGCCCTGCCAAGGGGGCTGACGCAATCAGCCCGCCCCCACCCCACACAGTTGCAGCCCCTGGGGAAGCTGCCTTGTGCAAACGCACCAGCAAAAGTGCCGACACTGGCCAAAGTGTCCCTTTCCCTTTTCCTTGCCAAACACATTTCCACATAAAACAGACCCTTCCTGTCTAAAGTGGACTCTGTGCTAACTCTCCTTTTCTATGTGATAGTGTATATTTTAAAATCTTAATTTAGGAATGTGATTCGGAGCTTGCGGCAGCGTGCTTGAAGACCTGCTTGCCCCTTCCTACAACAGGGAAAACGAGAAGTCCAGCCTGGAAAGAAAGTGACTGCTTGCAGCTAGAAAGGTGGCCGGAACTCCGGCAAAGCCTCATGTCCACACGGTCCCACCTGCCAGGCAGGTTCAAACCCCAGTTGTTCCTGATGTGCGGCTGGACACCACTGTCCAGATCCAACCCCTCTCCAGGGAAAGAAGTCCATCAGCACCCTGGCTGACCGCCAGCCAGTTCCTACTGGAAAACTCCATACAGGGTCAAGTTTTAGAACCGGCAGCTCGGCCCCACGCTGTTTACTTCCTCACTGCAGGCTGAGACTCTAGCTCTGCAGGGCCATCAAACTCCAACTTTACATATCCAGTAACTTGACAAATGGCCCCAACACCGAAGTTTTTAGCCATTCAGAGCCCGCCTGCTTTATGTGCTTGGCGAAACCTCCCCAGACAGTGGCTTGGTTCAGTTCAGTTGCTCAGTCGTGTCTGACTCTTCGCGACTCCATGGACTGCAGCACACCAGGCCTCCCTGTCCATCACCAACTCCCGGGGTTGACTCAGACTCATGTCCATTGAGTCGGTGATGCCATCCAACTATCTCATCCTGTGTCGTCCCCTTCTCCTCCCACCTTCAATCTTTTCCAGCATCAGAGTCTTTCCCAATGAGTCAGTTCTTCCATCAGGGATGGCCAAAGTAGTGCAGTTTCAGCTTAAGCATCAGTCCTTCCAATGAATATTCAGGACTGATCTCCTTTAGGATGGGCTGGTTGGATCTCCTTGCAGTCCAAGGGACTCTCAAGAGTCTTCTCCAACACCACAGTTCAAAAGCATCAATCCTTTGGCACTCAGCTTTCTTTATAGTCCAGCTCTCACATCCATACATGACTACTGGAAAAACCATAGCTTTGACTAGGTGGACCTTTGTTGACAAAGTAATGTCCCTGCTTTTTAATATGCTATCTAGGTTAGTCATAACTTTTCTTCCAAGGAGTAAGCATCTTTAAATTTCATGGCTGCAATCACCATCTGCAGTGATTTTGGAGCCCAAGAATATAAAGTCTGTCACTGTTTCCACTGTTTCCCCATCTATTTCCCATGAAGTGATGGGACCAGATGCCATGATCTTAGTTTTCTGAATGTTGAGTTTTAAGCCAACTTCTTTACTCTCCTCTTTCACTTTCATCAAGAGGCTCTTTAGTGCTTCTTCACTTTCTGCCGCAAGGGTGATGTCATCTGCATATCTGAGGTTATTGATATTTCTCCCGGGAATCTTGATTCCAGTTTGTGCTTCATCCAGACAGTGACTACCCTTCAATAAAACAGAGCCTCACCACTTCCACTGAATGTTCATTGGAAGGACTGATGCTATAGCTGAAGCTCCAATACTTTGGCCACCTGATGGGAAGAACTAACTCCTTGGAAAAGACCCTTGGGAAAGATTGAAGGCAGGAAGAGAGGGGGACGACAGAGGATGAGATGGTTGGATGGCATCATCAACTCAAAGGACATGAGTTTGAACAAGCTCTGGGAGTCAGTGATGGACAGGGAAGGCTGGCGTGCTGCAGTCCGTGGAGTCGCAAGAAGTCGGACATGACTGAGTGACTGAACTGGACTGAACTCCACTCCTACCCCAACTCCTGCCCTTGGAGCTCTCGGACCCTCACCTTGACCCAGAAGCCCCTCTCATCCCCTCCCCTATGAGACTCCCCCACATGCAAACCTGTCAGTGTCACCCACAAAGCTCAGGCGGCTGCTGCCACCTCACAGCCATATCACTTTCCTTCATCAGTCTCAGCAACCCCCAAACCCACTACATAACACAAACAAGGAAGTGAATTTTAAATTTTGGTTCATTTTAATTAATTTAGACTTGAGTAGTTACATGCGGCCAAGTGACTGCCGCATCAGACGGCACGCCCTGGGAGTCCACAAGCGCTCCGTGACCACCTGCGCAAGTGGCGCAGGCACCCAACCCCGAGAGCAGAGCAGTCAAGTGCCCGCCCTCTGTGCAGCCTAGGGTGAGCGAGGCCAGACAGGCAGCAACCAGCACGGAGAGGAGCAGTGCCTCAGGTCAGCAGAGGGTGGGGAGGGTCTGAAGCCCACGGACTCTGCACAGATTTCAGGAGAAGCAACTGGGCAGAGCTATGCGGCCGAGGAAACACAGGACTCAACGAGCTCTGGGCACAGGTGAGAGCCACGCGACCCTGGGCACTGAGTCTGTAACTGGCAGGTGCACAGGTCCTGAAGGTGAGGTCAGAGAGCTCCTGACCCAGGCTCTGGAAGCATGATTATTGCAGCCCAAGGTTCATTAACTTTTTTGGCAGGCCCATCTCACTGCTGGCTCCTGTGAACTCGGAGTCAACTACAGTTCTGCATCTGCTCTGTAACAGCCCGACCACACACTGCACTGTGCTCCATTGCGAAGTCGTGTCTGACTCTATGCAACCTCAGGGACTGTAGCCCGCCAGGCCCCTCTAGCCTCAGGATTCTCCAGGCAAGAATACTGGAGTGGGTTGCCATGTCCTCCTCCAGGGGAATCTTCCCAACACAAGGCTCTAACCCGTGTCTCCTGCCTGCGTCTCCTGCACTAGCCGGTGGATTCTTCACCACTTGAGCCACATGGGAAGCCCTGCACACCTGCACTACGTCCACTCATCTAAAGGCCCCTCCGTTTATCCAAACCATCTTCACCAACAAAGTGCTGCACAGGCCCATCATACTCTCTTCAGTCTGTGCTGACACACCCCGGAAGGCCAGCCCTCTCCCTCCCAGGTGCCATCCGGGAGGTCAGCTTGCTTGCCCCAACCCCTACACCTGCACCTGGAAGCCATCTCTACACCTGCACCCTCAGAGCCATGCCTGGGACGTACAGGATCTGACAACTACCAACGGCTCAGTCACAACTTACAAATCCTGTTAAATGGGATTTACTGGGGCAAAATGTGGCAAAGGGTGTCCTCTAATAGCTTCTGCACACAAGACATCAAGGCCTCGAGGAAAAGACTGAAGTCCTGACCCACACGCTCCATGAGATAAACACAGACCTGTGATTTCAGGCCCCAACCCACGAGAGACCGGAACCCCAGGTGCTGAGGTGATCCCTGGAACCTGAGACTCACACACAGTGGCCCAGTCCTTTCAGGTGACCGTGCCCTGCATTGGTTCACTTTCCACAGTCCTTTACACCGGGCTCCGAGACTGCAGGCATTGTTTCAGCGCTGACACCAAACTGAAAACACGGTAAAACAGCAATTTGAAAACACACACCCAGAGGAAGGGCTGAGAAAACTCTGGAATCCTGGCTCCCCACAACCTCATGAATTACGACAGCCCCAGCTGTCCCTCCCCACTGCCTCCCTTTCGCTTCCATCTTAAAAAGGAAAATGGACCTACAAGAGATTTTTAATTAGTCTGAAACCCTTTGGAAGCTTATTGAAAAAGAAGCTGGTAACTTTTCAACTCTTCACTCCTAAAAAAGTATACATGGACATTAAACAGTTGTTCTCTCCTCTCAGACAAAACTATGTTCCAAAAGGGAAGGAATCCTTTCTGGGTTACAATCACTCTGTCAATAAACTTCTTAAACCTGTGGGGAAACTGATGCCAAATGACACTCATCAGAAACCCGCACTGGGGCCCTCCCTGGTAGTCCAGTGGTTAGCACTCTGCAATTCCATGTCAGGGGGCACAGGTTCAATCCCAGCCAGGTAACTAACATCTTGCATGCCACGGCCAAAAAAAGATTACTGTTCAGATACAGGCACGCAACAACTTTGAAATAAAACATTATCTCCAAAGCCTGATTTTAAAAATACACTCCTCATTGTCCAGAAGCCAATTCTGTCCTTCATTTGTTTTCATGTCTCTTGCGACTCCATTCCTCTGTAACTTTACAAAAACCATGTCACTCACAAAGACTTCAACGACCTTACCAGTAAAACAGAGCTAGTGCCACCACTCATGCCAGAAGCCAGGAGACTGGGCAAGGTATCATTCAGTGTCCCATCCACTAAAATCTATTGCCCTCCTTCTGTAAACAGAAGCAAATGTCCTGCTTCTGTAAACTGTCCTTTCTTTATTCTGTTCAGCACATCTAAAGCTTACTATACAGCCATCACATTTCTATTTCCTTCAGATTCCTTTCCTTCACTCATTATACACAATACTTTCTTGTCTTAGAGTGAACCCTCAAATTTTAAGGTAATCAAGATGTCAATCAGATGAACTACTAGAAACCACTACAAAAGAAATGAAAGCTAGAAAACTGCAGGATAAAAATAAGAGAAAGCTAAAGAATTACAACATACACATAGGAAGGAAGGTGGGTGACAGGAAACAGACTGTTACAAAGACCCAGAAGAGGATCAGAGAAGAGAAGGGGAAACACAGGAAAGCCAAGAAAATGTCTTAAATCAACAGAGAGCAAAAGGCACCCAGGGGAAGACTAGCAACAGGTGAGGAGTTTGGGACACAAAGTAACCCTGCCATTAAGGAGGAAATCCCAGAGAAACTGAAAAACAAGTAAATTAACTCTGCCCCCTGCCCTGGGGCCTACAGGGCCCAGCTAATGGTTGGGCCCATCCAACTACTCCCCTTGGGTGCTCTATGCCCTGTGCCTAATAGCAGACCCAGGCCGGCTGCCCCCTGGTCTCCTGGGCACAAGTGTGTGGCAACGCGAGTTGGCATGGCTGCACAGCACTGCTAGTACCAGCCTGTCTGCTCTGCAGGCTCCTAAGTCATCAGCAGATGATCTCACAACATCCAGTCAAAAGGGTGACCGACCTGTCGTGGTCTGCCCACGGTCAGCAGTCTAGAATCCACACCCTAGAATCCAGAGCAAAACAGAATGGCTGGTCACCCCACAAAGAGGAGTGTATTCCTGACCTTTCCACTGGTCCCGGGACTCTTGCTAGTGAAAAATCTTCTCCGAAAATCATAGATTTTTAGACCAAACACTCCTTCCTTTCATTATCATCAGGGAATAAATTCAGTCTCTCTCAGCAAACACTGTGCTGCTGCATTCAATATGTACCACAGCCAATGGCACGGCAAAAAAATATCCCAAAATTACCATCAACATAAAAGCCAATCAGTTCCAAACTCTGAACTTGGGTCTATGTGGGGCCTCTTGGTTCTTAAAAACCTAAAGTTATGCCACTCGGGGCACAAAGTTAAGAGAATTTTAAGAACTTTAAAGGCTTATGCTTCAGTTTCTAGCTAACAAAGCACTCGGGAAGGTTAGAAGAAGCGAAGTTGGGAGAAGATCTGATATTCCCTTTATCAGGCACCAACATCGCCGGTGCCCTATGCATGTCCGTCCCTACCAGGAAAACATGCAAGGCTGGACCCTCACAGAAACTGCCCAACGATGTCCCTTCTGCTTCCCGCTCTTTCCGAGAAGGGCAGGTATGGAAGCGGCTCCGCGGACGCCGGCCGAGGCCGGGGGGCTCTAGGGCCGGGCAATGACGCAGCGGTGGGCCGAAGGGCTCCAGGTGCACCGCGCGCCTAGAGCCCGCTTCCACCCGCAAAGCGAGGCTGCTGCTGCTGCTAAGTAGCTTCAGTCGTGTCCGACTCTGTGCGACCCCATAGACGGGGGGCCAACCGGGCTCCCCCGTCCCTGGGATTCTCCAGGCAAGAACACTGGAGTGGGTTGCCATTTCCTTCTCCAATGCATGAAAGTGAAAAGTGAAAGTGAAGTCGCTCAGTCGTGTCCAACTCTTAGCGAACCCGTGGACTGCAGCCTACCAGGCTCCTCTGCCCATGGGATTTTGCAGGCAAGAATACTGGAGTGGGATGCCACTGCCTTCTCCCGAAGCGAGGCTGCCGAGGACTAAATGAGGCGCCAGCTACTGTCGCGGCCTTGGGGGCACAGCCCCGCTTCAGGTCCGGCCTACCTGCCGCCCTTGGCCTCCGGTGTCCGGTTGTCGTCCGTGACCACCTGCGGCCGCAAGGGCCGGCGCTGCCGCAGCCCGTCAGCCTCGGTCATGGTTCTGAGACGCCAGTCAGCTCCCCGCGCGGACCACCTCCCGCCAGGCGCGCGGAAGTGACGACCGAGGCTCCGCCTCCCCGCTCGGGCGCGCGCGGGAGTGACGTAGGGCCCGCCTCTTCCGGCCTCCCGGGAGGTGGTAGCTGCGAGGTTCTTTCGCGCTATCCCTAACCACCGCCCCATCCCCCAGGCGGTGGCGGCTTCCGGGGTCTGGACTGCGCGTCCTCGCCCCCGGCGGCCCCGGCCCCTCACGTCCGATCTGACCGTGGGCGGGCCCCCTACCCCACCCCACCCCACCCCACCGGGAATCCCGGGGCCGTTTCCGAACCGGCGGGGTTGAGGGTAAGACTCGCTGGAAAAGGGCGGCTGGTCGTGTCCGTCTTTGTGACGGCCACAGCGACGGTGGGCGGTTTGTAAGCGTGTGGCCGGGTCTGTCGCCGGGCGCTGTGGGTAGGTCGAGGCCCGCGCCCGCGCCGAAGGGAACCAGCGGGCTCGTGAGGACGTTTGGCAAATAAAGGAGCGAAAGATGGACGGGATGGGAGAGACACTGGGAGGGGGCTTTTCCGGCAGAGGAAACCGGGTCCTTTTACTGTGCAGCGTCTCCAGAAAAGCCCGCTCGGAATGACGCCCTGAGAATCGCTTTCCCTGCTGCTCCACAAGGCAGTTCCCAGGTCAGCGGGCTCCCCGAGCCTTTCTGGGTGCTGGGGGGAGGGGCGGCGTCAGACCCCCTACTCGACTGCCCCCGAGAAAAATCTGCAAGACCCAGCGTGAAAGGAGGAAACTTTCTTGAATCGAGGTCTGCAGGGTTCCAGGTTATATAATTAACACCTGGGCAACATCTTTCTCTGCTGATGCACCAGAACGGCCGCTGTCCCAGGGATGGGTTTTAACAGCTACACGATGGTCCCCTTCCTGCCTGTCTGGAGCATCCCTCCCGCCCTGAATCCTGTGTTTCACACACTCAGTATTATTTGCTGTTTCTAATTCTGTGCCTCCCTGCCTTGGTCCCTATTATTCCTTGTCTCTCTGATAGTGCTTTCCTTCACCTCCACTTGGCCAAAACCATTTTTATGTCTCAGGGCCCATGTCATTTGCTGAAAATCCTTCCCCTAATTTCAAAAGCAGGACACCTTTATGTCTAAGGCACTCTCACTGGAGATTTTTGTATTCCATGCCAACTGGAAACAGGAACGTGACTGTACAAGAAAATAATAAAAACTTAGGTTTATTGAACTTGCTTCAGCAAAGAAATGCACCAGAGGACACATGAGTCTCCTCCGGACAGCAGTGTAATGGAAGGGTCTCCAAGGGGTCTGGGCTGGAGTTAACCAAAGATGGTCTTGGCAAGGATGGGTCAGAGTTTGTAACCAGAATAGTCACTGGAGGGGTCAGTGGTCTTGTCTTGGAGCATGTGCTCTGCACAAGCGGAGCCGTGTGTTGCACACCACAGTTTAGTCCTGTTTTTCTGTTTAGATGTCATAAGAAGCAAAATTAGCACTAACCTTTTAAGTTAGTGCTAGTTGTGGTTTCTTCTCAGAACCCCCCACACCCCATACCTTCCAGGATGGCTGCCATCCTGTTCCTGGCAGGGGGGATGGGGCTACCTTGTTGGTTAGATCAGGTTCCTCAACCGCTGCATTACTGACAATTTGGGCCAGATAATTCTTTGGAGAGAAGAGAGGGAGGAGCTGTCCTGCACATTGTAGGGTGTTGAGCAGCAGCCCACCTACTCATGGCTGCACCCTGAGCCTGGGGCTGAGGCCCACTTCCAGCAGTGTTGCCTTCCCAGTTGCTTGCTCTCAAGTCATTTGGGCCAGGAGGACCGTCCCAGCGGCTAGACGCCACAGTCAGTCTCTTGAGGCCTTCATTGTCAGCAGCTGGACCCAAAGGCATAACGTGAGGGTGAAAATAAACATGTTCGCCCTGTGGCAAATGCTCTGCAGGTTGCTGTGGTTGCAGTGCCACCACTCCTTAAGACTGGAGCTCTTAGCTGCACATTAGATCATCGGGAATCTTTGAAATGTACCAGTGCAGGAGACAAAGATGCAGGTGCAGTGCCTGGAGGAGAGCATGGCAACCCACTCCAGTATTCTTGCCTGGAGAATCCCATGGACAGAGGAGCCTGGAGGGCTACAGTCCATGGGGTCGCAAAGAGTGGGACACGACTGAAGCAACTTGGCACACATACTTAACATTGTACTGGGAGGGAATAAACAATACAAAGTAGTAATGTAAACAACCTCAGTAACTCACAGGAAATGCTTGAGTGAAATGGATGTTGGCATTCAGAACCTTTCACATGTAAGGAACATTATGCATGGCTTTCTATTCCTGTGATTGCAGATTAGGTGATAGACTCACACCCACAGTGGGGACAACGATGAACTCACCACTGAGCCCAGCATGGTGATCAGGATCCAGGAATGACAGAGGCTCGGGAAGATGAGCCCAAGGCTGGAAGCCACTTTTTCCCCAAGTGCATTCACAGGTCTAGAGGAGGAGATTGAGAGGCCAGCCAGTTCAGAGACCCAGGTGTAGTACTCCTGAGTCCTGGGAGGTCAGCAATGTTGCCATGGCACTCATTTGCCTGCTTTCCTGTTTCACACCCTTATCCCTGACACTTGTTCCTGGAATCACATTCCTAAGTAAGTCACATACAAGCCTTTATCGCAGCTCCTTCAGGGCAGGTGAGACCAAGGCAGGAAGAGAGATGAGAATGTGAGAAATTGCAACGTGAGACGTCTGTGTCCTCAGAAGAAAGAATAACAAAAATTATATTTAAAGATACAATAAATGACTGAGATATTTCTAAAACTGCTTCAGGTGGACATCAACCCACAGACTCAAGAAGTTCTGTGGAGCCCAAGCAGGATAAATAAGTTTTATTTGTGAAATGAAATACTGTGAAACCAAAGACAACTGGTGTTCACAAACCAGAAAGGATTTGTTTGCTTGGCTTCACCCTGTTATGCAGCAGAATTCCCAATGATGAAGGGAAAACCTCCTTAACTCGGGTTAGAGGTCAGCACCCTGCCTCCTCCCACCAAAGTCAACGCCTCCTGGAAGGCTTACTGTGGGCCTGCACCTGCCTCAGCTCTCCCCATCCCAGATAACATTTCAAAGGCCAACAAGATGCCTTCAAAATTATAAAAAAAAAAGTTAAATATTGATGCTCCCCTAAGCTCTCTCAGGAGGAGTCTGAGCATGGAGGTCAAGGGTAGAGTCAGACAGGCTCCATCCAAACCCAACTCTACCACCTTCCCACCTCCTCTGCCAAGTGGGGACAAGTGTCTATACAGGAGGCGCCGTGAGGGTGAAGTGGGCTGAGTCGAGCACCTGGCAGGGCCCCCTTCAGCAGCAGAAGTGGTTGTGTTTTTGTTTTAACTCATGTTTATTTTTGGCCGTGCTGGGTCTTCCCTGCTACTCTCTGGTTTTCTCCAGTTGCAACAAGATGGGGCTACTCTTGGTTGGGGTGCGCTGGCCTCTTGCAGAGCACGGGCTCTAGGCGCTCGCGCTTCAGTAGGTGTGTGTGGTTGTGCCGTGTGGGCTTAGTTGCTCCACAACATATGGAATCTTCCTGGGCCAGGGATCAAACCCATGTCCCCTGCAACCTTAACCACTGGACCACCAGGCAAGCCCCGTGGAAGCATTTCCGTAATGACATGGGGTATCTTGAGGGCTGGAGGTGAGGGCAAGTCAGTCTGGGAGGACTTGAATTAATCGCACTCGAGTCAGGCTGAGGCAGTGGTGAGCATTTACACTGCCACTCCTGCTCTGCAAGTGCAGCCACTGTGGGTGACACGGGACCAGCACGTGTGTCCTGGCGTGCCTGTGTCACCTCGGGATCTGCCGTTAGGCCGGTGTCGTGCCGTCACAGCACAGTGGTCTTTCTGTCCCTTCTGGTCCCTGCTCTGCTTCCACGCCATCAGTCATCCATCTCCACTCTGCTCTCTGCTGTTGGTGGCTCCAAGTCGGGTCTTTGTCAGTCTCGACAGAAGAGGTAACGCAGGGAGCAAAGCCTGGGGCTGAGTTAGGCAGGACAGTGTGCCCCACTCTGTCCCAGGCAGGCCCTGCTGGAGCTCTCTCCGAGTCCTCTTAGAGGCCAGACACATCACACAGCCAAGGACTGTGATACCACCGTTGCCGAAATTGTTGGCCTATTCCCACTGTTGGCCTATTTCCCAGCACCAAGTAGAAACACAGAGACTGCGTTTTGGGTGAAGTAGAAAAGAGTAGCTTTATTGCTTTGCCAGGCAAAGGGGGGAAGAGTAGTCTAATGCCTTCAAGACCAGGTGACCCCCCTCTGGAGGGAGTGGGAAGGTGGTATAGTGTTCAGAGGGCAGGGCAGGATCAGCTCATGGAGAGTTAGGTTAGTTGACGTCAAGGTGGAGTTTCAAGTATCATCAGCCTTCTGGTTTCAACCAGTCTAGGGTCTGTGTTCTTGGGATCAGCAGTTTTCATGCGGAGGGATCTACTGCCTGTAAAAACAACTTAGGAATGTGTGTCAGATGTTTATCCATATCTTTCAGGGAACTGAGAGTTCGGTAGTTCTGCCATCACAGCTCCCTGGCCCAAGAGCTATTCTTTGCTTCTACATCTTCACATTTCCCAGTCATTAACTCTTGAGTCAGCCTTTTACTTCAAAAGATAAGGACACAAAGGCTTGTACATGGTTTCCCTGGGAATGACAGTCGCAAGCCCTCAGGAGACCGAGATCAGGGTGGCTTTACCAGAAGGGGACGCTGGGTAACTGGATTTGTTAAAAGTCGCCCTGTAACCCTCTCCCACTGCCCTGCCTGGGGCCAGACTGCTGTGGCTGGGACTTCCCAGGCAGCCAGAGGTAGATCCGGGTCTTTTCCTGGTGAGCCACCTTCATAAATTCAGCATCTTCCCAGCCTCCTCCCCACGCCTGTGGGCTCCAGAGGGACACTGTCCCTGGGCCACTGGGCTCCAGCTCTGAGGAGCATTTCGCATCCCTACCTCTCAGGGCGCCTGTTCGACGTGTATTTCTCTGAAGCCTGCCTCTCATCCACTGAAGGAAACAACTCCTGTCCATCTCTGGGCGGCGGAGGGGTGGGGGGGGTGTCGCTGCCTGGGTGGGCTTCTACCCCCTCGAGCTCTGTGCTCTAGATCAGCCCCCACGGCTGATGAGGGGTCTGTGTCATCCAGCCTGGTAGCTCCCAGCCACGTAGCACCTGAGCGTCATTGGCTGGTGCCACCAAGGAACTACATTTTTAGTTTGTTTTTTAACATATCTAACTAGACACATGTAACTAGTGATTGGCCAGCACCAGTGGTCTAGAAGACACATTAAGTTAGCCAAATAACAGCCTAAGATAGGTGAGGTTCCTGGAGTTGTACTTCCTCCAGGAAGACAGTGAATTTTTTAAGTTTTCTCTTTTGAGTGAACCGGTCTCTTCCAGTTTTGTTCCAAGGATTATATTTAGCAACTAAGAATAGCAATTTTTTAAAATCAGAAAACATCACCACAGAAAGAAGAGAATGAACAAAATAAAGCTTTATTTGAACGGCCCTGCAGATCATTTTGAGGCTCTGGTCACTGTCCCAGTTTATAGTGAAGTCATTTCCTAAGTAGTGCCCTGACTATAATGAACCAAGTCCAGTGAAACGCTACAGGTGCAGGTGTGTGGTTCTGTTAGAGCCGTGTGCTACAGCCGAGGCTGCCCATCCTCGCCTGGCCACCCAGCATGGCCACAGCAGGTGGTAAGCAACCCGATGCCCTGTGAACACCTGCACACCTGCAGGGCACCACCCACTGTGGGGCACAGAGCCAGGTGGGGGCAGCCCTCCCTGTTCTCCGGGACCCAGCTCAGCAGGCCATCCTCCCCTTGATCCACAAGTGGGCCCTCATGTGCCTGGCTATAAATAGACCCTTTGCAGCCTACCAGTCCCCATCATTTTGTTAAGTCCAGAGGACTCAAGGCACACTGGCAAAGGGAAAGACTGGCTCAGAGCAGGGAGGTAGGACGGTTTGCAGGGACCCAGTTTCAGCTGCATTAGTGAGTCCCCAGCTTCCCTAAAGAGCCCCAAGAGTGGAGCACACCAACCGGCGGCTAAGAGGGTCCTAGGCCAGGGGAGAGTAATCATCCCGGACTACAGCCTGCACAAACATACATGACCAGAACCCATCCCCACAGGTGCTTCTAGCAGCTAGGTTTCATCACACACAAATCAAGAAAAGTGGAAACACACCAAAAATAGATGCTGTGGGCTTGAGAGGTTTCAACATAGCTGTGTTAAGACAGAGGCACAAACATTTCCAACTTACATTTCCAACAAGCCAAACAGTAACCCAAAGTGCACCCTCCAGCCCGCCACGCTTCCCCACGAGCGGAGGCAAAAAAGGAGCTTTTCGTAACTGTTAAGAAGAGTGTGTGCAAGTAGAGCACACTGCATGTGTGTGGGTACCATGTTTCTTCTCAAATATAAAAGTATAAAAATAAAGTCTTCACCTTTTGTTTCTAGAAACATCTGGAGGAAACATGACTGCTGTTTGTTTGCTCCCAGTCCACCTGAGCAGACACAGGGGCTCCACCTTCCTGTGCTGTCAGGGGGACAGGGGGATGGACTTTTCACCAGGAAACCAGATTCGGGACAAGAGGGAGGAAGCTCTCCCTGGGCGAGGACCTGTCATGGGTCCCCGGGGAGGGGAGGCGGGGACTTCAGGCTTCACAAGGAGGGCAGCCTGGGTTCTGCTGGGGCGTCTAGGAACAAGCCAACTCGGGAGCTGTGTTCTAGGAACACGCATTAGGGGCCTGGTCTCAGCAGAGCCATCATTTGGCACACCCCCGCTTGTCTTTGTACTCCTGGTAGGCGCTCAGGATCTCCGTGACTACGCCAGGGTCCTCGAGGGTGGTGGTGTCCCCCAGGTCCTGAGCTCGGCCCATGACGATCTTCCTCAGGAGCCTCCGCATGACTTTTCCAGACCGAGTTTTTGGAAGACGCTTCACTACCTGGCAGGGAAGACGCAGCATTAGCCTTTGGGTGGTGCTCAGACTCCCAGCCGGTGTCCAGCTGTACTGAGATGAGGGTGTCCTGGAGGAAGACACCTCTCCCCGAGGACCCAATAGGAATGGCTGAGGTGCAGCCCCCCGACACAGAGAGCGGCGGGGCTGTGGCCTCCAGTTTTATTCTCCAAGCATGCATCCTAAGTCACTTCAGTCGTGTTTGACTCTTTGTGACCCCATGGACTGTAGCCCGCCTGGCTCCTCTGTCCATGGAATGCTCCAGGCAAGAATACTGGAATGGGTTGCCGTGCCTTCCTCCAGGGGATCTTCCCAACTCAGGAACTGAACCCGCATCTGTTACATCTCCTGCATCAGCTCGTAGGTTGTTTATCACTAGCTGTGCCTGGGAAGCCCTTGTTCTCCTCCTTCTGGACCTAAAGCTGAAACCATCCACTGCCCGGGGGTTAGCTGAATCTCCACTGCGGAGGCTCTACCCATACCTGGTGGACCTCACTGCCGACACCCATTCCTCCCTCCAGTTAAGCTGGGAGGGCTCTCGGGTGACAGCAGAACCAGGTGTTCGAGGGGCACCTTGTCTCCTCCCCTGGCTGGGACCATAATTGGCTTTTCTAACATAAGAAGTAGGAGCTGCTTGAGAGGAAAATGTCATCTTGCTCAGTGTTTGAAACTTAGCATTTGACATTATCCATTCACAGGCATTCAATGTCAAGGCAATACATGAAGGACTGCATTTAGGGCCTATAACAGCGGCCGGTCCTTAGAAAGAAACTTGTTCATCGACGGGGAGTTCAGGTGAAGCTCTGGTCACCAGGCCAACAGTGTCACTCATGTGGCACCAAGTGAGGCTGGGCCCTCCTGCCTCAGAGTCCTACCTACCAGCTAAAGAAGGTCGTGGGCTGGTGTTGAAAGGATTGAAAAGCCACCAGGGCTGAGAAGATGGCCCAGTCTTCCCCCAAAACCCACCCCAGCAAAGACTCCCAGGCAGACTCTGGCGGCATCTCCCCATCTGCCCGGGGACATCTGGTCTGGACCCAGTCCTCTCTATTTACAATGCCTGACACTCTGCAACCCAGCCAGGCCTGAGTGCCGGGCTCTGTCCATGCTGACACTATCTCCTCCCCCACTCCGAGGACGCAGCAGCCACCCCCTCACCCACCTCCTGCTGCCACCCTGTCAATGGTAGAAAGCAGAAAGAAGGCTGAAAAGCAGCAGCTTGGTGGCCCCTGAGGGGCATCCACTCACCAGGACCTGATCAGGCACTGCGTACTTGGCGATCTTGTCGGCCACCCCCAACCGGAGCTCCTTCACCACCACGTCCACATCACCCACGTCATCTTTCAACACAATGAAGGCGAAGGCGGCTGGAAGGAGAGCAGAGGTTCAGACCACGAACCACCTCCCAGGGCAGCGTGTTTCACACAATCGCCGTTAAGTCCAAAGGGGTTTTAGATCAGAGGCCAATGCACCCGTGGCCACTGGTCCCTGTAGCTGCCTCCCTGAAGGTGCATTTCCATTTTCATTCAAGGTGGAAGTGACTCCAGGAGCTCCTCTGAGGGCCCTGGGGTGGCGGACACGTGTGGAGAGACCCTGGAGCCGTGACTCACCTCTGTCCTTACGCCTGTGACACAGCCATGACATGGGCTGTCAGAGACTCACTTTCCACCATGTGCATCGGGCATGGAATCCCTCCCCAGGCACTAGTCTGTGGACCTGTGTCCAGCCTGTGGGCATCAGATCCGAAGCTATTTAAACATGAGTTCAGTGTAAAATGCAGCTGGGAGCCACTGTGCAGACAGCACAGATGAATTGCTCAGCAAGAAGCTCTATTGGGCTGCACTGGTCACCAATAGTTTAGCATAAACACCAGGTTTTGTTTTCAGTACTCGATAGAGGATCAGAGGGGCTCCCAGGCATCTCCTTAACTACGATGTCACATACGGACCCAACTCCATTTCTCTCCGTGTGAGTGGTCACTGTCCCAGCGTCACTTTGGACAGTCTGACCTGCACTGCCCCCTCCTACCGCAGCTCCCTTCACATGCAGCCTCCATATTGCTCGCTGGCCTGCATATGCCTGCCCCGAGCCCACCCCTGATCAAGACGCCTACAATCCCCGCTGAGCCGATCCAGCTGCCTGTCCCCTCTCCCTGGGCCCCTCCAGCACATGAGCCCACAGGGCAGGGACTTAGGTCGCTCCCTAGGTCTGCATCCTAATCACACGAGACCTGGGGAGCTCTCCTCCATCAGGTCAAATGCAGAGAGAGTGGGGAAAAACACACACACACAGTTTTTGTTGTTCATGTTTTACAAGTGGACAAATGCTCAAATGTGTTAGAAATCAGGAAAATGCACATAACCATAGCCAATACACAAATTCTCTCCCAAAGCCTGGCAGGCAACACCCAGAGCCACTAGGAGGCAAGGGAGGCTGGTGGAACGTGGCATGGGCCAAGGGCCCTGAGACGCACACACGAGGACTTGTCCTGTCTCATTCCCTCAACCCCTGACACCCCCACCTTGAGTCTTAGCCAGTTCACAAGGGAGACAGCCTCACAGGTGTGTCCTTCATGGTAACTGAAAATGCTTTTTTAAAGCACTTAATAAGTGTTCAGTTTTCCTAAAGGTTGGCTTAGAGACAGTGAGTAACTCATAGAAGAGCAGCACACAGACATGGCCAGGAGGCTGGAGATGCTAGGACCCCAAGAGGAAGTGTGCCTGGGCTGCTCCAGACAGAGAGCTCCATCTGTCCTGAAGGGCAACATGGAGAGCCGGTCAGGCCAGGCCAGTGTCACCACTGCCCGCCTGGCATTACAGCTCAGATGAGCCTGTCCCTTCCCAGACCCACCACTTAGAAACCGGCAGGCTTTGAAACAAAGTGTGTCAGTGAGGATCAGTCCTGTCACGGGCTCTGCACTTCCCTGGCCCATCGCTGTGCAGGGGAACCCAGGTCAGACTCCCCCAGAGAGAGTCCGGGCCTTCCACGTGTGGGCAGCGAGGGGCACTTGCACACAGATCCCTAGCAGGGTAGCCAGGTGAAGCCGTGGACCAGGAGGAAGCGCCCCGAGCTCAGCTGGGCCAACAGGTCAGGGCTGCTCGCCACAAGTGAGTGTTCCTCAAAGATGACAGAGCTGCGGCGCTGCAGAATCCAGACTTTTTTCTACCATTCGTGCTGTTCGGCCCCCTCCCCCAAACCCCCGCTTGAAGGAGGGGTGAGCCAGCAGCCTGACCCCAGGGAAAGCCCTGGCCCTGCCCACGAGTCCATGCCTCCTAGAGGCCCCACCCCCAGGGCCGGAGGGTGGAGGACGCACCTTCTCCCTTGATGTCGTGCGGGTAGCCAATGACAGCGGTCTCGGGCACCGCAGGGTGGTCAGCCTGGGCAGGACAGAACACACAGAGGTGAGGCACTGACTCAGACTCAGCCCCCAGACCAGCGGCGGCCGTGCTTACCAAGGCGTCCTCGATCTCCGCGGTCCCCACCCGGTGGCCGCTGATGTTGATAACGTCGTCCATGCGCCCAGTGATCTCGTAGTAGCCCTCCTCTGTTCGGTAAGCCCCGTCTCCCGTGAAGTAGTAGCCTGCACCACAGCGCGGGAGTCGGCCCCAGCTCCCAGCCAGGACCGGTAGGGCTCCCGTCATTCCACGAGAGACCCCCTGAACAGGAGGAAGTGCAGACCCTCCCCCCCCAGCAGACCCCCGCAGGGAGACACTCCCCAGGTGCTGCCTGGCTGGTGCCAGTAAAGGGCAGAATGGCTGCCAGATGGCCGGAGGCTGAGCCTGGAAGCAGGAGCTGTAAGGAGCCCACTCCAGCTTCCCCATTAGTGTCTCTGATGGGCTTGCCACTGCTGGGCATCAGTTCCTACCGGCACACGTATTTGCGAACTTCCGCCCGACCACACTACACAAGTCAGGAGGACAACAACAGGGAGACAGGGAAGGCCTGGGGCCACCACTGTCATTGCCAGGGTGGTGTCCTTGTGCTTCTCCTGGGAGCCCACAGCCTGAGCCCCCAGGAGGACCCCAAGCAGGGCCACTTCCAACTCAGAGGGAAGGAAAATAGGGACAGTTCACATAACCCCCGGCCCCTTGGAAACAGTTCTGGGACTGTCCAGCAGCAGCAGCAGGGAAAGGCTCACCGGGGTAGGTCTCGAAGTAGACGTCCAAGAATCGCTGGTGGTCTCTGTAGATGGTCCGGGCCATGCCCGGCCAGGCCTGGGACAGGCACAGAGCCCCAGACACATCTCCGCCCTCCAGGACATTTCCCTGCAGATCCAGGAGACAGAAGGAATGACCATCTCCTGTTCTCCAAACCGCCGGGCCCAACGCAGGCACAGGACAGGCACCCCAGAGGGCTTTCCCCTCTAAGAGGAGGCCCTGCGGCGGGTGCCTTGTGAGGGGAGAGGGCAGGGGGGCCAGGGAGGCATGACAAGCAGTGGGGCTGGGCAGAGCGTGTGGAAGGGGTGGTCCACCTTCTCATCCATGAGAACGGGAACAATGCCGAACAGGGGCCTCATCGCCATGCAGGGCAGGATCTCTGCCCCCTCCTCTGAGGGCCGTGGAGAGATGCAGATGCCCCCCGTTTCTGCAGGGGATAAGAAGAAACGCCAGTGGGCCTGGGGCTACTGACACGTGCGTCCAGACCGCATGGGCACTGGGTCCACACAGCACACAAGGGTGCACGCCAGAGAGGGAGGGAAGGACCTGCCATCCGGGGCAAGGAAATGGCCCCGGTGACAAAAGGACCTCTGTCTGAGGAGAAACCAGGCTAGAGTGCTGGTCCCTCCACTGTGGAAACAAGAACACACCTAGGGCAGCCCCAGGAGCTGAGGTCCCCAGCCTGTGTCATGGGGACATGGGGGCAGCGGAAAGGAGGACAGAGGAAAAGAATGCTCAGGGCAAGGACCCCAGACAGGGAGAACAGCCCCAGGTTCTGCCCCTGGTCATTTCTCTGGATTCATCAGCCTGCAGGGGAAGGCCCACCAGGGCTCCGCTGTAGGGAACACCCAGGGCCTTTCTGAACCACGAGGCCTGCAAACCAGGAACATCTCTTTCTGGCTTCTTGAAGGATGAGACTTCAGCCACTTCAGTGAGGGGTCTCTTGGCCCCCAAATTCTGATAAGTCAGACACCCCAGAGGAGAGGGGCAAATCAAAGCAAAACAATGCAAATAAAACTTCTTTTCCCACTAACATCTAATCCTAGACTCAAGGTCCCTTAAACAGCAGGCCCCAGGCTAGACTATGCTGGGTTCAGGAGGTGGGCCGCCATGGACGGGACCCTTGTGGGCTCCTGTGTCACCCCCTCCACGCCCACCCAGGCCCCACCTTACAGACGAGGAAAGGAGGCTCGGGGAAGCCTTCACACCCAGGTGTCAGAGCTGCAGAGCAGCAGCAGCCCCGAGCTCCTCTCCCCAAATGCCAGGCGCCCATGGGGCTGAGCCTCCCCCGATGGACAGGCTCACCTGTCTGCCACCAGGTGTCTACCAGCGTGCACCGGCCGTCCCCCACCACCCTGTGCAGCCACTCCCAGGCCTCGTGGTTGATCGGCTCTCCCACTGCAACCATACGAGACAGAAGTGTTAAGAGACTCCACAGGGCTGAAACCAAAGGAGCGGATTTCATGAGGAAAACAGATCTGTTAGTTGTCCTGAAAGGCACACAGGAGACTTGAGAAAGCAGTGAGATCATCCTCTTTATGGCCATTGAAGAATACAAATGACAGTGAGATATTTTCAATATCAGGGGGTCAAAAACCAAGAGGCTGGCAAGAGTGTGGAGGAAACACCAGCATATACACCACCCGAGTGCAGCTTGGGAGCGATGCAGGCATTTCTCTTCCTGTTTGTTTATGGTCATCCCAACTAGGGACCGAACCCATGCCCCTGCAGTGGAAGCTCAGAGTCCTAACTACAGGACCACTAGGGAAATCCCTCTCTTCCTGTTTAGAAGTGACACTCCTGCTGCAAATGCTCTAGGCACCTGCTGCTGGCAGAATGCAGTAAAGCCACACATGCTTGTTCTGTGATGAGAAGGCAGCGCCCAGCCCCAGAAGGAAAAATGGACGAGGGTGTTCCTGCAGCCTGCAGCTAAAAACGGTCCGTGGAGCAGAGAATGGCAAAGTGAGTCATGGCACTTTCCTGATGGCCAAAGCATGCAGCAGTCCCAGTGCAGGAGCCGCTGTGCTGGTCACCCCTCTGCCAGTGCAGCCGCACGTCGTTGCGGGGAAGTCGTTCTGGCTCACAAGCCATTTAACTTGGACTTAGGCTGACGACAACAGCTCATCTGTGGCCTGTCAAACAGACCCTGTAATCTGCTTTAGTCATTAAAAAGCAGGGAAAAGGGCATACCGACCAGAAGTTTAGGAGATAAGAGATAAATGCCTCCTGCCTGGGATGCCAACACTGGGACTCCTTTGATGATAAGACTCTTCTCCTAGGGCCACGGCTGTACTGACTCTGTGTACGTGCTGAGGGGCTTCTTCAGAACCTTGAAGGCATGTATTCCTGACTTGTTTGATGTACTTTGTTCTGATAAGACATAGAATTGCTAAAAACCATACTTCTCTGGCAGAGAAAGCAATGGCAACCCACTCCAGTTCTCTTGCCTGGAAAATCCCATGGGCGGAGGAGCCTCGTAGGCTGCAGTCCACGGGATCGTTAAGAGTCGGACACAACTGAGCGACTTCACTTTCACTTTTCACTTTCATGCATTGGAGAAGGAAATGGCAACCCACTCCAGTGTTCTTGCCTGGAGAATCCCAGGGACAGGGGAGCCTGGTGGGCTGCCGTCTATGGGGTCGCACAAAGTCGGACACGACTGAAGCGACTTAGCAACAACATACTTCTCTGGAGCAGCTCCTCAGATCTAGCCTCCTCAGCTTGGCTTGAATAAAACTCTCTTCTATTTTTATTAGTTGCTCGCAAAGAGTCGGACACGACTAAGCGACTAAATAACAATTCTTATTATACACTGGTTACTAATTATTTTCCTCAACAATACTCTGGTCTCAGAACACCCCACAGGCCTCTGCTATTGGCACTGGTTATGCGGCTGGGCTGCCCCGTTACAGAGGCCCGGCTAGCCTGTGAGGGCTCCCTGGGGCAGGGGGTTTCGGCACACTCCTGGTCCGAGAGAGTGGCTCTGGTCATGGGCTTTAGGGAGTGAGGCCCACAGGAGTCTGCCAGGCCTGGGGGACACACAGACCCTCAAGCAGCGTCTCCCTCATTACCTGGTCCTGCTTCCTTAGCAACTAAATCCCCTACGGGAGAACAGGCCTGAAACCTTCCCCCTCCAAGGACCACCTCAACTCAAGGTCACCTTTCCAAAATGTCCTCACGTGACCTGGTGACATGGATCCAAATTATCATAAAAGTGAAGGTAACCTCTAATCTCGCAACACCATCCCTGCCTGGAGACACGCACCCAAGGACAGAACGGCACAGATGCCCGTGCTGGGAACAGAGTGGGTAAAATCCCGGGCAGCAGTGGGGAACCAGCCAGGGCCTGACCTTCCCACAATGCTGAGTTTTCATAATGAAGACGGAGCACAGCCAAGGTCGCAGTGCTGAGCTCCAGTCCCTCCACGGCTGTGGGCTCCGGAAGAGGGCTTCCAGGGAGGACATCTGCTTTCTACAGCTGTGGCCACATCAAGTGGACTCAGCGCAGACATGGCCATTGTGATGAAGCATCCAGAGGCCTGCGCGGCTCCGATACACACACGCCTGCAGCCGCTCACCTGAGCCCAGGGTCCGCAGAGAAGAGCGGTCATACTTCTTCACCCAGGAGTCCTCGAACTTCAGCAGCAGCCGGTAGGCCGTCGGGGCGCCATAGAACTGATTGATCTTCAGCCTCTGCACCATCTCCCAGTACCGACCTATGAGAGGCCCCGGGTCATGTCACCTCCGTGAGCCTCACTCAGAGGTGACCCACGTTACCATGTGCTGGATGCATGCAAACACCTACAGTGTCCACGAAACCCACTCTGCACCACTGCTGGAAGGGGAGGGGCTCCCCGTGCACCACCTCCGCCTGGCCCTGGGCCTGCCAGCCCACGTCCTGACCCACGTGACACGGCAAGGAAGCAGTCAAAGGGATGTTACGGTGAAGTAGCACCAATGCAGAACCCACGTCCAGGAGGACATAAACAGCCTCCAGAGGTGACCAGTGCTCCCTGGAGCAGCGGTGACACACAGGATGCACAGGCCCTATCACCCCCAACTCACTGAGGCCACCTGAGACGCGCCTCCCATCCCTAGCCAGGCCCCCTGCGTGTCTTCCAGGAGCACAGCTGGCCTCTGCAGGAGGCTGGAGAGGACCCAGGCAAGGGACCAAAGTTCTGGGCACAGAGCTATCATCGCCGTGGACTGCCTGGGCGACAGCCTCAGCACAACTTCCAACATCTGGTCTCATCTGAACAGACACTGGAGGACGCGGTGGCATGAGGGAGGGAGATGCCAGGAGAGCAAGATGGGGGTCTTCAAAGGAATGCCACTCCATGGCATCGGCTCCAGGTCACACTGCCCGAACAGCCCGAAGGACAGGCAGCAGGGGACCCAGGAGGCTGGCCACTGGCCTGGGTTTCGAGGAAGGGCAGGATCCGGTCAGTGGCCACAGAGGTGAGAGAGATGTTAGGGTGGGTGGTGTCTTGAAGCCTTCAGAGGTCAGACCCTCTCCACTGCTCGTGTGACCCCTCTGCACACCTGGCCCGGCCTGGCAGCTTTGTCACCGGAACTCTCCACCACTTGCCCCACACCCTCCAACCTCTGCTCCTCCTTCCGGCCCCTCCTGCAGCCCGCACCCGCATTGGGGTAAACTGGAGTGCTCTCAAAAAGGACGCTGGTCGCTCCGTTGCAGAGGGGCCCGTACACCACATAGCTGTGTCCCGTGATCCAGCCGATATCAGCCACGCAGCCGAAGACGTCACCTGGCCGGTAGTCAAACACAAGCTGCAGAGACAGGGGAGGGGCTATCAAGAGCTTGGCAGCAGTTCCTGCACATCGCTGGGTGTGTCCTGTCAGAGCCCGGCTGCTACCACAGCCCCCGAGAGCAGCACTCAGGGCAGAACAGCCATGGTGAGGAGACGGCCACTGGGGACAGCAGAGGGAGCCAGACCCCAGAGAGGACACTCCACAGCACAAAGCCCACCCATGTGCCGGGAGTCACCCAGCACTGACCCTGAGGTGGGGTTGCGGGGCAGAAGTCAGGGCCTTGGGGGAGCCGGAGAAGCCTGCATCCTAACACAGGTGGGAGCCACACGTGTACCCACAGGTGAACTCCATGCAGTCCTGTGTCTAAAATAAGGGCACCTCTGCCTTTAGTGGTTTAGTCGCTAAGTCATATCTGACTTTTGCGACCCCATGGACTGTAGCCCACCAGGCTCCTTTGTCCATGGGATTTCCCAAGCAAGATTACTGGAGTGGGTTGCCATTTTCTTCCATATTAAGTTAAGCCATATTTTTTTTTAATCTTTTAAAAAGGGCAAAAAAACAAAAGCCAAATCGACCAAGAAACACATCAAGCCTCATCAGCTTTTAAGAGCCTGAGACATGGCCATCTGCTTATTCTTGCCAAAGGCTCAAACCTGAGCCTGACTCAGTCTGCAGGTCCACCTGCCCGTCTGTGGGAGACAAAGGGACAGAGGGACACAGGGCTGGGCACAACAATGGACAGCGCTTAAGGCAGTGACAGGGTGGAGCGAAATCCACCAGCCAAATATGGCCTACCCGCAACCACTAGCCTGTGGGGGACAGTGGAGGACGGGGAAGCCTGGCATGCCAGTCCATGGGGTCGCAAAGTCAGCCCCAGCTGAGTGACTGAACAACAATCAGTGGACAATAGTAAGCCTCAGTATCTAGGGATGCACACTAGGGTGACAAAACCAGGAAACCGGGGCAGGGACACTATAAAACCCGGATGCACGTCAAGGGGCCAGGGGGACTGGGATCAGGTGGGCCAGGAAGGGGCTTCCGTGTCAGGCGGAGGTATTCCAGTTTTTGACTGAAGTAGGTTTGTTGAGCAATCATTTGTGAAATCACACATTTCATTTTGATGGTTTTCTGTATCTGTGTTTTTGTTTTATTTATTTAGCTGGGCCAGGTGTTGGTTGTGGCAAGCAGCATCTTTAGTCTTCACTGAAGGATCTTTAGCTGCGGCATACAGGATCTCGCTCCCTGACCACAGATTGAATCTGGACCACTTACATTGGGAGCATGGAGTCTGAACTGCTGGACCGCCAGAGAAGTCCCTGTGTCTGTGTTCTCTTTTGCAGTAAAGGTGTTTTTTAACCTTTGGACAAGCAGTCCCATCTCCTGCTGCCACAGACACACCCTGAGGTCCCCCAGTAGTTCCCAAACAGCACAGTGGTCCCAAGTTGGCCGGGACCCTGCGGAGCTGTGAGCCAAGGCAGAATCTCAAGGAAACAGCACTCCCGCTCCACCAGTGAAGCAGGACACCCACACCCCAAAGCCCACAGCATCCTGAGACTGAGAGGGTTTTAATACAATGCATACCCACTGTGCCACGTCTTTCAAGAGACTGGTGTTCTGTCTCCTTGCCGTTCTTGGAAGGAGAGCAGGTGCCCGGGACCAGCAAGGCACCCCGACACCACCACTCACATCCCCGAAGCCTGCTCACATCCCCACCACCCCTGCAGACTCAACTTCCCTTTCCCTGAAGAAACCAACAGCCCTAACACCTTCAGCACATGCACAGACACACACATATATGCACACTCACAGACATACACTTACATATAAAAGGCTGAAAGTTTCTATTCCTAATGCTTTAAAATGCCCTCACTGTATTGAAGAGAAATTCAAAAGATGGTCCCGCCCTTGCATCCCCATTGCTTCTGCTCATGCAGACAGTGCCCTAGTAACGCTTGAAAACAAATGGAAACTATTTCACCACATTGACAGCTTCCCTAATGCTGTGTGTGTGTTAGTCGTGTTCATGCTCAGATGTATCCGATTCTTTGTGACCCCATAGACTGTTGCCCACCACACTCCTCTGCCCATGGAATTCTCCAGGCAAGAATAGTGCAGTGGGTTACCATTCCCCTCTCCAGGAGGATCTTCTCAAGATTTGAACCCAGGTCTCCCACATTCAGATTTTTTTCCATCTGAGCCATCTGGTACTGCTAAGTCACTTCAGTCGTGTCCGACTCTGTGCGACCCCATAGACAACAGCCCACCAGGCTCCCCCATCCCTGGGATTCTCCAGGCAAGAACACTGGAGTGGGTTGCCATTTCCTTCTCCAATGCATGAAAGTGAAAAGTGAAAGTGAAGTCGCTCAGTCGTGTCCGACTCTTAGCGACCCCACAGACCGCAGCCTACCAGGCTCCTCCATCCATGCGATTTTCCAGGCAAGAGAACTGGAGTGGGGTGCCATTGCCTTCTCTGATCTGAGCCACCAGGGAACCCCTAATGCTAATTTCGTTAGCATTAGGGAAATAGGGAAACACTTTGACCCATTCTTCGACTTCTTTGGTGTTCAGTCTCAGTAGTTGCATTTTCCAAAGTGTTCTGACTTACGCAACGTTTCAGTCTTTGCAACACACCTCCCCAGAGCCAAGCAAGAGACTTTCAGACAAGAACGGCTCCGTGATTACCACAGTCACCCAGCAGCCAGAAGACAGCGGCTTTAACATGGATAGTGTCAAGCGTAATACCTCGTCTGTCTGGCCTGGTTCTAGCCATATCTGTCGTTCTGCCTCACTTCCACATCCTCAGACCTGCCCACGAGCGGCCTGCACTCACAGGCCGCATCTCTGCCTTCCACCACTGGCTCCTAGTCCACACTCATCCACGAGGTCCGCCTCCAAGTGACTGACCTGGCTGATCAGCATAGCCCGCCCCCAACCCCGCCAGTGACTGAGGGGACGGGGCCCTGGATCTCAGCCAGAATGTAGGTGCTCTCAGTGTCCAAGCCTTGCTTGGATGGACCTGGGCTTCCGGGTCACCTGGCCAGTCTGCTCCACTGCTGCTCACGCTGGTAGGGGCTGAGTTCTGCTTCTGGCCAGAGAAAATCAGGTCCACAGACAGTATCCTGAGAGCGTGTCTCTGACCCCTTGGAAAGGGTCAGCTCCTCCCCAAGGCAACCAGGGATGCACAGTAACCAGAGGCCCCCACCCACTCACTCATATTTAAACGAGTGCTGATTTTTAAATGCATTTACTGGAATAAAGCTGTTCCAGATCATTTGCTTCATAATCCTTAAAGGATGGCCCCCTGGATGCAATCTCCATGGACTAAATTTAAGTCTCCTCATAAAAGCAAATCTTTTAAAAATTTTTTTCCTTTTAAATTGAGGCCCCAGTAAGCAGAGCCTAGAGGCCACAGCATTTTAGAGGCCCATAAAAATGTTTTACTTTCTTTTAAAATCAGACCCAAAAGATCTCTTAAATAGAAGCAAGCATTTTAACAAATAACAGCAATGTACTCGTCCTTACACCAATGCAGTCATATGGGAGAAGGGTCCAGGAAGGCTGGAGTGTCCAGGGCACCCAGTGCCAGAAAGCAGCTGTGCCAGCAGCAGGGCAGGCCCCAGAAAGACTCAGCACACATGTGATGGGCTGAGGACAAGCAGGAAACCAGGGCACGCGGGACCCAGGCCCTTCTGACAGGCACAGACACTGCCCCGCAAGCCCACCCCTCCAACCACACTGGTGCCAGGACTTCTGGCCCTGCTCTTGAACACAGCAGCAGTTGTGGCCCCCCAGTCCAGCCGCCCCTAGCCCCTCCTGCAGATCTCCCCAGGGTGGCGCCTTACCCGGTGCGTCAGGGCAGCATACAGCAGGTAGCCCGCCTGGGTGTGAACGAGCCCCTTGGGCTTCCCAGTGCTCCCCGAGGTATATAACAGGAAGAGCGTATCCTCACTGCCCATGCTCTCTGGGGCACATACCGGCTCCTCCTTGGCCATCTCCTGTGAGGGAGAGGACTAGATGGCCCATCAAGGATAGAGACTTTGCCCCACACCCAGCCTCCCAGAGACCTCCTCTTCCCCACAGCCGCAGGACTTGGGAGACCAGGCTCAGGGTTCACCTTATCTAGCCCGCCCTAGATAAAAGATAAAAGGATGGATCCAATCATTTCATTATGTGAAGTGTTTCCCTCTGTTTGTGGACTTTGAGTTCCATCTTCCCCACCAGGATGGAAGCCCATCAGATAACACAGAGGAACACTGGGTACCTCTGAGGGACCCAGATTGAGAACTACACTCTAATAAGACCCAGTTAATCCAATGGCAAACTCTTCTGCTCAAACTATACAAAAAAAGATAGACTCACCTGCTCAAGAGAAACATCCAGATCCCCCATGTGGACCTTGTTGTCTGTCCTGTGAGCCACCAGGACATGCTGGACGGATGGACAGATCTTTATGGCTTCGTCCACGATCTTCTTCAGCTGCACCACGCGCCCTCCCCGGAGTCCTTGGTTGAAGGTAATAACCACCTTGCACTGGGCTATCGGAGTCAAATGCAGGAATTTCTGGTCAGTTTCCTCCCTACTCTGACTCTCACAGCCCAGACCACCACACGTCCCAGGCCTAAGGGTGTGATGGAGGAAGTCCATCCTTGAGCAGGAGGGTCCACACAGAAATGTGAAGTTCCACATTGGGACTTTGGGAACTTCGTGCTCAGAACCTAGGAGAAGTGGGTGTAATGGAGAGGAGCCATCTCAACTCTTCCAGATTTCCATTCCCACTCCCACCTGCTCTGGGGGAACCCTCCACCACCCACCCTCCACCCACAATACCCAAACCCGGAATAAACTGAAGGAATCAGGGATAAGGTGGGCTACTGTACAACTGGCCCCTGAGGAAGAGCCTGGAACAAACATCCAGCTGCCCTGCTGACGACCACACACAGCCCTCAACCTGTGGTGTGGGCACAGAGGCCTGATTCGGAGTCATGGGCAGAGGTCCTGGGGAACCACCCCACCCAGCAGCCCTCAACCGGGTCCATCGCCCCTTGGGGGCCATGCTGATGCATGGGACCCCATTGCTTTGGGGATTCCCATGTGGTCTGAGACCTGGGCACCCATGGGGGCAGCTCCCTGGCCTCACACCCCACAGCCTACAGTGCCTCCCAGGACCCCCTCCCCAGTGAACTGCCTGCACTTGAATTCTCACTCCAGGACCAGCTCCTGGGGCCCTACCCAAGGCACTAGTCTCCCTCAGTTTTGCAGTCTGAGACGCACTTTCAAAAGGCATGCTCACAACCTCTCTTCCTCCCAAGCAAGAACCCTGGAGGTGGCACAGCCCTGCCGGCCACCTGAGACAGGTGGACAGAGCCTGCCCAAGACTCTCCAGGCCTGTCTCCCTGGGCGGGGACTGTCCAGGGAAGCTCTGCATCAGGCAGGAAGGGAGACGGACCAAGAGAGGGAAAGGGACCCCTTCAACGGCGTATGAGGCAGGATGCTCAAGATCCCCTGGAGGAGACACCAGCCCCTGCCCATCCTGGGTGCTGGGACCCTGGCCTCCGTGATGCAGGCCTTACTCCTGGTGCCCACCTGTGCAAGGCCTCCCTGCCCGAGCGGTCCTCCAGGACTGGAACCTCCAATCCCTGGCAGGTCCAGTCCCCAGGAGGTGCTTGGGGAGCCTCCACTCCCTGAGGCCCCTGAGGACGGGCAGCAGGGCTGTGGCAAGTGCATCAGCACAGGTGGGACCACAGACACTTTGTCTGTGGGAATTTGCTTTCACCCCAGTTTTTTTTTTCCCCCAGATCTCAGCATCTGTATTTGTCTTTGTTTTAATATTTAGTTATTTTCCTATGCTGGGTCCTCGTTGCTGTGCATGGGCTTTCTCTAGTTGCAGTGAGCAGAGGCTACTCTCGAGTTGCCGTGTGTGGGCTTCTCATTGCGGTGGCTTCTCTTGTTGCAGAACATGGCTCTTGGACATGAGGGCTTCTTGAGTTGCAGCTCGTGGGCTCAGTGGTTGTGGCACATAAAGTTAGTTGCCCTTTGGTATATGGAATCTTCTGGGACCAAGGATTGAACCCCTGTCCCCAGCATTGACAGATTCCCAACCACTGGACCACCAGGCGAGTCCTATATTTGGTTTTAATTGCTCCCATGGCCAATTACCACAAATTTAGTGTCTCAGAACACCCACTGATTTTTTTTTTAGCTTATGGTTCTGTAGCCTGGGTGAGCTCAGCAGGGTCCTCTGCTTAGAGTTTCACAGCCAGTATCAAGGGGTCAGGGGTTGGGGATCTCACCTGAAGCTTGGGGTAGAATCTGCTTCCAGGCTATTCAGGGTGTTGACAGAACTCAGTTCCATGTGACTGCAGGACTGAGGCCCCCACCTTGCTGACAGTCGGTCAGGGGTTGTCCTCAGCTTTTAGAGCCACTACACCCCCCCAGGGCAACACCTCCTCATCCTCAAAGCCAGCAAAGGCAGGTCAAGTCCTTGCCCCACTTTGAATCTCTCTGACCTTCCTCTCTGCCACAGTTTCAGCCAAAGAGAGTTCTGTGTTTTTAAGGACTTAGGTAGTTAGCTTGGGACAACCAGCATCATTCCCCCATCTTAGCACCCCATCACACCTGCAGAGGTCATCTGCCACGGAAGGGACATATTCACAGATACTGGGGGTTGGGGCACTGGCAATTGCTCGGGCCACTATTCTGCCTTCATAGCCTTTGCCATGAGGGAGTCTACGTCAATCACATGCAAGGCCACATGAAGAGGAAGAGACCCTGGCCCCCCAACCACCCAAGCCAACCCAGCTAATGTCCCAGATACCACAGAGCGTGGTGAAGCCACTCCCACTATGCCCACCTGACTCCTGCCCCACAGAATCACGAAATATAATAAGAAAATACACTATTCTAAGTACTAACTTTTGGAGTAGCTTGTAATACAGCAACAAATAACCAAAATACTACACTCACTGACCCAAGAGGACACAGACACTTGTCCGAACAGGGTCTTACCCCCAGGAAACTGATACCTGAATGGAGGTGTAGGATACTGGGGAAGAGTTGCTTAATGGCAAAGTTCTGGAGAAAAGCTATAGGAGTTTTCCCTACTGAGGCACTTGGAGCTGACTGGGCCCTGCCTTCCCATGGCCTGGCTGTTTAGGATTCCTGAGGTCTAGGAGTTGCCCTGCATCCAGTTACCAATTCCCCAGAATCAGCTGCGTTTTCTTATTTCAGAGAATCTTAACAGAAACATTTGGTAACTATGACCACATCAGCAAGTCAGAAAAGGAGCAGCCTAATGTAATGTTAAAAGCATCAGCAAGATGCCTGGGTTCAAACCCTGGGTCTGTCACTAAGCAGAAGTATGCTCCTGGGAAAGTCACTTCACTTCTCTGTGCCTGGGTCCCCAGGACCAGATGGCTTCACTGGAGAATTCTACCAAATCAAAATAAATTAACATCAATCTTTCTCAAACTCATCCTAAAAATTGCAGAGGTGGAAATGCTTTCTCACTCCTTCTATGTGGCCACCATTACCCTGATCCCGAAATCAGACAAACACATCACAAGAACAGAAAACTACAGACCGAAATCCCTTATAAACACTGATGCAAAAACTCTCAACCAAATGCTAACTGTATCCAGTAGCATAGCAATAAGGTTATATACCATGACTAGGAGGGATTTACTCCTGGAACGCAAGGATGGTTCAACATACGAAAATCAAGGATAGATATATATATCAGTGGAGCATAACACAGAACTCAGAAAAGAGCCCTCAAATATATAGTCAAGTTAGTTTTGACAAGGATGTCAAGACCATTCAACGTGGGAAGAATGGTTTCTTCAACAAATGGTGCTGGTATCGCTGGATATGCACAGATTTTAAAAAATGAGGTTGGACCCTTACTTCCCACCATATACAAAAACTAACTCAAAATGCATCAAAGACCTAAATGAAAAAGCTAAGACTATTAAAACACTCTTAGAAGAAAACACAGAGACAAATCTTCATAATGTTGTATTCAGCAACTGAATCTTAAATAATACATCAGAAACAGAAACAACAAAAGGAAAGAGATGAACTGGACTTTATCACAATTAAAAATTTTTGTGCATAAAAGGTCAATATTGAGAAAGCAAAAAGACAACACAGAGAATGAGATAACTGCGAATCATATACCTGATAAAGGTACAGTATCTATAATATATAGAGAACTCACAACTCAACAACAACAAAAAAGACAAATGACCAATTAGAAAAAGAGCCAAGGACTTAGGTAGACATTTCTCCAAAGAAGACACAAATGGACAACAAACACATGAAAAGACATCCAGTGATATTAGTCATTTGGAAAATACAAATCAAAACTATAATGAGATACCACTCCAGACCCACTGGGATGGCTATAATTTTTTAAAAAGGAAAATAAGTGTTGATGAGGATTTGGGGAAATTGGAACCCTCACACATTGCTAGTGGACATGGAACACAGAGCAATTCCATTGGAAAAGTTTTGCAGTTCGTCAGTAAGTTAAAATAGATTTACCACATGTGCCAGCAATTCCATTCCTAGGTATACACCCAAAACAATTGAAAGGAGGTGTTCTTGTACATAAACATTCATAGCAGCTCTATTCACAATAGCCAAAAATTAGAAACAAGTCAAAATGCCCATAAACAGAATAATGGACAGACAAAATGTAATCTATCCATACAGTGAGATATTATTCAACTACAAAAATAAATGAAATACTGATTCACACTACAACACAGGTCCACCTTGAAAACACCATGCTTAGTGAAAGAAGTGGCTCACAGAATGCCACACATTGTAGGAGCTCGTTTTTACAAAACATCCGGAACAGACAAATCACAGAAACAGAAAGCAGATCGGTGGTTGCCAGAGGCTGGATGAGGGGAAATGGTGAATGCCTGCTTTGTGGGTATGAGATGTCCATTCGAGGGATGGAAAATTCTGGAATAGTGATGATGGTTGCATGACACTGTAAATGTGCTTAATGTCTCTGAATTGTACACTTTAAAGTGATGCAATGGTAATAGGAAAAAGGATAGGGTGGAAATGGCAAAAGTCTTATCTCATATGGTATTTATGAAGACTAAATTAAAATTATAGGAGATGACCTTCACAGATTGCTTAGGCAGAGCCTGGCACACAGTAGGTGCTAAAGTTGAGAGAGAAAGAGAAGGGAATGGCAGCACTAACCCTGAAAGCAACAGGAAATGTTGAGAGGAAACAGAAAGGCTCCCCAGTCTTTCCTAAAAAAGGGTGGTCAGCTGAGGTCTGAGAACTCTGCCCTTCAGGTCTGTCCACTACCCAAAGGCAAGTCTTCTGTGAGACACAAAAGAATTCCCAACAGCCCCCAGAACTTGGCACCCTCCTGGGGGAGCCAGCTCAGCGAGCCCTCTAGGATCTCAAGGGACCAGGGATCTGGCTGTACAAACACGGTGCCACCATGCAGACACTCTGCCCTCTGACACCACAAAAAAAAAGGAGACAATATTGCTCTACACACTTGTCTGGGAGCCTCTGACCTACCTGCACACAGAAAGTCTTAAAGATATACCACAAGGCCCATACCTGACTCCATCATTCCTCACCACAAAGGCTTTCATCTGTTGACTGGTAGAACCTTCCCCAGCCTCCCAGCCTCCTTTCACCCTACATTTCTTCCTGCCTCCACTGCAGCCACATGGCCTCCTCCAGCAGATACCTATGCCATTCCCTCCACCTGGAATCTTCCTTCTTCATGTGGTTCAATCCTGTGCACTTGGATCTCAGCTCATAGAGCAAATGCTCATTCAGCCACGCACTGTGCTTGGCAGTGCCCATCATCTGTCTCTGTGACTTTCAGTGATGTCTGCCACCACCCTGAGTCCCTGAAGGCCAAGGGGGACCCAGATTTCTTCCCCCATCCCACTGCCCACATGCTCACCATCGTTGATCCTCCCAGCCAAGGACCCCACACTGAAGCCAGCAAAGATGACATTGTGGATGGCTCCGATCCTGGCACAGGCCAGCATGGCAGCCACAGCCAGTGGGGAGACAGGCATGTAGATGGCCACTCGGTCCCCTCGGCGGACTCCATACCTCTTGAGTGTGTTGGCCAGGCGGCACGTGGTCTCCAGTAGCTCCCTGCAGCACAAGGGAGGGAGGGCCATCAGAGAAGGGGAGGGCTGGAACAGTTCTGCAAACTGCAGGCATTGCAACCCCAACCAGCCTGGAGAGGGCAGCGGCTCAAACACCCGGTGCATGGAACAATGTTTTCAGAAAACACTGTAACTCTGTAGGCTGGTACTGACATGGGTTCATGATCACACTGCTGAGGAAAATCACCTGCCCATCATCCACAGAGAACAGGGCTTCTCAGACCTGGGTTATCCTGTCCCCAAGGCTTCTGACACATCCACCCTGAGAGGCCCCAGTTCTCTGGCTCAACACAGGCCTTGCTGAGCAGGGCACTCCCAACTCTGTGAAGCCACCGAAATTTGGGGAGGAAGGCAGCCCATGGCCTGGGGCAGGGCTGCGGAGGTGAGGGATGGGGACGCTGAACACCATGCCCTCACCTCATGCACCCACAAGGCCCCTGCCTCCACTCCCAGGCTTAGACTCGGCTGGCTGATCAGAGTGCCGCATCCCCCTGGACAAGCTGATTGATTGGCCTGAGGTTTGCATATGACCCGACCCAACCCAGAGAGGATGACATTCCCCCGGAAACCAGGAGTCAGCAGCAGAACCAGGGGTGGGAGACGTACAGGAGGGCAGAAGCAGCTGCACAATGAGTTCAACCCTGTTTCCCAAGTGGTCCTGCTGAACCTCACTTCCCACAGGAAGGGAAGTTCCCCATTTTTGCTGCTTTTGTTTTATTGTATTTGTTATTTAACAGAAAGAGCTGGCATGGAAGGGCAGAGTGAGTTCGCCCCACACACATGGCTCCACCCCTGTGGCCAGGCCCCAGGAGTGTTTGTGGTTGCCCCGTGGTCAGAGACCCAGAAAGGGGCAGCCTGGCAAGGGCCACCAGGAAACAAAGAGTTGGGGGGTGGGAGCCCAGATGGGAGCAGATCACTGGCGTAACCAAGCAGGACCTGTGGGACACGCCCTCCCCTATACACTCCGCGTTAGCTCCTCTCTGAAGCACTCGGATAATCGTATCTCACACACGTTCCTGAGTTTTCTTACAGATGCTAAAACCCCCACTGAATGGAAGAAATGAACTACTTGTAGCCTCTAGACCTACTGGAGCCTGAGGACTCATCATGTTAACAGCCCCGTTACCTCTCCATCAACCAATCAGAGAACTGTGCACAAGCTGGTCACATACCCTGGGACTCCCCTCCCTCACCTGGACTTTAAAAGGCTTTCCAAAACCCATCGGGGAGTCCAGGTGTTTCAAGCACCAGCTACCCTGGACACGTACTTGGCACCCTGCAATAAACGCTGCACTTTCCTTCACCACAACCTGCTGTCAGTAGCTGGCTCTACTGTGCACGGGAGAGCGGACTGACTCAGGTCTGGTTTGGTAACACAAGTGCAGCCTGCACTCTCCCCCGACTCCCGCCCAGACTGGCACAGACCCCATCCCCTCTCTTAAGGCTTTAGGACAAAAGCACCACTCACTGGCGCCCCATCCACCCTGCACCTGAGCTTGTGATGAAAGAAAGAGCACCCAGAGGGCCCCCAACAGCAAACACCCCAGAACCAGGGCCCAGAAACATGCCTCCTGTATGTGACACCACTGAAGAGGCAGTCATGGTCAGTTACCCAGGTGACTTAAGCGCAGCCCACGTGCTGTTTTTAACAGCCCTAAGGACGCGGTTGGTGCTGAGGAGATGGAGGCTCAAGTGTGTCAGAGATCAGTGGTGATGAAATCCTGTCCTTTTTCTACGGATGGAAGGATTTCCTTCCATCCGTAGAAAATGGAAGAAATGTAGAAAATGGAAGGCAGCATTTTGAAGTGAAAGAAGGAACAGAACGGCCCAGACAGAGTGGCCTGGGTTACTCTCTACAGTAGCTGCACAGGTGTGGGAGCTCAGCTTTCATAGCCGGCACGAGATCACCTGAGAAACAGCAGGCCCCTCCACTTTGTTGGACTGTCACACGTGTGACCGAGAAGCATCACCCACTCAGGACCCTGCCAAACATTCAGTAGAGACTATCTCTACCATCAGGCGTCTGTGTTTGAAAGTTCTAAAAGTACTAAAATCAACTCATTCACTTTGGTGAATTCGTAAGATGTTAAAAATTCTGTTCTCGGTACCATAAGGGCAAGCTGGGCACCAGACCAAGGAAATGAGAGGAGAGTGTCCTCTGGCAGCACAGCTCTGATGGGGAAGTGAAGGCACGTGAGAGCGTGAAGGGCGTTCACCGCCTCAGTTTCGGGTACGATTGCTGAGGGCAGCAGGGAGAACTTTCGGGAAAGGCCAGCGGTGGGGAAGAGGAGGAAGGCACCAGAAGGAAGAGGATTCCTTCCAGCCAGAAGCTGCCTGGCGACCAGAGCTGGGCAACCGGCCTGTGTGGCCCTGGGAAGGTGTTGAGACCAAGCGGCAGTAGCCAAAGTATTCCCTGGAGGATCAAGGGGCCTCCCCACGGGCCCTGCAACTGAGTCCGCTAGGTCCCGCACTCTTTTTTTATATTTATTTATTTTTGGTTGTGCTGCATTTTCGTTGCTGTGCAGGTTTTTCTCTCACTGTGGCGAGTGGAGGCTCCTCTCTAGTTGCAGTACGCAGGCTTCTCATTGTGGTAGCTTCTCTTGTTGTGGAGCACGGGTTCTAGGCACACGGACTTAGTTGCTCCATGGCATGTGAGATCTTCCTGGACCAGGGACGGAACCCGTGTTTCCTGCATTGGCAGGCAAGTTCTTCACCACTGAGGCACCTGGGAAGCCTGGGTCCTGCACTCTTGCTACTGCCTCCAGAGAAGTTTCTGATAAAGAATCTGATCCGGGTAAAGCTCTTGAGTTCATTGCCCTTCCTGTCCTCTCCACCAAGGCCATAAAACTCAAGGTCAAAGAAATCCTTGAAACCTCCTTGGGATTCCTGGCCTCATCAGTCCAGCCTTTGCTTAAACAGTGGCTGGGAGTCACCTCACACAGCACTCCCTCTTTCTTTGCTACTTCAATAGAGAAACAGTCTTCCTAGAATCAGGCCAAGATTTGTGGCTGTTCCACTTCCAGCCCTTGGTCCAGCTCAGGCCTTTAAAGATGTCCAGAATAACTCTGTCATGCAATAACAACCCTTCAGATTCCTAGAACACTCCCTCCACCATCCCACAAAGCCTTTCTCTCCCAGCTTCTCTCCCCCAGCCCTCCAGGAACCGACTCTTACACCCTAGAAACTCCCAGGTCACAAAACAGACCCCAGCACTCCCATGGTATCTGCCAGGGTCAGAATAAGGAAACCCAGACCCTTGACCCCAATTTTATATTTAACCATGTAAATGAAGAACACATTTATTTTTAATGCCTAACACAGGTGGCCCCAATTCAACATGAGGTCACTAACCCACTAACCATCACCACACCCAGAACAGGACTCTAACCAGGGCTTTGCCCTATCACAATCAGAGAATTAATTCTCAAAATCAGACTTTCTGGACTATTTGTCCCTATTTAATTCCACCTCAATTTCTATCCATCTTTCCAGTCCACCCATTATTTTTTTTAATTTGGATTTTCGTTAACAATTTCCTCCAGACTTACACCACTGGAGAATAAGGTCAGCAAACCTAGATCTTCAAATCACGAAAATGTAAGTGTTATGCAAACGATCCTCCAGGTACTTAAAAATTTACTCCAGGGTACTCAAAAATCATCCAAAAGCTGTCCTTGGATATTCATGACTTCTCAGACTTTCACAAACCGATCGATATGTTGCTTCTATATCAAATAGATAGTGCAGTCACTCAGTGACCAGTGCTCTGGGCTGTCCCTGCAGGAAACACTGCTTCCTCCTTGCCTGTGGGGTTTTTCCAAGGGACAGTGACATGCAGCTTTCTGAGAAATCACCTAACAAAATAAGTTCTAGTTCTATTTTCCAGTGCGAGGAGCAATACATTATTTGTCAATCAAGTTCTGAACAAGCTATCTATGTTTGTCTGCCAGAAGACGCCTCAGGGCCACGCCTTCCATGCGGAGGCATGAAAATGACAGGCATGAATACACAGACTGGCCTCGCCTTCAGGGTGCTGAACAGCAAAAGGCTGCCTGGCCTTGGGGAAGAAAGGAGACCTTTCACAGCCAACTCTAAGCTTCAGCTGGGAGGAATGTCCATCCAATGCTAACCCAACCACAAGTATGTGCAATCAACACAATACCTGCCTGAACACAGACAGAAGAAAGCCATCTCTGGTCCAGCTCAATCCAAAACAGGACACAGCTGGACAGACCTGGAAAATTAAGATAGCTCTGTGTGTGTGTGTGTGTGTGTGTGTGTGTGTGTGTGTGTGTGTGTGTGTGTGTGTATACGTGCAGGGGCACGTGTGTGTGCGCGCACGCACTGCTGCTGTATTTAAGAAACTAATGTGGAACACACAACTTGCTTACTTGCTACAATTACTGTGGCTCTTGTGTTCATTAAACACTAGCTAAGAGGCTACCCCCTTCGTTGTCCACCTGCCCCACTGAGTATCAGCTTCCCTTCAGCAGGGATTTGTTCACTGCCTTCCTCCCAGTATCCAGAACTGGGCCTAGTGCAGAAAA
Organism: Ovis aries; assembly: GCF_016772045.2. Lineage (NCBI taxonomy): Eukaryota > Metazoa > Chordata > Mammalia > Artiodactyla > Bovidae > Ovis > Ovis aries. Next base: position 42,211,138 of record NC_056066.1, read on the forward strand.
GGTGTGTGACAGATGTCTGTGGAATGGAAGAGACCAGCAGGTAAGCCTGAAAGAGCCCAGGCAGGCACAGAGTGACTGGAGCCTGGGGCCTAACCGTGAGCGCTGGTCCACTTGCAGATGCCTCCCAGCCTCCCGCACTGAGACAGGGTCACATTGGAGGAAACATCCTGCCCCTCAGAGAGCGCCATGGGCAGGACAACCCCACTGATAGGCCAGCCCATGGCTACTCCTCTGTCTACATTTCCTTCTGCCGAGAAGGGAAGGAGCCCAGGGAATGGGGTCACTGGGTGTGTGGAAGGCCTGTGACAGTGTCTTCTCTCCCCTAGCCTGGTGCTGAGGGGAGGGGTCAAGCCCAGGGTCCAGATGCAGGACCAGACAGGACAGGTCTTCCTTCAGTCTGCTTCTCTAGACTTGACTTCTTTGGCTGCCCCAGGTCTTAGCTGCAGCATATGGGATCTTGGTGTGGCACACAGGCTTAGTTGCTCCGCAACATGTGGGATCAGAGTTCCCCAACCAGGGGTCAGACCTGCCTTCTCTGCATTACAAGGCAGATTCTTAACCACTGGACCACCTGCGAAGCCCCCACTTCTCTAGACTGCTATTCTGTTCAGTAAGCCATTTCTGGAAGGTGAAGATGGTAAGAGAAGCGAACGTTGGCAAGAGAAGTGGGGCATGGCATGGCAGAAGGGACCCCTTCCCACAGGAAGAGGCTTGTAAGGCCTCAGGACCATCCCCTTCCCTCTGGCAAAACTCCTCTGGCCCAGACATTACTGTGGCCACTAAATCTGATCTAACGCGAGGCCATGTGCTTACTCTGCTACTTACTGCCACCAGAGAACAGAAGCCCAGGAAATTCAGCTGAGCGGGCTCATAACCCAAGTATGAAATTCCTCTCACGTCATGATTCGATCTCGTGACCATGACCTTGAACAAAGGTAAGCTGCAGGGAACTGTAAAGCCACTGCCACATGTCAACACGAATACACCCAAGCTGCCCTTGCCAACGAAGCCCTGGACACACTCAGGGTTCGAAGCAAACAAGAGCTGAAACACCACTGCTGACCCTGGGCCAGCTAGTGAACTGGGGCTCACTGAAGCTGCATGTTTTCTAAATTCCTTACAAAAAGTAAATGTATTCTCCTTGAGGCTTTGCTATACTCTAGGGAAAGTTCTGGACTCAGAGAATTTCCCTCTCAGGAGAGTGTCTCAGCGAAGGACATCTGATTAGAGGTAGGGCTCCCCCCCCACCCCCCAACTCCCCATACACCTCGGTCTTGACTGACCCAACCATAGTACGGTCCAATAATAGGAGTACTTCTAAGACGGTCTCCAGGACTCCTGTGGTCTGAATGTCTGCACAGTCCTTACCCCCAAAGAGGGTAGCATTAGAAGGGAAGTCTTTGGGGGAAATTAGGTCATGAGGGTGGAGCCCCATGATGGGATTAGCGCCCTTATAAGGGAGACCCCATGGAGCTCCCTTTTTCCTTCCACTAGGTGCGGACATGGAGGGAAGGTGCTGGCTATGACCAGGAGAACCCAACCAGCAGACGACCATGCTGGCACCTTGATCTTGGGCTTCCAGCCTCCACAACTGAGAAATAAGTCTCCATTATTTCTCAGCCCCCTCGGTCAGTGGCATTTTGTTACAGAAGTCCAAACGACCTAAGACAGGGCCTGTACAACCGAAAAACACGTTGTAAAGCAACTATACTCCAATTAAAAAAAAAAAAAAAGGACAGGACCAAATCTGAAGTTCCAGGCACATGTAAAATCATCCTATAAACAGTAGCTATAATTACTGCAGAAAAAGAAAACGGGTGACAATGGGTGGTTCCTTAACAGCAGGAAGGAGTGTGAGGATGTCAGTTTGCTTTTGTGTGAATCGCAGGCAGCTGTGTCATTGGCTCGGGGTGAATAAGGGTCACGGCTATATCTGAATACAGCTACAGAACCCCTCCCCTGCAGCCCTGTGCCCTGCAGTGGGTACTGATGGGAAGCCCTTGCTTGAGGTGGGAGGGGTCTGAGAAGGATACATCACCCACAGTCGGGGCCACTGCCAGTGGCAGGTTCTAGGTACTCAGCCACGGCCCGGGGTTCTGAGAGGCTGGGGGAAGGCAGGTGCACCCTGCCCCTCCACCACCTGTCGTGTCTCCCCCCCACCTCCACCAGCTGCCCCATCTTCTTCAGCCACGCTCACCACCCACTGTGAGCACAAGGACCCTGCTATCCAGGCAGCCTCAGCTACCCCCAGGCCCCTGAGGCTTCCCGAACCCCCAAGTCACTGCCCAGAGCACTCTCCTCCTACCCCTCCCACCCCACTCCCATTCACAGTTCCTTCAGTGACAACAGCTACTGAGCGGATGTCCTGTGCCCAACACTGCTCTGAATCCTAGGCACATCCATGGAGCCTCACAACAGCCCAAGGGTTGGAAGTTACCATCACCCATCCCATTTTCCAGATGAGAAAACTGAGGCACAGAGGAGATAGGTGACTTCTCAAGGCTATTCAGCTGAAAGGGTCAAGAATCAGGTCAAGATTAAAACCCAGTCTGGCCCCAAGGGCTGCTCTCAAAACCCACAGCTTCAGAACAACTTGAACCCTATTATAAAGGTCCCCAGACTTGACAATTTTGCCATTGGCCAATTCCAGTGTAACAATCTTTCTTCGTTGTTGTTTAGTTGTTAAGTCCTGTCCGACTCTTTGCCACCCCATGAACAGTAGCCTGCCAGGCTCCTCCATCCATGGGACTCTCCAGGCAAGAGTACTGGAGTGGGTTGCCATTTCCTTTTGGAGAGGATCTTCCTGACCCAGGGATCAAACCTGGGTCTCCTGCACTGCAGGTGGATTCTTTACCACTGAGCCACCAGGGAAGACCAACATTTTTACTTGGGTTGTTCAAATTAGCAAGAGAAGTGTTCCAGGCCGCTCACAGTAGTGGAATTGAGCCTAATCAGGATGGAGGAGAATGGGGTGGGGGATGGATTTACTTCACGATTCAGGATTTGGCCCCACATTCAGAACCACCTGCCCCAGGGTCTGTCTCCCGCTCATCCTGTCTTTCCCACCCAGACACCACACTGTGGCACAGAAGTGACAGGTCAGACTTCTTCCCTAATTCACACCTGATTTCCCTTGGACCTCAGCACAGGCCTTCAGCCCAAGTTTTGTCTCCGGAAAAGTTCTTTCCTTTCCAGACTCAGAGCCCTGCTCACAAAGAGAGAGCCAACACCAACCCACTAAGAACCCCTGAGGTTCCTGCCAGCCCCGGGCGAGAGCGGTCTGCGGCCCCAGTCCAACCATAACCAGCAGGGAGGATGGGGCCGTCAGCCCAGACAGAGCAAAGGAATCCACCCTCCCTATGGCCCAGAAACCTTGCGCCAGCTTCCCAGAGGACACTGAACTGGATTTGCTGATGGGAAATTGTCAAGCCTCCCCAGATCTGAACCCCCCTTCTTCCCAGGTTCGGATGAGGTCCAAAACAGTCACGGGGGACCAGCAGAGAAAATGAAGGGCCAGGCAGCCCCTCCTCCCTCTCCAGGCCATCACTCCTCCCCTGGTACCCACAGTGACCCCTCCTGCCTCTAAGGGCCTGAGAGCACCAAGCCCTGCCCCCAAGCTGCTCCAGCACCTGCACTTTCTGTACCTCAGGACTGTACCTCAGGACTCCACCACCCTCAGGCCCACCTGCTCTGCAGCCGTCCCTTGTCCCTCTTGGAGGCCATGTGGAGCTCTCTGGCGCTGACCTCTCCAGTCAGTATTCATGGTTAACTTTGTCCTGGGGTGGGCATGGGGGTGCCAGGAACACACGGCCCTGGGTCGGTGAAGGGGTGTGTTGTCTGTACACAGGTGTGCAGGCCTGTCACCAGGCTCTGCCCCCCAGCAGCCCCACTGTTCACACCTTCACCACCTCTGAGACTCCAGAGCACAACCCACAGAGCAGACACTGCATTGTCCGACCCTGTCTCTGGCCTTTCCAGCTGGGGGAGCCTGAGAGTCCTTGAGGCTGGCTGGGAGTCAGGTCCCACGCTTTACTACTGAGGACGACTGCGAATCCCAGTGAAGATTGTAGGCGTCAGCCACCCACACAGCCGAGGCTGCCCAGCCCTAGGGTCAGGGCTAGGGTTGGGGTAAGGTGACCAGAAGACAGCAGGCCCCTGGCTGGTTATAGGGAGCCCTCCAGGCAGCAGGTCTTGGGCAGCAGATGGAAGGGTATGGCACCGTGGGCACTGGGGGCTGCATGTCTGCCAAGCCTCGAGGTGGCCCTGCGGGATCTCAGGGTTGCCAGCCCCCTGGGCCGGTCCCTCTGGGGGCCTTGATTTTCTACCTCCTGAAGTCTTGAAGTGGCCAAGGAGGGGGCGGGGAGGGTGGCGGAGGAGCGTGGCCGATTGGGCCTCCACACCGCCCAGGCACAGCTCCCGCCCCCACAACCCCAGCCCACTGGGTCTGCAGCCGCCAGAAGCCCAACCACACAGCTGGAATAGAAGCCCCTCCCCTACCGGAAGGCTGGTCTCAAGAGGCCGGGCGGAGGCCTTCGCCCCTCCCCTTCCCCACCCCCGGGTGTCTGCGCCCCGCCCCTCCCCTCGGCAGGCAGCTCGTCCTCCCACAAGGCGAGCCCCTGCCGCATTTCGCACAGCCATAAGGGGCTCACAGAAACAGGGGAGCAGTGCCAAGGCAGGCGGTTGTTATTCACACTGAACGTCAGCCAGGGGCTTCCCAGAAAGGCCCCCGTCAAGAAGATCGACTCTCGTGGGGGTCATTCCCCAAGAGACCGACTCTCGTGCGGTCCCAAAATAGGGCCATTCTAAAATGTGAGATTTCAAGAGCTTGCACGGAAGAAGGGGGAAGAAGAGCATCGTGTAGAGAAGAATTCAAAGCACTTGCCAGCTTCAAACTAAAGTCTCAAGGAAACTTAAATACTGGTTTAAAACCAGCTCGATCCAAGTAACCCAGGACTCCTGCCGGATTCTGGGAGCCGGCACAGGGATTCCTGACCGAGTTCTGCAGTCAGAGTTACTCAGAGGCCAGCAGGGGACACCGCACACAAGCCTGGCGGCCCTTGGCCTCTTGTACCCCCGCCCAGAGGAGCCCACCCCCACAAACCCACTTCCCCTGCCGGACAGGTGCCCCTGTTCCAGTGCCTCACAATAAACGGCGCTAGTTCATCCCAAAGCACCCCACCTCTCCAGCTCACTATAACAGTTAATAATCCTCCCCTTCAGTTGCCCTCATTTGTTAATACAGGAGTTTGCTTGCTGCAAACTGTAATTAATCTGTGGGTGAGAAGCACCAGGTGCAAGGTTGGGGGCTGGGAGGGGCAGAAGTGCTGCCTTTTAGCAGACCCTAAATTGTTCTCCCAAGGTGAGGTCCTCTCCCTGGAAAACCCACCCACCCCTCCCAGCACCACCAGCAGCAGGGCCACCAGCCCTTCTGCTCGTCAAATCTGAAATCCTTTCCTGGCATCCCTTCACCTGGCCCTGACCTACAGCTAAATGAGGCTTGCATCCTCCCAGATCCTGGCCTGGGCTTTCATTCCCCTGGGCTGCTCAGCACCCAGCACCCAGGGGAGGAGAAAACAGGCTCCGGGAGCCAGAAATGTTCTCTAGGTCGTCCACAGTCGGGGACAAAGCGGGTGCGAACACAGGGCACCCACCCGGCTGCCCCGCCCCACAGCGCACTGGCCTGCGAAACCCTCCTGGCCTCTCAAAACTCACTCCCAGGACTTCCTCAACGTCGTCTCCAGCCACATCCCAGCGAGACTTCCTGCTTCCTCCCGCCAGAGCCCAGGGGGCCCTTCTGTGACAGTAACAAGTGGCCACAACCGGGACAAGAGCCAGCCTCTGAGGAGGTACCTCCAGGCTTCAGACCTTGCCGCTCCCTCTGCCCAGGGCTGCTGTCTGACTGCCGCAGACAGAGGGGCGCCTCAGAGCCTGGGGCCCATCCTGTGTTCCCAGTGGCCCCTCCACACTGGGCGCAGTAATGCTCAGTGCCGACTGGCCCAGGGAGGAGGCGCCCTCCACGGTGGGGCGGGGGTGGGGGCACATGGGTCTGCTCTGTGCCTCCACAGGGCCTCCTCACTATGCACCCTCTACATAAGAAAGCCCAGCTGGAACCACCACAGAAATCACCCCCTCCAGGGCTGAGGCCACAGTGGAAACTCCACTCAGCTCACGTGTGGGTACATGGGGGGCGGGGGGGACCAGGCCTGCTCTACTCTGCAGCCCAGCCGCCCAGCTCAGCTGCACAGCCTGCCCGTGACCGCAGCCGCGCTGCCCTCACAGTAACCCACATTCACAGCGGAAGGCCAAGCCAGGGCTAAAATCTGCTCCAGCTTTTTTAAAAGGTCACGTCTTGGATAAGTGACAAGGTTCTACTGTAGAGCACAGGGAACTGTATTCAATATCCTGTGATCAACCATAATGGAAAAGGATATGAAAAAGAATATATATATAAATATATATATATATATATGCATAACCGAATCACTTTACTGTACAGCACAAAGTAACACAAGATTATAAATCAACTATACTTCAATAAAATAAAGTTTTTAAAAAACTGTAAAGGGCTCATGTCTGGACCCCTCCTCAGAGAGTCTCAGATGGAAGATCCTGGGTCAGGGCCTGGTGAAGACTCTCAGCCCACTCTCTGCTCTGACTGGGCACCAGGCTCAGAGGCACCCCCCGCTGAGAGGCCCTGAGTGCAGCACACAGGGACCAGCTGTCTGCTCTGCTCCCCGCCCTCTGACCATTCCCCGCTTGGAAATCCTTGGCCCAGACCCCGGGCTCCAGGCAGGCAGTGGTCTTGAACTGCCCCCCACCTGTCTAGAGGAAAGGGATTTGTGTTTGTGCACATCCCCACCCCCAAGCATCTCTAGAATCTCTCTGCTTGAGCTGACCGTGAAGAATCAGCTTGTGAAATAGGTACGTGGACAGCTGGGAGGAGCAGTGGCCAGTGCTATCTGGCTGAACCCCCTCAGGGAGACACCCAGGTTATCTGTGCCTGCCTGGCGTTACAGACCTCAGGCGGTGCCAGAGGGCCCAGGATTGCCGGCCTGCTGGCTCCCTCAGACGGGTTCAGACACACCTCTGTGCAGAAGCAGGCTGGAAATCAGCTGGGCAGCCCTGTGGCCTGGGCTCTGGCCTCAGGTCACAGGCTGCCCCTCCTCCCCGGGAGATGCTTGCCGGCCATCCCAGGCTGATCCCTGCCCCTTTGCTTCCCATCAGGAAGTGAGCACCACGCCTGAAGAAGGAAGCGCGTCTGGAGGACAGAACCCCAGCCAAAGAGGCTGTCCTTCTCCCAGAGCCACGCGGCCAGTACCACACAAGGCCCACCGCACTGCCTAGCCACCCCCGTGCCTCCGCCTGGTGGGCAGGATGCGCCTGGGAACTGGCACTGCCAGTGCTACAGACAGGTGTTGGACAGGATGGAGACACTGGGCTGCCCCGGGGTTCCCAAAGCGGGTCCTGCCAGACCTCGCGCACCCTAGGGAGGCGCGGTTGGAAATACATGCCAACAGCACTGAGAACTTGAAGACAACGTAGACCCCACCCCCAGGCAATGGCCCAACTCCCAGAGTAGGAGCAGGGCGGCGTCTCCACAACCCAGGAGAGCAGTCCAGGAAGGATCCTTGGACATGGAGAGCAGGCTGTAGATACATGCACGTTTCAGGCATGTGTGCGAGGGTGTGTGTGCACATGTGGATCCATGTGTCACTAGTATTTGGGGCAGAAGGGGGTTCATGTTACAAGCTCTCTGCTGATTCTTCAGATGCACTTCCTCAGAAGAACTCAGCAGACTCAGAAAGGACTAGCCTGTGCCCCTAAGCAACAAGACGGGTCCCCCAAGCTTCAGACAGATGAGGCAGGTGGGGTCCTGGGAAACCACATTGCCCTCGGCACACTGGTCCCTGAGAACCTCAGCCCCACACAGCCTCCTTCAAGGGCTCTCAGGTCATGGATCTGGAACTTTGTCCTCAGGCCACCAAGGCCTGTGACCGTCCTGGGGCACCTTGGGTGCCACCACGTGAGTCACTTGGCAGGAGGGCACTTCAGTTTAGTGGCAGTTTGTATGCTGGCAGGACAACCAGCACCAAGTGTAGGCAGCTCTCCTCTGAGACAGGAGGGAGAAAACCTCACACTGAAAACCTAACATGACCAGGAAAATGATTAATCCAGGTCCCTCAAAAACTAGCTGCCATTACAGACAACCCAGTCACACGCTTCTCTTTTCCCTCAAACAGTAAATAGCAACAGTCACGGGGCATTAAGATGAGCTGAAGTTTGTAAAACCATTTTGTTAGGCTGAGTCTGTTTATTTTTAGAGAGAATAATAAATTCTTTGCCTGCACTTATAGGTTTATACCTGCTCAGGGCAGCTTTGCAATGGAAATAAAGTTGTTCTTTGTTTTAACGAGCTGGCAATCTTCCTTAGACTCCCCTGCAGTGACAATCACACACTCAGAGGCTCACCCAGAGGCCCTTAGAGGCCCGACATGGCCCAACACCAGCTCATGGTCCGGGTCCACAGGAGGACAGGAGGAAATTAGTCCATAGCTGGACCCCCTTCACCTCCTCCACCCTCATCACAGAGCCCTCATCTTCTACTGAACAATCACACATAGATCAAGTTGGGCCAGTGAGGGTGAAGAACATTGGAGCAGCTCACCTGTTAGAGCAGTGCCCCTGACTCCAGTGTGCAGAGCCCAGGGCTCCCAGGCCACATGGAGTTCGGAGGTTATCTGTCCAGGGGACCCAGCTCAATGCAGTGACGGGCAGTAAAGGCTGAAAGGGACTGTGACAGCTGAGGGTATTGGGCGCAAGGGGAGGGATAAGCAGGGCAGGGCCCGCTAGGAGCCACAGCAGATTAACTAACGTCACTTTGCTACTTCTAGAAGTCCACCTGAATACAGCTTCACCAGGCCTGGTGCACTCGATCTGTGATAAAACCTGAGTCTGAGAAACAAGCAGGAAACCAGGGGTCCCTGGGGCCTGGAACTCTGAACTCTCCTCCTGCCGTGTCCCCTTCCTCACCTCCCCATCAGCCAAGCACGCCTGCACCTTCTCTCTGTTCCTGGGATCCCTGGGCTAGGACTGGACGTTCTCTCTCCATCTTCCTCAGGCTGCACCATCTTCCTGAGGCCGCTCCTTGTCAGCAGCATGTAAAGCGACCTTCACTGGGTCGCTGGCCCACACCGGGGCCATGGGCCTGGGGATGTTCATCACTGTAATGTACCCCAGCCTGCCGTGACTGCTACAGTGGCACTCAGTGACATCTGTTGAATGGCTGGCCAAGAAGCCCTGAGCCACCCACCAGGAGGGTAATCATGCCCACAACTACCTGGGGTACTAAGGGACCACAAGCTAGGCTCCCAGGAGGCCTGAAATAACCCTGTAAAGGTGAACTGAAGCTTGAGCCAAGGGGTTTTCCCACGAGGATGTGGCCACAGACCAGACACCTCTGAGCAAGACAGTCCCAGGAAGGAGCAAGGCTTCAGGAAGACAAGTACCTGCTCTCCTGACGCCAGGTCTGCTCAAACCCCCCAGTGCACACACTGTGCACACACAGATACCCTGTGATCCCTTAAATATCATGGCCCTTGTTTTATTTTAGCCTCATTTCAAAGTCTTGGGTTTACTGTTGTGCCACTATCATGACGCACTAAGAGGGGCTGATTTTAGTTACCCCAGCATGTATGTGATTCAGCTCATGTTCATATTCACTTTTCCTGAGACCAAAGAACAGTTCCAAAGTGGAAATGCCCCCTGATACCCATATAATGCCCTGCCAAGAACTGGTCACAGGCACACGGAACTGCTTGACCAAGAGTGACCCTGTGCCTCGAACATTCGTCATACTTGTTTCTGAGGACCCTGTTCTCTCCAGCAGAATCCAAAGACACCAAGTACTGCCCAGGTGGATGAGGACGCCAGGCTTCCTCCCATCCACAGCTAGGTGGCAGCGTTTGGCACTGGTGCCCACGTGCGCACGCAGAGGCACCCGCCATCAGGGGACACACCGTACCTGTAGGTGATCTTCACTTCAGTTCCAGGCTCATCTCGCTCCCAGATCAAAGCAATGCTCTCCGGGGACTTCTGAACGTGCTGATCCAAGCAGTTGACTGCACAAAAACAGGTGCATGGACGTTACACTTGGTGCCACTGGAGTCAGAACGGGGAGGGTCCAGTTGGCCTGGCTGGCGCCATGCTCCCTAGGTTGAGAGACCTCTCAGGTGCAGGTGACCACTGAGAATTCTGAAGCAGGCGCTTCATGTGTGGAGCACTCCCCAAGTCCCAATCCCCAGCCTCATTCCCTGCCCCCACCACCACCACCCTCAGCCAGCGACCTGACCCAACTGGCCCTGTGGTTTTCAAGGCTCCCTGGAAATTCTGACACAGCCAGGGCTGAGCACTGCAGCCTAGGCTGTAGGAAAGAAGACTCAACGCAAACAGGGCCTGATTCCGTGCAGTGCATGGGGAGGGTGCTTGTGGGGTAGGGGTGCGATCCAGGACAAGGACCCACGTCCCTTCTCAGGTGTCCATCCAGCACCCAGCTCCCAGAAGTGATGCACTGACAAGGGAAATGTCTCGCTAGTTTTCCAGGAGGCTTGCTCCCCTCCCGCTCCGTTACCGAAGCTCAGGTCATATGACTGCCCACAAAAACAGGTCGGTTGTGGTGGTTTACTGTCAACCTGAAGATCAGTAGGATCATGTTCATTGCTAACTTCCTGTTCACCACCACTGACTGGACTTCAAGGTGAGCTTGGCTCTGGCCAGTTTTTGCCAGAGCCCCTTCCAGCCGGCCCTCGTGGCCTGTCTTCATTCCTCACCTCCCCATCAGCAGGGAAATAAATACCTAAAAACAGCTTTCAGACCAGCAGCCACTGCCCACCTGGTCTTCAGGGTCACCCACATGTCAAGGTATATAAATTTTTCCTTTCCTGTCTTTTTGGGGCAATTATTCATCTTCTCCCAAACTAATCTTCTACAGAAATGGGAGATGTACCCTTTGCCAAGTCTAACTCACAGGGCTGGGTCAGAATCAGATGGAAAGCAATCCTGAGAGGTTACAAGAATATGAGGTCGGTCACCACCCGATAATCACCCTGCTGGGAGTTCCTACAAGTATTTCCTGATGGAAAACCATTCTGACACAAGTTATGGGAGACTCTCCCCATAACAAACCCATAATCCTTGAGAGGGTGAACTCCCATGGAAACATTTACAAACTTTAGCTTGTGTCTGTGTGTGCCTGTGTGCATATGAATCACATTTTTTCCCTCTCAGGATATTTTATCTATCCTTTACTCTGGGAGGTGGGAGGGAAGTTCAAGAGGGAGGGACATATGTAAACCTATGGCTGATTCCTGTTGATGTATGGCAGAAACCAACACAATATTGTAAAGCAATTATCCTTCAATTAAAAAAATTTTTTTTAATTTCAAGTTTCTAACAGGTATATAAGCTATACCTCACAAACTTGATAAATGAAGTTGGGGATGTCATGGGGAAAATTCCTAGTTATTGCCACAGGAAAGTTCTTTGAACTACTAGAAAAACAGAAGAGAATAAATCCCCACCCACCCACCCCCAAAAAAGAAGAGACAAAAGCAGAAAGACAAACTGAGAAGAAGGGGCTTGGTGGCAAAACTTGGGTTTACAGAATAAACCTGACATCAGTCATGCGTGTGTCAGTCTGGTCCAAAGTTCTTTTTCTTAATATTTATTTATTTTTGGCTGTTCTGGGTCTTCATTGCCATGCACAGGCTTTCTCTAGTTGCAGAAAGCCAGGGGCTACTCTCTAGTTGTGGTGTGTGGGTCTTCCATCGTGCTGGCTTCTCTCGTTGTGGAGCACAGGCTCTAGGGACACGGGCTTCGGTGGTTGTGGCTCATGGGCTCAGTAATTGTGACACACAGGCCCACTTGTCCCACGGCACATGGGACCCTAGTTCCTGACCAGGGATCTAATCCGAGTCCCCTGCATTGGTAGGCAGACTCCCAACCACTGGACCACCAGGGAAGTCCTGGTACAAACTTTAGAAGAGTTTTCACATTAAGACCACAGATTTCTGGCTTCTCTTGAACAATCAGCAGATGAGGCCATACCCACACCTTGCAGCTGAGGTGGTGACCACTCTCAGCAGGAGTGGGTCCTGGCACCTCCCCTTGCTAGCCATGCCAAGTCTGCTCAGGGTCCTGCCTCAGGGCCTTTGCACAGTTTCTCCCTCCCTGGGGGATATCGTCCCACCCTCCCCACCACTGCACATCATCTGGTACCCAGCCTCCCCCAGGTCTCAGCCAACACGTCCTCACTCCGCTATGGAGCACTACTCCTCCCTGGGACCTTATGCCTCCCAGACTGTAACAGCCCCTGTGGTGTTTCCAACCTGCTGCCCCTTTGTGGGCAGGGGTCACATGCCCGGTTCCTGTTTGGACACTTGCAGCCTGACCCAGGGCTCCGAGCACAGGAAGCCCTAAGTTCTGGATGATGGATGGACCTGCCAAGTCCTCAAGTTAGAGGATGATGTGGGGTCCAGGTGACACCAGGCTGGGTGCGTGCCTGGGAGAGGGAACAGACCTCTTCTCATCTTCCTGGCTTTGTCCCTCAAGAAGTTTCCTTTTGGGGCCTACATCAAGGCTTCTGACTTCCCAAGGATCCCAGATGACTTGTGAGCCTGTAACTTTCGAGACCCCACCCTGAGTCTCTGACTGAACAGGTCTGGGTGGTCTTGAGGATTTCACTTCTACCAGGATCCAACTTGATGTGTGATTGCAGGTCCGGGACCTCTTTCACACAGGCGGGTGCATACACACACACACATATGTCTTCTGGTACGTACAGTCCAGAGTCCCGGGGAGCTTTCTTTTTCCAGTGGTGGTGGTGGTGGTTTAGTCACTAAGTCGTGTCCAACTCCTGGATAGGAATAATTAAAGACCCTTGCCATCTCTGCAAGACATCCGGCCATGCCCTCATTGGATGGCAGCCTGGGGTCACAGTTAAAATCACACTCTAGAGTCAGGCCACTGTCTGACCACTCACTAACCGTAGACTCGTCTATTTATCTCTAAACACCACCTCTAAATCTTACTCTCCTAATTGGTGGTGGTAACGGTTCTGGACTCTAGGAGGCAGGGTAATAATTAGATGCCACTGGAGTTTTCCTGCCATGGGGTGCGACTGTGTCCCCAAGGGAAACTGAGTTCACAGCTGCCATGGACAACCCTCAGATGACAGTGTCCAGAGAAAGCACAGGGCTGGGTCTGAGGCGACGTGGCTCTATGGTGCCATGTGTATGTTGACTTTTAACACATCTGCATGGCTCCTGCTGTTGCCTCAAGTGCAGAGGGGAAAAAAAAAAAGGGAGGAAAGGAAGGAAACCCTTACATCTCTCATTTAAAAAGAAAGAAGTCTCCACCAAAGAACTGGGCAGCAAGACAACAGAATTTCATTTCCAAGTATTTCCAAGAAAAATTGGGCAAGGAGAGAGCAACTTAAGGCTTGGCTCAAACCCGATCTCTTATTTTGATCCTTTTCCAAATCTCCCAGCACACAGCAATCTCTCCTCCCACAACTCCATTCGGCACTGACTCATCTTCCCAGCAGCCCCCATTCTGACACAACATCAGCTCTGCTAAATCCGCCCCCAACTGGGTCACAAGGTCCCTATGGGCAGGGACCATTTCCCTACGATTCCTTCACCTCGGAAGGGGGGTAGGGGATGATGGGACAAAGTTCCTAATTCTCCCCTTAGCAGCTGTAAAACCTTGAGCACTGTCACCAGTGTGGACCTGCTCCTTTACTGATCTGTGGTCCTTCTCCTCATCAGAACGCAGGCTCTGAGGCACAGGGGCATTTTATGCGTGATCCCCCCCTTACATCCACATCTGTACAATGGGGCCACCAGACACTTCAAATTGGTGTCACAAGGATGTCATGAGATGAGGCATCACAAAGTTCACCTAAGGGCAAGTCTGCACCCGGGCCTGATGTGGCTCTGCAAGCAGGTAAGTGGGCATGTGTGGTGAGTTTGGGTTTGTTTTTAAGAAGAGGTGATGAGGGACTTCCCTGCCAATCCAGTGGTTAAGACTTCGCGTAACAATGAAGGGGTGTGGGTTTGACCCCTGTTCAGGAGGCTAAGATCCCACAAGCCTTGAGGCCAAAAAAATCCAAACATAAAACAGAAGCAATGTTGTAATAAATTCAATAAAAACTTTTAAAAGATAGCCCACATAAAAAAATTAAGATATTATTAAAAAAGAAAAGGTGACCAGAGGGTCATCAGTTTCATCATAAACATGTACACAAAAATGCAGGCATTTCCATCCAACAAACTTGTTGGTTGTTTAAATGCATCCCTGCCCCTCCTCCTTTTACAAAAATTTAATTTTAATCCAAAGAGATGAGAGAGTTAATATTCACAAGAGGAGTCACAATAGGTTCTTCTATTTAAAGAAAACCTCCCTGGCATAATTTGAGGTATTACGTCAATCACAAAAACTGTATTTGCCAACTTTCCAGAAACATCTGCTATTTAAAGTAAGTCATGTCTCTAACAACTGGGGAGGATTCAGAGCTTTCCGAGGGTCCCTCCTCCTGAGACCTGAGGTCATGTATCCACTGAGAGTTCCTTGAAGGACCTGAGTGAGCTACTTCAGCCACTGGGAGGAAATGCAGCCTCAAAGGCAGGCTCTTGCCATCTCAACGTTTCAGACGGCTCTTGCCGTCTGAATTATTCGAGGCACGTCATGAAGAGGAGAGAGCTACAGCGAAATGGTTTCCACTGCTACAAGGAATGTTCCAAAAAGTGTCCAAGGAATCTCTGTGTTCAATGCTAGTTATAAACAGTCTATCCTTGAGCTTGAAAGTAAGAATACACACACGCGTGTTTCAAATTCAGACTCAAAATAGAGTTTCGTTTTGTATTCTGAAAGCAACACGTCACTACCCTCCAGTTCTGCATCTGCAGCTTCCTGATGTCTCAAGTTTATACCCACGGAGCAAAGACATCTGTTGAGCCCTGTGAGGGAAAGAGCCAAACTTCAAAAGCTGGAAACAGTCCTTATCAGAACGTGGCTTTCTAAAGAGTTTCGGGTTTCATGCAAACCAGTTCACTGCAGGGGGTGTCAGGTCTACCTCCCCACTCCCACCCCACCCCGCCCAGGGCCCTCTGACACCACAACCCCCCCACCGGCCTGGCTCTCCCATGGTCCAGGAGGGCTTTCAGAGCCACGTCAGCCACCTGCATGCCCTCCCCAGCCTGCTTCCCAGAATAGGCTGGTCAGATGGAAAACCTGTGTGGTCCCATTCAGAGGCAAAGCAGCACGGCTGAAGAGCAGGTTCAAGGTTACAGCCTCCTCCCAGGATTCATTAATAAATAACAAAGGCCAGTGATTGGGTGCAAGGAATGTTCTGAAGACAGTGCAGAATGCTTCACAAGCGTTTTCACATTCAATGCTAACAGTAGTCCCAGGTCACCTGCCGCTGGTCAGAAGCCTAGCAGCTTCTGCCTTGGTCTCTGGGACCTCTGGTAGCCAACAGCCCTGGGTCTAGTCACCACCTTGTGAGAAGCTCCTTGTGGGTGCTCCAGGCCACAGCTCCAACTAAGCCCAGCCTGTAGGCCAGGCCGCAGACATGGGGGTGAGCAAGGTAGATGACTAGAGTCCCACAGGTGGGGAGCAGAGGCAAGCCACTCCAGTCAGGCCCTGTCCAAAGTCCTGACCCACGGAATCCGAGAGACTAAGAAAATGGCACGGATAGGAACTGGAACAGAATTTCAGTTACGCACTGTTCTCACATTACAAATGAGGAGACACACCAAAGAACATTCAGGGGAGGGCAGGGGGAGTAAATTGGGAGAGTGGGATTGACACAGACACACTACTATACATAAAATAGTGTAAACTAATAAGAACCTACTGTAAAGCACAGGGAATTATTCAGTACTCTGTAATGACCTATATGGGAACAGAATCTGAAAGAGTGGATATGTGTATATATATACTTGACTCACTTTGCTGTGTAGCTAACACAATTGTAAACCAACTATACTCCAAAAAAATGAATTTTAAAAAATTAAGCACTTGGCAAGACTTTAGATAGAAAGAAAAAAAAAGTGATCAGGGGAAAACAAGTATTCAAACTCAGGTATGATTCCAAAAACACACCCAGCACCACTGAAGTGTATGGTACCACCCACAGACTCTTTGTTTGTTTGAGAGAGACAGATTGGCATTCATCCCAATCCACCCATTAAGTGGTGCCCCACCTGCCCTGGTTGGACACAGGTCAGTGGTTCTCAACCTTAAGTGTGTATCAGGATCACCTGGAGGATCCACCCCCAGGTTCCTGGCTCTGGCCATCTAGGATGTTTCTACAAAGTTCACAGGTCTTGCCGATGCTGCTGGTCCAGGGACCACACTTTGAGAACTGTACATACAGACCTTCCTGAAGGAGCAAATGGAGTTTTAAGTGATGCTCCTTTGGAATAAGCCAACATCACATGACCATCACACAGACAGACAGAGCATGCCAAAACACACCCCCTTCCACCCCAGCCCACAACTTTCTAGTGGCTCCCAGGATAGCCATAACTTGGTCTGGTCCTTTTTCATATGATCACCTCTGATTTGCAGACACTGGCGACCATCAGAGATATTTCTGACAGATGAGTGCAACACATACACATTTGATGAGAGAATGTGGCTGAAATGCTGTTTTTCTACAAGGCAGTTTTCTGAAGTTCAGTTTCTGGCTAAGGTAACCATAAAGGAGAAATAAATGAAGAAAAAGAGGCCAAAGAGTGTCTTGCTGTACACCCTAACCCTGACCTTGAACCTGACCGAGTAGGGCTCACAAGGCCCTGGCTGCCCGTCGCACCGGATCTGTCATTACACCACCACCACCACTCCCCGCTTCTTATCTGAGAGTGAAAGGTGGCACGTGTTCACCTTGAATGTCCCTGGCAGCCTCAGGTCTCCCAAGTCCAAGGCAGCTTCTAAAGGAATTGCAACCTTCCACCCCTTCCCCCTGCACGCAGCTCTCTCGATCCAGGGTGCATTCCACCAACCCTGCAAACCTAAGGGTTTAGTTTTTCTCCCACTAGTCCAAGGACACTTTGTGCTGACTCAATTTTAGAGAAGACACTTATCTACTGAGTCATTTTTATTAAACCAGCAAAGCAATATACAATATAAAAAAAAAAAAAGTCTGGTCCAAAGTTCCTTTAAATATCTTTGCTTGAAAAATAACCGCAAGAAACTACCTGTAACTCTGGCTACTTCTAAATTTCACGAGTCAAAATCACTACCACTTATTGCTCACTAGTAAGTACTGGGCCTGTTCCATACCCTGTGTGCCTGGTCATCACAACCCAGCCCCTCAGGTGGGTATTGTGCCCTCTAGTCTACACAGGCAGAGAAGGCAATGGCCCCCACTCCAGTACTCTTGCCTGGAAAATCCCATGGACAGAGGAGCCTGGTAGGCTGCAGTCCATGGGGTCGCTAAGAGTCAGACACGACTGAGCGACTTCACTTTCACTTTTCACTTTCATGCATTGGAGAAGGAAATGGCAACCCACTCTAGTGTTCTTGCCTGGAGAATCCCAGGGATGGGGGAGCCTGGTGGGTTGCCGTCTATGGGGTCTCACAGGGTCAGACACGACTGAAGCAACTTAGCAGCAGCAGTCTACACAGGAGAATGCTGAAACTCAGAGGAACAGAAAAACTGGACCAGTAAAGAAGTGGAACCTGGACACTTAGACCCCACTGCCCAGTTCAGGCCTTGGTCAGGAAGACCTTTCCTTAAACAGCCCCTAGACTCCCATCTATCCCATTACCCACTTCCTCCTTGACAGGCAGCCCCTCTGACCGCCCCCGCATCTGGCTGCTCACACTCCAGGCCTAGCCTGCCTCCTTCTTCCCTTAGTTGCTGGGCCTTTTGCCCCTGGCGGGCAGGGGCATGGCTGGCAGTGTGAACCCCAGTCCCAAGTCTGGACAGAACCGTAGGGGATTCAATCTCCAGTAGGGGCCAGAGAGGTCAGACTGGCGATGGAGCTGGCTTCTGAGACCTCGGAAGACCGGCCCCCTGGGTCTTCGGGGTGAAGGTGAAACTGAGAGCGGGTAGGTCCCACTGCTGCTTCCTTCCCGCCCGCCCGCCCGCCCGCGGGCTGACTCCGGCTGCCGGGGCGGCTTCCTCCTCCCCGCCACCCGGCGAAGCCCCGTTTGTTTACATGGGCAGGGCTGCTCCCCAGGCGGGTCGCCGGCCGGCACCTGGCGGTAACAACGGCCAGAAGCTTTTCGGTTCTGTCGCCGGCCGGCCCCGGGGGCGGGAAGTCCTGCTCCTGGCGCGCCCCTTGCCTTCCACCCCCCGTGCGGCACGCTCGGTGTTAGGGCCGGTGGGGGCCACCGTTAGACTCGGGGCGGGGGGGGGGGGCGCCGGGGAGCGCGAGCCACGACCGAGGAGTCGGGGCCGGGCCGGCGGGGGGGGGGGGGGGGGGTGGCCGCGTCGCTTGCCGGGGAGCGATGCCGGAGCGCCGAGGAGGGAGCGTGTGGAGCCGCCGCACGCCGGGCTCGGGGTCCCCTGGGCGCGCGAGCTGGGGCGCCCCGGTCCCCAGGCCCACTCACCAGACACGTTTAACTGGCCTCCCAGGAACCAGCTGATCCTGCCGCTGCGGAAGTCGCAGTCGCTCACCGTGTGGTAGGGGGTGTCCCACACGAGAGCGTCCCGCGCCAGCGGCCCCCAGAAGGCGGCGGGCTCGCGAGCTGCCAGCTTGATTCGCTCTTGGTAGGAGCCGGGCGGCGCTGCGGGGGCGGAGGCGCTGCTCCAGAGCCGCGGGGCCGCCAGCGCCCGCACCCCCACCCCGCGGAGGCCCCCCAGTAGCCGCCCGACGCCGCGGCCCAAGCAGCGCGCCGCCATCGCGCCTCAGAGTCCCGCGCCTCAGAGCCCTGTGGCAACCGGGCGCCCGCGTGCCCGCGCCCCGCCCCGGCCCCGCCCCGCCCCAGGCCCCGCCCTCCTGCCAACGCCCCGGCCCTCGCCCAATCCCGCTCCCTCTCCCAGTCCTCGCGCGCTCGCGCCCCTCCCTGGCTCCGCCCCCGCCCCGCCCCTCCGGCCAGCGCCCCGGGCCCGCCCTCAGGCACCGCCCCCGCCCCGCCCCTCCCAATCCCTCAGCTTGCGCTCCAGAGCTGAGCGCCAAAGGAGGGGGAGCAGCTGGGGAAGGGGGGCCTCCCGGAGCGCAGGGTACGGGGTCCCGGGGCGGGCTGCCGGCGCTTGAACCGGTGCGTCCTCCAGCTCCGACGGCTACGCGGCGCGGGGAACCGCAAAGATGGGGAACCCGGGGACGCAGGCTCTTCCGAGTGCGGGAGCGATCACGGAGCCAGCGAACCACCAGTTAGGTCCATTCAGCATCTCAGAGGCCGAAGGCGTTCGTCTCTTCGTGCGCCCTGGAAAAGGAACACGCAGGTCTGCCTGCACCGGACCCCGGCCAAAATATACACACACAAGCAGCACCCCTGCTCCGTGGACTAAGTGGGGTCCTCTACCCAAGAGGCCGTGGGGGTACCCAGGGAGGTGGTCTAGGGTCCACCGCATTCCTGTGGCAACGAAGCAAACGCCCGGGGGTTTCGGCCTGCTGCTACAGCTTCTGTGTCCTGGGTTCAAAACCTGACGTTTCTAGCTCTCTGACCTCGGGTGAGTTCCTTAAAGGTCTCTGTGCCTACACCACCCCGGCTACTGAGCTCCCTGGGTGTCCCTCCCAGACTGCAAGTTTCAGACACCAACTCATTTATTCTTATGCAGCCCTGGGGAGGGGGAAACGCATGATATCTCTCTCCCCCAGCTGTACCCAGGAAGCCCGGGAATGGAGGCTATGTCCCAGTTATCAAGCCAGGAAAGATAGAAGGGAACCCACAGAAACTTGCCTCAGCCAGACTCGAATATCACAACACCCACAAACTAAACACATAATAAATAAGATAAACAGAAGGGAGAGGGGAATTTTGAAAGTTGGTTGGTTGAGTTCCAGCCCATTAGCTGTAAGAGGAACTTCTGCTGTCAGCCCCAGTGTGTGTGTGTGTGTGTGTGTGTGTGTGCCCCCTCTCCTGTGCGCCTGCGTGCACTTGCCTGCTTGCACATGGTGCCTGCTTTTTAAGGCTGCGGGTGCTGGGGTCCAATGAGAACAGTTAGCACTTACACATGGGCGCTGCTCTGTGCCAAGTGCTTGACCTGCATTTTTCTACTTAATTTAAAAGTTATCTGGTGCTATCAAGTCATGCCCACTCTCAGCTCCCAAGTGGAACATATGAGGACGCTGAGCCCTAAGAAATAAACACGTGCTGGGCAGCAACCCCACTCCCGCCTCAATTTCTGCTTCACCACTTGGCCTGAATCACTTTTTTCTTTTTTTAAGCCTCACCACACAGCATGCAGGATTTTAGTTCCCCAATCAGGGATTGAACCTGGGCCCTATGCAGTGAGAGCACAGATTCCTAACCACTGGACTGCCAGGAAATTCCCCGAATCACCATTTTTAATAGAATAAATAATAAAACTGAAATACAGAAAGACCGTAAGTGTGGCCGGGGGTCCCAAAGATGACTACAGATGCTGGAGCAGTGGGTGAAAACTCCCAGGCATTTGCTCTATAGATGAGAGGCTCCCCCTCAAGAGGAAGGATCTGTTCCCCACAAGTGGATAAGCAATGCTGCTCCGACTATCCCAGCCCAGGCCCTGAGAGGCCACAGAAGCAGGCCCTAGAGACCCCTGCAGAGAATGTTACCAAACTCAAGTCCACATAAGGCCAACCAACACCAAAACACCTGAGTCTGGAGCAGAGAAAGGTTTATTGCAGGGCCCTGCAAGGAGGGAGGAGGCTCATGCCTTAAAAACCCTAAACTCCCCAAAACTTTTCAGCAAAGCCCTTTTCTGGGAAAGGTAGAGGTGGGGTAGCTGTTGCAGACTTCATGTTGTCAGAACCTTTATTCTTGAGGACAGCTCATGGTCAAGTCATGATGTTCCTATAAACCTCCACCAAAACAAACATTAGTATCTGTTCTGACCAGAAAGGGAAGGGGAGTCATTTAATTCTGTCTCCGTGCCTCCTTGCAGCTGTTAACACGCAACAAACCTCGTAAGCAAAACAACATGATTACCCCTCGTTTAACAAACCTCGTAAGCAAAACAACATGATTACCCCTCGTTTTACGGGTTCAAGGTCCCAAGGCTCAGCTTTTGCCCTGCGAGGCCCAGGTCCTTGGTAAGAGGAGGGGTCCCTGTGCAGGCCAGTTACCCTGCCTTGGAGCAATTGTCCAGCATCCAGTTTGGGTCCTCCCACCAGTGCACAGTGTGCTGAAAAGACAGATCTCAGCAGGCCGCCCCTCACAGCCCGGTCCCTAGATCCCACCCAGCCCCAGATGGCACTCAGGCTCCTCAGGCCACACAAAGTGGGGCGGGGTTCCACAAACGGCAACCCATGGAGACAGCTGCTGCCATCAGGTCTTGGAGGTGGGATAGGGGAGAGGTTTGCTGCCGCTTAGAGCCTGGGCTTGGTGGCAGGCAGCTGTGGTGAGGACTCTGCCAGACACAGTCCTCAGTCCATCCCTATGGCCCCAGGATTACCCACCACCCCAAGGCTGGAAGGCCTGGAGGGCCCGGGGAAGAAGGCCACAATCCACCTCTCACTGCGCTCTGTACCACCGGGGACAGCTGCAAGCTGACTGTTGGTGGAGCAGCGGGGCCTCTAACTGCCGCCACTGCGGAGTGATAAGAGCTGCTGGGTAGCCCTGCCCCACCCCCTGCCCGCCCCTACTGCAAGAACAATAGGGAAAGTACACGGAATTGGCTCAAGACGTATGAAACTGGCTTTCCTTCAGGCTGGAGAAAGAGAAGTGATTGTGTGTACAGAAAACATTACAGAGCCAACCAGGTGGTACAGAACTGCATGTCCTGTGGCCCAGCGTTACCTGAGGTGAGGTCACAGAGGCCAAGGCCAAGACTGCCTCCTGGAAGCGGCTCTCCTCCAGGAACTACGCAGGTGGAGCCACACCCAGTGACGTCCGCAGAACAGCTTTTCATGGGGCCTGGACTGTTCTGAGAACAGCTGGCCCTTCAGGCAGCCCGAATCATAGAAGCCCTGGCCCTTAAAATAGAAGCAGAGCCCTCCACTGCAGAAAGCAGTGCATTGGCAGGTGCAAACGCGGGAGGCCTGAGAGGGAAACTGGGCTCACTTTATGTCTCAGCCCCGATGTTCAAGTCAGAGATGGCAACCCTCACAATCCTAAGAGAAGGATGCTCTGATCTTCACTTAGCAAACACAGAGAGGGGAGAAGCCATCCAAGGTCTCATGGCTGGCAAATGGGAAGCCTCAGCCGCCAGCGCTCACAACTTGAGCAGCTGTAAGGTGTCTGCCTTCTTAAGCCTCCCCTCCCGCGTTGGTCGAAGCTGTGCCACTGGACCCTTCTAAGGAGCAGCTTTGTAGATAAGGGTCCAGGAGACCCTCAGCACTGAGTCACCGGACCCCCTTGCTCCTCAGCCCTTGTTATCACTCCCCCAGCTCCCTTCAATGACAGGATTTGAGGAGTCCCTCCCTGCTGTGTGCATGGGCCAGTGTGGAGGCTGTCAGCTGGACAAGGATAAACCAGACACACCCCCTGAGCCCAAGGAGAGGGAGGGCCAGGGAGACAGGCACCAGCTCCAATGACTGAAATGCAAAGCAAAACCAAAAAGAAAAATCCACACTAAGAGCCTTGAAGTGGGTTGGAGGAAGGAAAGGACGCAGCCGCTGGAGGTCTGGGATTGGTCACACAAGGCTGTCAGGCTTCCTGCCCTCTGGTCGCCATTTCCCAATGTCCGCATGACCTCAGTGGCAGCAATGGAGAGTGGGGACATGCCTCCAAGGCTTCAGCAGTGGTGGGCTCCACAACCCCCATGCAGTGCCCCATAACATGCACACTGGACCCCTGGGAGGGAGGGTGAACAGTGTCCCCAGGGTGAGAGGGTTCACCACCAAAGAGTGGGAGAGACCACAGGTGAAAACCAGAGAGAACTCCAGGTGGCTCAGGGCTGGCAGTGGTGTCCGCCAGAGCCAGGGACCCCCATCTGAGGAGCCACCAGAATTCTGGGTAGGTCTGTTCTCAGGCAACTCCCTCAGTGAATTCCCTAAATGCCGACAACACCAGACCCCGGAAGCCTTTAACTCTCTCCAGCCCCCGGTGAGCAGGAAAGACTGGGGTGTCAACCACCCACACAGCACAGAAAGGATTTTGGCCTTGGGGTTCTCTGTGGCCCCCAGAAGACACCCCCCACACCCCACAGTGCTCAAGAGCGCCATCGGGGAAGACTGTGGCTTTGCCTGTGAAGTGTCACTGGTACCTGAAGGAACCGGTTCTCTCACTGCCCAGGTCCACAGAGACCTCACACCCACGGCTCTTCCCGCCTCTCTGCCTGGACACTTGCTGTGACAGCAAGCCAGGGGCAACCACAGGACACAGGAGGTCCCTCTCAGGGCCAGTCTCTAACAACTGCGAGCCATGACCACTGTCAGCGTGGACCAAGCCCTGGCTTCCTCCTCCGCCGACCTCGAGGAAGCCAGGTAGACAGAGGGCACAGTGGAGGAGCCAAAAGCCCTGCACCAGGCCTCTTCACTGCCCCCTTCCCACCGTGTGTAAGGCAAGCACCTCAGTGTTGTCGTTTGCAAAATGAATGAATGGGAGAGATATCCTGAACCCTTCAGGTCTCAGATGCCTAGTGGTGAGTTTATCGCAATAAGGGTGTGCTGACTTTTTCAATTTATGTAAAATCATAGCTTCTGAGGTTTGGGGGCTGCACAGACTTATTTAAGGGCTGAGGGGCTTCAGTTCTGCATACCTTACACCCTCCCTACCCCTTCCCTGTCTTTCTTTGGCTCCCAACTCAGCAGACTGCCATCGTCCCAGCTCGAGAGGTGCTGTCCCACCCCCAGTCTGCAGCCGCTGTTTCTCTTCCCACTTCAGGACTCCAGTAGCCATATCACCACCCCCTTCCAGCCCCCAACTCATCATTGCTAGTTTCCTGTTGAAGTCAGTTCCCCTGGAACCAACTCCAAACTGGACTCAAGTACAATCAGGGGTAGACCAACTGACAGATTTTGGTCCAGTAGCTTTGGAGAAGGGCGGCTTGCAGTTTGGGCTGGGAAGGTTTGTATTTTAACATGCTTAAAATTAACATTCAGGGGCTGGGTGGCTAGGGAGGATGCCCTCTGCTGAGTCTCGGGGTTTTCTTTGAGACCCAACCATGAGCAGCAGGCAGGTGGGGTGGGGGAAGGATGGTTCTACTGCCAAGGGCAAGAGAAGAGGTTGGTCAGGATGGCAGTGACCACCCTGCCCCCTCCAGGTCTCAGGCCAGGGGATATCCTTACTTAGATGCTTGTTTGGCAGTGATCACTCTGGATGCTGGGCTCCTCAGGATAAGAGGGGGATGAGAGGGACAGAGTGAAACGGGGGATCAGCCTCTGGGCTGATTTGAGAAGTAAAGTTCCTTTTCCTGTCCAAGACAGCAAAGGTAGCTGAAACCACTTCACCACCAGTCTCAGGCTCCCCTGCATCTCGGCTCAACCACCCCAAATATGGAGGTTTACAATAGGAGCATGACTTGGAGACAAAGGCCACAGCAGAGAAAGGTCAGCAGCAAACCTGTGCTGACCTCCTGGTGTGAACATTACTTCCTCAGGGGTCAGCCCCTGGGGGCCCCAGAATAAACAGAGCCCAACCCTGCAGGCGCCAGCTGAGGACCCAGGAGGGTTATGTGTGGATTGAGTCGGGGCCCCAGGATTCTGGATTGACAGATTGTGGACCGATTTAAAGAGAAGGTGAGGGATAGAAAACAGCACTCAAATTTCTAGGCGTGCGGATTTTGACAAACTTTAAAGCTGGCCAACACTGCCACCTGGCGATGGATTCTGTGTGCTGTGCTTAGTCGCTCAATCGTGTCCCACTCTTTGCGACCCAATGGACTGCAGCCCACCAGGCTCCTCTGTTTGTGGGGATTCTCCAGGCAAGAATACTGGAGTGGGTTGTCATGCCCTCCTCCGTGGGATCTTCTGGACCCAGGGATCGAACCCAGGTGGCTCACATTGCAGGCAGATTCTTTACTGTCTGAGATGCCAGGGAAGCCCAGAGAAGTGATGGATTCTACCTTTAACTAAGCTGCTTCAGGACCAGGCAGAACAGAGCAGGGGTCTTGAAGCCACATCTCTATCAGGGAAGTCCAGGAGCATCTCCTGAACAAGGCCTTCTAAATAGTCCTCATCTCTCTAGGTCAGACTGTGCCCAGGGCAGCCTTGAACTTGGGAACGGGGAAGGAGGGAAGAGATCTACTGTACACAGCCATCAGAAATCAAGGTGGTGGACTTGGCAGAGGGAATAATGGAAATTGCAGTTAGGTCACTTCAGTCGTGTCTGTCTCTTTGGACTATAGCCCGCCAGGTTCCTCTGTCCATGGGATTCTCCATGCAAGAATACTGGAGTGGGTTGCCATACCCTCCTCCAGGGGATCTACCTGATCCAGCGATCAAATCCGGGTCTCTTATGTCTCCTGCATTGGCAGGTGGGTTCTTTATTTTAAATGACCATAAATCGAGAAAAGAAGAGGTTTTGTGTCTGAGTCCTATAACAAAATACCATAAATTGGGCACTTAACCACAGCAACAGGTGGCTAACAGGACAATTATGTGGCTGAAGATATTTCAAAAGGAAGACGCCCACAGCGGAAGGTGGGTTGGAAGGAAGAGGATAGAAAAACAGAAATTTCTCTACACAGATGTGTTCAACCTGTGAATTTAGATGGATCAGACTTGTGGGACTTTCCTGGCAGTCCAGGGGTTAAGACTCCGTGGTCCCAACACAAGGGTCCCAACGCAGGAGACACTGCTTGGATGCCTAGCTGGGGGAACTAGGATTCCCCCTTGCTGCACTGTGCAGGCCGAGGGTGGGCTGGGGACAGCGGGTTGTCTGACAAAACGGAGTCAGATCCTCGACTCAGGCCCAAGCACAGCCACAGTCCTGCCAACACATGGCGCCAGTGTGTTATTCGTGATGTGGGATCTAGCTCCCTGAGTTGAGATCAAACCCGGGCCCCTGCATTGGGAGTGCGGAGTCTTAGCTACTGGACCACCAGGGAAGCTCCCGTGAGGATTTCTTTACCCATTCATTTTGATGGAAAGAGCAAGAAGGCAGTCAGCCTTGGATGAATTTTTAAGTGGAGAGGGTCCAAAGAAGTCAGAACAAAGCCATGGGTCCCTATGGTTCCCTGTTGACAGATAACTCCAGAGGAAGCATTAATGTAAGATGCTCCTGGAAGAGAAGTCTTGCATCTGGGCCTTGAGCTCGGATGTCATGGGTGCAGTTCTGCTCTCCCCAGCCAGGTTACAGGTATGGGAAAGAGCACAACACACTCTTCAGTGCATTCTCTCCGGAAGTTGTTGCATTCTTTGTATCACTGGAGAGCCCTACACAAGCATGGGGCGACCACTAACAGGGACTGTCAGTGGTGATAAGGACATGGCATGCTTGTTTGGGCTGAATACAGCTGCATGAGAAATTCCCCAGAGGAGAAAACTTCTGCAGCATTAGAAGGTGTGGCTGAAGCTGATCTTCACCCAAACAGGGTTTGGAACACCCTGTGGGTGCTCTGGTGCGTGTGTGTGTGCGTGTTAGTCCCTAAGTCATGTCCGACTCTTTGTGACTCCACGGACTGTAGCCGGCCAGCCTCCTCTGCCCATGGGTGTTCTCCAGGCAAGAATACTGGAGTGGGTTGCCATGCCCTTCTCAAGGTGGGCTCCCTGATAAAATCCCATGGAAAACAAAGTTTCCCAGTAATTCTCTGAGATAAGTCACCCTAGGGTTGTACACAGGACAAAATCCTTGATCCCATTCCACGGATTCTGAAACCTTTGCAGTCCCTGCATAGCTTCCACAGTGAGGCCCTGCTGCTGCTGCTGCTGCTGCTGCTGCTGCTGCTGCTAAGTCGCTTCAGTCGTGTCTGACTCTGTGAGACCCCATAGATGGCAGCCCACTAGGCTCCCCCATCCCTGGGATTCTCCAGGCAAGAACACTGGAGTGGGTTGCCATTTCCTTCTCCAATGCATGAAAGTGAAAAGTCAAAGTGAAGTCGCTCAGCTGTGTCCGACTCGTCACAGCCCCATGGACTGCGGCCTACCAGGCTCCTCTGTCCATGGGATTTCCCAGGCAAGAGTACTGGAGTGGGGTGCCATTGCCTTCTCCTAGTGAGGCCCTAAGAATACCCAAAGCAAGATCAGATCCACAGCCCTAGGTTTGCTGGCTGCCGTTACATGCCCAGCAGGAATATGGAAAAAGAGAGCAGACAGAAGGCAGGACTCTCAACCTTCTGGGGTCTTCTGAGCATTTAGCAGGCTCCCAGGACAGCAGCTGCAAGAGTCTGTAAATGCCAGTGGTGAGGGAGGAGAGTGGCTTTCTCTACTGGGCAGAAAGGAGGCTTTCCTAAATACTGAATCTTGGCCTACTCAAAGGATTCAGAAGATGATTAGCCTGCCTGCTTACCTCCAAACTAGGTGCCCTCTGGTAGTACCTTTCTCTTATGCTAAAAAACTGCATCGATGCTGTTTGCTAAGTCGCTTCAGTCGTGTCTGACTCTGCAATCCTATGGACTGTAGCCTGGGAGGCTCCTTTGTCCATGGGATTCTCTAGGCAAGAATACTGGAGCGGGTTGCCATGCCCTCCTCCAGGGGATCTTCCCAACCCAGGGATCGACCTTGCATCTCTTATATCTCCTGAATTGTCAGGGAAGCTCGATATGTCCCTGTTAAAAATTCAATCACACGGGAAGTTGTCCAGAAGGTAACTTGGGAATCCCTGGCTTCCTGTCTGTCACTCTCTGCTCAGAGTCAGCCTTTCAGTCCTTGAAGCTGCTCACTTCAGTGCTGTTCCCGGCAAAAATGGATAACCTGAAATCTCATCATGAAGGAACATTAGGCAGACCCAGATTGAGGGGATATCCTGTAAAATAATTGATCCGTGTTCTTCAAAAATATCAATGCTGGGACTTCCCTGGTGGTCCAGTAGGTAAGACTCCAAAAACCCAATGCAGGGGGCTGGGGTTTGATCCATGGTCAGGGAAGTAGATCTTACATGCCACAACCAAGACCTGGTACACTCAAATAAATAATTTCTTTAAAAAAAATCTATGTCACAAAAAAACAAAGAAAGGCTGCAGGACATCATGTCATGAAGGACATGATGGTTAGATGCAACGTGAGACTCTAGACTGGATCCTGGATGGAAAACAAAGGAACTGTGGAGGCCATTGTTGTCAGTTGGCAGAACTGGAATGTGAGCAAAGGGGTGGATAAAAGTCTTGTATGCATATTTAGAATATTGTAATCAATACTAGATAAAGGCACTAAATAATAGCTTTGTATTCAAATGAGAGCACTGTATTTAACCTAGTATTTCATATTGTATCTAATTAACTCCGTGTTGGATAAAAGTGTTGTATTCAGAGTACTATATTTTACTCAGGTTTAGAATTTTGTATTGAGATTTCAAATGTTGTACTCAGGTTTTCTGAAGTTGATAACTACTCAGGTTATGTAAGAGAATGTCCTTATTCTTAAAAAATACACACAGTATCAAGAGATAAAGGGGTAGGTACAAAGAAAGCAGAGCGCCAAAGAATTTATGCTTTTGAACTGTGGTATTGAAGAAGACTCTTGGGAGTCCCTTGGACTGCAAGGAGATCCAACCAGTCCATCCTAAAGGAGATCAATCCTGATTATTTATTGGAAGGACTGATGCTGAAGCTGAAACTCCAATACTTTGGCCACCTGATGTGAAGAACTGACTCATTTGAAAAGACCCTGATGCTGGGAATGATTGAAGGCGGGAGGAAAAGGGGATGACAGAGGATGAGATGGTTGGAAGGCATCACCAACTCCATGGACATGAGTTTTAGGAAACTCCAGGAGTAGACGATGGACAGGGAAGCCTGTCATGCTGCAGTCCATGGGGTCGCAAAGATTAGGACATGACTGAGTGACTGAACTGAACTGAACAGCCACTATGAAAAACAACATGGGGAGGTCTTCAAAAAATTAAAAATGGAACTACCATATGATCAGGCAATTCCACTTCTGGATATTTATCCAAAGGAGATAAAACTCACTTCTGGAAAAGTTAACCGCACCTCCCATGTTCACTGTAGTTTCATCCGCAAGAGTCAGGGTATGAAAACGATGTAAAGTGTCCATTGGCAGGTGAATGGGTAAAGATGTAGTGTGTGTAGTGTGTGTGTGTACAGTGGAATGGTAGTCACTATTAAAAAGTAAGAAAATCCAGGAACTTCGCTAGCAGTCCTCCAGCGGTTAAGACTCCACACTTCCAGTGCAGGGAGCTCTGGTTCAATCCCTGGTCAGGGAACTAAGTAAGATCCCATGTGCCACTCGTTGCAGCCAAAAAAAAAAAAAAAGAAAGAAAAGAAATCTTACTATCTGCAGCAACATGGATGGACCTTGAAGGCATTTTGCTAAGTAAAACAGGTCAGACAGAGAAGGTGGGACAAGATATGATCTGGCTTGTGCAGAATCTAAAAATATCAAACTTACAGAAATGGAGAGTAGGACGGTAGTGGCCAGGTGGCAGAGAAATGGGGGAAATAGGAAGACGTTAGTCAAAGCGTACAGACTTTTAGTTACAAGATCAGTACATTCTGGGGCTCTAATGTACAGCACAGTGACTCTAGGTAACAGTGTTGTATTGTATATCTGAAAGATGCTATGAGACTAGACGTTTAATGTTCATAACAACAACAAAATAGTAACCATTTGGATGGTTTAACTAACCTTATTACATTTCACAAGTTATACATGTATCAAATCATCATCTTGTATACGTCAAACTTACACAATGGTGTATGTCAATTATATCTCAATAAATGCTGGAAAACAGAGATAACAACTTCCTCTCAAATGGTTCAGAAAAATGTATCTAATGTGTGGACAGAGAGATGAGATGATAGATGAATGGAAAGAGAGGCTGAGGCTTGGTAAGCCTCATGCTGTAAGAAGACCCACGAAACTGTGAGCAAAATAAAGTGGTTGTTTTCAACCATCGCTTTGGGGCAACTGAAGCATCTTCTAGATCCAGACCTCTAAAAGCTCCATAGTCCTGCCTTTCACGTTTGTCTGATTCATCTGGACATATTTTCCTGTAAGGCATGAAACTGAGGTCCATTTCATTTTTCCCCGTTTGGATAAACAATTGTCTCAATAATGTATCAAAAAGTGAACGCTTTCAGGACTTTCCTGGTGGTTCAGTGGCTAAGACTCTGGACTTCAATCCCTGGTCAGGGAACCAGACCCCACATGCCACAACTGAGACCTGGTGCAGCCACATAACTATTTTAAAACATAAAGGGACTGCTTTCCTCGGTGGCCAGCCTTGCCACCTCCGTATCTGCACACGTTTGTTCTCCCTGCCCTTCAGGCTGTCTGCTCTGGGGCTTGAGCAGACAGTTTCAGGCAGGGCTCACGTGTGGCCGAGCAAATCACCACCTCCGTCTGTTTCAAGGGTGACTTAGCTCTTCTGGCCCTGAGCCCTAGAAATTGAGAATCAGCTTAGCAAGTTCACTTAATTTTTCTGCAGCTCAGTTTCTCACCTGTTGTGAGAATCAAAAAAGACAATACGGACATGATTTATAGACCACCGAGAGCAATAGTTTATTATATTTATACTGGTGAACCCACAGAAATAACACTGATTGCCATATCTTGTTCTTCCGTCATTTCTGAAAATATCTCCTGGGGTCATACACGTTTCTCATACACTGATGGACTGCTCCTGTCACCAAAAGGCAGCCAGGGTGACACTGGTTCATAGTAGGAATCTGTCCAAATTGACCTTGCTACAATTATAATTTTTTAAAATCTCCTTTTAGGGTTTTACAGCCAAAATTCCAGCTGGCAAGCAACTTTGAAAGCTGGGAACAATTCTGACCTACTGTCAGTGGTCAGATTCCCATTGGCTGCATGATTTGAGTGAGGGTTTAAAGGGACCACGTGTTTCCTATCAACCTGGCACTTGTATCGACACAACAAGAGATGCAGGCAAAATACGGACTCTGTATCATAAAATGTTTTCGCTGTTTTTTATTTTTTTTATTTTTTATAAATCTATATAGTTTTATTAAGACAAAAAACTGACAGTGTTGATATGAAGTTTACATTTAAACAAAAGTTGTCACAAAAACCTAACCCACGCCTAAAAATTACAATGGAGTTCTAGATGCAGATCAAGACGACGTCAACAACTGATGGATCTCACGACTCAAGACAGCGTTTTGGATTTTAGTTAATTCTTAGGATTAAAAAACTTGTTTTGTTTAAAGTGAACCACTGCCCCAGTATGAAAATTTATCTTCTCCTGAGACCAGGGCTTTTGAA
Organism: Ovis aries; assembly: GCF_016772045.2. NCBI lineage: Eukaryota > Metazoa > Chordata > Mammalia > Artiodactyla > Bovidae > Ovis > Ovis aries. The sequence continues at coordinate 42,242,577 of NC_056066.1, forward strand.
ATCATTCAACTCTTGAACTTGCGCTGTCAGTGACTGAACCCTGCCACCAATGGTTTCAAAGTTCAAAAAACAGAGGCTCCAAGAGTTTTCCACCCTATGAGCACTGGCCCTTGTCTTTCCCTACTCACTTACCTCCTATACCACTCTCTGCCATTCCCGAAATACTTCACCAGTGGCTTGGATGGAGAAGCTGATATTTGTAACTTCACAATAGGAAAAGAAAGGGTCTTCTTGTCAGTTTCATGAGTAGCACCTCTAAGACAGAATGATCTGCCTGTGTATACACTCCAATAAGACTTTTCCTCCTCAACCAGTTTCCATCTCCCAAATGGCAGCTTTGGTAGTTTCTCATTCCTTTGCTCGGAACAGCATTAAGCTCAGGCAGGGGAATACCTTGGCTTCTAAGTTTCAGGCATTCACAGCTTTTAAACAGTCTCTCACAGTCCTCATTTAGGTTGCCAATGACATTTTTTGAAAGGATACAATATTCTGGACACTGAACCCAATCATCATTAGTTGTTCTTTCCTTTGTTTCACCGTTTCCCCAAATTTTAACAAAAATGATCCTAACCCATCTCCCTTCTTTCCCACCCCACCCCACCCACCCCAAATAATACACCACTAATAGCCAAAAACTACACACATGCTACGCTGTAAAAATGCAGAGTTAACACTATCGGGAAGAAGGCTGTGTGGGTTGTGGAGATGCTCTTTGAAGAGCTACAGTATCTCTTGCTCTCCCACATCACATTCTATGTTTTGTCCTTCATAGAAGGCCCTTTGCTTTTTTTTTTTTCAGCCAAGTTCAGAATGGGTTGCCTTGAAACACTGACCCTCCTTCCCCTCCACTGGGATGGGTGTGCAAACTGTACAGCATGGAGAGGCTTTGAAGCCCTGGGCTGCTGTAGGGCACAGAAACTATACTGGCTCTTCAAAGGACATCTTCTCAAGCCACCTTCATGGTGTCAAGACAAGGAGAACTCCTTCTTTCCCCACTTGAAACCCACAGTCAGATGTGACAGGGGCTGGTATTCAAGAAAGTTAATTCTTATCATCCTTTTTGTCATCATCCTCTGAGGGGTAAGAATGCCACATCAGCCTTTCCTCATAGAAGGATATGACAACCTGCGGGCACTTGACATTGGCTTCCTTGGCAGGGACCAGATCAGCCTCATCAGAGTTCTTCCATTTCATTAGGAACATGAGTTCTCCACTGGAGTCCGTAGCTCCAATAATCCGCTCTGGTTCCAAACCCCGGGCAAAGCCTTGTGGCTTTTCTGACTCTTCTTTCTTCTTCTTTGGTTTGCTCTCCTCCCCCTTATCTTCGAATCAGAATCAGCTTTGCGCTTGCCTCCCTCTGATTTATCTGTCTCGTGTGCTGTTTTCTGTGACTGCAGAAACTCAGCAATGAGATCAGGGCAATCCAGGTTCTCTTCTGGTTCCCATGTGTTATCCTCATCTGAGAAGCCCTTCCACTTTAGAAGATACTCCACTTTGCCCTTTACGACTCGACGGTCTAGAACTTTTTCCACCACATATTCTTCTTCCTCTTCTTCTAGCACCTCCTCCACTTTCTTCTTGTTTTGTTTTTTCCCCATAGTGCCCGCCAGCTTTCTGGTATAAAGGATGACACCGGTCAGAGCAGCGCCCACAAGCCCGAGATGAATCAGTGCCGCGCTACTGGCGGGTCTTGTCCGGCCGGCCGGGGGAGTGGCGACCAGAAAAGCAACAAGCCGGGTGACCACTCTCGCTGTTTTTTAAATTAGATTCTTGTCCTGTGTATACTTGGCCCTAAATCAAGAAAGAGGAATTATCATTTTAATACTATTCATATTAACTATTTTATTTTTACATAAGTTTACAAAATATAGAAAATATGAAAAGAAGAAATATCCATTAACCCATGATCCATAGATAAACGCTCTGAAGGTTTCAAAGGATTTTCATCTGCTTTCTTTTTTAAGTGTCACTTACATTATTTCACATCCTGCCCATGGCCAGCCTGACCCTTGGCTGGTCAGCAGCCACTCCTTTTTCTTCTTTGCTGGGAGAAGTCCAGTTTCAGGGCAAGAGGAGCTTGGGGACCACAGGTGAATTTTTCAGTTCAGTTCAGTTCAGTTGCTCAGTCATGTCCGACTCTTTGCAACACCATGGACTGCAGCACACCAGGCCTCCCTGTCTATCACCAACTCCCAGAGTTTACTCAAACTCATGTCCATTGAGTCAGTGATGCCATCCAACCATCTCATCCTGTGTCCCCTTCTCCTCCCACCTTCAATCATTCCCAGCATCAGGGTCTTTTCCAATGAGGCAGTTCTTCACATAGGTAGCCAAAGCATTGGAGCTTCAGCTTCAGCATCAGTCCTTCCAGTGAATATTCAGGACTGATTTCCTTTACGATGGACTGGTTGGATCTCCTTGCATTGAACCTCTGCTGCTGCTGCTGCTAAGTCACTTCAGTCGTGTCTGACTCTGTGCAACCCCATAGACAGCAGCCCACCCAGGCTCCTCTGTCCCTGGGATTCTCCAGGCAAGAATACTGGAGTGGGTTGCCATTTCCTGCTCCAATCCGTGAAAGTGAAAAATGAAAGTGAAGTCGCTCAGCTGTGTCCGACTCTTTGCGACCCCATGGACTGTAGCCTACCAGGCCCCTCCATCCATGGGATTTTTCAGGCAACAGTACTGGAGTGGGTTGCCATGTCCTTCCCCAGCAGTGAATTTCTGGCCTAACTGCAGCCATGAAATTAAAAGACGCTTACTCCTTGGAAGAAAAGTTATGACCAACCTAGACAGCATATTCAAAAGCAGAGACATTACTTTGCCAACTAAGGTCCGTCTAGTCAAGGCTATGGTTTTTCCAGTGGTCACATATGGATGTGAGAGTTGGACCGTGAAGAAGGCTGAGCGCAGAAGAATTGATGCTTTTGAACTGTGGTGTTGGAGAAGACTCTCGAGAGTCCCTTGGACTGCAAGGAGATCCAACCAGTCCATTCTGAAAGAGATCAGCCCTGGGATTTCTTTGGAAGGAATGATGCTAAAGCTGAAACTCCAGTACTTTGGCCACCTCATGCGAAGAGTTGACTCATTGGAAAAGACTTTGATGCTGGGAGGGATTGGGTGCAGGAGGAGAAGGGGACGACAGAGGATGAGATGGCTGAATGGCATCACTGACTCTATGGACGTGAGTCTGAGTGAACCCCGGGAGCTGGTGATGGACAGGGAGGCCTGGCGTGCTGCAATTCATGGGGTCGCAGAGTCAGACACGACTGAGCGACTCAACTGAACTGAAGCCAAAGGAGGAATTCTGCTCCCTTGACTCACGATTGGTTTAGACCCAAGAGTGATAGTAATTCTGACCAATGGGAAGTGAGGAGGCCTGCGGAGGGTCCGGTGGCTTTTTTGAGGCGACAAGCCAGGGGGAAAGGCGAAGGAGTCAGGACAGACCCTGCCTGCGTCCCCCAGCTGCTGAAAGGCCCAGCCCAGGTTCAAGTACACCAGGCAAGGCACGTTTCTCCGTGTTGGGCATGTCCCTCTCCTGTGCCCGCAGACACTGAGTGGAGTTAAGCCATGGCCCCTGGGGCTCTTAACAGCTCTTTGCACGGTGCTCCGACCTGTATCCCATGATTTATTTATTGAGTCCCATGTTGCTACCTAATGATGATAAGTATTTTCCTTGAGCCTTGAAGACTAGGAGGAGTGCCAGTAACAGTGGCAACAATAGTCAATATTTTTCTCTTTCTCTGCCACGCTGGAGACGGAGGTACGCACTTTATTCACATCTTTCTGTTCTCTTCAGGAACAAGGGTGTTCTATTATGGTTCCCATTTCATGACTGAAAAAAAAAGAGACATCAGTGTTCTTATATACTTTTTAAATGGCCTCTATTACTGTCTCTAGGACCTTTCTCTTTTGCTTCTACCTGCCTTCTCCTTCTTTAGGTAATTTTGCCTAGAAATTTGTCCACTATCTGTATTGTTTTTATGCCAGTTAAATTTCTTTATTGCATTTTTATTCTACTTTACCTTTTTTTTTCTACTTGTATCCTTTGGGGGATTCATTTAGAAGTGTTTCTACTCAGCAACATTTCATGAACATGTTTCCATGCCTGGTTGTTATTTCTAGTGGCTGCATCCCATCACTTCATGGGAAATAGATGGGGAAACAGTGGAAACGGTGTCAGACTTTATTTTGGGGGGCTCCAAAATCACTGCAGATGGTGACTGCAGCCATGAAGTTAAAAGACGCTTACTCCTTGGAAGGAAAGTTATGACCAACCTAGATAGCATATTCAAAAGCAGAGACATTACTTTGCCAACAAAGCTCTGTCTAGTCAAGGCTATGGTTTTTCCAGTGGTCATGTATGGATGTGAGAATTGGACTGTGAAGAAGGCTGAGTGCTGAAGAATTGATGCTTTTGAACTGTGGTGTTGGAGAAGACTTTTGAGAGTCCCTTGGACTGCAAGGAGATCCAACCAGTCCATTCTGAAGGAGATCAGCCCTGGATGTTCTTTGGAGGGAATGATGCTAAAGCTGAAGCTCCAGTACTTTGGCCACCTCATGCGAAGAGTTGACTCATTGGAAAAGACTCTGATGCTGGGAGGGATTGAGGGCAGGAGGAAAAGGGGATGACAAAGGATGAGATGGCTGGATGGCATCACTGACTCAATGGACGTGACTCTGAGTGAACTCTGGGAGTTGGTGATGGACAGGGAGGTCTGGCGTGCTGCGATTCATGGGGTCACAAAGAGTCGGACACGACAGCGACTGAACTGAACTGACTGAATATTTTATTTTATGAGTGGGATATATATAAATTGTACAGGTTACTAGCTCTCTCCCTCAAACTCAACTCTGGATAAACTAGGAAGAGATGGAGGCAAGAATCTGAGAACTGGCTGGAGGCAGGAGACCGAATGGAATAAGTGTGGCCGTGTCACTTGGGGCCTGCTCTGTGAGTCCAGTAGGAGGCAGAGAAATCAACGTCCAAATTCTCCTCACAACAACCCTCCCACCATCAGGCCCAGGCTTCGAGCGAGATCTCCAGGTGCCAGAATGAATGAGAGAAAGTGGGGCTTGTGGTTTGCTGCTGTGACGGTAAGGATAGGTGACATTTAATTTCCACAGTAGTCTGGGAGAAGCTCAGGATGAGAAAAGAGGCCACAGGGAAGAGGCTCTGTTTTCTCATCTGCAGAGACTAAAGAGCCATGTCCGGGCTGAGGGGTGCTGCGCCCATTCCTGGGGGAAGTCACCTATAGGAGGTCCCCACCCTCCTTCCTCTCTGCCTCTTCAGGGGACTTGGGGGCATGTTTTCCCCTTCAGCTTCCCCATCAGTGAGCCGCAAGCTCTGTCTGGACTCTGAACTCAGAAAGGACTGGAGGGAAGGGGATAGTTAGGGAATGTCAGATTGACACGTAGTAAGGGTGGTTTAGTCATTAAGTTGTGTCCAACTCTTGCGACCCCATGGACTGTAGCCCAACAGGCTCCTCTCTCCACCGGATTTCCCAGGCAAGAATACTGGAGTGGGGTGCCATTTCCTTCTCAAAGGGATCTTCCCCACCAGGGATCAAACCTGTGTCTCTGCATTGCAGGTGGTCTCCTGCATTGCAGGTGGATTGAGATCGACACTGCTATATTTAAAAATGGATAACCAACAAGGTCCTACTCTGCTCAGTGTTACATGGCAGCCTGGATGGGAGGGGACTTTGGGGGAGAATGGATACATGTATAATATATGGTTGAGTCGCTCTGCTGTGTACCTGGAACTATTACAACATTGTTAATTGGGTATACTTCAATATAAAAAGTTCTCCATTTAAAAAAAAAAAAAAGGATTTAGATACGGCCACTGCCCTATAGGAGTTTACAGAGCAACAGAGGGTAAAAGCTGCAGCCAAGCATGAAGGCTTCAGGCATGGTGTTTGGGGCAGGAAATGGCGATACGCTTGGTCAGGGCGGCAGTAGATGAACATGTAGACAGAGGGGGTGCATGAGAACCGAGCAAACCATAAAACGTTTATTTTTAAATAATAAATAAAGGAAGGAGATAGAGGCAAGGAAACATTCACGAAATCAAGTCTCTAAAGTGCTCTCAAACATAAATTTAAAAAAACCGAGAAGCCTGATCTGACCTTAAAACACTGTTTATAGATATTCAACAGCTGTTCAGAGATGGTTCCCTGCTGTATCAGAAAGGAAGGGAGAGAGGGCTTCCTTGGAGGAAACATTCCAAGACTCACAGACCCAATCAAATGATACTCAGAGGGACATAGAAGCATTGTCTAACAAGAAAATGGAAATGTCTAAAGCCAGGTTCAAGGTAAGAATATGATATTTCATTCATATGGGGGCTGCCCAAGGTCTTTACTATTTATGAAGATATATGATTCTCTGTAGATTGAATACTTCTGTATTTTTGGATTCAGTGTAAGGACAGCATACTTAGCCTATGAATCTACACAGTCTACTGAACCAAACCTCAGGATGTCTGGCAGTGAGAATGCGTTTGGGGCTTGAAATCCTCCCTCAAGTTCTACCTACAGAAGAGAATGCAAGTTTTAGATCTAATTAATTGATTCACGTGCCTTCAAGGAATGATTTCCATTCTAGAATGCAGTGGAATGTTCCAAGAGTCACCATGTGTCTTCTTAAAGCAAGTGACATTGCATTTTATCCTGACACAGGAAGAAGAAAATCCAGCTGAGAGCATTTGTCTTGGACAACGTTTGTCTTCTGAAAAATGCTGGTGAGGAATGCGCACATTTCCAGCCTTTGCGTGTTAGGGGTAGAGGCCTGCAGTCTCATAAGGCCCCCTCCTTCCCAGGTTGGAGCCCCTCTAGCCCCTCAGAGTCTGGACGTCCTTGGGCCCCGACCCCCTGCTGCACTCTCTCAGTCTCCTGGCGTGTGGAGCTGGAGAGATCAATGACCACGTCTTCCACACTGCTCACAGGACTGCCTTCCTCCAAGCCCCTCTGGGGTCCCAGCTGATGGGGGCTAGAACCTTCCTTGAGGTGGTCAGAGCCCCAGAGTCCTGCCAGCTTTTCTTCACTTTCTGCTTTATTTATCGTCCCTGCAGATTTTTTATGCATCCCTAGCAAAAAAAAAAAAAGAAGAAGAAAATAAATAAATAAATAAATAAATAAAATATTTATCTTTAAATATGTGCGTAGTCTCAGTCGTGTCCGACTCTTTATGACCCCATAGACTGTAGCCTGCCAGGCTCCTCTGTCTATGGGATTCTCCAGGCAAGAACACTTGAGTGGGTTGCCATTTCCTTCTGCAGTCTTTAAATACAGCAATTAAGTAAAATTTCTTCCTTGTCATTGCTCTCTAAATCCCATTAGGATTTCCGTTGCTGGTGCCTGTCTGGGGCCTACTGGAGAGTCTTGTAGGTAACTCTCAACATTAGGGTTTGTACACTGGGCACGGTGTACAATTATTTGGATGACATAACGGTTTTTAAATTTTTATTTTAAAGTTTTTTGGCAAGATTTTAAAATCAAGAGATTTACATCAAAAGCCAGATGTCCAGCTTCTCTCAAAAAGTCAGGAGTCTAGCAACCCGAGGCCTACTTTCTTGTAAGGCCGCAGACCTGTAGACTCAGTAAGCTCACCCCACCTGCTCATGTAAACTCAGAGGGGTGGGCCGGGTGACCTGCCCAGAATTCCCTCTCAGCTCTCCAGTCCTTGAGGGCAAAGATGACTTGATATCTCCAGTCCCAGCATAGTTTCAGATGGGTAGGAGTTCAAAAAAGTTTCGCTGAACAAAAACCCTCCTCCTCCTCAGCCTAAAATTGGCCCCCTGCGAGCATCCCCCTAATCCTAACTTTCTGCCTTGTGTTTTTCTCCACCTAATTTGCCTGGATGCTGTCTATAACTCATTTCTCCAAGCCTGTGGTTCTTTGGTAATAGCCAACAGACCAGTAAGGATGCCAGCTTCTTAGAACTTCCAGCCTCAAAGCTTGAACTCCAACAGAGCAGACCGTTCTAGCACAAAAACTGGGGGACAGAACAGCTAAGTCGCAGGTTGTTATCAGCTGAACCGGGACAGAGAACCAGACCTCCACTCCAGGGTGCATGCGGTTAACGGCCTGTAGGTTCACTGCCTGCCCCATCTTGCTTTCTATTGCCATGAGCTCTGAACTGTGTGGTTGACAGCACTCAACACTGGAAATACATATTTCACGTAATGAATGTGTATCATTCCATTCAGAGAACCAGGGGCTGACTGGACCTGTCCACACATTGCCTACACAGTTCCAGTGAAAAATAAGGCAACCGATCAGAGTCCAGGCCTTGTCATTAATTTAAAAATCGGAGTAAATTTACACTGCTTGGCTTGGCAGTGGCCCTCCAGGCATAGGGACCCCAGACGTTGCCCGAGCGGCGCGGCCACAAGGCTCTCTTCCTTACCCAGGAGCCAGGGTGCGCAGGAGCCCAGCAGGCCGCCCTCACCAGAGCTCAGGACGGAGTCAGGCAGCGGAATGCAGTGACGCACCATCGCCCCGTAGAGCCCGTACTCAGCCATCACACTGCTGCCGCCCCAGCGCTTCTCTCGCTTCCGCCACTTGGCCCGCCGGTTTTGAAACCAGACCTAGATTGAGGTAGGAGGGGAGCAGACAGACTTATAGGAGGAGACCCCCACCCCAGCACAGAGGGGTGCAAGGACCAGCTACCCTCTCTGGGAGCACCTGGCCTGTCTCACAGCTCACAGGACTGGTAGTGCTAGGTGATTCGGATCAATTTCCACCGAAGTTTCCATGGAGTCAAGCATGACAAGACAAAGTCAGAGTATCCCACACTGTGCAAAGAAGCCAGTTTTCACTCTGATGGGAATGTTCACCAAGCAATGGTCTCTTCTAACCTCAGTTGTTGGATTGCTTTATCTTAACAAAAGATTAGTGTCAAATATTGTTTAAAAAGAGTGAGTGACTCTGACATAAATCATAGCAAGATCTTCTATGACCCACCTCCCAGAGTAATAGAAATAAAAACAAAAATAAACAATAGGGATCTAATTAAATGTAAAAGATTTTGCACAATGAAGGATACTATAAGCAAGGTAAAAAGGCAGCCTTCAGAATGGGAGAAGATAATAGCAAATGAAACAACTGACAAAGAACTAATCTCCAAAATATACAAGCAGCTCATGCAGCTCAAAACTAGAAAAACAAACAACCCAATCAAAAGTGGGCCAAAGAACTAAACAGACATTTCTCCAAAGAAGACATACAGATGGCTAATAAACACATGAAAACAATATCACTCATTATCAGAGAAAAGCAAATCAAAATGAGGCACTATCTCATGCCAGTCAGAATGGCCACCATCAAAAAGTCTACAGACAATAAATGCTGGAGAGGGTGTGGAGAAAAGGGAACCCTCCTACCCTGTTGGTGGGAATGCAAACTAGTACAGCCACTATGGAGAACAGTGTGGAGATTCCTTAAAAGACTGCAAATAGAACTGCCATATGACCCAGCAATCCCACTGCTGGGCATACACACTGAGGAAACCAGAACTGAAAGAGACATGTGTACCCCAATGTTCATTGCAGCACTGTTTATAATAGTCAGGACATGGAAGCAACCTAGATGTCCATCAGCAGACAAATGGATAAGGAAGTTGTGGTACATTACACAATGGAATATTACTCAGCTAAGAAAAGAATGCATTTGAGTCAGTTCTAATGAGGTGGATGAAACTGGAGCCTATTATACAGAGTAAGGTAAGTCAGAAAGAAAAACACCAATACAGTATATTAACATGTATATATGGAATTTAGAAAGATGGTAATGACGGTCCTATATGCAAGGCAGCAAAAGAGACACAGATGTAAAGAACAGACTACTGGACTATAGGGAGAAGGCGAGGGTGGGATGATATGAGAGAATAACACTGAAACATGTACATTATCATATGTAAAGTAAATAACCAGTGTAAGTTTGATGCATGAAGCAGGGCACCCAAAGCCAGTGCTCTGGGACAACCCAGAGGGATGGGGTGGAGAGGGTGGTGGGAGGGGGCTTCAGAATGGGGGACACATGTACACCCATGGCTGATTCATGTCAATGTATAGCAAAAACCACCATAGTATTGCAAAGTAATTATCCTCCAATTAAAATAATTAAAAAAGGAGTGAATGGCATGTCTTCTGACTTGGAAAGGATGTGCTGTCAGACATAAGATGGCTTAACGTGAAGACAAAGACCAGTCTTCTGTGTGCGTGTGAGTGTGTATTTCAGGGTCAAGTGTGTATATGGCATGGGGCTGGAATGCAGAAAGTCCTCATCAGCTACTTACACTGGTCTGCCATGGATGGATAGTCATTTTTTTCATTGATATCTTTACATAATTTCTAGATGTGGCACAAATTGTATAATTTTTAAGAATGATTTAATAAAAGGTAAAAAGGCTGGATGGCTACAGGAGTCATCCTCTCTAAATGAACACAAAGGAAGACTCTGGCATCTAAGTGACCCTCAGTTTGTGGATGGAGGGGGCTGTTTCAAGGTGGCTGTGGGCTGACTCACTGCATGTGAGAACAGCATGGTCTCTGGGTGTCTTTGGGAGGAGAGGGGGCCCCTGCACCTGTATTCGGTCTTCTGGGAGTTCAGTCTTCACAGCCAGCATTTCCCGGGCATACACATCAGGGTAGTGAGCCTCACTGAAGGCCTTTTCCAGCTCTTCCAGTTGGTGGGCAGTGAAAACAGTCCTGCAAAGAGGCACATGGGCACATGACCAGAGGAGGTGGCCAGGCTTCCCAGCCTCAGAGGACCCCAGGCCTGCTCCCCACCTCTGCCCACCTCATCTGGGGTGCCCAGATGAGGCGCCCAGATGAGAGCTGGGCACCCCATCTCCAAATGAGTAGCCTCTGGGAAGTCCACAGTTTGGTTCAAGCAAAACAGAGCTCTTTAGGTCTTTTTTTTCTCCTCAATAAACTCCACCAACTCATTTTAAGAAGAACTACTTTAAGGGCCCACAAAATTGTGTCTTCAAAATGCTCCAGGGTCTAATAGTGCTGTGCTCAAAATGCTCTGCCAGTCTTGTGGTTAAGACTCTGCTTCCAATGCAGGGGGTTCCATTCCTGGTTGAGGAACCAAGATCCCACATGGTGTGGCAAAAAACTTTTTTAAAATAATAATCATCATCATTAGTAAAATGCTACAAAGGCTGACCTGCAGACCCCAGGAATGGCAGAATTACATGCCCAGATGGCTACTGTGCCCTTTCCCATGCCGCCCCAAGGCAAGACCAGACCTTCTCAGGCACAAGGTCTCGAGGAAGGCGGGGTGGGGAACGCCATGTGGGATCTTAGTACCTGTGCCTCCTCTTCTTCCTCTTGCTGGGGGCCGGCGACGCCTTCCGGTCACTCCTGTCTTCAGAAGGGCTGTCCTCATCTGTTAGCACAAGGAGAAGAAGAGGACTTTAGAGGTGAGCACATTTTTCATTTTGCCCTCTGGATTTTAATTTGAGGACTGAAGCTATGAACTTGTCTGGGATGTGAATATTTAACAAGACAAGATCACAGTTTTCACATCTGATGACATATTCCAAGTGCTGCACTTAACTGATTGCCCATGCATATCAACATTATTCTTCATAAATTTAAAAAAAAAAAACCTCCATGACAGCTGCTATTATTATCCTCCTTTTACAGAGGAAACCAAGGCACAGAGAGATTAACTTGTCCCAAGATCACAAAGGTTGTCAACAGTGAAGTTGGAATTCAAACCCCAAATGTGTGTGAAGCCTAAGCTACTTGAACACTAATTGCATTTCCTGTTCCCTTCAGCTTCCAAATCCATACACTTCCTTCTGCTTCCATCTCACGTTCTTCATCTTAGCCATTATGCCACCACTTCTCAACGGGAAGACTGAGGTTTGTGACAGCCCTGCTGTACCAATTTCAAATCTCTGAAAGTGGGACCTGGGAAACTCATTCTTGGCCCGGGTACCCAGATGATTCACAGATGCACATCAAAAATTTTAAGAACCCACTCCACTATGCTTTATCTTTTGAAATCCATTATATTGAAAGATTTAAGCTGAAAGAAAGTTTAGAAGACCGAACTATGGTCAGCTTTGTTGTTAAAAAGCATATATGTTTCAAAATACTAAATGTAAATTAATAAAAGCAAAAGTAGTAAAATAATATCAGTTTTACTCCTACATCAGTGAGTTCACCAGAAGATTGGATTATGATATTATACTATCTGTGCTGTCCAATCTGATACCATTAGATACATAAGGTTATGGAGCCCTGAAATGTGGCCAGTCTAAATTGAGACCAGCTGTGAGCATGAAATATCCAATAGACTGAAAACAATAGACCCCCTCAGAGTAAAATATTAATAACTCTTATATTGATAACACATACAATGACAATATTTTGTAGGTATTGGATTAAATGAGACATAGTATTTAAATCTGTTTCACCTATTTATTTTCCTTTTTATTGTGGCTCTAAGAAACTTTCATTACACTCCCAGTCACATGACGATTCCACAAGACACTATTGGTCTTGGTCTTGAGAAATACCCTCACAGGCTAGGATGTGGTTGTATTTTCCCTTAGCTTTGTGGGTCCTCACAGGGAAAAAAAATCCACAGTATGAAATCGGTTCCTGCATTTTTAGTGAGACAACTAATGGAGGGGGTGGTTATTTGCTAGATACTGGTGGTAATGAAACCCCCCGCCAATGCAGGAGACACAAGAGATGCAGGTTCCATGCCTGGGTCGGGAAGATCCCCTGAGGAGGGCATGGCAATTCACTCCAATATTCCTGCCTGGAGAATCCCATGGACAGAGAAGCCTGGCGGGCTACCGTCCATCAGGTCTCAAAAAGCCGGACAGGACCGAAGCAACTTGGCACCTAGTAGACACTCATGAAATAAAGTCCTCTCAGAGTGAGTGTCTGCCGACCGCGCCTGCTTCCTTTAATCAGTAGTGGAGACCAGCGCAGTTTCTGCATTCAGCCGCCTGGATGCTCAGCTCTGCGGTCTACTATCACATAGCTGTTCTCCCTCGAACTCTTCTGAAATTCTCCGTTCTCTTCCCCCATGCCCCAAACCTTTCGACTTCTCCGCCCTGTCTTTGTCGATTTCCACCGCTCCCTGCTTTACTCTACAGTCCGTGCCGACTTCTCTGAGGATCTGGGCACAGCTGCTGTAAGAGGGAGAGCCCGCTTCTCCAGTGAGGGGAGTAGGGGAGAAGCGGGGTGCCCAGACTCGCTCTTCAGCACCCGGAGGAGGACAGATCCAGGCCTCCGCCCGGCGCTCAAGGGCCTGTCAATCCGTCAATCGGTTTGTCTAATCCCTCTTGGAGCCGGCGGGTACCGGGTTCCGTGCCGCTGATAAACAAGGTAGGCCCACCCAGGTTTCCCGACCCCTGCGGCACCCAGAGGCCGAGCCCCGCGTGGCGGAAAGTGTCCCCCGGAGGCTGGGTCGCCGAGACCCCAGGGCGGGTCCTGATCGGGTGGTGGTGTCCGCGGGGTGGCGGCGACCAAGCCCAGAGGAGAGGCCGGGACGGGGGCGGGGGCAGGGGCGCAGAGGGTGCTGGTGCGAGAATGCGCCTCCCGGCGCCGCTACGCTCTAGGGTCCCCACTTCTATAGATCTGGGGGACTGGGGTGGGGCCCGACGGGGCGCCAGAGTGTCACTCTGCCCACCCGAGCCGAGGGAAGAGACAGTAGGGTCGCGGACTGGCATCCTTACCCGACGTCGACACGCTCTCGCTGCGTTTCTGGCGGGCGGCCGAGGGCAGTGGGCGGCCGGGGAAGCGCGGAGCGGGGGGCTCAGGCCCCTCGGGCGGCAGGAAGGGCACGTCGGCGAGGAGCAGGCAGGGTGCCCGGGCAGCCGCAGGGGGCTGCGCGCCGAAACCGCAGAGGAGACCGAGGCCCAACGGAAGGGCTCCGCGTGCTGGGCAGGAGCCTCCGAGCCCTGGGCCCACGCGGGGCGCGGCTGCCGGGCCTTCGCACCCGGATCCCGGGCCGGGGCCCGCAGGTGCGGGCAGCTCGGCCTCCAGGCCCAGCAGGTCGGTGATGGCGAAGCCCCGGGGGCGCGAGCCGGTGGACGGGCCTCCGGGCACCAGCGCCCTGCTTCTGGCACGCCCGTCGGAAAGCGCGTCTCTGCCGGTCATGGCTTCTCCAGCGGCGAAGCTGGGCCCTCTGGTCCGTCACTTTCGCGGAGGGGGCGCAGCTCTGAGAGCGCTTTATACAGTCGGGCTCCCGGAGGGCTCCAATCAGCGCGGCGCGGACGCGTCACGCCCGGGACCCCGCGACATGGGGACGCCACCTGCCCCCCTCCCTTTGGTCGCCGCCCTCCCAGCTGCGGTCCCCTCCATCAGCACCCTCTCCTCTCTCCTCTCCAGTCGTCCCCGCTACCAACCCCACGCCGGTTCTCGGCGCGAGTCGTCCCCTCCCTAAACCTCTAAACGCCGAAAGTTCCAGATTCCTTCGGAGTCTTCTCTCCCCTTCCGGGTGGATTCCCCGGTGGAGGCCCGGCACAGACCCGCCTTCCCCGCATCCAGTCGTCCATTAAGACCAAGACCCCGTTCCCAGCCGCACTCTCCCCATCACCACCAATATGAACCCCGCCAGCCCTCCAATGCCACCGCCTGAGCCAAGGCCTTCCCTGAAAATCCCCAAGGGGAAAGGAGTGGAAAACATTTATTTAATCCGTGCCTACTCCACCTCCAGCCAAACCCACCCCAGCGCTCTAGCGGCCGGACTGTCCCAGGTCGCAAAATTCACGGGAGCTGGAGAAGAAGTAGAGACAGGCCTGAGCGGACTAACCCGGCCAGGGCAAGGAAGCCACGTTTAGCAAATTGCATTACAGGAGGTCCAGTGAAATCGAAATTTCAGATGAACAGTGAGTTTTAAAATTATAAGTGTGTACCAGTATATTATCTGGCGAGCCCTAAATGGGGAAGGTAAGTTGGAAAATAGGGCGTGTCTACTGGGACCCACCCCACACAGAAGCTAGCAAATTAATGTCAGATTTTATAATTTTTCGAAGAAAGCCTGATTTTCACGTAAGGCGCCCGTATTAAGTTGTCTCGAAACGCAGCACGTGGGTAAACCTCTCCTGGTTCCCACTCGGAAAATCCGAGCCTACCAAACCCGAATCGCTCGGAGTCCATCCTTCTCAAACCCGGGATCCGGGAAGCCGAACCTCTCAGTACAGCCCTTCAGAGGGCAAGCGGCGAGTAGGCGCTCAGTGAGGGGTGAGGCAGCTCTCCCAGCGCAGCGTGGGCGCCTGGTGGGTCTCTGCGCGCACCCCGCGGTGTAGCCCGAGCCGAGCCCGAGCTCGAGCCGAGCCGAGCCGGAGCCGGGACTAGCCGGAGCCGAGAAGGATCCCGAGCTGGAGCTGAATCCGGCAAAGTCTGCGCCCCCAACTGGGTCTTCTGCAAACCCCAGGATTAAGCGAGGGGCTTCCGATAAAGATAATTACAAGAGGCTGCGCATTAACTTTTCATTATTAAAAGAAGACCCAAATCTCCCCCTCGCAAGCTGTTCCTGAGATTAGCAAAGCCATAACTTTCCTTTAGGATAATTGTCTTTTGAGTCGCTCGGGGCTGTGGACGGCTCGTTTTGAGCTCTGCCAGGAATTTCTCCCCAAATTTATCTCTGGGTTTAGGGGAAAGTGTTGGGGGTACAAGATCCAGCCACGATGTTCTGGCTCTCGGCCCGGCAGAGCAGGAGTTCCTAAATCAGGATTTGGGGCTGCAGTTAAGGAAGTCTGCTAAAGATGCACACAGCTGCAGACATCCCGGCCGGAAGGCGGGACAACCGACCTTGAGGTGGCCGGTCCTGGGGCCTTCGCAGGGGCTGGTCTCAGAGGCGGACGTGTGTGCGCCCTGTCTGCAGCTTGGAGGGCCAACGGCGCCCGCTGGCCTGGGCCGGGGTCTCGAAGTTTCTGTCCCCAAGTCCCTACCAGAGCAGGTCTCGAATAGATGGCCAGGGACTCCCGGGGTACCAAAAGGCCGGCCGAAAGGAGCCCAATTTCGACCGCCACTGAGTACCAACAGCAAACTGGTTTCCAACCCCTTAGGAAGGATATTACAAAACCCATTTTGCAGATGAGAGAAACTGAGGTGTATTAACCCGCTCACACCGGACACGCAGAGAGAAATCGAGAAAGCAAAGCGAAGCAGAGGAAAGACCTGGGGTGGGAGTTATAAGGAGATCTTGCAGTTCCTGGCCGTAAGAGTCACTGCTGCCGGCTCCGGCCCCATCTACAGGAAGGGGCTCGCGGGAGGGACCAGGATGGAGGGAGAGCTGAGCCCTGAGCGCCTCCCTTTCCGCCGCATGGTGGCTGCGAGGGCGGACAATCTCACTGCCCTCTCTCGTGTGAGGATCGTCGCCACCCCGCCACGCTAATCTGCGCCCCTACTCCCACCGCAGGCGTTGCGTGGGAGCGTGGGTCTGCTAGGGCCGCAGCCCCTGGGGATCGCGTCTAGCGCTCCGCCCAAAGTCGGCGCAGTGAGGGAAGCGCGCCCAGTGTTTCAGGAGACGTGGAGGGAGCGAGCCGGCCCTGAGCCCACCCACATTGCACTGTCCCCCGGCTCCCTGGCGGGTGCCTCAAATAATGTTTGGCGACAGCACTGGGAAACGATGGAAGGGGAGCGCCTCCCAGCCCCCTCCCAACATAGACGAATCTGCGGACAGAGCGGAGCCCGCTCCATCGTCCCCGCCTGGGTCACCCCCCAAGTCGGTTTTTGAAACCCTAAATCCGTTAAGGGGTCCGGGTCTGCCTTCATCAACCAGGATTATCTAGGATTTAACTAATCAGTAAAGGTTTCTCCGCTCATTATTTTCCAGGGAAGGTTTCCAGCCGCTGTCTGTGGCCAACCACCAAAGTGCGCTCTACGTCCCTCTCTCCGCCTGCCTGGAGGCTTCTGGGCTCTTGCCCACACCAGGCCGAGACGCTGGCCCGGATGTAAGTGGCTCAGGGAAACCAGTCTCAGGCTTTGGGGAGCCGCCCCCTTACAGGCTGCTAGTATAAAGCCCAGCTGCGCTAAGAGAGGGACTCGCACTGTGGGAATAGAGAGCATCTCTGTATCTACACCAAGATGTCCTAGGGCTCTGCTCCTCTAAATTTCCCTCCTGCCTCTGTCTCCTCCTTCTTCTTGGCGGGTGTTTTTTTTTTTGTTGTTTTTTTTTTTGGTCGCCTTTAATGGCCGTTGTAGTCGAGGCTGTTTGGCCCTCTTCACATCTGTGCCCTGACCATTCTGCCGGCAGCCTGCAGTTCCTCTAGTGCCCAGGCCCCACATCTTTGCCTGTGGGTTTCTCTGGTCTTCAGAGTCTGCTGGCCAGAAATACCAAGGGGTATTGCCTTGGACATGCCCTGAGAAGTCCAGGACCAACGACAGCAGGAGTCAGAGTATAAACACCACCCCAGGTGTTCGGTGGGATAACTCAGGCCTCCCAGAAGCCCCCAGCTGAGTCTGCGCCAGTTATCACTAATTGTGCATGGTCAGTCGCTTCAGTCGTGTCCGATTCTTTGCGACCACGTGGACTATAGTCCGCTTGGCTTTGTCCCTGGAATTCTCCAGGCGAGACTGTTGGAATGGGTCGTCATGTCCTCCTCCAGGGGATCTTTCCCATCCAGACATGAAACGGGAGTCTGCCTGCATTTCCTGCATTGCAGGCAGATTCTTTACCCACTGAGCTACCTGGGAACCCCTTATCACTAACTATCACATCCTAAATTGCTTTCTTCCTAAGTGCTGTGGTTGCCCCTTTCCAGAGCTCTTGAACCTCCCCCACCCCACACCATCCAGTCCCCCGCCCCACACCGCACGCCAGTGCAGGCTCTTGCCCCTAGTCAGGAGAACCACCCTCTGCTGACGAAATCCTCTAATCCGAGCCACACCACCCACAGGCACACCCACGTACACAGCGGTTGATTGACTGAAATGATAATGGTACAAGGCTGCCCCCTTGCTCTCAGAGGAACGGCTCTGCAGAGCTATCTCTGCTTCAAACCCCTCTCCACTCACAGGTCAAGCCAAGGCTTAACTGGACCCAAGTGTTCATCCATGTCCACCCTTTCCCTCCTCTCTGGCCCCCTCACTACTGACTTCTACCTCCCTCCATTAAGCTCATGCATCCAGGCCAGGTTTGTAGCTCCACTTCTAGAGACCCGCTCCATCTCACTGTCACACTCCCCTACTGGTGTCGTCTGAAGTCTCCTCCCAGATAAACGCTTGTCCAGGGGCTCAGAGCCCACTCTGGGTTTTGTACAGTAGCAGCAGTGAGTGCCCAGTGGCTACTCTGAGCTCCCTGGCTTGAGAAAACTGGTTGAGAAAACTAGGGCAGAGCTGTAATGAGGCTGGCAGGGAGTAGAGAGGTCTGGACGCAAACCTGTCACACTGGAAGCAGCTAAGTCACGATGGGGGACATGACAATGTCAGGGGTTCCCTACATTTGTCTGAGCTTTAGCATTGGACTTGTCTTTAATGTCCTGTGAAGCCCTCAATCTTGCATTGCTCCAGGTGCTGTCAGTGCCTGGTGCCATGGGCTCGAGGCAGATTTCTTTTTTTCCTCATCTGTTAATTCACTTATAATGTGCCTTATTATTTAACATAGATCACGACTTTGTGTATCATCAAATATGCATTTAGGACATCATTTTCAAAGGCTCTTGTCCCTTCCAGACACACACTTTCAATCCATCCTTCATGGCTGCCTTTGATTTCTTTTCGAAGAGAGGTATGAAGTAAACATCTTTTTTCTCCCGTGGTTTCTGAAACTCCCTCACCTGCCAATCATTATGTGAACCCATGTGACCTCAGAGAGGGCTGGGGTTGTGTGGACTGAAGGACTAGGGGGAAACCTGGGAAGACTTCTGAGAGCAAAGCATCACACAGCCCCAAGGCCACCATGTGATTTCGTCAACCACTAACCTCCCACCTCCCCTTCCTGGAGGGCCCAGGGACTAGGCAATGGAGGGCCACACACCTTCCAGGGGAGTCACTGCCCCAGGGATCAAGCTGACAGAGCCAGGCAGGTTTCTGCAGGAGGCTCTGGTGCCCATGCTCCAGCTCTTCTCTTTAAGTCCTGAGATTAACAGGAAAACCCTAGGTAGGGAACCTGGTAACTCTTTGGCCCCCTAGAACTGTATTTTCCTTCTCTCTGCCCTGACTCCTCCCATGTCTGTCCTCTTTCCTCTTCATCCCCACCTTCTTAGCTCCTCCCTAACTTCAGCCCCTCGAAACAGTTCATGGCCACACTCCTCAAGTCCCATCTGCTCCCCCAGGAATCCCAGGTCAGTAGAACTCAGGAGACAACACAGCACCCAACATCCAGAAACATCTGTGTGGCCTCTGCAGGGGGATAGGGTCCAGCAGATGGAAATAGGTGTGTCCCTTGGACATGGGGCAGGGGAGGCATGACATCAGCCATGTCAGCCAAAAGGTTACGGGGAGAGGTCACTAAGGGCAGGTGGGAGCTGTGGGTGACTTTCCGGTGTCAAGCATTCGGTCATCTGCTGGCAGCTGAGAAACCTGTCCAATAGTAAACAGTGTGTTGTTAGCCTGTTGTCAGTGACTGAAAACACAATTAACCATCCTGACTCACATGTAGTCACTCTTGGCCAGGGTGAGAAGGATTCTCCCAGGGAGGTGGGGCTGCAAGTTCCCCATTGGACACAGCATCTCCCACCAGAAGGAGGTCCTCCTTCCTCCACTGCACTCGCTCCCGCCTGCTCCCTTAAAGGCACTCCCCACAACTGTAATCACTCCTTTGCCTGCTGGTTTGCCGCACTTTACCTGGCCCCTTTATGAGATCCCCTAGCTGGCACTGTCTGCTGGTTTCCCATCAACCTACCCCTGTGCTTGACGATGTTCATAGGCCCTAGGAGTGCAGCAGCCAGGCCTGGGGGCCTGGGGAGGTAAGCCCCCAGCAGCCATGGGTGTTTGGGAGTTGGTGGGCAAATACCCCAGCATCCTTGTCCCCTGGGGCTGAAGTGGGCTCCGCACAGTGGCCCCAAGGGCCTGATCAGGAGAGGACCCACAAACCCTACCCAGTATCAGAGCCTTCTCTGTGTCCTGCCCCTCATCAGGGCTGTCTCCTTTTACCTTCCAGATGAACTAGTTCACCCGGTCCCTGTCTCCAGGTCTGCTTTGCGGGGGAGGGGACCCACTCCTGGACAGTCTGTTCACTTTGGTTCAGTTGCTCAGTCGTGTCCTGACTCTTTGCGACCCCATGAATCGCAGCACACCAGGCCTCTCTGTCCATCACCAGCTCCCGGAATTTACTCAGACTCATGTCCATTGAGTCAGTGATGCCATCCAACCATCTCATCCTCTCTCTTCCCCTTCTCCTCCTGCCTTCAGTCTTTCCCAGCATCAGGATCTTTTCCAATGAGTCAGTTCTTCGCATCAGGTGGCCAAAGTGTTGGAGTTTCAGCTGGTAAACTCCACAAAACCAGGGCCTTCCTGGCGCCTGTGGGCCGGATACTCAGCGCACCGCCCAGATTTGCAGAGGAAAGGAATCCGCTGAGAGTGGATGAGAGCTTGGGCCCCCCTCTTCAGCCTGCCACCCCTCCCCCCCCCCCCCGCCCTCCCGCCAAGCATCCTAAGTACTCCTCCCCTCCCATCCTCTCCCCTGCCCCTCCCCCAACCCCTCCCCCACTGCCAGGGCCGAGTCTGAGGAAGATGGACTGAGTACCCCTAAGGCTGGAGGGGCCGGAAGGACCCCCCCCTCCCACTTCAAAACCACAGTCCAGCCGGGCCACCGGCCCTCCGCTCGCAGGGCTGGGCTGTGCGCTTGATGCCTGCCTTCTGCCTCTGTACAAGGGTGTGTGGTTCAGGGCTTCCAGCGGAGGTTTGGAGATGGGTGCGCGGGCCGCCTCCCCGGGACTGTGTGTGGTTCGCGCGGGGTCTCCACCAGCGGAGGCCGAGGCCGCGCTGTGGGGAGCGGGTCCGAGTGCAGAACCGCACTCACTGCCCAGACGTGCGATCTTTACTAAGAGCGGAGGAGGGAGTGGGAAGGGAGAAGGCAAGACTGAAAGTCCAAACTGTCCTCCCTCGGGGCACCGGCATTAGCTGAACCGCTTCCTCAGCGCGACGGAGATGGCGTCTGTTCAGAGGAAAGATCTCTGGGACACAGCATTCCTCAAGCGCGGTGATGGGCCAGCCTTTCAATTGCCCAACCGACAGAGCCCTCCCAGCGCTCTCTGCTCCTGGTCCTCTAGCCCTCGATCAGAGGGACACTCCTTGCCTCCCGGCTGCCCACTGTGAGTTCTCGGCCCCAGGTCCCCTGCATTTCCTTTGTTGGGAGAAATTATCAGATTTTATCCTTTTTAGTATTACTACTCCTCCATCACTTCATGGCAAATAGATGGGGAAACAGTGGAAACAGTGACAGACTATTTTGCGGGGCTCCAAAATCACTGCAGATAGTGACTGCAGCCGCGAAATTAAAAGCCGCTTACTCCTTGGAAGAAAAGCTATGACAAACCTAGACAGCATATTAAAAAGCAGAGACATGACTTTGCCAATAAAGGTCCATCAGGTCAAAGCTATGGTTTTTTCAGTAGTCATGTATGGATGTGAGAGCTGGACTATAAAGAAAGCTGAGTGCCAAAGAATTGATGCTTTTGAACTGTGGTTTTGGAGAGTCTCTTGGACTGTAAGGAGATCCAACCAGTCCATCCTAAAGGAAATCAACCCTGAATATTCATTGGAAGGACTGATGCTGAAGCTAAAACTCCAATACTTTGGCCACCTGATGCGAAGAACTGACTCATTTGAAAAGACCCTGATGCTGGGAAAGATTGAAGGAGGGAGGAAAAGGGGATGACAGAGGATGAGATGGTTGGATGGCATCACTGACTCAGCGGAGTTTGAGTAAACTCTGGGAGTTTGTGATAGACAGGGAGGCCCAGCGAGCTGCAGTCCGTGGAGCCGCAGAGTCGGACACGACTGAGCAACTGAACTACGACTGTGACTCCACCATTATGTTAGTAGGGAGATGCTGGGAATGAGTTAGGAAGAGTATTCCCTCTGCTTCTATCTTCTGAAAGAGATGGAAGAAAATTAGTGTCCATTCCTCTTTAAATGTTCACAGAGAACCCATTTGGGCCTGCTCCTTCTTTTGGGGGGGAAGGATATGGATTGCCCACTCAATTATTTGACAGGTACAGGCCAATTCATGTTGTTTATTTCTTCTCACAGAGGTTTTGGCAGGTTGCGCCTTTCAAAAAATTGATCCATTTCATCTGTGTTATCAAGCTTGTGGGCATAGAGTTGCCACAGTATTTTTATTCAAGGGTATCTGCTTCTAAGGGAGAAACTGATTCTAGTTGTCTCATATTAGGGAAGTAAAAATCCTACCAACACAGAGAAAGAGAAAGAAAGATAACTGATTCACTGGGGGACAAGCTAATAGAATACAAGTGTGTAGTTAGCTTGCAAGAGACTACAAAGTCAGAATAAAATCCCACACAATTTATACAGCATAGAGACTCAAAGTCCATGGGGGAATCAAGACAGCTATTTGTTTAGCTAACTGACCTCTTCTGAAAAGGATAGTAAAGCTTCCTTATCTCCAGAAAAACAAATGGTTGCACCTTAAAATATGCTGCTACATCAACTCCGAATTTCAAGTGGGACCCAACAGAAGTGTCTGCATTTTAAAATTGAGTTTTTCTAGTCCGTGGAGAGACTTATCTACTTTCCAAAGGTTTGAAAAATGACCCAAGCCACTGTGTCTCCCAGATAGACACTTTAAGAAGGAGAGATTAAGAAAACTGCCTCTTCCCCCTTTATTCACTTTTATTTACTCTTGCACTGCCTCATACAGACCCAAGTCTTTTCCTTCTATTAAACAAAATCCCCTGAATGTTGTATTCTGGCTTCGGTTCCAGAATAGAAAAAGAGCACTATGGGGAAGTCTGAATAGAGAGTGAGGTTAATTAATAGTGATGTGCCAGTGTTAATTTCTTCATCCTGATAAACATACCATGGTTGTGTAAGATGTTAACACTTGGTCCTGAAGTATATATGATTTTGTGTGTACCCTTTAACACCAAGCTTTGTTTCCTACAGCCTTTCTTTTTTCCTGTTTACAAGCCGCACTGGTTTGCAAAGCTGGAGGTTCTGGGGGCCAATCTTCCCAGTGCAGGACCTCAGGGCTGGGGATTCTGATGTGGGGTTTAGATCCCTCCCTCCTGGGGGAGTACCTCGGCAACTGTGATTATCCTTCTGTTTGTTAGTCGCCTACTTGGAAAATGAGTCTTGACTGTACTGTGTCTGCCTCTTCTACCCATCTCGTTGTGATTCTGTCGTTTCGTCTTTAGTTGTAGAAGATCTTTCCTTCTAGTGTGCAACTTGTTCTCTTTGATTCTTGCTCTGTAGATACTTGTCATTTGGGAGATGGGGTTTTCCATTCCCTCCTGTAAAACATATTGTCTTTTCAACAAATGATACTGGAATAATAATTGGACATTTGTAAGCAAAAAAAAAAAAAAAGTCGAGATACAGACCTTACACCTGACCCCAAAATTATCTCAAGATGGACCATAGACTTAAATGTAAAGCACAAAACTATAAAATTTCTTGGAAATGATCTGGGAGAAAACCTGGGTGACTTTGTGTTTGGCAATGAGTTTTTAGAAACAACACTAACAAAAACACTCTCAATGAGAGAGAAAAATAAGTTGAAGTTTATGAAAATTAAGAATGTCTGTTCTATGAAAGACACTGTTAAGAGAATGAGAAGACAAGATGCAGACTAACAGAAAATGTTTGCAAAAGATGAATTTTTTTTTTCTTTTTTGGAGGGGGCACTCAGATTGAAAGGCATATCTTTGAAGGACTTGTACCCAAACTATAAAAAGAACACTTTATACTCAACAAAAAGGAAACAAGTGACCCAATTTAGAAACAGGCAAAAGATCTGCACAGACCCCTCACCAAAGAAGAGAGATGGGTGACAAATGATCCTATGAAAATGATAGTTAACATCATATGTTGTTAGGGAACTGCAGGTTAATATAACAATGAGATGCCCCTACACACTTAGACTGAATCCCAGATGCTGACAACAGCAGTTGCGGCCCAGTTGTGGGTGAACAGCAGGAATCCTTGTTCACCCATTAGGGATGCAACCTGGCGCAGTCACTTTGAAGGACAGCTTGGTGGTTTCTGATACAGCTAAACATAGTCTTAAAGCACAATCCAGCAATCATACTCTTTGGTATTTCCCCAACTGAGTTGATAATTTACATCCTCACAGAAACCTATGTATGAATATGATAGCCACTTTTTTTCTTAATAGCCCAAAACTGGAAGCAACCAAGATGGCTCTTCAACTAGTGAATATATAAGCAAAGACTCACACGTCCACACGACAGAACACTATCCAGTGTTTACACGAAATGAGCTGTCAGCCCACAAGAGGACATGAAGAAAACTCAGATGCTTGTCAGCAAAAGCAGCCAGTCTGAAAAGGCAACGTACTGTCCAAGAGTGACATGATCCCTACTCTATGACGTTCTGGGAAAGGCAAAACTCTGGAGACATAAGAACTTCAGTGGTTTCCAGAGGGTGGGGGAAAGGATGGTGAGGTACAGCACAGAGGATTTTCCAGGTGGTAATCCAATTCTGCTATAATGGTGTATGGGTGACATTATACATTTGCCAAATCTATAAAGTATGCAACACAGAGAGCAAACTCTAATGTAAACTATGTGCATGCGTGCTAAGATGCTTCAGTCATGTCTGACTCTTTGCGACCCCGTGGACTGTAGCCAGCCAGGCCTCTCTGTCCATGGGATTTCCCAGGCAAGAAGACTGGAGTGGGTTGCCATTTCCTACCCAGGGGATCTTCCCAACCCAGGGATCAAACTGTATCTCTTTAAAAAGTCTCCTGCACTGGCTGACAGGTTCTTTACTACTAGTGCCACCTGAGAAGCCAAATGGAAACTATGGACTTTACTTAATAATGTACCACCATTGGCTCATCAATTGTAATAAATGCAAATTGTTAATAATAGGTGGTACCTAGGGGCAGGGGAGAGGGGTGTACATGGGAATTCTCTGTACTTTCTCCTCAATTTTTAAAAATAAAGAGAGAAGGAAAATCTAATTACTGAAGCTGGCAAGGCCCACAGAGCTGGCTTCCAGCTCTCCTCACACCCCTGGTTCTCACCCTCATTTTTGGTCCTTGGAAATTCCCCCAAATGTTGAGAGAGAAGTTATGACTCTACGAAGATGTGTGCTGTATTTTCTTTCTAGGAGATGTTTTCCATTTAATCAGTTCACAAGTTGTGGCTGGAAATGGAACTCAAACGTTCTCCTTCAGGTAAAATTTTCAAGACTCTCTGGTTACAAGTGTCAGAACCAACCTGAATCAATTTATGCACAAGGCAAGTTTACTGGCTTGTGGAATGTGACACCAAGTCTGATACCTAGGGTGGGGTAAAGGAAGGGGTGCAGCTGAACACACAGGAACCCCTACAGGCTCTCTTCCTCCAGTCCCTGCCCCTGGGCACTGCTGGCCCTTCCTTACTCAGACCATGCCAGGCCACTGCCAGCCTTGTGGACCAGCTGAAGCTTTGAGGGGATCAATGGGAAACCTACCTACATAAGGAACCCACCAAGCTAAAGACAAAAAGCTTTTCCTCCTGTCTATTATGAGAACAAAAGTCTGTTACAGGTACAAAACTGTAAAACCAAGGTAAAGCTGGAAAATGTACATTTTAGAAACATTCCTGGCAGTTCCGGATAAAAACTAACACAGTCCATCAATTTCCATTTTATATGTGACCTTAAAGTGCTTAAAAATAAAAGACATGACAGATGGATGGGGAGGCAGATACACACATACATAAACACACATAGGAATTGACTCTATAGTTACTTTTATGACGGATTTAGCACAGCCCCTCCGGTGTGAGTGGGAGGAATTAATCCCACTCACATGAAGCCGGTTTTCTCAAATACAGGGAACTGCTTCTTCAACGATGCTTTCAGAAGCTGTTTCTGCTGGGGCCGAGAGCTGTAATCCTAGCTTAGGCACCACTGGCCACAGTCGCCTCTAAGTGCCTCCACAGCAGCCCCACCAGTGACAGAGCCTGATATTTGTACCCCAATTTAAATATGTTTTGATTTACACAGAGTTGGCCAAATTGGTTCATTTGGGTTTTTCCATGACATCTTATGAAAAACCTGAACAGACT